>NC_048601.1:37655230-38291599 GCF_003668045.3 Cricetulus griseus | reverse complement strand
TTTATTATATATAATTTGAGGTGTATATTATATACCAGGCTGGTCTTAGATCGGAAGAGCGTCGTGTAGCGCACGAGTCTAAAAAAAAAAAAAAAAAAAAAAATTAAAAAAAAAAACAAAATAAACAACAAAGTTTCATCATGGAAGCTGCAGTGTAGCCCAGTAGGTACATGGTATACCTTGGAGTCATTAGTGTCATTAGTTCTTTGTTGTAAGTGTTCATTGCGATGAGTCATTGATCTGGTTAGATGCCTCTTAGATATCCTGTTGTCCTTTGTCATTGAGCCTCTATAGCATTGAATCGGTGGGTCAGGCCCCTTTACATGTTCCAGCCATTCATGCATAAGGTTGGTATTGGTGTGGGCTAACTTATAGCCCTGCTTCTGGTCCTGGGTGGTAGATGGGTTGGTCACCCCACCAGTTTTCCCTCATCTTTGCCATCCAGTTGCTTTCCGGCACTGCCCCAGCTAGTTCACCCAATGCATCAGGCATCAAGGAGTGGACAGTTCTCCTGATCTCACACCCTTGGGTCCAGCTCACAGGTACTCACTCCACCAGGGCCAGCTCTACTGGTTTGCCTAAGCAAGGTGCATGCCTGTTCTCCCACTCTCTGGACTGCTGTAGTTGGTGAGGTCCAGGGGTAACATGAATAATAAATGACCCAGAGACAAATATTCGGGTTCAAGCTTCAAGCTGAAAATCAGAGAAGCAAAGCAGCCAACTACGAGCTCTTACCTCTACTTCAGACTGAGAGGGCTGTCCTCTTACAGTGTATATGGAGACTAATTCCCCTGCCCTAGATTTCTATGCTCTCCTCAATGTGACTGGAGACTAATTCTCACATGAGACCCTTTGCTTCTTCCTTTCATACCTCTTAAATCCTGGAATTAAAGGTGTGGGATCCCAAGTGCTGTGATCACTTTTGTGTGAACTGTTTCTCTTTTAGACTGTATCAATTTTGTGTACCTCAGTGTGGCCTTGAATTACCGAGATCCATCTGCCTGTCTTATGAGTCCTGGGATTAAATGTGTGTGCCACCACCACCTAGCTCTATGACTAGCAAGTATGGCTGCTGGGATTAAAGGTGTGTATTACCACTGCCAGTCCTCTATGTTTTTTGGTTATCTTTGCATTCTGAATCCGCAGGAAAGCTTTATTAAATCATAAATAATATATCACCACAGCTAGGACTAGATCATTTGTCTTTATGCTCTATAGGCCTGCTAATCTGCCTGTAACAGGTGGCAAGGGGTTGGAAGGAGGACATGTTTCCCTTACACTTGCCACCCCATGTCACAGGAGGGATGGGGCAGGGGCCACTCTTCTCTCACATAGGATCTCATAGGATCTGCTCAACTGAACTGCCCCAGCTCTAGTGTGCTCCCCAAAGTGTAGGACCTGCTCTCCTGTGTTCTGTTCTTGGTGCAGAACAAAGGCAGATCTCCCATTCTCATGACCCCAAGGCCTGCTCTCCTGTCTGAGAAGGTTCTCGTTTATCTCTTTGGCATCAATAAACCTGCGATCATGACACACTATCTTTTCTCATGTCTCTCATCATGAGTCAATTTTTTTCCATCTTAAACGTCACATAAGTAGAACCCAAAGTTATTCACTTTAAAATAGCCAACTTATTTTCATTAGTGTAATATTATTATGAATGTTATGATTATGATTATTGTACAGAGGCTATATGTACCAGAAATATGCTCTTCTATTATATAGAGAGATAATATATCACTACACAGTTATACACACTTTTACTTTTAGATGCAAGTAAAAGACATCTGGAAGTAAACCTTTTTTTTTCTTTTTGTGCATGCTAGGAAAAGTAAGTCCATGCCACTCCTTCTACATGAAAGTTGGAGGACAGCCCGTAGGAGTCAGTTCTTTCCTTTAAGCATGTGGGTCCCAGAGGTCAAACTCAAGTTGCCAGGGCTAACAGCAGGTACCCCTTACTGCTGAGGCATCTCTTGTGCCCTCACATATATATTTATATTTGCCAGTCATTTTCCTGTTTGATGAGTATGCTTATAATCCAAATTCTTTTATGTTGTAATTGTTATTTTAATATTTCTATATTTTAATAGTCTTAAAGTGTTATAAATTATCTACCAGGCACAGGTAGTAGCGAATGATCCAGTTGTTGTGATCCCATCTACATACCATGGTTAATATTCCAGCCAGAATTCTAACTTTAATATAATATGATCCCATGTTGGGTAATAGCTCTCATTGGTTGATTATTAATTGTTCATAAGTCAGTAGTTCTGATGGATTTATATTGTTTTGTGAGTTAATAAGTTCTCTCTTAAAGATCTTGAGTACTTCAATATTGTGCATTTTCATTCAGCATGTATTGCTTATATGTAATAATGAAAGTATGATTTACATTCAACATATCATAGAGGGGAAATACTTAAATAGCAGACTCTACTTTTGAAGTACCGATCCTGTGTTAAATTCTTTAACAATTCTAAAATGAACTTTATCCTTCCATACCTTCCCATAACATGTGACCAGCCCCCACCTTGATTGGAAGCATTGGTTGTTACATTGTGTTGCCTAAGTTTTCATAGTTTCCCTGCTGTTTTATTCAGAGTTTTGTTACATCTTATTGTTTTAATTTACCTCTCTATGCCTAGTGACTCTCAAGACTCTTGATTTTATGCTTCTGGTCTTCTTTTATTATAAAGCAAATAGCCATGAAACAAATAGTATAAGCCTTTTACTATGTTGGGTATGAAAGAGAACACTGTTACTGAATTGTTTATGGAATGGTTACTTCTCAATATTTAATGTAAAAAATTGAGTTTGGAAAATCTATCCTGTTCAAACATTGGTGATATCTTTCTTTTTCTAATGTATGGAAATTAATAAAAAGCATTATCAGGTACTGAGTACAGACAGTCTTGCAGAACAGATCATCGAAGGCTCATAGGCAGGCATTACTTGTGTGACATTCCTGCCTTTCCTCTGGAAGTGTCCCATACTTTACACATTGCTGTTTCTATTATAGGCAACCAATATTACACTCACTTTGTCTCCCTTAGTTCATTGTATATGTTTATTGTTGCCCTGAATTTTTTATAAAGTTATTTGTTCCTTGAGGTATTCTTTTTTTTGAGTCACTTTAAGGGCATGCATCTCATTTCATTTTTGTTAAAGTCAATGAACATTCTTCAAATAGCTCCTATTATTTTTCTACTTAGGTTTTTCATATCATACATTTTATTGGTTCTTTCCAAGTTTACAAATATCACATATAAACACACACACACACACACACACAGAGAGAGAGAGAGAGAGAGAGAGAGAGAGAGAGAGAGAGAGTTTTTCAGTTTCATCATGGCTCGTGCCCCAGATATTGACTAATGCATATGTCAAGAAACAGACTCTAGTATTCAACTTGTTTCTGTGAAAAACAAATGCTTTCATCTTTCACATCAGTATTTGTAACAGTTAATGGCACTGTTTAATAATTGAGGACAATTTTGTAACAGAGTTTTGCTGCATTTATGTATCATTAATGTATAACATTGTAATTGAACATGAAAATTGACCCTCATTAGAGTTAATGTTGAAAGTCTGGAATCAGATTGCTTCTGTTTGGAATAAAGGGATTATAGTTACCATGGAATACTTTCAAATGATCTACTTAAATTCTCTAAGTATTGTTTGATTCACCTTTAAAAGAGGATGATATTAGGGCCAGCATACTTCCTCAGTGGATAAAGTGCTTGCCATGTAATCCTAGATACTTGAGTTTGATCTCGCTAGAACACATACAAAGATGGAGAGAAATATCCACAAAGCTGTCTTCTGACCTCCACATGCTAAGTATTGTATGTGCACAACCACACACACACACACACACACACACACACACACACACACACACACATATAATATATATATATATATATATATATATATATATATATATTCATACACTCACACACAACATAATAATAAAATAATTTAAATGATATTAGAATGTAGTGAGATATCTACCCCCTCCACACACACCTCTGTAATGCTGACCATGCCAGGTTGTGCATGGTCACAGGTGTTGTTATGACAGAGGGTAGGGCTAGGTCTGGGGTCTGGACCCCAGCTTGCTCTCTCTTCCTTCCAATTGGGTCATGGAAAGCAGCCTGGGTGGATCTTTTGAGTGGGAACTTGCAGTGGTCATCTGTTTCTTTTGTAAATGACTTCTACCTGGAAAAAATCATATTAACCAATGTTGAGCCTATTTCCATGAATTTTGATCCATGCATCCATATTAGAATCAATTTCACAGAATCAGAGTGCTTATGTTTCACTATGTTCAGTGTAGAAAATAAGTTATCTAAAAATGTTAGTAGTTATTATTATTATTGTTTCAAGCATAAAAGTCATCATTCATAAATGAGTAAGATTTTGATATTTTATTCAGTCATAATTGTGAGATTTCATATAAACTACATACAAAAAGCTAAAGTTTACTGAGTGGATTTATTAATTAATTATTTTCTATAATTGAAATTGCCAAAGCACTGAGCATTCTACTCATTTGAGTCCTTGTATATCTAATTTAGCCAAACCATAGTAAGTGATGACAGCCACAGAGAGATTGTTCCTGGCCATAATTAACAACTTCAGCTTAAGTCTTAAGAGTGTTCTTTATGAGATTACCCCCAGTACTTATTTTCAGAGATAGGTTGTTATTATTTATAAAAAAGCAAATTCACTTATTCTTCCCTAAACCCAAAGCTTTTTTAATTTTATGAGAATGCATTGTGATTGGAAAGGTAATTTCAATTGTTTTGAATAATGTTAACTCCTATAATTGTGGGTTAATTTCTATTAAACCAAAAACTTGTGTTTTTGCTACCAACGCAATAAGTATCATTTGGTTTTATTATCCTTCTTGTGTCATTGTCACCAGTAGTAAAATGAGGACATGACTTTAAGTCCTCTCTCCACAGCATGCAGGTTGTGGAGGGCTCCTCCATCATGTATGGAAATACAAATGACAATGGTACAGGTAAGACTTTTCAGCCAAGTGCGATTTCTGACTTTTCCAACATTGCGGGATGCAAAGAAAAGTTTCTGCCTCCCATAGACCAGAGATACTCGTTGAATCATTAGCATAAGTATATTCATCCCACCTGTTAGCCTGCAGCATTTTTAGAAGAATGTTTTCAAAATTTGTTTGCTTTCTAATGTCAGTTATCACATAGTTAGGCTACACAAAAGTGCTTTAAAAAAAAAAAAACTAAATAAGCCTTAACTTCAGAATTGCAATGAAAAAAAATCTCACTCTTATGTTATTCTATCATGGTTCTTGAGATATATTCCAAAATGCTGGGCAAATTTTCACTTGATTTGTATTTTTAGTATTCAAATATAATAGAAATATAGGCTTAATCACATTGTATATTTTTTAATTTTCTTTTCTTTTATTGTATGGATATATGTGTTCTTGTCTGTTTGTGTCCCATGAGTGTGCCTGATAGCTATAGAGGCCAGAGGATGGTGTGAGATCCCCTGAAACTTAAATAACAAGCATTTGTGAGATGCCTCATGTGGGCTCTGGGAACTGAACTTGGGTCCTCTGTAAGTGCAATGTGGTCTTAACCACTGAGCCATCTTTGTAGCCTAGCTTAGGTTACTCTTTGTAGACCAGCTGTACTTTTATCTGGTGAGCACAGTATTGATTTTCCATTCATCATAGGTGGCTGAGTAATCACACATTGTCTTGTGAAATATACTCCTATGTTACATTCATGCCAGGCAAGCCAGCTCTCTGTTACATGGCCTCTATGGGTAAAACTTAGGCTTCCATGACTATTTCAGAAGCAATGTTATATTGTAAAGCTGTTGATTGGCAAAGGTCCTGTGGTGTGATATCCTCATCACACCCATGGTATTTTTGTATGACAACCATAATGGCAAGAGCCCCCATTGTATGTGAATGTTGAAGAATTCCATTTTATACACCAGCTTTGCCATAATGTAGAGTGTCACTGGCAACATTATGATTGGTGCCTGTATGAAGTTAGAACACTTTTGAGAATTGAGTCATTTCATGAGCCACAAAAAAATAGAATAAATAAATATATGTCATCATATTTGTGCCATGACAAATGCAAAGGAGAATTTGTGTGTGTGTGTGTGTGTGTGTGTGTGTGTGTGTGTTGTTCTTGTTGTTGTTTTCTTTTTATTTTGTTTTTACCTCCTATATATATCTGTGTATTTCTGTGTAACTCAAGCCTTGGTTGTGATGAACTGATTGCTTATTTCACCTCTCCTTAAATTCTTTTCCTTATATTAATAATATTACTCATGTAGGCTTTAGAAACTTCATATACACTAAGGTTGTATGCTGCTACTAGGATTACCCTTGCTTCTTTGAAGTTTTTTTTTTTTTATTCGACCACTCTTCTGTCAGAGTTCTCACTCTGAAAGCTTAACCATGAAATATACCTGATGTTCTACTTTTGTGTTCTAACAGTATTAATCACTTGGTGTGTTTCAATATAGGATAAAATGTAACAAGAAAAATAAGATAAAATATAATTAGAGTCATCCAACAGCACTATAATATCAATAGGCTACATGATTAGAGGTTCTTAAGAGATATACAAGATACCAATTAAGATATCAACTTGTCTTATCCTACACAGTGGAGAATCTAGTAGATAAAGAGCAAATAATCAGAGCCTGATTTTATTTATTAAATATAATACTTTATAACATTTGAGCTAGCTCTCATAATGTTATTTTGTGTCATGTCATAACTCCAACTTTAAAAATAATAGGAGCACTAAAGTTGAAGCTTCTAGATTATATTACAATATATCCAATCTCTAAAGTAGATACATGGACTTCATTCTTTTGTTTGTTAATTTTGTCATCTTGAGACTTTTACTAATTTATCCCCTTCAAGTAATTTATCTTTAAATTGGATATGATGGGAATATCTATCTATGTGGCATACAAAATTTTTTCAAGATATATTGTTTATTTTTTTAAATTTTACATACATATGTTTGTATCTCTGTGAGTGGTAAGTACAGTGTCCACAAAGACCAGAAAATGGCAGATCCCCTGAAGCTGGAGTTAAAGGTGGGCACTAAGAACTTAGTTCCATTTCTCTTGCTATTAACTACTAAACCAACTACAAGCTTTATTTAATTTACATGTACAGAAATGGCAGTAAGTGGTCCAAACCATCTGCTTCAGGTGATAAAAATGTCAGTAGAAGTTTTTCCCACTGGACAGCTGTAATCCTTTCTAGGCTAGGATGTTTGTCATCTCACTATTTATATTTTTGCTTATGATAATCCTATGTAGCTGAGCTATAAGACCACTGCAGAGGCTTTTTGATATTCAAAGCATGAAGCTTGTTTCCTATAGTGGAAGTGTCACAGTTTCATAAAGAGCCTTTGCAGCTGAGAGATAATAATTTAATTTTTATTTTAACTTTTATTTTTTGAGGTTATCATCACTTCCAAATTCCCTGTCCTCTATCCTTGCTCTCCTTCAAATTCATACCCTCTTTTGTCACTAGTTGTTATGTGTTAAATACAACCTGAAGCAAGGGCTTCAACTCACCTCTTATATAACTTCCTATCCATTCCTATTTGCCTGTTCAGACCACAAAGAGGCACATTTGACTTTTGAAATTTGTATTGTTCTCTTCTCCTCCCCCTCCTTCCTGTCAATGGTAAGGATGTTTACTGAATCTCAACCTGTCAAAAATTACCAATGACATACTTTAACTGTCATCTCAGTCCCATATCTAAGTTAAGATGGTGTCTTGGAGTTTCTATTGCTTCAGCAAAACACCATGACCAAAATTCTAGTTGGGCAGGAAAGGGTTTATTCAGCTTGTACTCTCAAATTGCCATTTATCATCAAAGGAATTCAGAACAGGAACTCAAGCAGGACTGAAACCTTGACAATGTAACACAGCAAATTCAGTTCTAGTTATTATCTGTCTCAAACTATATACATGGCAGGTTATAGTAACTTTATTCATGACTTCCCATTCTTGAAAGCACCCAAGTTGTTTAGAAAATGATGAGCAAATATACTTTGTTGCATCTATATAATGGAGTAATACTTGATGACAAAAATGAATGAATTAAAAGTCATGAAAAAATGAAGGAAACATAATTACATATAGCTAAATGAAAGAAGCTAGTCTGGGAAAGCTACATGCTCTTCGTTTCCAATTGTGTAACACTGTAGTAGAGGCTGGGCTATGCAGATTATTCTAGTTTGTTTCTCTTGTGATAAATATGCCCAAAAGCAACTTACTGGGGTTAAGCATTTATTTAGCTTACACTTCCAGGTCACAGTCCATTACTGAGGGAAACCAGAGCAAAATTTGTACCAGAAACTTCAGAGAAATCCTTCTTTCTGTCTCACTCTCTGGCTTGCTTGGTTAGCTTTCTTATACAGTCCCAGAACAATTGCCTGGGAATGGTGCCACCCACAATGGGCTGAATTGTGCCACATCAGTCACCAGTCAAGAGACTATCTCATAGATATGTTCAAAAGTCAGTCTTATCTGGTAATCCCTTAAGTTGAGACTGCTTCAAATAACTTTAGGCTATATCAAGTAATAGCTGAATTTAGCTAGTATATGGATAGTAAAAGGAGAAGTGGACACCAGGAGTTAAAGGAAGAAAGAGATGAACAGGTGAGACACAAACCTTCCAGCACACTGAAAATCTGTTTATGCCCATGAAATAAAAGAGACTCAGGAGTAAACACACAGAAGAATTAGGGGTTCTTGGTGGTAATGTTATATTAGTGTAGGCTCACTGATTCATAAGCAATATATTGCTGGAGAAGCAGGTTGATAATGAGACACATGAAGCAATTTGGAACCAGTGGGTGTATGCAAATGTCTGTAGCTTCCACTAATTTTTCTGATGAACATAAAACTGTGTTACATCAGGAACCAGTTAGATTAGTGCAATCTCTTTAAAACAATACAGTGTTTGTAATTACAAGCAAGCACATGTGGCTGACAACAAAGATATCTTGATTACAGACCAGCTACTAAGTTACCACTAACCATTACCCACAATATAATTGAACCCTTAGGAAGAGCTTATTTCCTGTCCTGTTATATATTACTTAACAAAGTCTGGTGTCAATATGAAGCTACAATTTGGCAATTGCATTTACATATGTAATAACTATCGATGAAGCTGAACTAATGAAAAGGTAAAAAACAGTTAGCTTTTGTGAAGTACATCAAGCCTTTATATAAAGGAAAATCATTCAGCAATTTTTTAAATTTAAGTGACAGGAGGTACTATATTAAGAAGAAAATGCAGAAATGTCTGAGACACTGAGTGCACGGAAGTAATCAATACTATTTTAAATCACAGTAGGCTGGGTTACTAGGAGTAGTTTAAATTTTTGAGTTTTGTATCATAATGTTCAGAGTACACAGAGATGGAAGGGCTTTAGATAAGATATGATGATGGATGGATGATGGACACAATGCCCCCAAAGATAAGGAACTTCCTCTAGATCCTAAGAAGAGATCACAATTAAGAGACAAAAATTAGTAATTAGGAGTTGGGAAGACGAACCAGCAAGTTAGAGCAATTCCTGATCAAACATGAGGACCTGAGCTCTTTACCCCAGAAAGCACATTTGTGTTACTCAGTATTTTGGTGAAAGGACACAGAAGGATAGGTGGGACTGGCTGGCCATCAGGTTCAGTAAGAGACCCTGTTTGAAGGAAATAAGGTAGAAGCATATGTAGCAAGACACCTGACATGCTCCCTGGCCCTCATCATGAGGGCTGGAATGATAAGGGCCAGAGGAGCTTGTCAGGCATCTTGCTATATGTACTTCACTCATATATTACACACACATATATGGGCATGCACACATGTACAGACATAAACACATGAAATTATGTAAATATATAGTTCAATTTTCAATAAGAATTTATAGAAATGTATGGTCCTCAATAATGGACAAGATAAACTGCATTCAAGAATAGCAAAAGCCGCAAAGTTACAAGAGATCAGTCACACAACAGATAATCTCCTCGCATGAATTATGCACCCAAAATTCCACTGGGTGAAAAGATTGCACAGACATTATTTATATTCCATTGTAATATAGCTTTGTGTATGTTGAAACATTCAACTTCATAAAGTTTTAATAAATTTTAGGAATAAATATTGTTAATAAATAATTTGAATTATCCTATAAAGAGATAAGTGATGAATGGAAGTGGTAAAATATGTTTCTCAAGATGCTCATGTGTTCACAATATATCCAGTATTCATTTGTTCCAAGACAGGAGACAGAATAAACTCATCTCTGTGAGTCTCGTCCAGCTCAATGTTTCAGAAAACCCTGTCATTTTAGTGCAATGCAATATGGATGTCATAATATAATGTGGCTGATAGAAAAGTCTGCTACTAGAAGATAAAGTACTTCTATGTCAAAGGGCATTGTGTAAACAAACCTAAAATATAATTTAGAACCAATCTCTAAACCTTCTACTAACAATAGTAATATAATGTCATGCAGCAGAATGAGGTGGCAAATAATGTATTAAGGGAACATCCAGATAGTCAAATATCTTCCTGTGGTAAATGAATTCCCTAAATCTTTAAAGGAACAACCATATGTGCAAATTGGGTTCGCTTTGTAGAATTCAAGTAATTTTCTCTTTATCCCCAGTATTTACAAACATGCACATATATCAACTCAAATAATTATTTCCCTTTAATTTCAGACTATTAAATCCTTACAGGTGCTATACGTGATGAATATAATAGGTGACTGAATACTGAAAAGCCCCCAGGTGTAAAGATCATTGTCACTTGCAGCATGAAATCTGGCAAACCGTCTGATTGTAGAATCTCATGGCAATTCCTGGGGTTTGTTCCTCATGGACCACAATAGTGTGAGCAGGTATTAAGACCCCACACAGCTCATGCTGTCAGTATCCTGCTGGACTGGTAAATTTTTATCATTGCTCTTGACAAGATGCCAGACAAAAGCACCTCTAGGAAGGATAAGTTTGTTTCGGCTAGTAGTTTGAGGGTGTAGTCTATCATTGTGAAACAGTCATGTTGGCAGCAGCATGAGGTGAATGTCATGCCTGTCTAGCATTTTCCTGGATGCTGGGAACACGCACTACTCTCCTCCTGCTTAGGTGGGAGGTGTTTCACATACTGAGCATACTTAAGTGGGAGATACTTGACATACTGAGTCATCTTTATAGTCCCAAGTCTATTTCTGTGACTAATGTTTCCCATCAGTAAACTGGCAATAATCCTGATACCTTAACATGACTGTAAGGATGATGCCTTGAGAACTACCATAAATGTTTGACCAAGTACATTTCTTTGGCTTAGAAGTTGCAGTGTGAGAGAACATGCTGTTCCATTTATCTTCAGGGTGTACTCATTTTTCTGGAAGAACCTACCATTGTTTTTTGTCTAATTCTGAAATTAAAGTAGCATTTATTCATTTTCATTCATTATCATACTCAATACAGCATAGTTAGCAGTGCTCCAGAGGCAGAAAGTTAGCAGGGCAAGAGGCTGAGCTATGTTAATTCCTTTTGTGTGTTTCCTATTATTCCTCTTCATTCCCCTCCCCCCTCTCTCTGAGGCAGTATCAGGCATCATCCCTGCAGCATCTCTCCACAGCTTCACTAAGGATCGGTTGTACGGCATATTCTTCTGCAAAGCCTAATGTCTGCTTTTCAAAGATAGGGCAGACACCAGTACCATTTATTATGTAAGCACTGAGAATTGAGCCTTCACTTTTCAGGCAAATTGCAAAATAGCTTTCAACCTTTTCTAGCATCATGCTGACTCCTCAGGTAGCACTGTTACTGCCATTTCACCAAAGGGAAGCTCCAGTCACAGACACATTAAGTAATTTGTTCAATAGCACTTAAGCTAATAACATCTTGGGAGAACATTGAGACTTCTCCCTCTTTGATGTTGTCTATGAAAATGTGAGATGTAACATTGGAGCGCTTGATTTTCCTACCATCTACCTTTAGTACATACAATCCTCCTTTAGTCATGACTTTTAATGGACAACATTACCTCTGAGGCCTGAAATTGAAATTGAATTAATTGAAGGCAGTGCAAAATGTTATTAAGTCACTCTTATGCCAAATTAAAGAATGTTTTTTAACTACAGGCAAACCGTGGTCTGGGAGAAGAATGCAAGCCAATCATTGGTATCTATTTGTGTTACCTTTTGCATGAACCTGGACAACATTTCCAGTGCCACTTGGGACACCTCCTCCTTATCCTTCTGAACTTCCTCTCAGTTATAAAAAGGGTTAGGGTTAGGTATGTGACAAACTTTGTTGACTCCCCATGGGAGGCCTCACCCTCTCTGAGGAATGGATGGGGCGTGGGGAGAAGGTGGGGGGATCAGGAGGACAGGAGGGAGAGAAATTGGTATGAAAAATAAGAATTTTTTTAAAAAAAAACTTAAAACAAACACCAAAAAATGTTTTGATTGATTTTAATATTTTCCTGCCCTACCACCCATTCTTGAAATAATCACAAATTTTTGAGGAATATATGTAACCCTTTGTCACAAAGTATATGGGTCTTTTCACAGGAAGAAAGAAATGTTAATACCCTGTCTTTCCTAAAGACTGGAGGTATGTTATTTAAAAGACATGTGCTATCACAAAACCTAGTTCGAAGGACCATCCTGCAATATGATTCATAACAACTGAAAATTAGTTACACAGGAGCCTACTTTCCTTTTTCCCTTCATTTGCCACCTGTCCTGTTTCTGGTACCAAATCCAAATTTCCATGCCAGATTGCAAAAGCGGCATTGGCTCTCAGTTGCTCTCTTTTTCACATCAAATTTGTATTTTAGCATGTGAGATGACACCACTTGTTTTAGTGAAATGAACTTTGAGTGAACTCCCACAACCACTAACTGATAACCAATAAAATAAATAATTGATTCATCTCACAACAGTCAGACTCCCTGGAACAGTTACTGGACATATCTGGTCTCGCTCCCCTCTGGAAAGCCTCACAAGTTTTCGCCTCTTTCTTTATTATTCCTTTTTTTCCAAATGGACAATTTTTGACAAACAGACATCTAGGAGCAGTCAAGTGTCAAATATAAAGTTATGGCTGGTGCCGCTACCTTTGGGATCACACGCTCCATTTATTCATTACAGGCAGCTCAGATGCACAGGCATGTGGTACCACTTTGTAGACCTGTCAATTTAGTGCCCTTAATGAACATTGATCATGCTCACCCAGACACGTTTCTCAGAGCTACAAACAAGAACTCAGGGGCTTCTGAATGACACCCTGGAAACTGTTCTTTTGGTATATGGAATTTCACAGATTTATTTATTTTTGCTCAAACTAATTTAATAAAGACAAATAAAATGTATGTTAGAATTAGCTACCAAGGGATATATATTAATAACAAATTTGTCTTAGTCAGAGATGGTGGCTCACACATTGAATATCAGCAGTTACGAAGCAGAGACAGGCATAGCTCCTTGAGTCAGAGGCTGCTATGACCTATGAGTTCCTACCAGCCATAGCTATCTATGAGACCATGCCTCATGAGAAAACAAGCAAACAAAACAACTACTTAATTTGGTTTGGGTTTTGTAGATCCAACTATTTCAATTCATAAAATAAAAAGTAGTTTTCCTTGTTGTTGTTTTGTTGCTAGAGTTTAAATAAGAGGCCCAAGTCTGCTGAACACAAACAGCATTGAGTTGCATTACCAGCCTCACAGTACCAGATATAATTAAGTAATAACTTTAAAGGATCATTAAGTTACCCTGTGACTATTTGAAATTGTACAGCACTATTTGCTTCTAAACTCATTTGTAGCATTTAAAAAATTATTCTGGAAATTATGAAATCTCCTGCTGAGTATTCTTACCATACTTAAATTCTTCTGATCAATTGGGACAAGATTCATCAAACATCTTAGTGAAAAAAATACTTTTCATTTTACTATACTTTGCGTCTGGCATCTATGAAAACTTTCATGAAAGGAAAACTTTGTCTTATTATAATTGGAAGAAAGAGTTTTTATTTTCACAAATGAATAAATAAACATTTTGGTTCTTACCTCAATTTTAGGGTATAAGTAAAAAAATCCTTATCCTTATTTTGCTCCAGCCAAGCTGCATTATGGTTAGAAATGACTTACTCATAACTGTTGTTTTGGGAGAATGGACAAATCTGTTTTTGTAACAGACTATATACAGTTGAATCATCCTACATATGTTATTAATTTAGTGTTAATATTTCTTCTGTTTGATATTTAATTCCATCACACTGGAGCACAAAATAGCTAAAGGAGACAGATGTTCTCAAATTATATCATGGTCTCATCTAAAAACCTTGTGGGATTTCCAATTTGTTGATAACAATTAGAATGGAATCCTAATGTCAAATTCTACAGCACAAATACAGCCTCAGATGTGGCAACTTTGAGGAATAAATTGAGCATTGCAATAAAAAGGAATCACATCTCTAGGAAAAAATACTGATCATTTTTCTAAGGTCCTGCTATACAAACTTTTAAACATATATCTGACTTACATGGAATTCTTAAAATTTCTTAAACCATCTTTCATGTCAGCTGTTTCTGTGGGATTCACCAGCCTGGTCCTGACCCCCTTGTTTTCATTTCTCCCTCTCTGCAACTGGGTTCCGGAGTTCAGTTCGATGTATAGCTGTGGGTGTCTGCCTCTACTTCCATCAGCTACTGGAAGAGGGCTCTATGATGGCATAAAAAGTAGTCATCAGTCTCATTATAGAGGAAGGGCATTTAGGATAGCCTCTCAACCATTGCCTAGCTTGTCAGTTGGTGTCATCCTTGTAGCTCTCTGGAAATCTCCCTAGTGCCAGATCTGTCCTCAAACCTATAATGGCTCCCTCTGTTATGATATCTCTCATACTGATCTCCTCTATTCTTCCCCAAACTCAACCTTTCTGCTCCTCCATTTCCTCCTCTCCCCTCCTCTTCTCCTCACATCTGCCAGCTCCCTCTCCCTTACACTCATGCTCCGAATTAGCTTAGGAGATGCTGGCCCTTCACATTCTCCTGGGACCATGCATTTTTCTCTTAGAGTCCTTCTTGTTTCCTAGTTCCTTTGGCGAAGAGGATTGTAGGATGGTAATCCTTCATGCTATGTCTAAAATTCATATATGAGTGAGTACATACTATGTTTGTCTTTTTGTGACTGAGTTACCTCATGGCCCCCAATCTGCTGTCTGGGAGGCCATCATGGGACTTATCCAGACCCCTGAAAGTGGATGTCAACGACGAGGCCTTGGCACCTTATGAGGCCTCTGGTATTTTTTCCTGGTGTAAGAAGGGACTTTGAGAGCCCATCCCACGTAAAGGGATGCTCTCTCAGCCTGGACACATGGGGCAGGGCCTAGGCCTGTCCCAGGATGATGTTGTAGAATTTGGGGAGCCCCCTGTGGAGTGGAATGGGGAGGAGATTAATGGGGGTGGTGGGAGAGGGAGAAGGGATTGACGTGAAATTATAATTTTGTAAAAATTAAATAAAAAGTTCTTAAACCAGCAGGGCTTGTTTGCACAGACCTATGCCCTAGCTACAAGGCTCCACTCAATTTCCCTACCCTGAAGGGAGGGATTGATGGAATCATCCCATTTAGTACTGAATGTTCCAAGGTTCTTAGTCTCTCCACATTGTCCAGTTGTGGATCTCTGTATTTGTTCTCAAGTCCTGAAGGAGGAAGCGTCTCTGATAAGGACTAAGGAAGACAATGACCTATGAGTATAGCAGAATGTCATTCAATTGTCATGTTCCTTTAGCAGAAACAGTAGTATTTCATTTTATCATAGGTCTGTACCCTATCTAGTCCCAGGTTCTTGATCACTGGAGTAGTGCCAGGCATGGGTTCTGTATCATACAATTGGCCTTAAATCCAGTCATATAATGCTTAATTACTTCCACAACCTTTTGCAAGAGTGCATCTTGCATGCAGGTCACCTTTTCAGACTGCACAGTTTGTAGCTGGTTTGGTGTTACCTTCTCATCTGATAGTGTGCAGAGTACCTGTAAGTGCTATGAACACTAGTCGGTAGTGGTGAGGGCTGTATGTAGGTTCCAGATCTATTTCTTCATATTCAGTGAATTATGTAAGTGTTGTCTTCAAGCAAAAGTACCTTACCATTAGTTTGTGGGAAGCAACCAATAGCCATGGCCATAGCCTGTTTTGTAGATTTTAGAGCTGGTAATATTTTATTGTGACTATTGAATATTATGAATGGAAGAAGTCTAAAAAGTTATATAATTAAACCATTTCTCCAACTTAACTGACTCTTAGGGGATATTTGTAGAGGCAGCTGAAAACCCCCATTTTGTTTTCTCTCTCTGTACCAATTTTGTGACGTGACACTATATGTTTCTCCCTATATGTTTTTAATCCCATGTCTTTAGTGTCATTAGTGTCCTAATTGCAAGTCTCCTTTATGCTCTAGGAATCTTGACAATATTCCTATTTAAATACATCATTGTTTCATGTAGTTTATGCAGAACTTTCTTAAACAGTGAAGAATGACTCTTTTAAACCATCTTAAGGAAGTACTTTAATCCACTCTTTCCTGAGTTTTCTTCTTGAGTCTACATAAATGTATGAAGAGTTGAACAATCTGGTAACTCAAGTAAAGAAGTGTAACATGAAAACAAATCTCCAAAATCCTCTCTAAAGTTATGTATATTATTATAAATATTTAATAAGAATGAATATCAGTCCACTTATATAACTTCTGAAAACATATATGTATATATACATATTATATATTATGTGTACAGATATCAAAAAAATCCCTGGCAACCTCTGTTAGTTGAGTTTTCATATTTGAACTGTAAAGAAGAGGCTATCTCTTCCAATCCTCTAAAGGAAAATATATGGTTATCATGCAATATGTATAAGAGGAATTATAACACATTTAATGTGTTAAATATTCCTCTTTTGAGAAAGTCATCCTAGGAAATGCTATTAGGTTACACGTGATGCCTGAAAACAAATATTTACCTCCATGCATGCTCCAAGGAATTCTAGAAAAATGTATTTAGCTCTGTTTCTAGTCCACAGAAACTGGAATATAACCATGTGTTCCTTTGTTGTGTAATTCATTTCTGGTTTTAGACCTAGACTATGCCTTTATTGACAAAGAAAGTGTTAAGGCAACTGGAGAGTCAATGCGGGTCAAAAACCCATTTATCTGTCTATTACAGGTAAAGGTAAAGCCTTAGTAAATGTCTGTTGGATGAAGTTGAATTGAATTAGTTTGAAATGAATTGAATTGCTTTCAGAGAGTTGAAGCTAGAGCCAATTATTAATTCACCTTTTGACCAAGTTTCAGCTGAATATTTCAGCAATTATTCTTTCAATCAAGATTTTATTGAGTGGATACACATTATGAACCATCCAGAAATGCAGTTAAAGACAGTGGATGTAGGGATTAAATAAACATAGTACCTAGTACAATAAGACTTACACTATCCTGAGGAAGACACTGTGTAAAACACTACCCATGTGTATAACTGTAATTCATGCAATGTTCCAAAGGGGTAAATATATAAGGTGATAAGAGTCAATGAGGTTGAAAAGTAATCCCAGCTATGCCTCATGAATAGAGTCCTAAGATGGTGCCTTTACAAGCAACTGAGATAAACAACATATGTAGGAGAAATCTATTATTCTGCTACTTGCCCTTATTACTTTTCTAGGTTGTTGAATTATCTTACTGAATCTACCTAGAATCATTTTCACTTGGCCTCAGGTTTCATATGTTTGAACGATGGTTACTGAAAGGACACAGTGATGCCATTATACTTTATGGGAATAATACCTATTTTCTACTGTGTAACTATATCCACCTATCTTCTACCTTCTATCCAACTATCATCTAGATATCTACTATCTATCTATCATCTATCTGTCTATTATTTATCTAACATCTTTATATTTATATTATGTCCATTCTTTCTATAATTTTAATTGCTACTCTTTGATTCAGTGTCTTGGATTTCATTTTAATGGATTAATACATTCCTAACTTGTAAATAGGTATGAGTATAAGGTTGTGCATTGCAAATAAAACTGATACACTAAACTGCAGATAATTTTTAGAACTATATTTTCCTAACTCTGGGAACTTATTAGATACCTGTTGAGATTTTTTTTTTCTTTTTTAAAAGTATGGAGTGGAAGACTTGACGTTTACAGGTTTTAAAATTAAATTACATCTTTATAACATGGGCAGTATATTGCTGCCAAGATTACTACTTTTGACCTACTTAGGATCATCAGCTGAAGAAAATGTAGCAGATTTTTGCTAAGTTAAAAATCGAGTTAAGTTGGGGCTAACAAGATGACTCACAGGGTAAATGTGTTTACCACACAATCCCAGAGACTTGAGTATAGTCCCAGAACCCATGTATAGGTAGCAAAGATCTGATTCCACAAAATTGTATCTGACCTGCACAGTTATGTCATTGTCATTCACCCTTCACACACATTGTATATACACAAACACACAATGTAGTAAATTTAAAAGTTAAGCATTAAAAATGAATTAGATAAAATGTGTATTCTGTGCCCATATTGATTGCTACTAATTATGCTTCAATTTTGTTTGTGTGTATATGAATTGATTACTTTTATGTTGCTGTGATAAGACACTGTAACTAAGATATTTTATAGAAGGAAGTGTTTACTTGGCTGACAGTGCCAGAGAGTTTATTAGGAAAGGAAAGCATGGCAGCAAGTAGATAGCATGTTGGCTAGCACTTAAGAGCACACATCTTAAACCACACATGGAAAACAGAGAGAGAGAAATCACTGGAAATGGTACATGGTTATTGAAATCTCAAAGCCCACCACCAACAACATAATTTCTCCAGGAAGGCCACACCTCTCAAACCAAGTCACTAACTAGGGACAACGTATTTCCAAGAATATGGGGGAGAAGACATCTCAATCAAACAAACAGTATATGGATGTACTTGTATGTGTGAATGTGCATACACATTGTACACCTGCTTTGCAATGAAGAGTACAACCTGGGTATAGAGGTCCTCTACCTTGTTTTTGAGACATGGCTTCTGACTGTCATAGAGTTCACAATCATGCTATGCAGCCTGGCCAGAAAACTCTAGGCATCCACTTGCTTGCCCTGTCCAGCATTTTATGTCAGTTATGGGAATCAAACTAAGTTATTCATGTTTATAAGGTGAGTGCTTCACTGATGGAAATATCTCCAGCCCTTTAACTCCTTTATCTTAATTTTGTCTGCTTTTTAGATGATTTCATATCAATAAAATCTATTTATTGTCAATCTTTGCTGACATAGTATAAAACTATGAACTCCTTAGTCTCATACATAGTGATGAAAGGTAACATTCTGAAAAATTAGGGCATTTCTGACATTTCAATATATTTAATTGACAATTTTCATAGAATTCCCACTCTTGGAAAACATTTGGTACAATAAAAATGGAGTACATATCAATAACTTGTATATGTATAATTTTTTCACAAAGAAATTCACTCCATTAAAGCACATTAAAATTAAATGCTCTATAGTAAAATGATGTCTATTAAAAGAACCAGTTATTTTAATTCTATTTTCACAGTGTGATTAATGACAGCTTTTTGCTGCCAAAATATACATTTTATGTAAAACTCTCTGTTATGAAATTTAAATAATATCATTGCAATAAATCAAGCTAGAGATTCCTAAAGCCATATATTTTCTTCCATAGAACTCTGACTCAGAGCGATAATAATAATAATAAAAAATCTAACAGGAAAAGTTCCCAAAAAGTCATGTGCATAATTACTATCTCCATATCGATTAAAGTGCACAGATCCACCCCTCCCAAACATTCTCATCAAAGAATCCTCATCTCCAGTCTGATACCCTTTTTAAAATGGAAATTCTAAAAGGCTATGAAACAGGTGATTCTAGTACCCACTCTGAGAAGCTTTGAAACATGAAGCCTTTATCTTTGAAGAGCCTTGTCCTTTATACAGGAGAGGAGAGAGGGCCACATGTTGAGAGAATAAGTTTTGATGATAGCAGGTAATGGTGTTCTGAATTTACTGATGGGAAACAAATCTCAGAAACAAATAGCTATTCATTGATGTCTTTGTAGTTCATGTTAATATATGCAATCCCATATCCCTATATTTTAAACTCATAAACTCATAAAATGCTGCCATGCCTCTAATAAATATGTTTTCTATTTCATTTATTTTCTTTTTAATATCTATTCTATTTTTCATTTTTAAATAATCTTATTTTATATAACAATCTCAGTCCCCTCACCCCCCCTTTCCTCCATCATTCCCCCATACCCCCCATATCTATTCCTCAGAGAGTGTGAGGCCTCCCCTGAGTAATCATCAAAGTTTGTCATATCATTTGGGGCAGAACTCAGGCCCTCCCCCCTTGTATCTAGGCTGAGCAAAGCATCCATCCATAGGAAATGGGCTCAAAACAGCCAGTTCATGCACTAGGGATAAATACTCTTTCCACTGCCAGAGGCCCCATAGACTGCCCAAGTCCCCCACCTGACACCTACCTTCAGGGGGCCTAGTTCAATCTTATGCAGGTTCCATAGTCTGGAGTCAGTAAGTTCCACTTGTTCAGGTCAGCTGTTTCTGTGGGTTTCCCCAACATGGTCTTAATGACTTTACTCATCATTCCTCTCTCTCTACAACTGGACTCCAGGGAGTTTAGCCCAGTGCTTACTGTGGATCTCTGCTTCTGTTTCCATCAGCTACTGGATGAAGGCTCTATGATGGCATTCAAGGTAGTCATCAATCTCATTATAGGGGAAGGGCATTTAAGATACCTCTCCACTGTTGCTTAGATTTTTAGTTGGGGTCATTCTTGTGGATTCCTGGGAATTTCCCTAGTGCCATAGTGGGTCCCCCTATCAAGGTATCATTAATTTCTTGAGTTTCACCTTTGCACTTAAGTTTGTGTTGAAGTTCAAAGGTTCAGATATTTTTACTCTTTCTTTCCCAGATGCTTCCAATCTTCACTCTATATTGTGTGCACTGATTCTTTAAAGGTACAAAATTTCTCAGTATGGTCTTTGGTTTAATGTGTGAATGTATTTACTTGCCTACTTACAGATGAGTGTATTTATTTCCTGGAGCCACATCCTTACACCACATCCTTAGCTCAGGAAACTGATTGTAACGGTTGTTCTGTATCTTATCTTTCTGACATATATTGAAGTTTGAGAGCCATTCTTTTGTTGGCTCTAGTAAACCAGTGAATCCTTGATCTCTTCTTTGTATTATAGAATTATTATAATGTGATTAGTTTAAATAAGTGGGTTTACTTTTTACTTCTAGCTCTTCTTGCATTCCTATTTTGTGTCCATGAGTGAATGAAGGTTAACCATCTCTCCAGTTGATATAGGGTGATCAACATTCCCAACCTTTCTGCTTGCATTTAATTTCCTAACTCTTTAGGAGAAAGCTGAGTTAGGTCACACCCCCACTGTGTGTATATCTGAGGTGAAAACAAGCCTGCTGGTTTGGAATGAATGGCTTTGTGGAGAAGAAAACTGACACAGATGAATATTTGAAACTGTTAAATTCTTAGCAGGCTTGGTTGATATGGTGACCCATTTCTAAACCCCGAGGTACTTCACTCTGCAGCAAGCACTAAAATGGTCAGGTTCACCTGACTTTTAGTTCAACGGTCTGGCTGTTTTAAAAGTAGTGCCCTTTGGAAAAGAAATAATCTTTGGAAGTATTTTTTTTTTTTTTTTAGTTTTAGCTTTAGGAATGTCGAAACTTGTTCTAGTAGAGCCTCCAGCAATAAGTAAAGAGATTAAGAAAGCCAAGTGAAATGCACAGGTTTATAAACATCAAAAGCAGCTTTCTTTTTTCCCCCATAAATATTGCATTAACAGAGGTGTTCTTGAAATTCAGTTAACTTGTCTACTACACATATTGCTTTCTTATTTCCTGTCAGCAAAGATACTTGGTGAAGGCCAATCACACAGACATCACATTGTATATAGGTTCATTCTTGGAAACCCCACACATAACATTCAAGTTACATTTGGTAAAAATTAATGTCACTGTAGGTAGAGGTTTCTGTCCCACCCAGTCCTGCAGCTGTTTAGTCTCAGATAAACACACAGAGCTCATATTAATTATAAACTGTTTGGCTGATGGCTCTGGCTTCTTATATGCTAGCTCTCTCTTAATTACTAACCCATTTCTATTCATCTGTGTATCTCCACAACATCTCAGCTTACCAGCAATGCCTGGGTCTCTTGCTTCCTTGGCAGCTACATGGCATCTTCATCTCTCCAACTCTACCTACTACCTTTCTCTGTCTATGTTTGGATTTCCTGCCATGCTAAATTCTGCCTGTCTATTGTCTGATTTATCTTTGAAGCCAATGGCCTATAATGCAATATATGCAGTGAACAATTTACTTCTAGTCTCTGCAATTTATTTATACAATACTGCTTTGAAGAGAAGGTGAGTTTCTATGTCTTGCATCCGGTGATTTCTAAGTAAAGAAGAATTCATAGGCACCCTCAGGATCCCCATATATTGATGGAAGTTGATCTGATCTAATCTTAATTAATTAGAACATATTTGTATACATATTCATGTATATACATACATATATATAGGTACATATTTATATATGTATTTAAAAGTAAAATTTTCACAATAAGGAAATGTATCTTATTATTTAAAATTTATAGGTATGTATGATCTTATTGAGCTAGTCTTGCTTACAACAGGACCCAAGAGAAATAAAATTGTAATTCCCAATATTTTCTGTCACCCAAAGAGATACTTCTTACAGTGAAATATTCTAACTAACTGACAAAAAGTTTAACCTCTGAGGACCTCATCACCAACATATACTATTCTGGAAAATAAAAGGTAATATATAAGGTTTTAGAGTAGATTTTCAGTTCAAATTTAATTTTGAGTCCTGCAGTAACTTCAGCTGTTGCATTCAAACACCAATTTTGCAGATGTAAAAAGAGAATAGTGAGATACTTCAGTGTAACTATTGCTAGCCATTGTCTATAAGATGATGTTTGGAAAGTCTCCTCCTTTGCATCATATTGTGTTCAGGGTTCTTGACAACATGGGAAAGCAGCAAGGAACACTGTAGCCACCAAAAACAACAAAGTACACAGATTTAAAGGTTATAGTTGTAGGTAAAGGTAAAAGAGAACTCTAATGCTAGATGTGTTTTCACAGAAATGGAAATATAGGAAAACTTGATTCTTTAAGACACTGTATCTTCATCCTAATTAAACATCATTTGAAATAGCCTCTTTCAAACACACATTTTCCTCTTAATATTTCTTTTTTTCTTTTCTCCAACAGCTAATATTCTGTAATGACTATATTCTTTAAAAAATGAGGGAATTTACTTATTATGAAAAAATTTATGATGAAAATACATTTCAAGCAATTTATTTTAAGTACAAATTTGATAGAAGCTTAAGTAAGTCAAACCTGTAAACTTGTGAAAATTTAGAATTCTCATGTCATTTTATCACCTTCATTTGCTTTTTTCTCCTTTTATAATTTATTACATGTAACCTAAAATTTGGCATATAATTATTCAAATAATTGAGTTTTTATAAATTATCTAGGTGGAAATACAAAATGTGAATAAACAATACCTAGTATTTTTTGAGATAAAAGATGTAAGCACAAAGAGAACATAGGATAAAATGGATAGTTTCTAGGTATGAGATGAAAGAAATACTAGTCTTGGGTCCATATTGGGAGTCCATCTATCCATCTATAAAGCTTTATACCAAAAAGCTGTTTTATTTTTCCCTATTGCTTTTATATTGCATGGCTTATATATTAAATTGCATTTCCTTCTTTAGTAGGACGTTTCCTATCAGTATACTTGTGAGATCTTTAAGAAAGAGAAAAAATTCTAATGACATTTTGCATCCCTTATCAATGAAGTTTCTTCATGTAGTTGTCTGAGGTTATGAGAGAGACAGCAATGCATAACTGGTCAAAATAACTGAATAAGTGACTATAGGTACCCAAGCCCAAATGGGACATCTGATACAACTCATAGAAGATTGTGAAAGATAGAGCAAAAAATTGTAAGAACCTGAAGTACATGAAGACTATTTCCAAACAGTGACATCTGGCTGTGAAATAATGCTGCCCCATGAACTCTCAAGAATATGGCTGCCTGCACAAGACCTTCAAAACCACACTTACCAACATACCAACGGGACTGAAAGAAAATTTCATGAAGCTCCGCACATAGATGAATGGCTATAGCTTCAAATAGAGAATCAATGATGCTAACAGAGGAAGAAATAGTTCCCCCCCCCCCAAGGTTGTGTCCCTCGATACCAAGTGGTCAACCCTAAACACATGAACATCCAGACAATATTGTGTAGGATACATGCATATACATATAGACAAAATCATATATGTAGATAATTTTAGGAACAGGGGAAATGAATTTTAAAGGGGGAATGGGATGAATTGAACATGGAGCAAAGATGGTTGGAAATGATACAAATACAGTTTACTTAAATTTTCAAAATTGAAAAACAGCTGAGTGACACTAACTTTGATGACACTAATATGTTACATGAACCTTATACTGTTTGAAGAGTTCCAATGGTGACATCAAATTAGCATGACTATTATCTGTCATGGTTGTGACATACAAGTGGATCTTAAATGAAGAGATAAAATACAAGAGTTCATTTTTTTTAATTTCAAGTTAATGCCAGTTTGAATATCTTCACTTGGTCTCTGAAGGGATATGTTTTGTAAAGCCTTTGCATCCTGGAAATGATTTACTTAGGAGAAGTTGTTTTTATGAATATATAGAATATTGTAAAGAATCATTTTCCTAGGACGATGCTGTAAAGATGGCACCACCTTTAAAGAACTTGGAAACATAGCAGGCAAGAGTTCCTTTGATAAAAGTTCATCATGCAAATTGATGAACTGGTTCCACTGTGGATACCCATGACTCATCTAGTTATGAGATGGAGGTAATGAAGGAAATAAAAGCTGTGGCCTCTTTCTTCAGTCATGAACACTGGTTTCTTTCAGGTTACCTGAGCTTCCTTTGTTCCTCTTATGGTGTTTTACTCTCCTTTAAAGTAACAGGACATGTGCCCTTTTAGTGAGTCTTTTCATTAATTCTAAAGGGTTTGGAAGCCATTTTATAAGTCCACAGTGGGCTTTTATAGTGAAGAGAGCAAATCACCACTAATCACAATGGTGGCATAAGAAAGAATATGTCAATTACTGTGAGATCTCGTCAGAGTATTTCAGTCAAATAGGATAGAGATATCCTTTAAATCTCTGTGTTTGCCTTACCATCTCAGCAAGACTGAGCTGGTAATTTTCTAGAAAACCGTATTCTGCCTATGTTGCTGAGGCTAGGGCTTCTGAGACAGGGATGCACCACAATAGCTGAGTACCACGGGGAGTGTTTCAATTTCCACTTGTTCCTATTTAGTTATTTGGTAAGTTTCTGATTCATCAACCAGACAGCTTCATTTGATTCACTTGTGGCATATATTATTTCTTATTTATCTGTTAGCTATGAAGAATTAAGATAATTCACAGAGTTTGTCTGATGAACTAGTATGACTAAATTTGAATTATTACTGCTTCAGAGAACCTCATGTTAGCATATTCCTCAAAAGCTGCAACTACCTTATTTTATAATGGTATATAATTATTTATCCTTCATCCATAATGGTGTGATTTTATCTGCTTGTGTATTTTATTAAAATTACTTTCCATTTTGTATTATTTAAATATCTGACCACCATACCCTCCACAGATGCACTCAGAATAAAAGTGACAGAAACTTTTCCATGGAGCTTGTACTCTGCTTAAGGGAAACAATGCACCAGCTTTAGTGACACATGCCTGTAGCCTCAGAAGGTGAAGCCAGGAGTATCTGGAGACCAAGGCCAGTCTGGGATATGTTACAAGATCCTAAAGAAAGAGGGGGAAAGGATAAGAGGTGAGATGAAAAGGGAGAGGAAGCACACGGATACGATATTACATCAGTATATGGACAGGGACATGAAGATAAGTCAACTATGTAAAAAATAAGAGTGAAAGGAATTGCTAACAGTAGACAAACTGTATACAAAAGTTATTCTCTCAGGATAGGCCAGGGACCAGATAACACCCAAGAGGAGCAGTGGCTAGACATTTCTGAGAGAAGGGGCAACCCTAAGGTAAACTCTTTGTATTGCATAGAAGGAAGAGAAAAGCTAGAAAGGCAACGGAATAAGTTGAAAAGGATGAATCAGAGTGGGGAGGGAAAAAATGAGCACACTACACTCGGATTTGAATACTACAAAATAGAAAGAGTACAGCAATTTGGAGTTATTAATAAGAGGCTGACAGAAGTGAGATCATATGGAGTCCTATTAGACTATTTCTAAATTCAATGAAGATTCTGAGTACAAATTCACAATACTTGATGTAAGCATAGGGTCGGTCATCACCACTATGGTATACCGTTATTGGATAGGTAGATATAGTAAGAAAAACATAAATTCATGTCTGTCCAGTCCCATTGTTCTCTTCTGTGATTCTACTGAAAAGAAAATATTTTTATTTTCAGCTTGTGTTATCTTTTAATATCTGAATTGCTGAGATTCCTACTGGTGCAGCATTCTAACCTTTGACAAAAGTAAGCTCACAGCTTACTAAATCCAGATAATTAGAATTTACTATACTCCAAGCTTTAAATGCTATTGCTTTCCCCACATGCTGCAGAGTTAAAAAAAATCTGATTGGCTTGACAGATTGAGCATGATTGAATGTCTACTTAAGCTTTCTGTGTTTCTATCTGATTGCTAATCCTGAAGGATGATGCTAAGCCAGAATCCCCAGCTGAGAGGTCAGAGGATGAGAAATACACTCCTCTAAAATGAAGATATGAATAGATAGGGTAGTTGTAATGTGCAGGGGGGTCCTAGAATCAAGATGTCTGTGATGTTTGTGTTGCGGGAGAACCTGATTATCTCTCTAAGCAGTCACAGTACGTACAGGTCCTAACACCTGATTGTAGATAGAGGACCTACATTGCAATTGTTGATGAATCCAGAGAACAGACATGTAGCTGGGCTGTCATTCTTATAACATTTCACAAACTATACTTACTCTCATTAGAAAGCAATATTTAAGTTTATAGAAAATTTTGTGTAAAAAATATCAGTGTGTAGCACCTACTTTTTAAAAATATTTCTTTTATGTAATCAAGAAGGATGTGGTTTTCCTGTGGTTTTCTAACTCTCTTTGAATTATCTGTAAAACTTGCATGAATTTTCAAATATAAGCTGAAAGACAACTTGGATATCATGAATTCTTAGTGAATAATTATAATAATTAATTATGGTTTGCATTTCATTTCATATGACTCTAATATTTCTCTTCGTGCATTCTGTTTGTCATCTAGATAGTGTCTTCTTCATGCATCTATTTGTCAGGTGGTGTATTTGGCTGGAGATCTTCCAATCCATCTTCCTCTTTCACTTCGCATTTGGTTGGCATTCTCGGGAATGCCCTTAGTATCAGTTTAAGGCTTTGTGCAGGGTTTGGGGCAGCCATTGGGGCAGCCCAAGTGCTTTTCTTACTATTCCCCACATGGGTGAGTCTGCTCTCTCCAGTGTAATCTCTGCTGCATGGGAGAAAATGAGCTAAGTGTTATATAACTGAATGGTTAAATGAATGAATGAAAACTTGATATTAGTCCTGGTTTTGGTTAGGTTGATAAATCTCTACTCTCCTAATCTGACAACTCTGCTTAGATGCATGAATCCCACAATGTTCTGTGACCTTGGGGAGGTCATAGGGAAGGTCTGTGCTAGTCATGGACAGGGAGGCTTTTGTTTACTGTATGTTTTCACCTCTCAAAGAGGAAGAAGTCCTTATTCCCTTTTGTGGCACAGCTGTGCTCCTGTTTTATTAGCATGCTCAATAAGACTGGTGCCTATGTTATAACCAGCCATACCATACTGATGCAAAGATCAGTGAATGTGACGCTAATGTGGATTGAATATAGAATCAGTTTTTCTCTCTCTTTGCCTTCAGAATTTTGGAAGATTTTGTTGCTGTTACATAGTTAAACAATGTCTTTCTTAAAGGTCTGGTTTCATTCTTGCCAATTATTTTCTCATTCTCCCCCTGATTCCTTCCACTAAAATTCAGTGAACTCTCATCTTCTTGTGTATCTTATTCATACTTTCACCCTTGCTCCTTGCATTGAATTCAAAATCTGATGAAGAGCTTGTCTGGGAAAGTGTGAAGCAGCTCCTGCTATAAATAACCATTGAGTTTACTTAGGTTTGATACTACACGAAGCACTGCAGCATATGTTATATTTTGTGCTATCAGCATCTTGTCAGTTGAGTGCTTGCCATTTTTTTTGGTTTTGAAATTACAGGACTAAATGTGCCTTTAGGAGCAAAAGGCAGGTTGAGGAAAGAATGCTCTGTGACTAAGGAAATAAATAAGCTTATGCTCCTAATGAAAGTAAAATAATTTCCTCAACACCCAGCTCCAGCTATCTAATTTCCTTACTCCATGAAGACTATAGGTTACAAAACAAAACAGGAGTTGCTTAACATGGAAGAAAATACCACCAATAGCAGCATCATTCCATGAGCTCAGAATTGAAATAATTTCTCCCTTCTCAATAGTGACAAGTATTACTCGGCACAAAGTAAGTTGACTGGAATTTGAAATTAGACTTTATGACTCTGAACCCAGAACTTAAAAACCCCTGTTCTCATCCTTAGAGGCATTTGCCCCCATGTGTCCTGCTGTCTGAGTCTTCATCACTTGACTTGCAGTGCTGTATATAACTTTTGACATCATAATGTAAGAATGTGGCTGTGGGGTATACAGCACAAGAAAAGTGTATATTAGGAAGTCCCAGAAAAGCCATTCTTAGACATTTTGCTAATAGTGCCATATACCATCATTTTAGGCATCCCTATTTGTGTGTCCTTCCTGAATGATTTAGAAACAGGAATAGTGAGAGAAGAAACTCACTCTTGGTAAAAACCTGGAGACAGGAGCTGAAGCAAAAGCCATGGAGGAGTGCTGCTTATTAGCTTATTCAGCCTGCTTTCTTATAAAACCCAGGACCACCAGTCCCAAGGACATCAACACCTACAATGGGCTCAGCTCCCCCAATTGATAACTAATTAAGAAAATGCCTTACAGCCAGTTCTTCTGGAGGCATTTTCTCAAATGAGGCTATTTCCTCTCTGATAACTCTAGCCTGTGTCAAGCTGACATCAAACTTGCCAGTGTAACTGACCCCTTGGCTAGTTAACACACAAATACTTGATTTTTTTCAATTAGAACCTTCCCTTTATCATTCATTCCCAAGATGGAACACTCATATTAATACCACAAAGTAAAACATAAATAACCTTAAAACTCCCAGAGTCCTTACAAATTGAAACACAACAAAAGTTCAGTCCTATCAAAACATCCAATCTCTTTAAAATCTAAAATCTCTTTTAAATTTCAAAATCTTTCAACTGTGTGCTCCTGTAAAAATAATAATCAAAACTAAGTTAAATACTTTCTTCAAGAGGGAAGTACCAGGCACAGTCAAAACAAAGCAAAACCAAACTCTAACAGTGTAAATTATTCAATGTCCAATTGTCTTAGAATCACTCATGATCTTCTTCCAGAAGGACTCCTCCAAGAGGCTTTCGGCCACTTCTCCAACTCTGCCATCATAGCACACACATCTTGTCTTCTAGGCACTGGATGGCTTCAATCCACCTCTGCTGCTGTTTTTGTTGGTTATCCCATGGCACTGGGATCATTGAAAACTTTTAGGATTTTTTGCTGCAACAGTGCTATACTTTAACCAATAGCCTCTCCTGGGTTCTCTTTAGGAACTCTAGCTCTGCCAGAGTTTCAAGTCTCAGCCATTCTCCATGACCCCTTTTACACCTTCAAAACCAGCACTACTATGCAGGTGACTATTCCACTACCAATCTCAGCTCCCAGCACAAGGTGCAACCTTGATCATGTCTGGAACACAGTTTCTGCATGATGACTCTAAGGAAACACTTCCCAGTAGATTTCTCCTCAAAGATGCTTATCTCCCATCACTGCTAATTTCTTAGCTCCAGTTGTCCAGCATCAAGTATCCCAGCAAAGCAACGATTGCACTTTAGTAGTTCTGGTTTTTTGTTCATCACAGCTGTTCTTTCAGCCTCAGCTAACCAGAAATACAGGTTCTTCCTACAAAAAACCCAGTTGAACCTTTGCTTCCCTCTGAAATTTCACCAACCTGGCATTCATCATCTGCACAGCTCTCAACATTATCTTGCAAGTTCCTACAGAACAGCTCCCTGAGCGCTCAGCTTAAAGTTCCAAAGTCTATCCTCCCAAATCAACATGGTTAGGTCTGTCACAGCAATACCCAACTACCCTGGCACCTATTTGTCTTAATTAGGGCTACAGTTGCTCTGATAAAACTCCATGACCAAAAGCAACTTGGAAAGAAAAGGTTTATTTCACTCACTGTCCCATCAAAAGCAATGAAGGCAGCAACTCATGAGTGGCAGAAGCCTGGAGGTAAGAGCTGATAAATAGGCCATGGAGGGGTGCTACTTACAGGCAAACACAGAACCACCAGCCCAGCCATGAGCCATGGAATCACCCACAATGGACTAGGCCCTCCTCTGCTTATCACTAATTACAATGCCTTACTGCCAGATTTTATGGAGGTATTTTCTCAGTTAAGGCTCCCTTTTCTCTGATGACTCAAGATGACATAAAACTAGCCAGTGAAGGCCTCTTGTAAAACTTCAGGTGAGGATATCTTCCTTTCAATTTTACTCATATTTACGTATATATGGGTGTTTTCCATATGATGGTTGTAGCTTTTGATCTTTGTAGGCTCATTCAGTTGTCATCACAGCCCACATGGTTCATTTCATATTAGCAGCATCTTACAAATGAGGAGTAAACTTGTCCAAGGTGGTCAAATAGCTACTGAGTGAAGCATGTACTGTCAGACTGACTTCAGAGTGTCTTCCATTAACTACTTAACTTCTGAGGCTCAAGGAAGTGGCTTAGCTCTCCTTCCCCAAGGTGTATACCAAAGCTGGAGTCACCTTGAGATTTAGCATAGTTCCGTGTCATTCCTGACACTTTCTCTTTATCACCAGCAATGAATAAATGGGACAAAATAACACTCTTCCCTTTGAATTGTGTCACTTTTCATTATTATGTTCTTAATTTCTTTTTAATTTTATTGTATGTGTGAGGTATTTTTCCTTCATGTACAACTGCACACACCACTTACATGCCTGGTGCCCACAAAGGCCAGAAGAAGCCTTGAACTAGTGATGCAGGTCGTTGTGAACCACCACGTAGGTGCTGGGAATCAAACTTGGACCTGAAAGAACAGCTGGTGTTCCAAACCACTGATCTTTAGCCCTTATTTTTATTATTTTTTTAAAATAAATGAATTTGCCTCCGGGCATTGGTGGTGCACACCTTTAATCCGAGCACTCGAGGGGCAGAGGCAGTTGGATCTCTGTGAGTTCGAGGCCAGCCTGGTCTCCAGAGGAGTGCCAGGATAGACTCCAAAGCTACACAGAGAAACCCTGTTTTGAAAAACCAAAAAATAAATAAATGAATGAGTGAATTTGCCATCATGTATTGTGCCTTCTGAGTCACATTTCAATGAAAGCAAGGACTTTTACCCTCTCCTAGCTCATGCTTCTAGTCATCACCTCTCTAATTATTATCAACCATATGTCTCCAAGTTTTTTCCAGTTAACCTAGGGGGAAAATATAATGATCAAGGGCTGGAGATGTAGTTAGATGTTGGAGTATCTGTCTGCCATACATGAGATCTAAAGTTTGATTCTCAACACACACACACACACACACACACACACACACACAGTGAGATAGAGAGAGAGAAAATAGAGACACAGAGAGAAACAGAGACAGAGAGAAATTCTGACTTACAATCAAGATACATTACTGCCAATGGAAAATTACTGAACATCAGTTAATATCTGACTTACCTAAGATTACACAAGAAAATTATGGTCATGGTCATAATATCTAAATGAATAACAAAGAACTATTTATTTCCTAAATGATATAAAACTGTTTAAAAATATTTAATATAATATTGCATGCATTCATAAAACATTATTGAGCAATATATAATTTTATGCACTATATAATCACCATATGTATGTGGCATGTGCCTTGTTATCTCCTTCAACTACAACACAAGAAAATGTAGATAAAATATTTACATAACTTGCTTAAGATTATCTAGTTAAGTAGAATATGGTATTACAATTCAAAAGCCGGCAATATGGCCTCGAGAGCTTTTAAAGATTAAACTGACTAAAATTTAGTATTTTTCCTAAAGTGTAGCCACTTACACAAAATTGTAGTTGAAAAACTCACTGCTGCTGTTTCATTTATAACGAAATACAGAAGACAAAGCCATGGCTGGTGCTATATAACTGTGCCACACTCGAATAACAAGTTCATCTTGAATGAAGATATGGCAGCTTGACTATATCAGAATCTTTTTTAAAAATTTATGTGTCAATGAGTGAAAATATTGGAGTAAATAATACCACACCCTTAAAACAAAATGATTTTTATAGACATACTGTGTGTATATCATGTAATACTAGACAACAAACAAGAAAAGTTTAAAGTACATATGTATATCTTTCTTTGATTGAAGCATCACAAAACACTGGCATGTTAATTAATTTGTAGCTGTGCATCCAGCAGCAGGGTCTGCTCTTGGTTGTTCCATTATTTTTAGGCTCTTTGCCCTTTTGGGGGGGCCTGCCAGTCAGCTCCCAAATAAATCACACACAGAAATTATTCTTACTTATAAATGCCCACCCTTATCATGGCTTATTTTTAGCCAGTTTTTCTTAACTTAAATTATACCATCTATCTTTTCCTCTAGGCTTTTATCTTCCTCTGTTTCTATGTACCTTCCTTTACTTCTTTCTCCATGGCTATCTGTGTAGCTGGGTGGCTAGACCCTGATGTCCTCCTCCTTTTAATGTTTCTTGGTCTTCCTTTCTCTCTTTTCTCCTTCTATTTATTCTTTCTGTCTGCCAGCCCCACCTATCCTTTCACCTGCCTTGTTATTGGCCATGCAACTATGTATTAGACCAATCAGGTGTTTTAGACAGGCAAAGTAACACAGCTCCACAGAGTTAAGCAACTGCAACATAAAAGAATGCAGCATACCTTTGCATCATTAAAATAAGTGCTCCACAGAATAAACAAATGTTAGGGCATTTACAATAATATTCTACAATAAAGGTCAGCTCTAATGTGCTGCCTAAGCATTGCCCTGTGTGCTGTAGCCAGTGAGGGTCAGGACTAGTTTGCTCACTCTTGTGACACAGGAGCCAGCTAACTCCCCTGCCATAGGTGGTAATGGGTGATGGGGGGCATCTTTCTTTCATCAGTGCCACCACATTGTGTTGGGGAGGTATCAGCTCTCCTCCCTAGCCCTCAGGTTGGCTCACCACAGGATCAGCTCTGGAGTGCTGCCCAGGTGAAGGCTGGGGCCACCATTGTGGACTACAAGGCAGTGGTGGTGCAGCCTTTAATCCCAGCACTGGGAGGCAAAGAGAGGCATATCTTTGTGAGTTTGAGGCCAGCCAGGTCTATGGAGTGAGTTCTGGGACAGCCAGAGTAACACAGAGAAACCCGATCTCAACCCCTCCCCGCACAAAGGAGCTTACAGATTATATCTTGAACTGCAAACTGGAAGAAGAAGGTACAAACTTGAAATGGCACAAATCATTACTTTCTCAAAGCTCACCTAAAGTGACAGACTTCTTCCTGCAAGGCCACATCTCCTAAACGTCCACAGATAGCAACACCTACTGGGGACCAAGCAATAAAGTGTCCGAGGCTGTGGGGAACACCACATTCAATCCAAAACAACTAATGAATGGGATCTATTTGTTCATCATGTTTCAATATTTATGTTTTATCTACAGATTTGCATATTCAATTCATTCATAAATTTGACATATGTACTCACTGTGCATTCTAATGGTATTATTGATTACTTATGCATCTGACTATATTATAAGTATTCAAGTGCATTTTGCCTTTCAGTCGCATATACATACTAGTCTTACCCTAACTTTGAATTAATTAATAAATTTGTTTTGTTGTGAAGGGTAGAAAACTCAGAGTCTCAGTGATGCTAGTAATTTTTTTAATACTGAGCCATATCTTCTGTCCTATTGACCAAATTTGAAAATAAGTACAGGGAGCCATATATTTATACATATGCATCACTAGGTAACTGCTCCATGATAATGTGCATCTTGAAATATTGCAGTGATGCAACATATTTTTAAAGTTAAGCAGCAGTATATTGTGAGCTACTAAAAAACTGAAGGTTTCTTTGATCTCTAGGAAAGCACTTGCATACATGTTCTATCTTGAATCAAGTTTACACCACTACACAAAAACACAATTCATGTTTCACTATCACTTCATGGCCTAGATTTTCTCTATGTCTTCATTCTCTTGATCTTATAGGTCATTTTCTGTGTTAAGGACGTTCTGTAGTAGGCTGGTGTTTCTTGGGGTCTCTCTCTCTCTCTCTCTCTCTCTCTCTCTCTCTCTCTCTCTCTTTCTTTTACTTAAATTAGAAACAAGCTTCATTTACATGCCAGTCCTATTTTCATCTCCCTCCCTTCTTCCCCTGTCCTCCACCAACTCCCTATCCCTTTTCCTTTCTTCTCCCCAGGAGGACAAGGCCTTCCATGGGGGTTCTTTAAAATCTGTCATATCATTTGGAGCAGGGCCTAGACCCTCCCCTATGTCTAAGCTGAGAGAATATCCCTCTATGTGGAGTGGGTTCCCAAAGTCCATTTGTATACTAGGGATAAATACTGATTCACTACCAGAGGCCCCATAGATTAACCAGACCTCCTCATTCAGGGGGTCTGGGTTGGTCATATGCTGGTTTCTCAGCTATCAGTTTGGGATCCATGAGGCACCCTTTGTTCAAATCAGTTGTTTCTGTGGGTCTCTCCAGCCTGGTCTTGACCCCTATGCTCATCACTCTTCCTTCTCTGCAACTGTATTCCAGGAGTCCAGGTCAGTGTTTAGCTGTGGGTGTCTACTTCTGCTGATATCAGCTACTGGATGAAGGCTCTAGGATGACATATAAAGTAGACATCAATCTCATTATCAGGGAAAGGCATTTAAGGTAGCCTCTCCACTATTTCTTAGATTGTTAGTTAGGGTTATTAGCCTCTCCACTATTGGTTAGATTGTTAGTTGGGGTCATCCTCGTAGATCTCTGGACATCTTGAGGGCTCTTTATTAGACACAAACTAAGACTGTTTTCTTTTACTTTTGTTTATTGGACTATGATAAGTCACAATCTATTTGGCAGTTCAAAAGTATTATTGTGATTGCACATGCATGCCTCCTTTGTCTTTCCTTCACTAATTGCCTTTTGTGATAATGAATCTTACCCCCCAAGTCAGCTCATTATACATATCTCAATTGAATATTTACTTCCTTCTTAAACATGCAGAGATGTATTTTGCAACAAAATCTTCCCCTGCCCATATCCAAGGAGCCTAGCTACAGTGTTCTGAGAGAATAAGTTCTTCATGCATATCTGGCATGTTGAAATATTGTCCACAAATCATAAATTTTAGCACATTGTAATTATCTAGTGTCTTAAAGAATTAGTGTTGTAATAAAGAAATAGTAATTGTTTTGTGTTAATTATAAAGTCTGTATCAGAATAACAAAGTCATAACTCCTCAAGCAGACTGAAACAGTATTAATGGTTAACATCTCACATTTAAATATATTGCTTATTTATTTGTAGTATATATTATTAGGTCTGTTTTTATTTTCTTATTTCCATAAATTATAATCTGATATCCAAACAGAAAATTATTTTATTCCTCTAAATATCTAGGCTCGAAAGAACAAGGGGGACTTGCAGCGTGTATATATTTTAATTAAGTAATATATACTTTCTATAGTCATAATCAAGTATAAAAATGAATGTGTCTATACGTCTTATCCACACATATTATGTAAAATTAAATATATATAGAAATAAATGTATGAGTATTATGTGTTAAGTTTTATCATAAGAATTTCCAATGTGTTACTTCTCTTCATCTCTCAAAGTCTAGTCAAGTTTTTATACTTTCAATATCATTTTTGCTTATTTTATTTTAGATATTATAATTTAATTACTTCATTTTTTTCCCATTCCTTTCCTTCTCCCAAACTCTCCCATAAACCCCACCTGGTTATCTTTCAAGGCTATGACTTTTGTTCTACACTATTTTAGCATGCCAATATGTACAATGTATATACATATATATTCCTAAATATAACCTGTTCAACCCTTTAATGCTACCTACGTGTATATTTTTTAGGGCTGAGCATTTGACAATGGACAACACTAATCACTGTGCTCTTTCTTAGGGAAAGTCACTAACATGTAAAGAATGAGGCAATATAAGCTTTCCATTAGGCAAGTAGCTTGCTGAAGGATCCAAAAATCTGTAATTAAGGTTTAGATTCAGACATGTGACACAATAGCAAATATCTTTGGCTGCCTTGATATTTTTTCCCAAAAACTATACCCAAAGTGGAAATATTCTTGGGGAAACAATATGCTCTGTGGGTACATGAATAAAATTTCCCCTAGGGCACAGAAACAGCTGACCTGAACAACAAGGAGCTCTTGGTCCTCAGACTGATAGCTTGGAAACCAGCTTGGAACTGATCCAGAACCCAGGAACGTGTGTGTCAGTGAGGAGACCTTGGAAATCTATGGTGCCTCCAGTAGTAGATCAATACTTATCCCTAGTATAGGTGTGGACTTTGGGAGCCCATTCCACATAGAGGGATACTCCCTGAGCCAAGACACACAGGGGTGGGACTAGGACCTATCCCAAAGGATATGACAGAATCTGATGATCCACACCCCCCCACACACCGTGGAAGGGCTCACCTTCCCTGAGGAGCAGAGAGGTTATATGATAGGTAGGGTTTTACTTGGGAGGGTGGTAGGGGAAGAGGGGAGGAGGAGGGAACTGGGATTGACATGTAAAACGATCTTGTTTCTAATTAAAAAAAAAAAAAGGTCCCCTAGAAAATAGTGAAAATAACCAAGCTGGCAGGCATCAAACCTGTTGTTTTAACAAAGTCTCAGTGGGAGGTAAAAGAAACAATGTCACAAGTCTCTCTCTCTCTCTCTCTCTCTCTCTCTCTCTCACACACACACACACACACACACACACACACACACACACACACACACGTGAGCGCGCGCACACATAAATAAATAAATAAATAAATAAATAAATAAATAAATAAAACAACTTGGCTCTTGGCGATCAGGAACCAGAGTGCTACATGGAAGTGACTGAGTGTAGTCTTCTCTCATGGAGGGAAAAAACAGGGAGTCCTCGGGTAACATGGAAAATAAATGAGATCTTAAGTGTACTACTCTGTATTGTTGGACTCTTAGGGAGGTGTGTGTAATGGTAGAATTTCCCAGTTTCATGTTACAGATGCTCAGGTTGAATGAACTTGAGAGTGACCCTTTTTCTCATCAGAATTAGCTGGACATATGAAACTCTGAATGTTTGAACTGGTCCCAAAGTACTGGTTTATCTGGCTTATATGCCAGATCTTCTTAGTTGACAGCCCTTACTCTCATAGACCAACTTGGAGCTGGAAGTGGTGTTTCCATTAATAGATATGCAGCAGTTTTACACACACACACACACACACACACACACACACACACACACACACACACACTCATACACATATTCTCTTTTTCCCTTTCTTTTCCTCTCCCTCTCTCCCTCCACCCATCTCTCCCCCTCTCTCCTCTCCTGCTTACAATAGTCACAACAGCTATATTATAGTGTACCTTTGATAAATATTACTGATCATTAACTGAAAAGAAGGAGGATATCACCTGCTTTGTGAATCCTACTCTGCTGGTCCAAAAGCCCAGATGTCTTTTATTAACTGAGATTGATCAAGTCTGATTTAGGTTTGGGATGCAGATTAGGTGGGAATATATAGAAAGCCACCATGTGAATTACCGAATGCATGGTAATATGGCATTCTGTTTTATCAATTTTTAAAGTATAGTTCTGACTTTCTATTTCCAGATGTTTTCTTCCTTTAATTTTCTAACCTGTGTTACTTTTGTAAAGCATGCTAATTTTTCACTTCCAAATAAAAGTTCGCAGATTTGGGAGAGCACATGTTACTGTTTCACTTTCTAATTAAGAGAGATGCCTGGAGATAAAGAAAACCTAGAATTATGTGTATTTTTCCACAATTGAATGGTGTTTAGCACATGTCTGTTATCAAAGAGGGACATACAATCAGGGAAACCCAGTCTATTTCAGAATTAGTATTGGAAATAGTTTAGTTAACCAGGAATAGATAGATTCTGTGTTGATGAACATCTGAAAACAACCTATTCTGGATAGTATGAAAACAACCTATTCTGGATAGTATTACAGTAAACATAGAGTTACAGTTATGTCTCCCAGATTCTACCTTTAATTGTTTTGGAAATACATCCAGAAGTAGAGTGTTGGTTCATGTGTTGGTTCTACTTTTAAGTAGCTGGCATATTTATAAAATAAAACATGATATAGCCTTAGAAGAAATATTTTGTAATATAAGACCATATGGGTGAATCTGTTGTCATGTTGCTGCATGTAATAAGAGAGACAAAATTAAGCATATATTATTTTTTTTCTGTCTAAAGCATTCAAAATAGTCAAATTCGTAGAAACTAGAAATAGAATAGCAATCTAAGGATTGAAGGGAGTAGATAATATAAAATTATTGGTCGATGAATATAGATTTTCACCCATTAATGATATAAATTTTCTGGAAATTTGTTGTATGCCATAGCATCTATCACTAATGTTATTATGCTGTACATGTAAAATGTATTAAGAAGACACAAATCATGTTAAACTTACTAAATAGAGGTGAGAGGAAACTGTGGGATATGCTTGTCTCTTACATTTAGTCTTGGTAATAATTTGACAGATGTATGCCTATGTTCAAAGTCAACAAAACACTCTAAAATATGTACGATTTTAAATATATATTGTGCTTCAATAAAATTTGTGTTAAATAAGTAAGAAACAGGTGAATCTCAGGAAGAAGTGAGAGTGGAGTAAACCTACCAAGAAGGATTTAGAAATTAGGCGAGTAGAGTAAAACTAGGAACTGAAATCTCAGATAAATGTTCTAACATAAGAACAAACTATAGTATGTAATGCTACCTAAGGCAGGTATGGAAAAAGAGGAAAGGCTCACTGGAGTTGCTGGAGAATACTTAAAGAAAGTAAATTTGTTTTTCAGACATCACTATTGTGAGTTTCATTTTTTGTAGTACCTTTATCTTTCAAGATATTAGTCAATAGGAATATGACAACTAGAAGATGGAAAATGAGAAGTGTTTTATGCTTCAGAAATAGTAAAAACTTAATACGGTTATTTAGGCTTGGGATTCTTTGTAGTGTGTAAGCTATTCCTTGACATTCTACCTCCAGTCCGGTGAACCAAATGCCATTCAAAGTTTTATGAATGAGATTAAATTATTCTCAAAGTAGGCTCCCTGTTGAAACAACCAGTGGATTTTACTTGAAACAAATGCCCACTGCTTTGTGTTGAAAATATGTTGTCCCCAGGAAGAAGCAGCCTTACTCAGTTCAACTATTTACTGGCAAAGAAGTGAAAACACAGAGAGCTAAAAACTACATAAGACCATACTGTCTTCTTTATTCATCAGGTGGAGCCAAAATGCCCAAAGGGCTACAGTATATAGTACCAATAAGTGGGTCACAAAACAAAATAATTGTGAGAAAGAGACCTGTAGTAAACAAGGGTTGAAGTTGACAAGGGTATATAGGAAACAATAAGATAGGCTAAGAATCATCAGAATGTCTATATGTGTATTTTATTCATATATGTGTATTTATATGTGTGGGTATACATTTGTCAAGAAACAGATTAATTTAAACAAAAAAAAATCGATGAATCCATTCTACCATTTTTTTCTTTGTTCTCTCTCTCTCTCTCTCTGACTCTGTCTCTCTGTGTCTCTGTCTCTCTCTCTCTCTCTCTGTCTGCCTCTCTCTAGGTCTGCCTCTCTCTCTCTCTCTCTCTCTCTCTCTCTCTCTCTCTCTCTCTCTCTCTCATGTGGTTGGTGTTATGTACATGTTCCTGTGGGTATCCACATATGTGGTAGGAGGCCAGAAATTGATTTCAGGTTTCTTTCTTAGTTGCTTACCAATTTAACTGAACCTGAAGTTCAAACAATTGACCAAGCTTGCTGTCCAGTGTGCTCTGGGGATCTGTCTGTCTCCAGCACCCTTCCAAATGCCAGGCTACAGATGATCTGACATGGGTAGCTTTTCTACATGGGTGCTGAAGTCTGAATTCAGATCATCTTTACACATATAGCTACTTACAACTGAACCCCACAACACACACACACACACACACACACACACACACACACACACACACACACACACACACACACACAAATCCTGTTTTTTATTATAAAAAGAAAACAGAGAGGAATGAAGCAAAGTGGAAACTGTTCTCCAGAATGAGAAATGACCGAATCCCCATTCTATTTCCTAAAAGAAGAATGCAGATAAGAATGAGAGGATTTCATTTACTTCTTCATGATTAATAAATTTTATATATGAGATTAGAGAAGCATGATTCTTAAGTGAGGAAATATGAATGACCTTGAGACCAGGTATATTATTACCCAGATACGCAGATAGTCTGAATTTAATTTTTATTAATGTAGATAATAGCTTACATGAGCCTTATGGCGACATTACTAGCACTCTAAAATTTAATTAGATTTTTAGAGCTTCCGTTAATGTCTTTTGTAGGATTATACAATCTAGGGCAGCAAGCTTCATTTTATTTTCATTAGGTTTAGAAATGAGAATGAATGAGATGTTTTGTATATTGAAAACTGTTTTGAACTGGGTGTCGTTCAGAAAACAGAAATGAAATCACTTTATGTGAGACTTTATATATCTATATAATCTGTCTTACATGTGTGTATTAACTAGCATTGAGGACACGTTTGCTCATTTCTACTTTTATTAAGGTTGATATATTAGTAATGTTAAGTGTTATCTTGTAAGTGCCTTTATCCTCACAATTACTTTAAAACAGTAATTTCGATGTTGATGTCTATTTTTTCTGAAATTTTATATTCTGATGAGATATCCCATTGTTTTTTTTCATTATCATGCCGTAATTATATGTGAAATACAGTTTTTCAGAACAGTAAAGCCTTAGAATTAATAGAAAAATCTGTTTGTTTCCTTTTAGAATCATCAAAATGAGGTGCTAGTTATTTTATAAATTCTCATCCATTTATCTCTTTTCCATACAACCAAAAACAAAATTTGAGGAAAAGTATGAAATCAAATCTCTATTTTACTAAGAGCATATTTACAAAATGGAGGAGTCTATTGATTTATAGTGACTTTTTAAATTATTTTTATTATTCACACTCTCATATTATAGTAACCTCCATAAAAGTATGTTTGTAATTACAGGTATTTACAGGATCGAGGGCAACATACATTTTCTAGCTCCAACTTGAAACTCAGTAATATAGAGAAAGTGAACAAAATGTAATTTGGAATCAAAACTGTCTGTTTGAAGCCTATGGCAATTTAATCTAGAGAAGGTATTTTTCTTGTTCTGCCCTTGGTCGAGGCTTGAGCTTTCTTTCTTTTTTTTTTTTTCCATTTTTTATTTGAATTAGAAACAAGATGGTTTTGCATGTCAATCCCAGTTCCCTCTCCCTCCTCTCCTCCCCTACCACCCCCAACTAAAACCCTACCTATCACATAACCTTTCTGCTCCCTAGGGAGGGTGAGGCCTTCCATAGAGGGTCTTCAGGGTCTGTCATATCCTTTGAGAGAGGGACTAGGCCCACCCCTATGTGTGTTGGCTCAGGGAGTATCCCTCTATGTGGAATGGGCTCCCAAAGTCCACACATATGCTAGGGATAAGTACTGAACTACTACAGGAGGCCCCATGGATTTCTGAGGACTCTTCAATGACACCCACATTCCTGGGGTCTAGATCAGTCCCATGCTGGTTTCCCAGCTATCAGTCTGGAGACCAAGAGCTCTCTCCCTTGTTTTGGTCAGCTGTTTCTGTGAGTTTCTTTACTGCACATGTAAGCCAATCAAGACAAGCACAGTCCCAGGGTACTATCTGAGTGCAAGCAGCATATGAACTTAATTACTGAGGGGGCACAAAAGAGTGTGTTCCTCAGTTTGTGCATCATCATGTGAATTTAGCCAGCCCATATGCATCCACCATCAACAGTTATAACTCTGTCCTGATGTGCCTTCTGGTTGATTTAGAGAGGGATTCTGTTTGGGAAAGGACCTAGTCTGGCATGATTAGAGCCTAGTAATTACAAAAGTACCCATTGTTTTTCATCTGTAATTACAATGCTTGCTTGTTATTCTTTCCCTAGTTTGTAGAATTGAAGAAGAGCATGGGCCAGGTTCCTGATATACAAGTGCATCTGCAGTTTTAGTCTTTCATTGAATTGGTATTTATCTTTAATTATGGGTTTCACTCCCTTCAAAATCAATCATTTCTATTTATGCCCTCTGCTGGGGTTTGGAATGAAAGGCTCCAGGTAAAGAAACAATGCTTTGTCAAGTGCCTAATCTCTTCATAGTGTTATGAAAATGAGATGGTAAACACGTATAAAACATTATCAAGCAAAGGCAACATGTTGCCCTGCCTTGCTACACAGCTACAACCTCACAGAAACCTATTACCTTCTCTAGAAGTTCTGAAAATTAATATATTGTGTTGTTATACAGGTCTTGATCACTGCATATATTTACAGCTGTGCAGTATGATAGATTTTTAATTATTTTCCTGATTAGGTCGTTGCAATTATTCCTAATGTTCATCTGAGTGAAATAAAATGATATACACCAAGGCAGGTGTTAACAGATTTTTACAATTTGCTGTGTTTTGAAAAGAAATGGTAATGATAAATGACAGTGACCTAATTTCTGGAACAATCTTCTTGTGTAAAATAATCTACTGGTTTCTAATTATATGATTAAGTCAACAAGAAAAATAGAAGCCAATAAAGTCGGAATCCTTGATAATAGAATAAAAAGAAATCTGTAACTTTTCAATATAATTTGTTACCTACAGTGAACTTTTATGTGATTTCCAAATATAAACACTCATTGAAATTATTTTTAGGAGAAAAATGTTCATTCATTTGCCATCAAACTTTAAAAGATAAGAAAAAGAAATCCCATAAGGAAAGATAGAATTTTGTTATTAGCAGATAGTGTTTGCAAAGCTTGCCATATGCATGCAGTGTCTTATAAGAAGCATTGCTTATGTTTCTAGATGTTGCGATTTAATAAGGGGGTTAGAGAGAGGGATGCTTCATTCTAGATTACAGCTGACAAATGGATCCAGACCATGCAGGCAGGAAGATGTGGTGGGAGTGTGAGATGTTCACAATTTCACCTCAGTCAATAAGCATAGAGAGATAAGAAACAGGGGTGCTCGGCTGTTTTCCTACTACTTTCTCTTTTTATTACCTTTGGAACTCCAGCCCCTGGGATGGTGCTATCTACACTCAGAATGGATCTCCCAAGCTAGGTTAAAGTTTTTAGGAAACACCCATACAAACACTCCAGGATGTGTGTTTCCATGGCGGCTTTAAATCTAGTCAAGGTGACTATGAATATTAACTATCTACAAGAGAAACTGAAGAAGTGAGACAGTTTCCATTTTCAACCTGAGGTCACTAAAACTCACGAGCAACCACTTAACCTTGCAGAGGCAGATCTTGGGATTTCTGTAAAATTCACGTGCTTTTAATTATATTAAGAAAACAACTTAAAATCTAAGGGGTAAGTATGGGTCCTTGAAGCTTTTCAACACAATTGATTATAATTCTGTCCTACAGATTTCAAGCAAAACTATATAATACAGAAAAAATACATTTGTCTAGCTTGGGAGTTGGCATTAAAATTGCTCAAACATAAAGATGAATTTAATTGAAAACAATAAATGATAGGAGACTATATTAGCAAATATTCAAGTAAATTTTAGAGGAAAACTATCCACTGGTTTAAACGTAGGGGAAGCACTTTTTTTTTTTTTTTTTGCATCCTGTTTTTTTTTTTTTCAACTTTTTTATTTGAATTGGAAACAGGATTGTTTTACATGACAATTCCATTTTTCCATTTTCCTTCTCCCACCCCTCCTCCCCTACCCGCCCCCCCAATAAAACTTTATCTGTCACATATCTTTTCTGCTCCCCCTGGATGGTGAGTCCTTCCATAGGGTGTCATCAGAGTCTGTCGTTTCCTTTGGGGTAGGGCCTAGGCCCACCCCCGTGTGTCTTGGCTCAGGGAGTATTCCTTTATATGGACTGGGCTCCCAAAGTCCACACCTATGCTAGGGATAAATACTGGGCTTCTATAGGAGGTCCCATAGATTTCTGAGGTTTCCTCACAGAAACCCATGTTCCTGGGGTCTGGATCAGTCCCATGCTGGTATTCCAGCTATCAGACTGGAGAGCAATAGTTCCCGGATGTTCAGGTCAGCTGTTTCTGTGTGTTTCACCAGCGTGGTCTGGACCTCTGTGCTCTTCACTGGTCCTTCTCTGCATCTGGGTTCCAGTTCAGATGCGTGATTAGTTGTGGGTGTCTGCTTCTACTTCCACCAGCTGCTGGATGAAGGCATTTAAGTCAGTCATCAATCTCATAATCAGGGGAGGGCATTTAAGGTAGCCTCTCCTCCGTTGCTGAGATACTTAGCTGGTGTCATCTTTGTAAGGGAAGCACATTTTCAAGGATAGGGTAAATATGAAAAATATTGAAATAGTTTCTATGTATGTGCTATGTATTTGCTGAGAATCCTATAACATTCTGGGAATGTAGGATATAATTGGCCCTACATTGGAAGCAATGTGTCTCAAATAGCTTTAGTTTCCTTGGTGTCCACTGTCAAGACCATGTCCATGATTCAAGGCAAGTCTTCCTGAATCCAAATTCTAGATATTTACCCCTCCTCACCATTCATTCACAATTTTACCTTTTACCAGGCATCCCGTCATATGAATTCAAAAGCGGTAAATTTTTATGACTGAATGCCTAAATATCTGACTGGTTGAACATTTTTGTAAAGGAACTTTGGTTGTATTTATCCTGCAGTGAGATTAACAACAATGCTGTTACCGTCAAGATGTGGCTAGTAGTTGAGTGATTAAGAGACACACTGGGCCTTTTGGAAGTAGAGGGAGAAAAGAGGAAAGTGTCTTTAATTACAAGTCACTAAAAACACTATCGAAATGTCTGAAAGTCGGGCATATTTCACCTGTCAGTGGCATTTGAGACAAAAATAAAGCCAGTAAATATGGCGTGAAAGCAGCTCATTATCTCTGGATTGCTCCTGAGAGGAAATGTGTGAGACTCCTCTGCAGGAAAGACTAGTCCTGTGAGTGCTTCCAGGAAAAGCCTGTAGCAGAATGCAGCAAGGGCTGTGGCAGACACACATGCAGGAAGCAATAGGCAAATTTAATATCAGTGAGGAAAGATCATCAACCCATGTTTGGCTTTATAATAACCATTACTCTTCATTTGAGGTTATCGATTGTTCTAACAGCTGGAACAACAAGTGTAATGAACTGTTACAAGCACTCTGGGTGAATGTCAGCCCTCCACAAGATCATTACCCAGAGAGGACAGTATAAATGTTTCAAGTGCTGGAAACAAAGCACAAGAAGAGAGGCACTAAGGGGAGAGAGTGGGCCTTTGTTTATGCATTGGGTTTTCTCTTCATAGGAGGCATCTTTGTTTCTATACTTTATTTCCTTCACCAGAATTTCTTCAGCAATCTCTTTCAACTACTCTGACAGTGGGGCATGAGAAGCAGGACACTTACCACTGTTTCCCCCTTTATAATTGATGGAGACACAACACCCCGAGAAACCATGGAAAATCAAATACATTGTTTCAGTGCATTGTGTAGCCAAGTGTCTGTGTTTCTTCTGTCTTCGGGGGTTCCCTTAAGACATTTGAGGAAGGGATTTCATTACTGTGTTTTACTTCTATGAGGAGAAACAAGTTTTGAAAAAGGGTTAATAGTACAAAGGTTAATTGAGCTGACTATTAAATAAGAATCATTTAGCTCTAGGAGTAGAGAGATGGCTCAGCTCTTAGATTAACGAAGCAGTTATTCACCATTGCTGTTCTTGCAGAGAACCTGAGTTAGTTTCTCAGCACCCACATGGTAGCTTACAATCATCCCTAACTCTAGTTCCAAGGGATGGGCACCCTCCTCTGGCCTCTACATACATGCAGTCAAAACACTCAAGCAGAAACATAAAAATAATAAGCATATATCTTAAGAGTTACCTAGCTTTAATATCCTCAGAATTTGTCCCATTTCTTTCCTCTAGTTTCCTTAATATTAGTCAACCTAAGTATATTAAAATTGAATTGTATTTCCATCTGTTAAGTACTTTCTAGGTGGTAAATATTTTGCTAGCCACTGTGTATGTGTGTGTGTGTGTGTGTGTGTGTGTGTGTGTGTGTGTGTGTGTGTGTGCTATGCTGCTAGCTATGGTGTTTATACCCCACACATGGCAGACATGTTCTTTACCACTGAGCAGTACTCCAACCCACAATCTACATTGTTTAATTGACATACCGGATCAGTCAGATAGTCCTCTCTGATCTCTATTTTAAATATCAGGAATTTAGGTAAATGGTAAGCCAAGTTCCCACAGCCAAGAACAGATGGCTCTCAGAAATAGTTCTACTCTGTCTTATTTTTCTTTCATCACAGCCCACCTGCCTGAACATCAATTCTTTATTTGTTTTTACATACCAATAGTTATACAGCTGTAGGACTTTATGTGTAAGTGCCACATTCCATTTGTCTGTTCACCGTTGTGTAGCTATTTGGCTGACTACATCTTTGGCGTATTGGGAATAGCTCTGTTATCACTATTTCAAACAAGCATCTTCCTGTTTGTTGATTTTTACTATATTTCCTAATACATCTTTTGAATATTTATTTTATACAAATTAATGGAGTCATTGATTTATATAGAGGACCTTTGTAAATCCTCAGAACCCCATAAGGTAAATAATTTACTGCAAATATTTTACAAAAGTGGGATGCTTATTCAGAGGTGTCTTAGGGTTTTTACTTCTGTGAAGACCCCGTGACCATGGCAAATCTTACATATGAAAACATGTAATTGGGGTGGCTGTCTTATAGTTTCAGACGTTGAGTTCATTATCATCATGGCGGGGATCATGGCATGACAGTATTCAGGCACACAAAGGGCTGGAGTAGTAGCTGAGAGTCCTGTATCTTGCAGGCAACAGGAAGCCAGTTGAGACACTTGGTGGTATCCTGAGCATAAGAAACCTCAAAGTCATCCCCCACAGTGACACACTTCCTCTAGCAAGGCCATACTCACTCCAACAAAGCCACACCATTTAATAGGGCCATCCCCGATGAGATTATATAGGCCAATTACATTCAAACTACCACAAGAGATTTGGGTATCTTCTATTGAGTTGTATGCTAATGATGCTGGGATTTAAGTCTGTGCAGCCAAATTTCAGAGTTTGCACTGGGACCTTTCTTCATTGTGTGCTGTAAGCTTCAGAGAGAGCACAAGCAGCCTTCTTGACAGTTTTGCCTGGGTAGACACTGTTTGGTCAATTATCCTCTATAAATTTGTAATTCAGTATTTCACAAAATATTTCATGATTAAGTTAAGCCAGCATTCTCATCATGATATTATTACTGATATTTATGTGCATTATAAAAGTATTAAGTATTAGTTTTTAATTATGTGTAATATTTTTAATTAAAAATCATATCCTACAAAGAAAAAAGACAAAAACTAACTTCATTTCTTGGAGCACTGCTACAATAATCCCTATAGTCATTAAGATATGAAATTCAGTTATAGTACATATATAAGTTTAGAATTCTGTGCTATAAAAAAATACACAATGGTGTTCTTATTAACTCGTTCTGAATAGAAGTTGTGACTATAACGAGAGGCATGCTCCAAATGCCTCTTATGGATTTCTCCATGGCTCTATTTTACCTCTTATAACAGGAGCCTAGCAAAGAGTTAGACCTGAGTTTGCAATAGACTAAAACATCCAGGTCCTCAGTGTTTCTCATCCTTCCTAATGAGACCCTTTAATACAGTTTCTCATATTGTAGTGAACCCCATTTTTTATTGCCACTTACTAATGATAATTTTGCTACTGTTATCAATCATAGCAAAAATATGTGATATCCATGATATCTGATATGCAAACCCTAAGTGGTTTGGACCCACAGATTGAGAACTGCTGGTCTACCTGCTATATTATCATTTCTCCCCTTCACAGCATTGACCTTTAAACACCTGTTTTTCTTCTCTTACATGTAGAATGTTCCAAACACCTGTGGAATTCACTGATATATTTTAGATCCATATTATTATATCAAGATACTTTTGGATTTCATATTTCCTCTGCTCAGTTTATTAACTCCCCACCTCACATTGGGAGAGTATGAAGACTCTGCCCTGTGGTCAAGCTTAGGCTTTATGTTTTGAATCAACAGCTGGGAGAAATTCTGGCCATTTGAAGCTTCACTGATAAGTGAGTTTGCATAGGTTCTGCTCAGACCAAAGCCTCTCACCTGCTGCTTTTTTAGTAACAAAGCTTGGAGTGGAACCAGGCCCTTGTTTGCATGGATGTGAAGTGGACTGAGATTCTCTTCAAGTTAAGCTACAGCCTTCAAAACTATGAAAATTCCTCAATATACTTAGTTAGAATATTAGGGTGTACAGTATCTTGTTCAGTGTAATTTCTTATCTTAGAGTTGTATCTTCACTAATAGCTAATTATAACATTTTAATTTCACCTGCTATTATGAATTAAATGGAATATGCATTGGTCCATGAGTCTATTTTTATCTAAATGTAACTTAATATTAAATAGTGTTAATATAGCATATTCTCAAACCCACTTTTGTACTAACATTAACATAATGAAATATATATTTTAAAGTGAAATGAGCTTTACCAAACTCTAAGAAACATATCTTCCCTATATAAAAGTTATGTAAGTCAAGTAAAGCTTTATCAATAGTTTATGTTAAAGTTGAAATATATTTATCTGTATCTATATTAAGTCTAAAGATATTAATCAGTTATTATATATCGATTCCTTTTAGCCCTGTTTGCAATGATTATTTGGGGGTATAAATGCTTGATAAAATATGCTACTTAGTAGTAAGATTTTCAGAAATGGATTTCTTTTCCACCTTGTCAGTGCCCATGCATGTTTGTGATTTCTTTTCATTAATATCAAAGAAGCTGAATGGTTGTATGGTTTTATTAAGATTATATTATATGGACAGAGAGACTTCTTGGCTTCCTTTCAAATGGACTTCATGATAGGATAAAAATGCAAATGAAGTAACAGAAGAGGCAAAAGATTTTTAGAGTGATGACTGTAATGCAGAATATTGACTTTTTTCACCCAAAGTTCGCAAACACACTCTTTTCTGCTAGTGCCTTATGCACTATTAGTCCTTTCTTATCTGCATTACACTGTATGATTCTTTCCACTTGGTTTGCATATGTTTTATGTGTTTATGTGTCATATATCTATATCTATATCTATATATATAGATATATATATATGACACACATATATATATTCATATATGTATATATATATGAACCTAGCATTGTCTCTTAGCTGAAGCCAATAAGTGTAGTGTCAGTGGCAGGTTTTCCCTATACATTTAAAATCTGATGAGTGTATCTCATGTAGTTTTGGAAATTACATATATTTACTACCTGAGGCAAATGGCTTGCATTCTCAGCAGATTCCTGAATGACACTGATATTAAAGTGATATTCACTTTTCCCTTAGAATTGTTAAAGATGTAAAAAAAAAAAAGAATGGTTAAAGATGAGGACTGTTCTTTGAAAGATTTTAATGCATGATGCTTTTTAACTTTTTCCCCACTTCCTAACTTTATGAGTTGGATTATTTTTTATAAGAAACATTGACTTTGAATTATCTAGATTAAAGCACATGCCACAGAGACACCAGGAATAGAACTTAAAGAATAGGAGAAACAGAAAAGCGAAGAGGTAAAGGAAACATGGGTATAGCTACCATCAGTGATTTATGACACTACTTTATCCCATTTGCAAAGCTTTCTCAAAGCAAAATAGATCATAAACCTGTTTCTCTAAGGTCTATCAAGTCAAATGATGACATTTTCTCAGTGCTTAACTCTTCTGATGATCCAGCAAGTCAGCCTTTTCTCAGTGGTCTTTGCATTCCTTTATTGTGCTCATGATCATCAGAGAGAGAGAGAGAGAGAGAGAGAGAGAGAGAGAGAGAGAGAAAGAGAGTCTCTTCCAGAAATGGTCCTTAAAACATCTTAAAGCTCTGAAATGTGTTTGAGTCTTCTGCTAAACCACTCTAACTACTGCAAAGTCAAATAGGTTCCTGTCCTTTCAAGCTATAGATAATCAATGATTATGAGGAGATGATTTGATTTCTCTGAGTTTCCTTCAGTTTCTGAGGCAAGTCTAGCAAATACAGAGCTTGTTACTTCTCTTCACCCTTGAGTCATGGAAGTCATCATTATATAACATCATGGTCTGACCTTCGATACCCAGTTACTGCTTTATAATCTCTTGGTAGTACCCAGGAGGGCTATTGTTTGGGGTCAGAGGTGATGAATGAGCTGAAACTGTTGAGCCCATGCCTCTATAGGTTGACTTACAGTCTTATGTCTGCTGAGGTAGATGTAGACTTAAAGACCCTTCATTTTTACTATATGTCAGTCTCACAACAGATGTCTCCTGGATTATCTTTTGTGTATATATACCTTTGTATCACTCAAAATGTTCTTTAGTGGCATTCCCAGTTCAATGGTAGCTCCAAACACACCATTTTTTTTTAAGTCTTTTACTTGGCTTTGTCCAAAAAGTAATTTTCTGACAGGTTTTGACTGTTTCTATTTGAACAGTGGTACATGTGTATGTTCTACAGCTTTCTGACATTTGTTTCATGATTAGTTCCTAGTTCTATGAAAACTCGGTACCAGTAGCAGATTCTGGACTGATATGTCCCATAGACTCACATATAAAGTAGGCAAGGGAGATACCAAGACTTTCCTTAATATTCTCCTGTGATGTCCAAGACTACTGTATCCTATTTTGTTTTGTATACTCTTGAAAAGTACAGTAATGAGCTTGATGACTTTGTTTAGCTTAGGTAAGAAAACAATGTGTAGTGATTCTAAGTAGACTGATTTAACTGTAAGGAAACAGTGCCTTCCCTAAGACCTTAAAGGACAACTCTTTGTACAGATGAGACAGTTACTAACACTGGGAATTTTACTGGAGATTTCTCTAGTGTTATACTGTTGCTTCAGAAACAATTAGGTTTTGTGAATGAAGTTCCTAAAGTGTTTGACACTGGAATAGTCATGGGAAATAGCTAGCTGTATATGAAAGAAAGAGAGCTGTCCTTGCTGCTTTCTGTTCAAGAACCAGATGAACTTTAATCTGAGAACCCTGTCACCTGATGGCTTCAACCAGGAAAAAAATCTTTATCTGACCTTGTAAACTCATGCTGTATAAGGTGATGAGTTGAGTTTATATACACAGTCTTATGAAACACTAATAGTCCATTGTAGTCACATTCCAAGAAGACCAATAGGCTAGATTAAAATAATCATTATGAACATCATAAAAACCATATGCTTTATAAAGTCAGGATGTTTATTTTCATGCCTGTATTCTCTATTAGCAACTGACAAATCACCCTTTCTTTTACAAAGGATATATGTAATACATGCTGTAAAAACAGTAGTTAAAGCAAAACTACCATAAGTTGTATATTGCACTATTATCAGTTAACTAATAAGAATTTGCCTCACTCTCCTCAGTAGTTTGCTTCATAACTTGTTTGGGCTTAGGTTTTATTGTCCATGTTCTGTAGACTGAGACCACAAAGTTCAGGTGAATTCATTGATTTCTCTAATACCAGACAGCTAGTAAGTCATCCCAGAACTTCAACTCAGGTGAGCTGATTGAAGAGCCTGACTTAATCACTGTATTTACTTAACCAGTAGCAAACATACACTATAATCTCTCTCTCTCTCTCTCTCTCTCTCTCTCTCTCTCTCTCTCTCTCTCTCCTCTCTCTCTCTCTCTCTCCTCTCTCTCCCTATATATCTCTATCTTTCTCAATGTTTTTTTTGAGACAGGATTTCTCTGGGTCTCTGTGTATGTAGTTTTGGATGTCCTTGCTCTGTAGACCAGGTTAGCCTCAAATTTATAGACATCTGCCTGCCTCTGCATCCCAATTGATGGGATTAAAAACATGTGCCACCACCACCCAGATTCACTGTAATCTCCTTATCAATGAGAACACTGAAGCTCAGGTTATTAGATTTAATGCAATAGCATACTGCATTATATTCAGTCATTTAATATCACATAGCTAAAATGTTAAAGAGGCTGGAGTCTAACTCAGCCAGCATATAGACCGACTTTGTGTGCTACCTCTTCAGATTCCCAAAGAAAGGACCTCCATTTTCCTTCTCCGGGGCATTTTCAATACAGCTTGAACATACTTTTAGTGAATTCTAATGAGTAGAGTCCAGTCCTACTCCATATTATACAAAAGTCAGCCCCTGGAATCAAGGAGACTATTCAGTTGGTAAAATGCCCACACAAGCATGAATACTTGAGTTTGGAATGCCATCACCTATGGATCTCTGGAGCTCAATGGCCAGTCAATCTGACAAAAGTAGTGAACTTCAGAGTTAGTTAAAGATCACATCGGTGTGTTTGTGTGTGTGTGTGTGTGTGTGTGTGTGTGTGTTTGTGTGTGTATGTGTTTGTGTGTGTGTTTGTGTGTGTGTGTGTGTGTGTGTGTGTGTGTGTGTATGTGTGTGTGTGTGTGTGTGTGTGTTGTAGAGAGCAATTGAGAAAGACAGACTATGTCACCTTTTGGACTTCCCACACACACACATGCACACACATGTAAACATATATACATACATACATACACTTAATAGTAATGATGAGGAGGATAGTGATGGAAGAGGTCCCTCACAATAAAAGATAATCTGCAGAATGTCCCATTATTGTAATATATCACCTCTCTGTGTTTCAGATAGGCATACAGCATACTAGACATTCCTTATCAAAAAAAAAAAAAAAAAAAAAAACTCAAAGAAACGGAGTTACCTCCAGTTAACATGCTTAGTTTAATGTGTCTTTTTCATGACTGCAGGTTTGGGCTGGAATATAATATAGTAGGTACCTCATAGTGTAGAAACTAGCACCATGTCCAACAGAAAGCCTGTGGGGGCTCATCATCTATTACAATGGAGTCACAAATTGGTGTGCTTAAATTTAGGATGAAAGAATGGCAAGCCAGTTGCAGAAGATGATAAAAGTGGCATTTTAATAATTAGTGGTGATTTGGGCTTTAGTTCAGAAAAGTAGCCACATTGTTATTCAAAAAACATGTTATTTTGGAAAGGAAGAAATGTGATGTTTCAGGCATTTTCTTTTCATTAAAACAAACCTATTTGGTAGACTTAGTATGTCTTTTATCAGTAGTGCAGCTCAATTACAGCCTGGGCAGTACATTTAGGCAAAAATAAAAAGAGGGATAAAAATATTTTTATACCTACATTGTAAATTTCTCACGAGAGTTTCAAAGTGTAATTATCTGTGAGTTTTATCCAAAAAAATCTTCAACTGTATAGATCTTGCATTTGTTTTATTGCTAATCAGAACTGGGCCCAAGTCCAAGTTGTGTGTTACATAAAGAGATGGGGACACAAAATTCAAGCAAAGAGAAATTTTTATCCAAGTTGTATCCTGGTTTTATGTGGCTTGCAATCATCCTGCCTATGACCCTGCTCCCTTTGGTGTTTTTGTTTAATGCATACATTAATCTTATTTATTATATTACCTTTTGCTGTGAACAAAAAAGAAATATTATGTGGTCTATCTTCACAACATGGGTGATACAGAATTAATATATCTCCCATGAATAATATACTTTGAATCCTTAGATTGACAACAACAATTATAGTAAGTCAAAGATAGCCATAGTTTGGTCAACTAGAAACATATATAAAAGGATGAATGAATGTTGCTAGAGCAACAATAGTAGATGTGGAAAATAGTACCACTGAGCACTGAGGATTGTACAGTAATAGACCAGAGTAGAATTTTCTTTTTTTCCTTTATTTTTTAATTGAATTAGAAACAAGTTTGTTTTACATGTCAATCCAAGTTCCCACTCCCTCCCCTCCTCCCCTACCCCCCACAAACAATATCCTACCTATCACATATCTTGTTCTTCTCTGCAACTGGATTCCAGTTCAGTTCAGTGATTAGTTGTAGGTTTCTGCTTCTACTTCCATCAGCTGCTGGATGAAGGCTATAGGATGGCATATAAGAAAGTCATCAATCTCATTATTAGTGGAGGACATTTAAGGTTACCTCTCCTCTGTTGCTTAGATTGTTAGTTGGTGTCATCTTTTTAGATCTCCAGACCTTTCCCTAGAGCCTAATTTCTCTGTAAACTTAAAAATGTCTCCCTCTATTATGGTACCTCCATTCTTGTCTTCTTCTATTCTGCCCCCGACTCAACCTTTTTATTCCCTCATGTACTCCTCACCCCTTCTCTCCTCCCCTTCTCATTCTCCTAGCTCCCTCCCACTACCCCCTTTGTTCCCAATTTATTCAGGTGATCTTGTCCCTTTCCCCTTCTGCATGGGACTGTGTATCAGAGCTGAATTTTTATTGGTGTATTGGTAAACCAAGATGAAGTCTTGTACAAGTGATCATAAATCCTGATTTCGACACAGACAAGCTATGTAACTTTGGAAATACTATTTCACTTGACTGATCTTTCATTTTTAACATGAACATAATTGAGTTATTGTAATTTTCAAAAATATCTATTCATAAGTATTAGTATTACCAGTATAGCCTTCCTTCTACTTAAAAATACATTACTTCTCTTGCCATTGAGACAAAATAACCAAAAGCAAAATAGCAGATGAAGCAGAGGTGAAAACAAGATTAGTTTGGCTTTTAATCTTAGAATGTTGTATTCCACCAAGTCAGAGAAAGCAAGACAGGATCCATGGACATGGGCAGGTTTGGTGGGAATGCCTCATGTAGTGGCAGATAGGAAACCCGAGCTGTATAGTAGGTATGGGCTTAACCTGCACAGTCCTGCCCTACTGGTGCACTATTCACAGCACAGTTCTGTATTCCAGAGATGACACAAACTTCAGAAATAGCACCACCAGCTAGGGACCAAGTGCTTAAACATATAAGCTCATGGAAGACATTTTACACTCAAACAATTCACTGACTGTCTTGAATCTGTATGTTTATCTGTGTATAGAGGTGCTCAGAGTTCCCTCAAATGTGTACTTCACTATTTTGCTGTCCAGAAGAAATACTTTGCCAGCTTCATAAGCAATTTAAAATGTTACTAACAACATCAGACAAAAGTGGAAAAGGTAGGATTGTTTTTAATAGTCTATTTTATTTAACCCAGTTTAGTGTCAATGCAGTATCATTTCAATATAGAGTGTGTATAAAATGACTTACAGCCTAGACACATGAAATTCTGCTCTTTGGGAAAACATGGATGGACTTGGAAATCATGTTAAGCACAACAAGCCAGGTATGGAAAGATAAATGCCACATGGACTTGCTCGTGTGGAATTTAAACACTTAACTCATCAAAGTTTGGAGTGCTAACTAGGAGGTACCAGAGAAAGTGATAGAGGGTTGACACAAGAGGGTCATCTGTGACTATTCTCTATTTGACTTAGAAAGGAGTAAGAAGGTGTGATTTGGTGTGCTGTAGACATGACAGGGTCACAATGCCAAAGGGAAAAAGAATCCTAAGTTTTCAACATAAATGTTAAATATTGAAAGAAGTGTTTAACCTTAAACATTAGTGTCTATAAACATAATGAAATATCACATAGGACCCCAAAAGCAAGAGGTACCTTTATGCTTTACTTACCAGTTTATAACTTACATTTAAGTAAATTATCCATGAAGCAGTACATATATGATATATATATGTGTGTGTGTGTGTGTGTGTGTGTGTGTGTGTGTGTGTGTGTGTGTGTAAATGAAACCAGTAAGGTATTTTTTTATTTTTTATTCTTGTGGCAAATGTCATAATGAATATCCACATCATTTTCTGAGAATTACCTTATTTAAGAGTTATTCCATGGTCTATGATCTTAAGCAGTCAAAATCACTGGCTCGATATGTCGTTTTAATTTTAGATGATGATAACGAAGCATGTCATGCCTGGATACAGATGTCAAAAGGTAGAAGGCAGAAATATAACTGGAAAAATGACAGACTGACATTTTTCCCTTTGGGAGGAAAAAGGCCACTTGCCTTTAAGGCTACTAAGGAAACTTAAGTAAGCATGCATTTTTCAAATAAAAATGCATTATAAAAATTAAACTTAAACTTTAGCTCTCTGGGGCCTCAAATCAAAATAAAGCCCCTGTTCAATGAATTCAGGCCTTCTTTTGGTTATTGGGATAAATTTAGCACACAGAACATGTTATATAAATCATATTTATAGATTGAGAGCTGGCACCATAGCTCAGTGGTATTCTTTGTCAAGCTGGTGCAAAGCCCTAAGTTCAACTCCTAGAATCCCCAAAATAAAGAATACCAAGTTATTTGTAAGATGTCTTTTAAACAGTAACTCATCCTCTTTCATGTAACTCTTCATCTTGTACTACCAACAATTGAGATCCCATGTGCTATTTTTATCTTTGAAGCTGTGAATGGTGGAGAAGCAACACCATTATTACTCTTTGCTTTCTAAATGCAATTCCAGGAAGGCCTTCCTGGAATGTTCCATTTGTCATTTGATCTTCTTTGAAAAACTATTGGTACCTTCAACTGTGGACAGCAGAATTTTTTCTTTCTTCCCCGGTTGTTACATTGTTTTACTTCTGCATAAAGTTTACTTTCAGTGACTTAGTCAAAACCATTTGTGACTTGATTCATACTTGATTCACTAGCTCGTATATAACATGTAAAGAGCAATCTTTAAAGAATATGAACTGTAAATGAAGTTAACTTAGAAATGGAATGAATAAATAATCAATAAAATGAAATTAACATATCTGCTTTTATTTTTTAACGTGTTCATGCCAATAGTATGTATGTGTTATACATTTGGGTAAATAAAAGAGTTTGAAAGGTAGTATTACAACCCGCAGCAGTGATTTGATCTTGTTTTTTTTTGTTTTTTGGTCCCTGCCTCATTTTGGATTCTGACTTTGTAGGTAAGAATAAGTTTCATTACAGGCTTAAGACAGAAAGCTCATCCATCTCTCTCACCATAGGTCTTAGCAGAAAGCTACCAAAAATATAAATAAATAAAAAACAACCAGAATGGTCAAATAAGAAAAAATTAAGTCTAAATGTTAGTGATGTGTAAACAATTATGATAAGTGTCACAAGGAAGAAAAATTACGATTGAGCACGTATAGCATCTGTGGCTTGTTTTAATAGTCTGCACAAATATTGTCTGTGTTTTCTCCTGTAATTGTCCACTCAGAGGTCGTCAGGGAACTATGGGACAGTCATTATGTTCTATACTTGCTTGGGTCATTTCCAAGTTCAGTTTGTGAGCTATCCAGCAATCTGAAATTCTCACCCATCTATGCCCCTCAAGCAGTTCATTATGTGTGAATTATGCCAAGTTTCATACTCAATGAGAGAAAATCATTCAATATATATGTCCTGTTCTTCTTGGTCAGTTAGCAAGGAAGAGAATTCTGTTCTATCTTTAACCAATTATCTCTAACTGGTATTGTGGGAAATTGTGGCATTAAGAAATAGTGCTTTGAGTTTGTTTTGAAACTAAAATGTTATAGCTCTTTCTGTTGAAATATCTCTTATTACCCATGGTGATTTAAAGAAATAAAAAAGGAGCCATCAAAGTATTGTGAATGTGGAGGGGATATATGGGTTTATGGGGAGAAGGAAGAATTATATATAAAAAAAAGTAGTCAAGAAAAGTTAGGTATAGATTGTAGTCCCCTGGAGACCAATTAAAATGATACATTCTTGGAATTCTATATCCTTTCCCAAGAGACTTGTTTTACTGAACATTAGATTGGAACTAGGAATGTGTACTTTATCAGTGATCCCAAGACAGTTGACCACAGTGAGAAATTCAACCATGTAGAAAAGCAAATTGTGTTGTAAGAAGGCATATTGTTAAGTTTCACTATCTGTTTCTATCTTAAAAGAGAAGATTCAAGGATGCAGGTTATATTGTGGCAATCATATTTATTGAATCCTTCTGATAAGTATCTCCAGGGCAGTGGTTCTCAAGCTGTTGGTCAGGACTCCTGTGGGGGTCACATATTACATATCCTGCATATCATATACTTACATTATAATTACTATTAGTAGCAAAATTACAGTTATGAAGTAACAATGAAACACTTTTATGGTTGGATGTCACCACAACATTAGGAACTGTAATAAAGGGTCACAGCATTAGGAATGTTGAGAACCACTGCTCTAGGGTATGCTATGGATATGGTTAAATGTATTTTGACAAACAACAAACAAAAACAGGGCTGGAAGCTTGGTCTTTGGTGCAATAGTGTAAAAATAAGATGGAAACTGTAAGAAGTGAAATCTAATAAAGAGAGCATTATCAGCCCAGGAGACAGAAGCATGCCTAAGAGAGGAATTGCATATTTTGGAGCCCCTTCTGAATTCCTATTTCACCATATAATACTCTGTCTCTCTCTGTCTCTGATCTCTGTATCTCTCATTCTCTGTCTCTCATTCTCTGTCTCTCTGTCTCTGTCTCTCTGTCTCTCTCTGTCTCTCTATCTCTCTGTCTCTGTCTCTCTGTCTCTCTCTGTCTCTCTATCTCTCTGTCTCTGTCTCTCTGTCTCTCTCTCTCTCTGTCTCTCTCTCTCTCTCTCTCTCTCTCTGTCTGTCTCACACACACACACACACACACACACACACACACACACACTGTAAGACCAACATCACTTGACATTGTGATTATTTTTAGTCATCTATGGAGTCATCAAGGAAGACTTTGAAGCAGGCATTAGGAAAGATCTCCTGTCTTTCAATTTAGAAAAAAAAATGACTCTTTATAGTTTATTTCTTTATGTTTTGTTTTTAACCAAGATTGAAAAAATGTGAGCAGTGCTTGCTTTGATTTTTCAAATGAAGATTAGTAAGACAATAAGACAGATATTAAGATTTAAGGCTTTGGTTTTTCTTTACATTTAAGTGCTTATAGTTTATAAGTCAAATCGCATGAATTTCTCTTTTTTATTTGAAGTCCAGCCTCATATATTTGATATTTTAATGTAAAATATTTCTCTTAAGCAATGGACAGCTAATTCGTGGTTGGAAATGGGGAGAGCCTTTGCTCCTCTTTGAAAGTGGTTTGGTGCATTCAGACTGTAATACTGACAAGGTCAAAAGCATGAAGGAGGTTGAAGATTTAGTAGTTGGCTGTTTGTTGAAGATACAAGGGAATTCCCTTTAGTGCATGAAACAAACACTGTGTGAAGCCATCAGATAGCATAGGATGACTCCATCAATCTAATTCCAGTAATTACTGCAGGTGTAACCAAAACATCTAAAATGGGCATTCATACCAGGATGCACAAATTTGTAGAAATACAAAGGCCTTATAATTATAAGACAATTTCACTTTGAATAGTTGATATAAAGATGGAATTTGTACCAAACAAATATATTCTCCACACTCTGCACCACAAAAACTCTTATTTGGGACCAGGTTATAGCATGAAGAACACAACCAGGAGGTTTTGTCTCCAAATCATATTTGTATCTTTTAGCAGGAACTACTAAAGTTTGATAAGACCTGAGGCCTTCAAAGCATTTAAGGGTGAAACTGGCAATTTAGAAGGAAACAAATTTCCCTAACAAAGAGCAAAGGACAGCAATTTTTTAAAGTCGATTCTTAAAATGTTTAGAGTTTTGTTGTTGTTTTTTCAACTTGTGATTGTGTTTGTGATTTAACAGGGGAAAAATTAGTTGCTATAGTGTCTCTAAATGATATCTTGGATGTTTTCTGTCTGTGTCACATCCAACTCGACCAGCAAGGGAGACGCAACACAAGAACTCTTCTTTAAGCAGTTTATTCAGGAACCTTAAACAATCTTCTGACCCCAGGGAAAGCCAACCCACTGCTTATAAAGCCTAGGAGTAGCCAACCCCGGCATGCCACGTGTTGACTGCAGATAGGTTCACATATGCGGAAGCAAGCCTAGATCTCAGCCTTAGCCAAAAATGGAGTTGTTTATTACAGAGAGCACTCACCGTTGGGAGGGTGGAAGGCAGAAACCAGCGCCATCTTTAAGGCGCAGCACGTCACAGCTCTCTACGTGTCTGAACTGTCCATGGTTGTATGGAAGTGGAAAAAAAACATGTATTTGTACTCTTGTTTGCATGTTAAACCTAGGCACACAGCGATATGTTTTGTAAAATTAAGTTATGTATTTAATGCAATACCCTACCAAAGCTGAAAGTAATAAGTGAATAAAATAGCATTTACATTTTGATTCTTTTGTGATACAATGAGGTGAAAACTTTCATTCCAGCTGCCATGTTAAGCATGGAAAAACAAGAGGTTTATATTTTATTCTTTCTTTGTTTGTATTTTTTTTATTTTTAACAAGTGTTTAATCTTCATTTCTTGCTTAGTATTTTTTTCTACATCCCAGCTGCTAAAGCTCTCTGATCTAAATTTAGCATCCACATATGGAGTACATGCCAGTCCTGCCTTGTTTAAACAAATCATACAGTGTCACTAATTCATATTTTTCCCATTAGGGGATATGCTAAGATTATTTTTGAGAGAAAAAATCCTAGTTAGACTGTGGCTCCCCAAAATATCAAAAATATGAATATTGATAAGATTTCTAAATTGGTCCAGGTTTGCTAATACATTTACTTTCTGGATTCTAAATTTAGTCTCCAGTTAGAGTTCCCATTAGCCCTTCCTGTAGTTTGGCCTCTAGGTGCAAGAACTGGGAAATGGTGAATGTTAATTGTGTTTGCCCTTGGATAGTAACAACTCCATTTTCCAGCCATCTGCAACATTTTTTAGGTAGGCCACAGAAAAAATTGGATTATATGTGTCAGACCCATTTTAACATGATACAATGAGAAGTTTTCTCATTGTAGTAGCTGATACTTATTTAATATTCCTGGACTATTGACTGCTTTTTCAGTTAGGAAAGTGATGGCTGATTTTAATAATCATATAAAATGTGTGTTAATGTGCAATAGAATTAATGGAAACATAGTTATGCAGCAACTACTAATTAATTATTGTTAATGAATAATAGCAATAAATACTTGGGATTAGAGAGATGGCTCAGTGGTTAAGAGCATTTTCTGCTTTTGCAGAAGTCCTGATTTCAATTCTCAGTACCAGTCCATCTGTAACTCCAGGTCCAGGGGATCCAAAGACATCCACTGACCTCCACAAGCACTACACATGCACATGATGCATACACATATATGCAGGCAAACCCTCAGACACATAAAAAATAAATAACTTTTGTAAAGGGAAGCAATATTTGTTAAGTATAATTAGCATATGAATAAGAAATTGCTTATTAATTAGCTTAATGACAATTGACTTGTGAAAATAAATAATAAATTAGTGAATAAATAAACCAATAAAAATCTCTTATATTTAGGTAAAGATTGATGCAGAATTAAATGATCCCTTTAAATCAAGACTGGGTGTGAGAGAGAGAGACAATTGAATTTGGCCCCCTGGTATGCTGGTCCCTCCAGTGTGTTGAAGTCTTGCAAATTACTGTCAATTATACCTTTCATTTAAACTATCCATTATATGTTTCAAAAGAGTTTAGGATGGAGTCCATTCTCATGTTTTATAGAGGAGGGGCATGAAGCCCCAGTTTTCTCCATTACCCTGTAAATAAGAACAAAGTCATCCCAGGATCACCTGCTCCCAGTTCATATCCTTGACATGCTTATTCCTCCCAGTGGGTTCCTGTAAGTAACCAAGAGCACAGAGCACTCTATAAATAAGATAGTGGAGCATTTAAGACAACTCTGGGTTTTAGTTCTTTATAAAATAATCAAAATAAGGAAGTAAAGATTAAACCAAGAGACCTTTTTTACATATTTTTTGATGCACAGATAAATGTTTATTTGAGGGAATTACTTCTCTCCTTCCATTATATAGGTCCTGGATAATCTAACTCAAGTTATTGGGCTGGACAGTAAGTGTTTCCTCTCTGAGCCATTTACTAGACTTTGTTTTTTCCAACATTTTTTATTTGAATTAGAAACAGGATTGTTTTACATGACAATCCCAGTTCCCTTCTCCCACCCATCCTCCCTTACCCCCCCCAACTAAAAACCTTATCTGTCACATATCTTTTCTGCTAACCCTGGATAGTGAGGCCTTCTGTAGGGTGTTATCAGAGTCTTTCATATGCTTTGGGATAGGGCGTAGGCCCACCCCTGCATGTCTTGGCTCAAAGTCCACACCTATGCTAGGGATAAATACTGGGCTTCTACAGGAGGTCCCATAGATTTCTGAGGTTTTCTCACAGAAACCCATTTTCCTGGGGTCTGGATCAGTCCCATGCTGGTATTCCAGCTATCAGACTGCGGAGCAAGAGTTCCCGGATGTTTAGGTCAGCTGTTTCTGTGGGTTTCACCAGCCTGGTCTGGACCTCTGTGCTCCTTTTTTTCATATTTTTAATTGAAAATTGATTATTCTCTCACACAATTTTTCCAATTACAGTGTCTCCTTCCACAACTTCTCCCAGATCCTCTCTCCCCTAACTCCACTCCCCCTCTATTTCCTCTCCAGAAAAGTAGGCCACCAAGAGCCAAATGGAACAAAACAGCATACAAATAACAAGGAGAAACACCTCCTGTAGAGGCAGGACAAGGCACCCCAATAGATGTCAAAGAGTCCTAAGAGAAGTTAAAAAGAGTCACCAAAACACCAAATAATCCAATTAAAAAGTAGAATACAGAACTAAATATAGAATTCTCAATAGAGGAATCTAAAATGTCTAAAATACACCTAAGAAATTGCTCAACATCCTTAGCCATCAGGGAAATGAAAATCAAAACAACTCTGAGATACCATCTTACCAGTTTATGCTGGACAGGATGTGAAGAAAGGGGAACACTCCTCCATTGCTGGTGGGTGTGAAAACTAGTATAGCCACTTTGGAAATCAGTATGGTGGTTTCTTGGAAAAATGGAAATCAGTCTGCCTCAAGATCCAGCAATACCACTCTGAGGCATATACCCAAAGGATGCACATACATACAACAAGGACATCTGTTCAAGCTATGTTCATACCAGCTTTATTTGTAACATCCAGAACCTGGAAGCAACCTAGATGCCCCACCACCAAAAAATAGATAAAGAAAATGTGGTGTATTTACATAGTGGAGTACTACTCGGGTAAAAAAAATGAAATTCACAGGCAAATGGATAGAACTGGAAGAAACCATTCTAAGTGAAGTAACCTAGTCGAAGAAAGACACACATGGTATGTACTCACTCATATATGGATATTAGATTTAGAGCAAAGGATTATGAGCATACAATCCATACCTCCTCCAGAGAAGATAGGAAACAAGGAGTACCCTAAGAGAGAGATACATGGTCTCCCGGAGAAGGGGACAGGGACATGAGCTCCTGAGCAAATTGGGGGCATGGGGGAAGGGGGAAGTAGGAGAAAGAGAAGGAGAGAAGAGGAAGGGGGAGGAGAACATGAGGGATAAGGAAGACTGAGTGGGGGAGGAATAGAGGAGAGCAAGAAAAGAAATACCTTAATAGAGGGAGCCATTATAGGTTTAAAGAGAAATCCAGCACTAGGGAAACATGTAGAGATCCACAAGAACGACCCAAACTAAGGATCTAAGCAACAGTGGAGAGGCTACCTTAAATGCCCTTACCCTATATTGAGTTGGATGAGGACCTTAAAAGGGATCCTAGAGCCTTCATCCAGTAGCTTATGGAAGCAGAAGCAGACTTCAAAAGCTAACTAAGCGTTGAGCCCAACTCCTGAAATCCAGTTGTAGAAAGTGAGTAGGGATGAGCAAAGGGGTCAAGACCAGGCTGGAGAAACCTCAAGAAACATCCGACCTGACCAAGTGGGAGCACATGGATACCAGTCTTAAAACTGGGGAACCAGACTGGACCAAACCAAGCCTTCTGAATGTGAATCAGTTAGGAGGCCTAAGCAAGCTTTGGGACCTCTGACCGTGGAACCAGTATTTATTCCTAGTACACAAATGAACTTTGTGAATCCATTCCCCATAGAATACCACTTTCTCAGCCTTGATACACAGAGGAGAACGTAGGCCATCTCCCAAATAATATGACAGATTTTGATGATCCTACATGGAAGGCCATACCATCCCTGGTGATGCGGGGAGATGGGGGGTCAGTGGAGGTCATGGGAGGATGAGAGATAGAGGGAACTGGGATTGATTTGTAAAGTAAGATTTTTTTCTAAATTAAATTAAAAAATCAGAAATCTAAGAGAGAGAGAGAGAGACAGACACACACACACACACACACACACACACACACACACACACATACAGAGAGAGAGAGAGAGAGATGCTGTCTGGTAGTGGTGCATGCCTTTAATCCTAGCACTCAGGAGGCAGAGGTAGGAGGATCTCTGTGAGTTAGAGGCCAGCCTAGTCTACAGGAAGAGTTTCAGGTCAGACTCCAAAGCTACATAGAGAACCCTGTATTGGAAAAACAAAAGTCAGAGATACACCTGCTTCCACAGTTAGGAGTCCCAGGAAAAACTCCAAGCTAACTACCATAACATATATGCAGAAGACCTGGCGCAGACCCATACAGGCTCTTACCATTTCAGTCTCTGTGAGACCATATGAGCCAGTCTTAGTTGATTCTGTGGGCTTTGGCTTTGTTCTGTAAATAAGTGTGTCCAGGTGTTCTCTATCCCCTCCGATTCCAGCAGACTCCCTGCCCCCTCTACCCAGGGTTCCTGGATCTCTGGGAAAGGGACCTATAGAGATCTACAATTCAGTCTCACTGACTGCATAATTTCTGCTGGTCTCAGCACACCTTCCCATCTGCTGCCAGAGGAAGTCTCTCTGATTATGACTGGACACGGCACTAGTCAATAAATACAGTAAAGTAGCTGGATACAAAATTAACCAAAAATAATATATATTTAGAGGCCCAGTAGGCCTCTAATATACAAATGACAAATTGATTGAAAAAATATCAGGGAAATAATTCCTTTCACAACAGCATCAAATAAAGTAAAATAACTTGTAGTAAGTATAACTGAGAGATAGAATTGTATGAAGAAAACTCCAAGTCTTTGAAGAAAGAGATTGAAGAAGGTATTAGAAGCTGTGGAGATCTATGTTCATGTATTGGTAGAATTAACAGTAATAATACTGATCCAACCAAAAGCAGTCTACAGATTCAACTCAGTCCACATAAAAATCCCAACACAATTGTTACGTACCTCGAAAGGACAATTCTCAATTTCATATTGACAAGTAAGAGATCTTTTAAAATCCAGGATTCTAATACTTCCATTCTCATTGAAGTCAATCATGATAACTCATGATGGTTTCCAGGGAACTTGGAAGGTCCTGTGAAAATGTGCATCTCATATTGTAGAATGTTACCACGGTACATGGTGTGTCAGATTTGGGATCTGTGACTACTTAACAAACAGACAAAGACAGGCTATCCTCAAGCTTAAGAAAAATACTGTTTTAGAACAGGTTGGTTGGTTGTCATTTAAGGAATAGAATACATTTCATATAAAAAAATTACAGTTTGTATGGCAGCCTCTAGGACCTTGGATCCTCAGGGTCTGTACTAGATAAAACAATGCATTATTCTCACCAAGTTGGAAGGCTGAGTTAGGGGATCTTATTAATTCTGAAGTTCCTGAGTGCCAACAATGAAATAAATTTTGTACTTCCTTTCCTCACAGCCTTCAATAGTCTTTAGTTCTTGTGAATCTCAGCCTGTGGTCTCAAGATCTTTTTAGTAAAACAATAGTTTCAATGTAGGGTAAACTAGGGGAAGATGCTCCATTAAGCTCTCCCTTAATGTATAAAGGCATGATGTATCACTGAATAAGCCAAGAATTATTCTCAGATGTCCTGTCCCATCTCAGATGTCCCGATGGTTTATTGGGACATCCAATAAACCATCTCTCTTGCCTATTAGTAGCTGCCAGGAGTCAAAGTACTTCCATATGTGGTTAAAAGATGTGTAATTGGTACACTGACCTAGTCCCATCAGATTTCATCCATGTGGCTGAGTGAGATGTGGCTGTGAAGAGAAATGAAGTTCTATTGTTACAGATAAGAGGAAGCTGGCATCAGCCTATCACCCTCGCCTTGCTGTGATCATTTCTAGGCAATACATAAGCCAGCTAAGTTTTACTCTTTTTACTAAATTATGCAACACCTTTTCATTCCTAAAATATCCCAATGTGTTAAGTAATAACCATGTACTTAGTTCTCTGCCTCTTAAATATGGCAATTACTTCTAATAGTCTGCTTTTAAAGTAGGAACTATTCTGGGAAAGAAAACATTGACTGATTTTATTAAGTCAATTTTGAAGTCTGGTGGAACATTCGTTTGCTCTATTTTCTGACAAGTGCTCATTATGCCCTGTCCTAATTGTCATGGTGGTCATAGTTGACTATGATACCTTGTTTCTTTCTTAATTTATAGCACTTTTATGGACTGTGAGTCTTCTATTGTCTTGAATTTTTCACATAACTTTTTTTCTTAGGTGTCTTGGTGAATGTGATGGTATATGTATGTCTGTGTTTGTGTGCACATATTTATGTGGATCTGTTCATGTATGTATACAGATGTAGAATATCATGTATGCAGATGCATGTGGAGGTTAACAGTTGAGTTCGGGTGTCTTTTTTGAGTTTTTCTTTATCTTATATTTTGAAAAAAGAGAGCTCTTACTGAGTCAGGAGCTTGTCAATTTACTTAGATAGATTAGTCCATGACATCCAGAGATCTTCCTGCCTCTGAATGAACAGCTTAAATGTTAGTTCCATGGACCAAACTCAGATCTTCATGTTTGAGCAGCAGACACTGTAATGACCTATCCCCGCTCCCAGAATAACCATTAATGAGCACAGTTGATCATTCTCATCAGTCCTTCCATTTCTGACTCTGTCACAGTGCACCAAATATGACTAGGCAAGCATGGGGACTCATATTGAGAAATAACAAGATACATAGTCTGCTATTTGACAGCAATGACCATTTTCCAACTGAGTTTTTCATTGTGGTTACAGAAGCTAAGGGTATATTCTATGTGGGTAGAAAAGCAACACTTTGTTTCACTTGATCTATTACTATATACCTGTGGGTGATGATACTAGTGATAAACCTCACTTTCTCATTACATGTGTTAAAATGTACTTCTATCTTCAGTGAAAAACGAAAAAGGTTTCTAATGTCTAAGTAAACTCATTTTAAATATACTTAACAACCAAATAAAACAAGTCATGATATTATTATTGATGTTAACAATTGGAACAAAGTTGTTGGCTTGTTTTTTAATTTTTACAAAATTATAATTTCACATGTCAATCCCTTCTCCCTCTCTCTCTCCCCCCAAACCCACCTGATCCCTCCCCCAACTGCACCCCATGGAGGGCTCTACCCTCCATGGGGGCTCCCAAATACTACAACATCATCCTAGACAGGGCCTAGGCCCTCCCCTACATGTGCAGGCCGAGAGAGCATCCCTTTATGTGGGATGGGCTATCAAAATCCCTTCTTACACCAGGGAAAAATACTGATCCACTACCAGAGGCCCCATAGAGTGCTGAATCCTCATTGACATCCACTTTCAAGGGTCTGGATCAGTCACGTGATGGCCCCCCAGACAGCAGTCTGGGGTCCATGTGCTCCCACTTGTTCAGGTCAGCTATTTCTGTGGGATTCACCAGCCTGGTTCCGACTCCCCTGGTCTTCATTTCTCCCTCTCTGCAACTGGGTTCCAGAGATTAGTTCGGTGTATAGCTGTGGTTGTATATCTCTGCTTCCATCAGCCACAGGATGGAGGCTCTAGGATTGCATATAAAGTAGTCATCAGTGTCATTATAGGGGAAGGGCATTTAGGGTAGCCTCTCTGCCATTTCCTAGATTGTCAGTTGGTGTCATCCTTGTAGATCTCTGGAAATATCCCTAGTGCCAGATCTATCCTCGGACATATAATGGCTCCTTCTGTTATGGTATCTCTCATCCTGCTCTCTATTCTTCCCTCAACTCAACCTTTATGCTCCTCTATTTCCTCCTCTCTCTTCCTCTTCTCCTCCTCACATTGTGCCAGCTCCCTCTCCCCTACCCTCATGCTCCCTATTAGCTTAGGAGATCCTGGCCCTTCCAATTCTCTGGGGACCATGCATTTTTCTCTTAGAGTACTTGTTGTTTCCTAGTTCCTTTGATGAAGAGGACTGTAGGCTGGTAATCCTTTGTTCTATGTCTAAAATTCATATATGAGTGAGTACATACCATGTTTGTCTTTTTGTGACTGGGATATCTCACTCAGGATGGTTTCTTCTAGTTCCATCCATTTGCCTGCGAATTTCAAGATTCCATTGCTTTTTTTCTTCTTCGTAGTACTCCATTGTGTAAATACACTACATTTTCGCTATCCATTCTTCAGTTGAGGGGCATCTAGGTGTCTTCCAGGTTCTAACTATTACAACCAACACTGCTACGAACATGGTTGAACATATCTCCTTGTTGTATGAGTGTGCATTATTTGGGTATGCGCCCAAGAGAGGAATGGCTGGATCTTGAGGTAGACAGATTCCCATTTTCCTGAGCAACTGCCATACTGATTTCCAGAGTGGTCTGACAAGTTTGCACTCCCACCAGCAATGGAGGAGTGTTCCTTTTTCTCCACATCCTCTCCAGCATAGATTGTCATTGGTGTTTCTGATTTTAGCCATTCTGTCTGATTTAAGACAGTATCTCAGAGTTGTTTTGAGTTGCATTTCTCTGATGGCTAAAGATTTTTAGCACTTTCTTAAATGTCTTTCAGCCATGTTAGATTCTTCTCTTGAGAATACTCTATTGGTTCTGTGCCCCACTTTTTAATTTCATTGATTGGTGATTTAGTGGCTAGCTTCTTGAGTTCATTGTATATTTTGGAAATTAGCCCTCTGTCAGATATGGGGTTGGTGAAGATCTTTTCCCATTCTGTGGGCTATTGTTTTGTCTTACTGGCTGTGTCCTTTGCCTTACAGAAGCGTCTCAGTTTCTGGAGGTCCCATTTATTAATTGAAGATCTCAATGTCTGTGCTACTGGTGCTATGTTCAGGAAGCGGTTTGTACTGATACTTTCAAGAGTATCTCCCACTTTCTCTTCTAGAAGATTCAGTGTGGCTGGATGTATATTGAGATCTTTGATCCATTTGGACTTAAGTTTTGTGGATGGTGACATATATTGTTCTATCTGCAATTGTCTGCATGTCTGAATCCAGTTGTGCCAGCACCATTTGTTGAAGATGCTATCTTTTTTCTATTGTATAGATTTAGCATCTTTGTCTAAAATCAGGTGTTCATAGGTGTGTGGGTTATTATCAGGATTTTCAATTGGATTCCATTGGTCTATCTTTCTATTTTTGTGCCAATACCAAGCTGTTTTCAGGACTATGGCTCTATAAGAGAGCTTGAAGTCTGGGATGGTGATACCTCCAGAAGTTCCGTTATCATACAGGGTTGTTATGGCTATCCTGGGTTTTTTGTTTTCCCATATAAAGTTGAGTATTGTTCTTTCGAGGGCCGTGAAGAACTGTGTTGGGATTTTGATGGAAAGTGCATTGAATCTATAGATTGCTTTTGACGAGATTGCCATTTTTACTATGTTGATTCTACCTATCCAAGAGCATGGGAGATCTTTCCATTTTCTGATATCTTCTTTAATTTCTTTCTTTAAAGACTCAAAGTTCTTGCTGTACCTGTCTTTCACTTTTTTGGTTAGTGTTACCCCCTAGATATTTTATGTTGTTTGTTAATATTGTGAAGGGTGATATTTCTCTGATTTCTTTCTCATTCTGTTTATCATCTGTATATAGTACGGCTACTGATTTTTTTTTTTTAGTTAATTTTGTATCCTGCTACATTGCTGAAGGTGTTTATCAGCTGTAGCAGTTCCCTGGTAGAGTTTTTCGGGTCACTTATTTAGACTATCATATCATCTGCAAATAGTGAAAGTTTGACTTATTCCTTTCCAATTTTTATCCCATGATCTCCTTTTATTGTCTTATTGCTCTAGCTAGGACTTCAAGTACAATATTGAAGAGATATGGAAAGAGTGAACAACCTTGTCTTGTACCTGATTTTAGAGGAATCGCTTTGAGATTCTCTCCATTAGTTTGATGTTGGCTGTTGGTTTGCTATATATTGCTTTTATCATATTTAGGTATGTTTCTGTTCTCTCCAAGAACTTTATCATGAAGAGATGCTGGATTTTGACAAAGGCTTTTTCAGCATCTAGGTGATCATGTGGTTTTTCCTTTTTAGTTTGTTTATATGGTGGATTAAATTGATGGATTTTGTATTTTGAAATCTCCTTGCATCCCTGGGATGAAGCCTACTTGATCATGGTGGATTATTTTTCTGATGTGTCTATTCTTTAGTTTCTTCATGTGGGCACTTAGTGCTATGAACTTTCCTCTTAGCACTGCTTTCAGAGTGTCCCATAAGTTTGGGCATGTCTACATCCTCATTAAATTCTAGCAAGTCTTTAATTAATTTTTTTATTTCTTCCTCGACCCAGGAATGGTGCAATTGGGTATTATTCAATTTCCATGAGTTTGTAGGTTTTCTGTAATTTGTATTGCTGTTGAATTCTAATCTTAAAGCTTGGTGATCTGATAATACTGGGGGTTATTTCATTTTTTTTTTGTATCTGTGGAGGTTTGCTATGTTGCCAAGTATGTGGTCAATTTTAAAGAAGGTTTCATGTGGTGCTGAGAAGAAGTTATATTCTTTTGTGTTTGGATGGAATGTTCTATAGATGTCTGTTAATCCAAAGTGGGTCATAACTTCTGTTAGATCCTTTGTTTCTTTGTTAAGTTTCTGTCTGGTGGTCCTGTCTAGTGGTGAAAGTGGGGTGTTGGAATCTCCTACTGTAAGTGTGTGAGGTTTTATGTGTGATTTGAGCTTTAGTAATGTTTCCTTTACAAATGTGGATGCCATTGTATTTGGGGCATAGATCTTTAGGATTGAGACTTCATCTTGATGGACTTTTCCTGTGATTAATATGAAATGCCCTTCTTCATCTCTTTTGATTGATTTTAGTTTAAAGTCTAATTTGTAAGATATTAGGATTGCTATACCAGCTTGTTTCTTGGGTCCATTTGATTGGGAAATATTTCCCAACCCTTTACTCTGAGATTGTCTCTGAAGTTGAGGTATGTTTCTTGTATACAGCAGAAGGATGGATTTTGTCTTCATATCCATTCTGTTAACCAATATATTTTTATAGACAGGTTAAGACCATTGACATTGAGGGATATTAAAGTCCATTGATTGTTGGTTCTTGTTTGTTTTGGATTTATTGTTGGTGGTGTCATTGTATGTGGATTTTGCCCTCCTGTTTCATTTCCTGTTAGGTAACATTGTATTGTCTATTACATATGTTTTTGTGAGTGTAGTTATCTTCGTTGATTTGGAGTTTTCCTTCCAGAACTTTTTGTAGTGCCGGATTTGTGGATATGTATTGTTTAAGTCTGGTTTTGTCATGAAATATCTTGTTTTCTCCATCTATAGTGATTGAAATCTTTTCTGGGTACAGTAGTCTGGGTTGGCATCCATGTTCCCTTAGTGTTTGTAGGACATCTATCCAGGACCTTCTGGCTTTCAAAGTTTCCATTGAGAAGTTAGGTGTGATTCTGATGGGTCTGCCTTTATATGTTATTTGACCTTTTCCCTTTGCTGCTTTTAATATTTTCTCCTTATTCTGTAAGTTTGGTGTTTTGATTATTATCTGGCAAGGGCAGTTCTTTTTGTAGTCCAGTTTATTTGGTGTTCTGTAAGATTCTTTTACTTTCATAGGAATATCCTTTTGTAGGTTGGGGAAGTTTTCTTCTATGATTCTGTTGAATGTTTTCTGTACTTTTGAGCTGTGTTTCTTCACCTTCGTCTATACCTATTATTCTTAGATTTGGCCTTTTCACAGTGTCCCATATTTTCTGAATATTTTGTTTTAGAGATTTGTTGGACTTGAGATTTTCTTTAGTCAATGACTTTATATCCTCTAGCGAGTCTTCAACAACTGAGATTCTCTCTTCCATCTCTTGTATTCTATTGGTTATACTCAAATCCTTAGATCCTGACCGTTTATCCAGCCTTTGTATTTCCAGCATCCCCTCATTCTGTGTTTCTTTATTGTTTCTATATCTGCTTTCATGCCTTGAACTGTGTCCAGTGCTTCCTTCACTTGTTTGGTTGTTTTTTCTTTAGATTCTTTAAGAAAATTACTTATTTCTTGAATTTTTTGTTTGTTTTTTCTTTGATTTTTTAAGAGATTTTCTTGTTTCCTCTTTAAGGGTCTCAAACATCTTCATAAAGTAGATTTTTAGGTCTGTCTCTTCTTCTTCCTCTGTGTTGTGCTTTTCAGATCTTGCTGGTGTGGAGTCCCTAAATTCTGGTTGTGTCATATTGGACTTTCTGTTGAGTGTGTTCTTATTCTGCCTTCTTCCCATCTCTTCTTCCAGTGGGTGCAGGTGGGGTCTCTCTATCTCCTCTTGTCACCCAGTGGTGTGTGTGGGCCAAGACTTCAATGTCTGCAGCTATTGATGACCTTGCCTCTCCTGGTAGTCCCCTCACTCAGCAGAGGTCATGGTGAAGGGGGAAGGAATAGTGAGGTATTTCTAGACTCAGGTTCGTCCTTTCTGGGTGGGTCCACTGGAATTCCTTCATGTCTGGGCAGGTCCATTCTATGCAGGTGGGTCCACTCTATGCAGGCACAGGCCCAGAGAGATCCTGGGATGATGAGGGCCTTTGCTTAGGAAAGGTCAGGGTGGTGGAGGGGGGAAGGAAGAGTGAGGTGTTTTCAGACTCAGGGAGGTCCTTCCTGTCTGGGAAGGTCCACTCTAGGTAGGCGGGGTTCACTCTTTGCAGCCTCAGGCCCAGAGAGATCCTGGGTTGATAGGGACCTTGGGCAGGATTAGGGCTAAGAAGGCTAAAAATTCTGAGAGAAATGTTTTCATTCATTTTTCTACTTACTACATACATGTATACCTCTGGAATGACATTGCTTTTCGGGACATTTTAAAGTTGCTTTTATGATAAAGTGTATATTTCCTACATGATTAGGTAGTTTTCCTGTTTAAAAATGTACTTTCTTTTCTCTTCCTTTTTTATTTAAATTAAAAACATTCTTATTTTACATAATAAACCTAGTTCCCTCTCCCTCTGATCCTCCCATATCCCTCACCAACCCAGCATCCCATCCCAATCCCCAGGAAGGGTGAGGCCTCCCATGGGGGAATCATCAAAGTCTGTCACAACATTTGGGGCAGGGCCTAGCCACAACAGCAGCACCCCACTCATGTATCTAGGCGGAGAGAGTATTCCTCCATAGGGAATGGGCTCACAAAGCCCATTCATGAAATTAGGGATAAATACTTGTTCCACTGCCAGAGGCCCCATAGACTGCCCTGGCCTCCCAACTGACACCCAAATTCAGGCAGCCTGGATCAGTACTATGCTGGCTCCCCATCTGTCACACTGCAGTCCGTGAGCTCCCACTTTTTCAGGTCAGCTGTTTTTGTAGGTTTCCGCAGCATGGTGTTGACCCCTTTGCTCATCACTCATCCCTATCTGCAACTGGATTCCAGGAATTCAACTCAGTGATTTGCTGTGGTTCTCGCTTCTGATTCCATCAGCTACTGGATGAAGACTCTGAGATGGCATTTAAGGTAGTCTTCAATCTCATTATAGAGGAAGGACATTTAATGTAGCCTCTACACTTTTGCTTAGATTCTTAGGTGGGGTCATTCTTGTGGATCCCTGGACATTTCCCTAGTGCCAGATTTCTCTTTAAGGAAAAATTTGCTTTCTCTATTGACAAATTATACAGTTTATCCTCCTCCCTTTATCTCATATGAAAACTACCATGAATTCCAGGATATTTATTAATTCTGTTTTTCAGATGATATTTTATCACTCCTTTCCCCCGGCAGGAAAGGCGATCTTGTTCTGTTATTGTGAGAGACTCAGACACTCTCGTCTACCCCTGTTATTTACATTTCCCTCTTCTGTGGTTTTGTTAAGAGAGACCACTAGAAAGAGTTCTCTAGAGGAGCAGGCTTCCAGAATGAATACATTAGTTGTGAAAGGAGATTTTTTTATTGGACTACATGAAAAGAGCAGACTAATCCAACATGGCTGTCTGCAAACTGAAGAAACCATGAACCATAGCAACAGTTCAGTCCATGAGACAAGATACTTCAGCAACAATAATATGGTGCTGAAGTCCAGAAAGATTAGATGATGCAAAAAAGTTGAAGGAATTGGCTTCTGCTGACAGTGAAGGATAAATGCACTCATCGACAACAGGTGTCGGTAGACAAGAAGCACTGATAGTTTTCTGAACTTTTTATATCTGGGACATAGTTAGGAAATGCCACACACTCTATAAGAGGATAGTCTTATCTTTTCAGATAATAATTCAAGAAAATGGCCTCATAGATCTGCCTAGAGAGGTTGTTTCTTAGTGGATTCCAGATTCAGTTAAGTTAGCAATCAATATTAAATATCACACACTTACAACCTGACCTATAAAATTATGTTACTTATTACCTGATTGATCCTGTAATTAAAAAAGTCTTTGCTCTCCTCTAATGAATATGGCATCTTCAGAGCCATCATTATTTGCCATAGTAGTAGTGAGGAAAAGTTTGACAAACAGCACATGCATCTATCTTGAGTTACTATACTGGCTGAATGAGCTTTTGATGTCTACGGCCATACCACCCTGAACATGCCGGATCTCGTCTGAACTTTTGTTGAATGAATATGATTTTAGTTATAAAAGCCAGAGGATTTCCCAGGATATACTTTTAACTGTCCACCAGATAATACATTTATAAGTCAATAGAATAAAGCAACAGACTAAGAGGCACAGAGTACCCTTGTGTCACAGAGAAATAAATTCAGCTTCAGGGAGTGAGGTCCAAAGAGCAGCACATTAGAGTTCATCAAAATAACACAGAACAGACTTTTTGAGAAAGAGGTAAAGAAAAGTTGTGCATGGGAAACAATATACAAAGTTATAAACACTTAAGTTTGACAGAAGAAACTCTTAAAAAGTAATCACAAATCTATGATGATTGAGAATCTAGAGGAAGAGGGTGGAAAGCTGGCTCTCTAATTCCTGACTCCCCACAATTTGTTTCCTAAAACACAATGTGTCCTACAGCTAAGGGAATCATTTTTTTCAGATGTGTGTAGCATCTGTGTTTTCTCTTTTTAATGAGGAAAAATTATCATTTCCCTTTTGAAGTAGTTAATCCAAGAATTAATGCTTCTTTAATTTGTGATCGCCCTCCATAAATGTTAAACATGTAAATCATCAGGCTGTGTTGAATGGGAAGCCATCTGTCCCTCCAGAGGTATACTGGTTCACAGTGTTTCAGGATGAAGTGATCTTGGCAGGTGCCAGTGTGTACCAGTGTGTAACACTAGGAAATCTCTAGTCCAAGTGTTCTGAGAATTCAAAGATCATGGTGTCAAAATCATTTTCATTAATCTTGACCTCTTCTGTGTTATTATATTGGGTGTTAGCCTCTGAGAACACATATAAATGCCTCATTCTGAAAACAGATTGTAAACTGTGGTTTTCAACAATCTGATGTAGCACTAAATATATATTGAGTGATGTTGACCCTAGAAATCATACCATTGCGAAACAAATTTAAGCTGCTTGGAATTTAACTAATAAAACAAGAATTGAGTTTAAAAGTTTTCCATAGATTTGCAGTCAACAAATTAAGGACACACTTTCCTTCGATGTTGGAATTATAGTGACAATGATCATTCAGAGTACCAGAGGACTGTTTGATTCAAATAGATGAGGCAACCTTGGAAAAGAAATGGCAGCTGGGCTACCAGGAACCTGATAGTGAAAAAAAGTCAATAAAATAGACATGAATAAAGAGGCCACAAGGCAGAATACATGAAAGATTTCTAATAGAAATACCTTGGGCTAGAATCTTCTAATTCTAGGATAACAAAATAAGATATGGAAGTGTGTTCAGAAACTTGCTGCATACAAAATGTTTAAGATGGACTGTTTTGTATCATTACTTTCTTTCGTGTTTCCTTGCCATATAATCACATACCATTCATTAAGTCCTATTTAATTTATTCATTCAATAGATGTTGGGCTGGAGAGATGTCCCAGAAGATAATAGTACTTCCTGGGCAAGTATGAAATCTCCAGTTCATATCCCAATAGACACATAAAAAATTCGGTCATGGCCACTTGTACCTGCAACCACAGTACCAGGGTAGAGAAATAAAGATAGTGGGTTCTCTGAGTCCAGTCAGGTCCACGCTCAGTGAGAAGACCTATCTGAAGAGAATAAGGCAAGAAGTGACAGAGACAGAAGTCATACATATTTACTTTATTTCCACAAACACGCACTCATGCACACACACACACACACACACACACACACACACACACACACACGCAAACACGACATTGGATGGATATTCATTAAGTACCTTTTAAGAATATAGAATACATTGTCAAGTAAGACAGACTGATCTTTCTCCCCTGTGGACACACACCAGGTAAGCTGGATCGTCTCATGCCAGGAAGCAGAAAAGAAATCAAAGATGAATGGGATTACAGCAAAAGGACACAGAAGCAATAAATGCCTCCCTACAGGCTTAAATTGGGACAATTTGAGCATCAATAAAAATAGTGTCTGCGACTGATTTAAAGTATTAAATGCATAATAAATCTGTTCATTCATATGTCACAAGATGGATGAGTTCATAATAACCTGAAAAGTAGATTCAGCTTATTTCCATTTACCAGTGAGGACAATGAAAGTCGGAGAGGCAGTTGGCTCAAGACCCACATTCTTTCTAACAAGGCTGGATCTGCACAGTCCAAAGCAAAAGGCTCATCACAGTCGGTGTTATTAACACTATTACTACACACCCCCTTGCTTAATTAGTCCTGCTCTTGTGCTTTTCATGTGGTACAGAAATAGTATGAATTCATTTATTGTTGTCTTTCTCTGACCTTTTTTCTGTAACAGACCTTCTGCATTGCACCCAATGAACAACTGCATGAAATATGTCAGGGAAAATAGCTCCTATATTTTAAAAAGTGGCAGACACAAAAGTCGTAGTTTTCCTTCCAGTTTGAAGGGAAGCCTAGAGCTAGAGGAGATGGGTCTCACCTCAGCACTTCCAGCCACAAACTAGTCAAGAATGGTTGTGACAGATACAGTTAAGACAAAATCTAAAAGTGGCATGTCTTTATCCTAGCATTAAAAAATGTGAGATTTTTTTTTGGGGGGGGGAATTGTGTTTGATTTTAAATACATCTTTTAAAGAGTTTGGTGTGTGTGTGTGTGTGTGTGTGTGTGTGTGTGTGTGTGTGTGTGTGTGTGCACTTACACTGTGTGTAGGTACCATGTATGTGAGGATGCCTGCAAAAGTCAGAAGAGAATGTCAGATTGCCAGGGTTGCAATTATAAGTGGTTGTGATCCACCCTGGAGGGAACCAAACCCAAGTCCTCTGCAAGAGTTGCAAAGGTTCTTAATCACCCAATCATCTCTCCAGATAGCATGAAATAGGTCTTTTTTTTTTTTTTTGGTTTTTCGAGACACGTTTTCTCTGTGTAGCTTTGGAGCCTATCCTGGCCCTCGCTCTGGAGACCAGGCTGGCCTTGAACTCACAGAGATCCCCCTGCCTCTGCCTCCTGAGTGCTACATTAGGATATGCTTTGCAATTTTTCTTACATAATTATAATTTATTATACAACATAAGTTTATATATTTCCATACTGCAGAGCAGATTATAGATCAGTGTGTGTGTGTGTGTGTGTGTGTGTGTGTGTGTGTGTGTGTGTGTTGTAGCTTACCTGTAAATATCAAATTAGCAATGCATGGAATCTCATTACCCCATTCACATAAAAGGAGATTAAATAAAATTAAAGTTTAAGTTCTGAAGTCCCAGTCCCCAATATCTCATTTGCATGGGCTAAGTAACCACTATGTTAAGTAGAACAGACTGGAGAATATATTTCTGAAGGTGTCTAACATTTCTGCTGTGGCCCATAATATTTTTTAGGGGTAATATATGTGTTTTGAAGAATAAATTATAATTGGTACAAGTGTATGGTGGTAAAAATAAACATCACTGGGAATTTAATTCAACACCTAGTAAGACTGGATAGAACAGACTTGAGAATTCATGTCCTCTAAATTTCACAAATGATTGAGTTACGGAATCCTGCACAGAAAAAAAAAAAAAAACAGTTTCATCCACAGGAAGCCAGGATGCAGTAGTTATAGAATAAATTTGATGCTTTCACCAGATTCCATGTCTGGTTACAGCATTATCATTTACTCTGGAAAGATGTTAACTCTAAACATTCTTCTCTCTACCCATGTGCCTTCAAGACCCTAGTCCATCCCACCACATCTGCCAAAGTTTGAGAAGTGGACTCATCCTTCCCAAATCAATTAGTGCAGAGACCCCAGTATTTTCATGCTGCCCTACTAATAATCTAATAATAGCTCCCCAAGTAGACATCCTTTCTCAGTCTTTCCTTCTGCAGTTCCATTATAGTCGAGTGCTTTTTTCTTTTTTCTTTCGTATTCTTTCTTTCTTCTTCTTTTTTTTCTTTTTTTTTTTTTGGTTTTTCAAGACAGGGTTTTTATGTATAGCTTTGTAGACCAGGTTGGCCTGGAACTCATAGAGATCCATCTGCCTCTGCTTCCCGATTGCTGGGATTAAATTCATGGGCCACTACTGCCCTGCCCTAACCATGCTTTTATATAAAGTTAAATTATATAATCTAGCACGTCTATCCCATGTAAACTTCAGGAAACCTGCCATGTTCCCATCCAGTGTGCTCTCTCATCCTGTTCCATAGGCTTTACTCTAGCCAGCAGGAAGTAACTTTGGCTAAATCCCCATGTGCTACGGATATACCTCAATTTAAATCAACTAAAATCAAATATAACTATATTAAATTGTGAAATCATGATGCTGTGTTGGACCGCACAAACAAGAATATGCCCAGTGTGGGGGGACATTGATATGGAGAGTGGTATTTGGCAGTTCAGTGCTCTCCGTTAACATTGGTCCTTGTGTCATGCTAGGAGATTCTAATACAACTGAGTTCATCCCTGCTCAGCGCCCTGCTTTCCTCCTTCCTTTTTCCAGTTTGGATTGAGATGCTGAAGTCGCATCTTCGTGGGTAGTCTGCTTGAGTTCAATCTCCAGTTTCCAACTTATTAGCCTTCCTTTGCCTGGGTATGGCTTCTTTTCTATGAACATGAAACCTTCTTAGAACAGAATTTATCAACTATATTGTGAATGCCAGGGGAGTGTGTGCATTTTATGGATATCCTTGCATCTGTCCTTCACTTACTTATCTTCATACTAGGTAAGAGTTTAGTTTAGTGCATGGCTATTTTTCTTTACCCTAAATTTCTCAATTAATGTATAAATTAAAATGCATATTTTCAATATATTGGAATCTAATGAAATAAATGTAGTTATCATGTTCTTTACAGCTAAGCTTTGCAAAAAACCAACTTCTATTTAAAACCGTAGACAATAATACATTGTGTGATCATTCATTTCTGTTTTCTTTGGATAAGAACTTGGCACAAAAATTAAGGGAGGAAGGATTTATATTGGCTTGTGGTCTCAGACGACTCAGCCCATAGGCTATGGCATTGCTGGATTGTGGGTTCTTGGTGAGGCAGAGCATCACAGGAATAGTACAAGTGTCAGAGGCTTCTTACTACAAGGTATGTAGAAATCAAGAATGATTGAAGAGACAGAGGTAACCTTCAAATGATCCCTGCCAGGGACATACTTCCTTAAGAAGTAGTGCCATCACTGACAGTTCAAGCATTCAACACCATCTTCAGTCTTACAGTTTAAACAGAAATCATAAAATGGTAACAATGACTGCAATAATAATAACAATAGGAAATATGAGGAAAAATGTTTCACACAGATTTAGACTAACATGTTTAGTGTAAGCCAAGCCATGTGATTTCCCATTATTGTACATAATCAGAACAAATGAACTGTTTTCATTTACCTTGTTGCCTTCTAATCCTTGAATATATGAATATATAATTTTACAGTTGCCTTTATATCTCAGTCTCTAATTTTGGTTTTAGATTAATATTTCATCACATATACAATATATGGACATATAAGTATTTTAATAGATATATAATATCCTATCCTGTTTTAAGAGCAGCAAAATTTACCAATAAATTTCTCCATTACTTCATGGGCAATTAGATTATTTTCAATGTTTATACTTTAAGTGGGCATGCCTTGGATATTTTTATATAAATATAAAAATAAAAGTGGTGTGATGTTGTTGAGAGAGAGAGAGAGAGAGAGAGAGAGAGAGAGAGAGAGAGAGAGATTTGATATTTTACCTTAGGCTAAATTGCTTAAGTATAAATAGCTATAATTTTCTGGTGTATGAAAATGCATGTGATATATTTCTATGTATTGTTATTTATGTATCATGATATATCTAAACATATAATTTTGCTTGAAAGATGTTTAAAAAGTAAACACCCTTGTTGAAAGATTAAGAAAGTTTAAATTTAAGTAAAAATATATGCTAGATTACCTCTCTTTGATAATTGTCTTGGTGAATGAAGCACAAGGTGGCTTGTGAGGTACATTTTTCAGATTTACAGATGAGAGTGATGGGTTGGTAAGTTTAAACTTAAAGGTCATGAATGTTTTGGCCTTGAACATGGTTAGCTCTTTTTTTGTTTGTTTGTTTTGTTTTGTTTTCGAGACAGAGTTTCTCTATGCAGCTTTGGAGCCTATCCTGGCACTCACTTTGGAGACCAGGCTGGCCTCGAACTCACAGAGATCTACCTCCCTCTGCCTCCTGAGTGCTGGGATTAAAGGCATGCGCCACCAACGTCTGGCTTTGTGTAGCCCAGGCTGGCCTCAAACTCGTGATCCTCCTGCCTCTGCCTCCTTCAGCAAATCCTACCAGCGTGCACCACCACTACTGGCTCATTAGCTCGTTTAATGCTCTTGTTTTAGATGTGTCTCAGGGTACATCTATACTGTCTCTATAGACCATTGTCACAGCAGTTTTGATTTTGAAGTTTGTTTCCTTTTCTGCTGTTTTATGTTTGCTTGTGCTTGAGCCCAGGGTCTTTCACATAGCAGGCAAGCACTTTACCACTGAGCTATACTCCAACCTCTATATTCTTGACTCTCAGTCCATGTCAGTCATAAACCAGACCACACACGAAGGGGCTCTTTGCCTTTTTAAACCTTCCTAATGTCTCCTGTTTTTTGTCTTGGCTCAGTGATATTTTTGAGTCATATTTTGATTACAGTTATAAGTTTTTAAATAAGTTACAAACTGTTTTTTATTGTGGCTGTACAATTTTAAATTGCCATCAACAGTATATAAAGTCCCTCTTTCTTTACAACCTGGCTATTATTAATAATTTTTGTCATGTAGAGAGTGGCCATTAACACATGGTGATCATGATTTTTATTTACCTAATTATTTAATATATAGTTAGAGTTTAAAATTCAGGTGTAAACCTTTTGACATTGTCACATGCTCTTTGACATGATGACAATAATAATGAAGATATAGAAAATATAGTAATACAGCATTACTATCAAATTATATTGGTCATTATGTACAGGGCATTCCAAGCATTTAATGTACGTAAAGTTTTTGTTCCTATCTGTTAATTTGGGTTTTGAGTTCCCATTTGAAAGATAAAAATATTGAGTCACAGAGAAGTGGAGTAATTTGTCTAAGGCATTCCTGCTCTTCTATCCAGACCAATCTAATTGAGGTTTCTCTTCTTGTATTGATCAAGAGGTTTATTTTTAATTTAAAAAATGCTAGAAGTATTTGCCAGCAACTGAATCTGGGGAAGAGAAATCAGTATTTTCCAGGCTAGTGACATCTGAGTCCAAGAATACTTGGACAACACGAAGTTAACTGGATTTTTTAAAGTCAGTGATCCAGATATGGGGGAAAGGGAGAGAGAGGTACCCAGATTAATTTGAGTGGTTAGGAAGGCAGTGAAAGACTTGGGAGGAACCATAAGAGGGAGATGAATATGATCAAATTACACTGTATGTTGTTTTTGAATGAATAAATAAAATCTGAAACCCAGCATACAGAAATATATTCAAGGTTTTCTTGATCCCAACTATAATTTCACTTTTAGACTAAATACTAAATGCCCCCAGGAATTCTGAGTTTAGATACCAGAGGCATCTAATTGTCCGAGAATTGGTCTGAATTTATTCCGAATATGTTACACAAAATTAATCCCTCTTCATTCTGAAAAGTGGTAGACTAGAGGGCTCCTTTAGGCCAGACCAGCTGGAGTTCTCCAAGATGTGAAATAGAAAATTCCAAGACTGTTTAATGAAAATGTATATAAGAACCAGTAACTCAGTTGATTTTGTCAGCCTGGGTGTTCCCAAATGCTTTGATAATCTCATAAAGCCGAAGCAGAGTGGGTCAAGTGCATCAAGATGAAGTTTGCCATACTCTGAAGGTTTTGACTTCTCTGTTTTAAAGTTATTTAATTTTCTCTCCTTTCATAATTACTCGAATTTATCACCTTCTTTCATGTTCATATTTATAATCTATGCTACGGGGAAGCTGAAGTGCTCATAGACTCCTCTTATTTTAGCTACAAACAGTAAAATTTGGTGCTTGAGCAGTTAGCAAACTGATACAATCACATACTATTTAGTGGTATGTTAGAACACACAAAGGATAAATCCTATAGGAAGGATGAAACCTTGAAGCACTGAGGTAGGTAAAAAAAAACCAGGGGCACTTTATGACTCAATTGATAAAATACCACGAGAAAAGGCTAATGTGTAGAGGCAGAATGCAGATTAGTGGTTGCCTGGCTCTGGCAATGGACATGAGAATTGACTACAAGTAGGTACAAGGGGTCTGTTTGGGTTGACAGACATGTTCTAAATTTGGATTTTGATTATGCCTGCACAATTCTGTAAATGTAGTGAAATATCATCAAATTCTATATTGAGAGGTATGTTGTACTTTTTCAATTATGGCTGACCTTAATAATGTCTTTTTAAAAGAACCCTCAAGATGTTTAGCATAGCCAGCATTCATAAGTGTCTTCTTATCTTTCAACTATTTCATTATTATTCATATTTTCTCTACCAAGTCTTTATCAGCCTATTACATACAGTGAGAGATCCTGCCACAGGACCCAGTGTTTGGATGAATTTCAACATTTTATCTGCCTTTTGGATGAAGACAAGCTTTCAAGTTTGAGAATGACACAGCTGGAGGGGATAACGAATAGAACAGAGCTCCAAACCAAGGCTTTGAATTATTCTGACAGCCTGAAAAGCTGGGCCAAAAAAATGAAAATTAACCAAAAAATAAATAAATGTAAAGTCTGGCACAGGCTTGCCTCCTCAGACAGGAACGAGAAGTATATGCAACTGGATTGGCTCATATCTTATTTTGAAAATGTGTATGCTTGTGATGAAGGGAGTCCCAAAAAGTACCTGAGAGGATTTGGAACAGAATTAGAGACTGGTGAATTTACAATACATAAGGCTTTTAGAAGGTACTGAAAGATTACTCACCTGAATATTCCGTGATTTGAGTACACATAATTTATATACAATGATCAAATTCCACACTTCTAATTTACACAGTCGTAAGATATGTCTGTAAACACTGTTTTGTTAGTACTTATAACAACCTGACTCACAAGAAATGTTTATCCCCATACTATGTAGAACTCAGACCTCTTGCATGTTAGTCAAACAGCTAGAGTGGAGGACACACTTATGGAGCAAGTGATCAGCCTGCACACTTGAACTTTGCCATCTGCATTTACACTTCTTCCTATGCCCAATGCAGTTCCTGAATTTCCCAGACAAACACAAATGCAACAGCACAGACATACAGAGCTTCTCTGCTTTGAGATGGGAGGCTAATATGATTTTTTTTTATTTTTAGCAATATCAGAATTGGCTTATTTTAGCTCAAATCCTTTGGGAGGGACTAATTTCCATCACTCTGCTGTAAAGTGTGGAGTATCTAATGAGCTGTATGAAAATGCTGAGGTATCAAAGGCTGTGGCCACTGGAGCAAGAAGGCAGTAAACTCAGTAGGAACAGCTGCTTAATAAAAGGCTATTAGTAGGCCAGAAAACAAAAGAGATTTTTGCTGAGGCATGCAACCTATTTTCCAATTAATTTGAAATAATCACTTAGACATGGTTGTGGAAGATGTTTATTCAAATTCAGAAATTTTCTTCAATGCCTGTATATACACTTTTGCCCATTACCTGCACCCCCAGCAGGAACCTAAAAGTAAAGGGCAGTCATGTCTTTATGAAAACTAGAATGTGCTTTGTGCTTACTTGATATACTTTTATTGTTAGGAAGAAAAATGCAAGGTGTGAGCTCAGCAAAGATATAATTGCTATGTTTTGTTCAAAAGGTCGTGAGGTAAGGTAGACCAGGATAATGTACATCTGAGGTCTAGGGGGTTCCAAGTGCACTTTCAAACTTCTGTAAAGTGTACGTACTTATTATAAAAATAACTCAAAATAATTTTTGAAAATAATGGGTGAAAAATGTATGTTACTAATCAATAGGTGTCTTTACCTTTTGTCTAGCTCCTATTTATTTAATATTTTATTTTGACTACATAAATCCTTGATCATAACTTTGGCAAAAATTCAAATTCTTTACTCTCCTCACTGATAATATTCACTTATCTTGACTGAATATTGTCTTAATTAGGTTTTTCTTCTTTGCATGTGGGAATTTTGTCATTGCTGATTAGTCAGAGAAACATTTTGGTGGTATTTTGTTTTTGTTTGTTTTTTCTTCTCTACATTCAAGTTTACAGAAAGAACATGGGTTTCCATTTCCACTAAAATTTGCCTACTTTTACTGGTTTCTTAGACATTTAAGAACTCTTTTATGGATCTAAGAATTGAGTTACTTTAAAAAACCATTTATATTCAATTAAACATATTGTCATTTTAATGTGTAAACATTTAATGATACCCTAATTTGATGAAAAAAAAGAAGAGAAATATGTTAACATTTATCTCTTATGGATACAGAAGAAAAAAAAAAACCTAAAAGTGTATACAATATTGATACAACATGAGGAAGTAGGGATTATACCAGATCAGCAAGGCTGGTTGATCAGTCAAAAATGGGTTAATGTAACACATTGTATCCACAAACTAAAAGAAAAATGAACACCACTATATCAGTAGTTTTTGATAAGGGCCTGGAAGAATTCAATGCATAGCCATAAAAATTACCATTAAGAGAAATGAAAAAAAGGATTTTTTCCCCTGAAAAATATCCATAGAACTCCCATAGCACATGTCATAGAGATGAAAATAAATAAAAATAAAACTTTCCAAGAGATCAACAAAATAAGTGTTCCTTTTTCATTTCTACTTTTCAGTTTCATACTAGAATTTCCAGATGACACAAGACAAGAAAAGAAAAGAAAATGTACATCTTTTGCAGGTCTAAATCAAACTATATGAATTCTGAACAAAATTTCAGGACCTAGAGAGAACGTGGTGGTAACTAGCACATTCTGCTCTTGCAGAAGACGCAAATTCAGTTCCAAACACCCATGCTGTTCATTCAGAACTGTCTGTAACTACACCTTGAGATTACCTATTACACTCTCCTTGCCTCTTTGGGCACCTGTAACCAGGCTTGCATATCTATATACAGGCATGCACATATATACATAATCAAAAATGAAACCTGTAACAATAAATCTTTCGGCCAACCACCTGAGTCCTGCCACCATATTAGGGCCCCCAAATAACACACAGAGTCTTATGTTATTTACAATGTTGGTGGCCAATGACTAGGATTTCTTATTTGCTAGCTCTGTCTTAAATATCAATCATAACCATTAATCAATAAATAATCTATATATTTTATAAAGACTTTTCTTATCGAGGATGCCAGCGGCATGTGTCAACTCTTCTCAAGCTCACATAGAGACTCCTGTTAACTACATTTCCCAGAATCCTCCTTGACTCCTAGCCCCTACTATCTTTCTTTCCTATTGGCCAACAGCGCTTTATTTATCAACCAATAAGACAAACATATACACAGAAGGACTTCCCCCATCATCTCCTCTTTTCTGTCTAAATAAAAAGAAGGGTTTTAACATTAAAATAGTAAAATATATAACAAAACAGTCATCAAGTAAGAACTATAGTTATGATATTTAGTTCATTAACATTTAGCAAGATTTAAAGAAAATAGTGTATCATCTATCCTATCTTTGTGAGTCTAAAAGTCTTATATGTAGTTTATTTTTATAATAACTAAAGAAAACTATAACCATAACTACCTGTCTTCAACTCCATCAAAAACCACAGAAGGATAATATATAAACTCTAGATCTGACAGAGACATCTCGATACCTTGACAGCCACCCAAAGTTCCTCTGTAACATTGGGGCATCCATCTTCAGCCTATAAGCCATAGTTTATCTGGCAGACTTCTCCATGGAGCAGGAACCATTCAGGACTGTCTTGTTTTGCAAGTTCAGCAGTAACTTTCCTGTAGGTCCTGCATGTCCAGTTTATAAATCAGTCCAGGCAAAAGCAGTTTCTTTCCCAAATGGCTAATCTTGTCTTGTTGAAGGCAAACTCCATATTGAGTTTCTTTGATGCCCATCCTCCTTTCTGATGTAGTTGATGTGCAAGAGTACTTGTATATCACTGTCATGAAAAACCGTAAACCGTTTAAATGCCATATATTCTGAAGTCTTTGAAAGGTTTGAAGAATATCTATCTATCTCAAATACATCTTTGTATATCTAGAAACCCTAACTAACCTAATTATAAGTTCTAACTATTATAGATGACTATATAATCTGTATTTAATTATGAATTACATTTTAAAAGATCAGTATAAACACAATACCTTAACAAGAGGAGACATATACATAACACAAAATTGACCTTAAGTTTGTATCAACAAATGCAAATCCATTCCCATACAAAGTATTATTTATATACGATAATTTCCCTTTTACGTTTAAAAAGATATTGGTTGTGATCATTAACCATTTCACCAACAGCATTTAAATGAAAACAAAAATTTATGAACAATATTTGGGAATTTGGGTGTCGTTCACTCCAAACTGCTTCCTGCTGGTTGGGGGCGATGTCCTTATGATGGGGATCATGATACAACACAGAATCATGGCCAGGTCCTTGTTTTTGTAGAATGTAAGGCTGTATTGTCTTAGCTGTTTTAGATGGTGGATCACCTGGGTCACTGTTTTAAGGGGTCTTGCTTCATCAAGCCATATTACTCTGGAAGTAATCCATTGCTTTCCATTTTGTGTGGAAACACAAGCAAAACTCTTAAAAAGTAACCTGTCCTTATTTTTAAAGTTAGAAGTCAAAGCATTTTTAAAATATATACATTGGATTAATTTAGCAGCAGATATAATCAAATGTCTTTTAACAGTTGTTTCTCCTTCCCCAGCAACTAAACAATTCAAAGACAACACAATAGCATACAGTGTCCAGACTCTCTGTGTATTTTCCATCTTTATGTGGCTTCTTCATTACTCTATTTTTTCTTTTATTTTTTCCTTTTATGATACAGGGTTTCTCTGTGTAACTTTGGCTGCCCTTGAACTCACTCTGTACACCAGTCTGGCCTTGACATCAGAGAGATCTGCTTGCCTCTGCCTCCTGAGTGCTGGGATTAAGGGTATGTGCCACCATCGCCCAGCTATCCTTTCTTTCTTTGTTTCTTTCTTTTCAATTGCTTTATCTTGTTTTTCTCACACATTGTATCCTTGCCTATAACCATATTGCACAGTGTTAGAAAAGAACTCAGATATAAACTATGAACTGGGAGTAGAGACACTTCATTGTAGGCTCACAATTTATGAAAATTGAGGTACTTTGATTAGGGATGTTGATAACAGAGGAAACAATGCATGAATGTGTACATGAAATGTCTGTTGTTTTCTCTCATTCATGTACAAATGAAAGCATATGTTGTGAGAACATAAAACCCATTAAAAACTGAAGTGGTGGTGTATGCCTTTAATCCCAGCACTAGGGAGGCAGAGGCAGTGCCTCCCTAGTGGATCTCAGTGAGTTCGAGCTCATCCTGGTCTACAAAGTGAGTTCCAGAACAGCTAGGTCTGTTACACAAAGAAACAAAGAAACACTGTCTCAAAAAAACAGTAATAATATAATAAAACCTTTTAAAAAAATAAACTTAACTAGATTCTCTTAATTGGCACTAGGTCTTACATTTCAAATATGATTTTACATAAGATTTTTACTTGTACCCTGTGCTTGTAGAAGTTCAGCAGTGTGAAAACAGCCCTTTTTTCTTTCTGTGGAACAAGCACCTTGAAGCTTTCCTTACTCAGTCTGTCATGTAACAGTTGTGATGATCTTGGATCAAAGTGTTCCTGATGTCAAATGGATGTTAAGATAATGAGGAAATGGAATACCTAAACATATGCCATTAGTGATACAGTATTTGATATTTATAACTATCAGTAATTAGCTCACTGGCTCTAAATTCTTAACCTATAGAGAAACCTGCTTGAAGTGACTGTTCTAAAAGTCTGTCTGAAGCTAAAAGTTGAATTGAAAACAGTTCATTTTTGACATTTGAATTCAACCCTCCATCTAGATTAATAAGGCAATGTGATAGTCAGCTTCCCATCACCATAACAAAATTCCTCTAACTATTGACATACAATGGAGAAAGAGTTTATTTGTGTCCCTGGTTGTAAAAGTTCCAGTCAATAGTCAGGTGGAACTATTGCTGTTTGGCCTCCTACTATGATACCAAATACTAATCCAGAAATTATATAATGGAGCAATTAATCACCTTGTGACTAGGAAGCAGGAGAAAGGGTAGTAGACTGGGGTCCCACAATCCACATAACTTAAATGTTTCCTACAAGGTTCCCTTTGTAGGTTGCAGAACCTACCAATTACTCTACCCTGAAAATTAAATCTTGACCATATGGAAATTTGGGAGACTTTGAATCCAATATGTAACACACAGTCAGTTCAAGTCTATTGCTTATATAGCACTGTGTTAGTAAATATAACTTTGGGTTTGTAAATTGCTACTGCATAAATAGAAACTAGAATGCCCTTTAAATATGAGATGGGATGTGAAGCCTTAGGCTACTTTGGTAAAGAAGGCATGATGACAAGAACAGCGAGACAGCTGCCTGTGATAGTGCAGAGACAGGAAGCAAAGAGATAAATGTTGTTGCTTGGATCACTTCCCTTTGAATTCATTGTGGAATCCCTGTCTGTGAGATGATGCCACCACATTCGATATGGGTAATCTCTTTGCAAACATTCTCATAGACAAACCTATAGCTGTGTTTCCATGATGTTTCTAAATGCAAATCCAGTTGACAAGGAGTGAGGGGGCTGTGAGTGGGTTGAGGAGTAATTTTATCAGAATAACATGTGTTAATGAATGGATGAAAAATATAAATTTTAAAAAGATAAACCATATGAATATATAAAATTTAAAGTTTATCCAAATGGTTTTACATGAAATCCAAGAATTATATATAAATTTTATACAATATATGTATGTGATAAGCTTTATGTCTCATTGAAATGATAAATTATCTGATACCTGTGCTGTGCTCTGTTTTCCTATTGATTTGTCCCCTGTTGTGCATGAAATATCACTGACAACCATAAAATGGAATTTAGAGCAGATACTTCTAGCTACAGTTTTGGAGGTTATGTCCAGTGTAATTGTTCAATGGTAGCAAATTGCTTGGTATAATTTTATGTGAAAATAGTATTAATTTGTATAAGCATGCTATTTCTGATCTTGGCTTCCTTCTCTCCATTCTTTCTCCTTATCTTTCCTACACTACACTTTCTTTTACAAGTGTTTCTGCCTCTTGATGGGATCATGACAGCTTAAATTTAACTAACCAAGCAGTAAGAAGAAAAGATACATTTGCATGGCTCTTAGGATGTGCACGTAGCTTTAGGGTAGAGTGTCTGGCTAACATGCTGAAAAGTCAGCACTGAATAAAAGAGGTAACTGCATTGACATTTTTTAATAAATCTTGAGTGGTAACCATACTTCTTGCCTTCTCTCCTACCATTCAACAACTTTGCCTACCAACAGAGTATATCCATTTACTCTGTCATAGTTAGTTGTAACCAGAAGATCTAGAGATAATAATATATAATATTTGTCTTCCAAAATGTCACAATCTTGTTGCCTGAGGAGACCACTGGTATTTTCAGACACACCCACATATTATTTCCTTCAACCTAAGATAAAACCTGTGTGTTTATATAGTGCAAGCACATAAAACATGTTAACCTCTGTAGAAAGGTTTCTCTCCCCTTCTGTTTGGTCCAGGGGATTCTGAGATTCAAGGAAGCTTAAAGGCCTTTGGCTAGAAATTGCAATAATATCAATCCCTCCCTTCTTATACCTTTTGAATTTCAGGAATATATGAGAAAACTTCTTTCATATTTTTTCTATTGTTTTCGGTCTTTGTCACCTACAGAGAGTTAGGAAGAAATGCTATCAGCATTTGCTAACAAATTATTATGTATTTTACAAAAAAAGCAATGACATGAATGGTGTTTTCTTTGTTCATGCAAATAAATTTAGGCAACTAAATTAAGACTCACCAATTTTCAACCTGAAAATACAAAGAAGGCTTAGCCAATGTGTGGGTCAGAATAGATAAAAAAAAATCCAAATTTTTCTTAGTTTCTTTTCTTGTACACATCTTGTGAACTAATACCATCAAAGCAATTGAACTGTTAATATTATTACACAGTTCCCTTCTTGGTCATTAACCCAAAATGTGCTCATTGTAACTCCTTACTCTTTCAAGTATAACTGTAATTATTTAATATGTTTAGATGTGGGCAGTTAACAGTTAACAATGTAAGCTTATGTTAGCTAGGAGAATGTACTGAACAAATCTGAACTCTCAGACTTGTGTATTGCTTTAAAGTCAATGCATGCTCTTTCTGCATTAGTACTTTACAGTTGCCTTCAATTGAAATGGATGCTTACAAGTGAGAAGTACAACTACCATAATGCTATTTAAATTGAATATGGACTCCATATTTAATAATAGATAGTCTGGAATAATAGATAAAAAGGAATGATGAATAATACAATAGAATCCAGCTTATTCATCTTCTTATTGCTCTACATAGACATTTTGATTTCTATCAGGTATTTTCCTGGAAGCAAGCCTTCTTTATTTATGTAAATTACAGTTTTAATGTGAAAATATTTCCGCATAAGCATTTATTGACTTGATTTACTTTGTTTGTTGCAATATAGAGATATTTCAATTTAAAGACTTGTTTGTTACTTTTGCTAATCTTGAAAGAATTAGAAACTTGTGGAAAATAAGTATTGTTCTTTCAACAATGTACATTTTGTGTTTAGGCTTTGTAGAATATGCTATTTTTTCACTAGCACTCACTATTGTGAGTAAGCCTTCCCATTTGTCATCAAGATGGGAGTGTAAAACAACACATGGGAATAGTGCCCTTCACACATGTTTTTCTCTCTGGTATGAAAACTATAAGGTTAGCAGGCTAAAACAAAGAAGCCTTCAGTCCACACCTACCCTCTGTTTTTGGACCCCATCAGACACACAATATTTTGTTAGCTGCCCAAAATTATTCTAGGAGAAACAAGGAAGTCACTTATTTTCTTTATATTTGTGTGTGTGTGTGTGTGTGTGTGTGTGTGTGTGTGTGTGTGTGTGTGTGTGTGTTGCATTGTGTATATAACATATTGTGATTTCTACTGTGTTACATGTGTCTTTCAACAATTATCCAGGAAGACAAATGAGAAATAGAGAGGTGTGGAGTCATTAGGTCATAGATTATTTAAGTTGAAGATGCTGAAAAAGCAGAATTGAAATGAATATCTTTGCAAGGAAAGGATAAGCTTTCTTACAGCTGCATAGACAAGAGAGTTTTCTACCCTAGCTCACTTTATAGATCAGAAAACAACTAGAGCAACTACAAACAACACGAGCAGCCTAAGCACCTGTACCGGGGTTTCCCTAGAAATGCCCACTCTCATTTACTAATAAAACTATACTATTGTGTTCGTAGTAGATGTGATGCCTTCAGTGGGTTAACAAATGACAGTAAAAGAAGCAAAATACTTAAGTGTGTGTGAACTGATGATGAATTTAAATAATGTATATTGAACTAGTATAATTTATAATATGTAATCACACTCACAGTGAGGCTCTGAGAGGCACTAATCTGCTACCTATGTCTCATATGATATAAAATTCACAGAGCCCTAAACTGTAACTTTGTGCACTGTTATTACCTTATTTGAACCATGTGCCATGTATAGTTAAAAATGTTTAATTGTAGTTTTAGTATTTAGGTCAACTGATATCCAGTGTTGTACAAATGTCTCTACAGACATCTGTATTCTCATTTTTCAAACAGTTTCAAAAGGCTCGAAGTTATGTTTTTCTTAGAGCATAAGGTGAGTCTTCCATCATGGAGATGACTGCCTTCAGAGGCTTTAGTGCATTCTTGTGCTTCACCCAATCACTCTATGTGATCATTTGTGAGTCCTTTCCCAAGTTTTCCATATGTATCACAAATCTATATTGTCCTCTTTTCAGACAATATTTGTCTTGTCTTTGTACATTTTGACTTACCTGGAATCAGAAAACTATAACAGCTTAGGATTTACCACAATGCATTGGTTTCCATTTTCTTTCTAAATGTATCTGTGTAGCTTCTAAATCAATTCCATAGATACTCAATTGAAGACTTCTTGAAGACAGGAAATACTCTCTCTAGATTAGTGATGACTTAATGATACAGGGCATGTTCACTAAATCAACTTAAATTTGGTATGACAGGTGACTCCTAAATTTCACAGATATTTTAGTTTTTTGTTATGGAACCTATTTTGTAGAAGTTGTCAGTCTGTCCTTGGAGCAGAGGTTTAGCTCAACTGATGAAGTACTCATTATGTAAACATGAAGATCTGAGTTCAATCCCAGAACCCAGGTAAAAATGCCAGCTATGTTAGTTAAACAAATTGACTATGTACAAGGATCACTCATACATAGAATAACAATACATTATCCAGGACAAATAGACAGTGGGAATTGTCAGAATTAAAATGAAAGTCATCCTGGATATGGTATCCCCTTGCCTGTAATCCTATCACTTGAGAATCTTGAACAAGAAGACTCTAAGTTTGAAGCCAGCCCTAGCATGGTGGCACGATGCAGGCTAAATCCAACAAGATAGAGTTACTTGTGCTTACCTTTCCAAAAGTAACTAATTGCCAAGAGATTACCTGGAAATGGCTCTTATGCTTGGTTACCTGGCACTAATGCAATGAATCCTATCCTTGACTCCTACCTGTTTGTTTTATTTTGAGATATAGGCATATTTCAACTCAAACTTGATTGTTAAAGCAAAAATGGTGGATTGTAGCAGCAGGCATGTCTGGCAGGGTGCAGCCAGATGATGAATTATAGCCAGAAGTAACTTGTCTCCTGAGGAGTTCCTTCCTTAGTTATGCATATTTCCTGGCCTGTTTAAAACTTCCCAAGTTCTAGAAGATGGACTGCAGATCCATATATCATTTTATTCCTCCTCACAGTGTGTCCACATTAAATAAATCTCCAGGTGTAGTGTCATGAACTTTTAATCCCTGGGACAGTTAGATCCCTGAGGTTTATGGGCCAATCAGCCTAGAATACTTGGTAGGTTCTAGGCCAAGAAAAATACACCTTCTACTAAAACAATTAATAATGAGGCATGACACCCAAGGTTGATTTCTGGCAGATATTCTGTCTCTGTCTCTCTGTCTCTCTGTCTCTTTCTCTCTCCCACTCTCTCTCTTTCTCTCTCTCTCTCTCTCTCTCTCTCTCTCTCTCTCTCTCACACACACACACACACATACACATACACACAAACGTGCACAAAGAAACAGAGAGACAGAAATAATTTTAGTTTAGATCAGTGAATGTGATTGATGCTAGAGCTTACCTCAAATCTCTCTAACCTTAGCAAACACTGTAGCTGAGATGTCAAATCAAGTTGAAAGTTAAGAATCTTTTGCAAGTTTCCAGGTTGACAGAATGTCATAAGTATTGTCTCAGAGTATCAGGAGATAGGATCAGCCATCTCTCCTCCCTTTTCATGTATTTTCCATATAAACAAATGGTCATATTCTCATTCAGAAATCATTCATTTTCTTTGTTGGAGTGATTAAAGAAAACTCTTAGTACTCGGATCTTTCTTAATACTGAGTTTTATATTTGCTACCCTTTGTGACACTTCAATCCTTCCTTTAAGACATTGTAGCAAACTAAAGACCACAGCAGATGAACTTGGACTTTCTGTCTTGAGGAGATGATGATTAGGAAAAAGCACACATGGGTCCCCTAATTACATAACATAGAGTGTGTTATCAGTTCATATTTCCAAGGTAGATGTCTCCAGTTTTTGTATCAGTTTTTATAGGAAGATTATCCAAAGGCATAGTTACATAGTTTTAATTCTATGAACATAAAAAAATGATTATTCTAGGGTCATTAAGAACTGTTTTTACGGACTGAATATTTTGCTGGCATAAATACTAGTTCTTATAAACAGCTGCACATTTTACTGTTAGCATCTTAAAGTTCTTAAGTTGTAGGTATAAATAAATGAATCACTTCCACTGTGAACTCCCTTGCCTTATCCATGTATCAAGGCAATAAAGAGAATATCTTACTTTTTGTGGCTATCAAGGTGATAAAGTTGCCTTCCATAGTCAACTTTTAAGGCAACTTTGTTTCTTTAATTTCTTTTAACATCTTATAAAAATTAACATTCTCTCTAAAATAATTAAGTCAATGGGGCTACTTTAACATGCTCATACAATGAGCTATATTATGCCTAGACATTCCTCATTCAACACATCAGAAGATGGCAACCTTGAGACTTGAGGAGACCATGTCTTTGCTCCTTTACAAAAGATTTTGAGACAAGATGGAGGCTCAGGTTTGTACTTCCAGCTGTTGCAGAAGCTGAGGCTGAAGGACCCCACCTAGTTCAAGCCAACCTGGGAATCTTAGTGAACCCTATTTCAAAATAAGGTGTAAATTGAGGGTGGGAGATATAGAATTCTTGTTCAGTGCATACATGGTCTTGGTTTCAAACTTCAATATTGGGAGAGGAAAAAAAATGTTTCTAAAACTAAGGAGTTGAAGTTTACCTGGGTTCCCATCAAGCATGTTTGTCTCAAGATGTGCTTCTGTTGGAAATCCTGAGATGAAACCCTTACACTTACCTGGTAAGGAGCTTCTTGTCAACTAAAACTTCCATTTTCACTTTATCCAGTGATTTCTGTCCCTGTTTGATTTTTCTAATTTATTTGTTTTAATTTCATTTTACAATCCAATCACAGTTCTCCCTCCCACATCTCCTCTTGCTCCCCCTTTGTTCCACCTCCCAGCCCAACCTAATCCACTCCTTGCAAAGGGTGAGAACTCACATGGGGAGTCCACAAATCCTGGGTCAGTAAGTTGAGGCAGGACCAAGCCCCTCCCCACTTCATTGACTGAGCACAGCATACAACCATGAGAATTGGCTCCCACAAGCTAGCTCATGCATCAGGGATATATCTTTATCCTACTGTCAGGGCTTCCTCAAATAGATCAAGCTACACAAGTGCCTAGCTCAATCCCATGGAGGTTCCATAGCTCTTGGTCTAGAATTCATGAGTTCCCACAAGTTTGGTTCAGCTGTCTGTAGATTCCCACTTGATGATATTGACCTCCCACCCTTGTTCATATATTCCCTCCTCCTTCCCTTTGTCTGAATTCCTGGAACTCTACCTGGTGCTTGGTTGTGGATCTCTGCATCAGGTTCCATCAAATACTGGATAAGGGCTCTATGATGACAGTTGGGGTCTTCACAACTTTGATTACAGGGAAAGGACAGTTTAGTCAACCTCTCAGCTATTGCTACAAGTTTTAGCTGGGGTCATCCTTATGAGAATTCCTCCTTAATCCCTTAATGGCTCTCTCTATTATGACATCTCTTTCATTGCTCTCTCACTCCATCCCTCCTATTCACTCATGTTCTCATTCCTAATCCCCTCCCTTTTACTACCTCCCCTTGCCCCCATTTTACCAAGGAGATCTCATCTAATTCTCATTCCCAGGGCAAACCATGCATCCCTCTTAGGGTTCTTGTTACCTAGCTTATCTGGTTCTGTGTATTGTAGTCTACTTATCTTTTACTTTATATCTAGGATCCACTTATGAGTGAGTACATACTATATTTATCTTTCTGTGTTTGAGTTGACTCACTCAGGATGTGTTTTTCTAATTCAATTCACTTGCCAACACATTTCATTATGCCATTGTTTTTTACAGCACAGTAGTACTCCATTGTGTACATATACCACATTTTCTTTGTCCATTCTTCAGTTGAGGGGCATATAGGTTGCTTCCAGGTTCTGGGTATTACAAATAATGCTGCTATGAATATTGTTCAGAAAGTTTCCTTGTGGTATGATTGAGCATCCTTTGGGTATAGGCCCAAGAGTTGTATCACTGGGTCTTGAGGTAGATTGATTCCCAATTTTCTGAGAAATAAACATACTGATTTTCAGAATAGCTGTACAAGTTTGCACTTTCATGTGCAGTGGGGCAGTGTTCCTCTTGCTACATATCCTTTCCAACAAAAGCTGTCTTCAGTATTTGTGATCTTAGCCACTCTGACAGTTGAAATATGTTTTTTCAGAGTAATTTTGATTTGCATTTTCTTGGTGATTAAGGATGCTGAGCAATTCCCTAAATGTCTTGTGATTCTTCTGCTGAGAATTCACTGTTTAGCTCCATACCCCATTTTTAATGTGGATTATTTGGTATTTTATTGTCTAGTTTCTTTAGTTGTTTATAAATTTTGAAGATAAGCCCTCTGTCAGATGTGGGTTTGGTGAAGATCTTTTACCCATTCTGTAGTCTGTTGTTTTGTCTTGTTTACTGTGTCCTATGCCTTACAGAAGCTTCTCTGTTTCAGGAGGTCCCAGTTATTGATTGTTGCTCTCAGTGTCCATGCTACAGGTGTTATATTTAGGAAGTGGTCTTTCCTGTGCCAATTCATTAAAGGCTGCTCCCCACTTTCACCTCTGTCAGGTTCAGTGTAACTGGATTTATGTTGAGGTTTTGATCCACTTTGACTTGAGTTTTGTGCATCATGTACATCTATTTGCAATCTTCTGCATGTTGAAATCCACTTATGGCAGTACCATTTGTGGAAGATGCTTGTCTTCTTTGTCAAAAAATCAGGTGTTCATAGGTGTATGGATTAATGACAAGGTCTTCAATTTGATTCTATTGGTTAGTATTTTTATTTTTATTCAGATACTATTCTGTTTTTATTATTATAGCTCTATCGTACAGTTTAAATTCAGGGATGGTGGTGCTTCCAGAAGTTCCTTTAGGGGTCATAATTGTTTTAGCTATTCTGGGTTTTTTGTTTTGTTTTGTTTTTCTGCATGAAGTTGAGTATTGTTCTTTCAAGGTCTGTGAAAAATTGTGTTGGGATTTTGATGGGAATAGATTTGAATCTGTAGATTGCTTTAGGTAAGATTGCAATTTTTATTTTGTTGATCTTACCTATCCAAGATTAAAGGAGACCTGTCCATTTTCTAATGTCTTATTCAATTTCATTTTTTAGAGACTTAAAGTTCTTGTCACACAGGTCTTTTATTTTTTAGTTAGGGTTACCCCAAGATATTTTATATTTGTAACTATTGAAAAGGACAATTATTTCTCTGATTTCTTTCTTGCCATATTTATAATTTGCATATAGGAGGGCTACTTTTTTAGTTAATTTTGTATTCTGCTATATTACTGAAGATGTTTATCAGCTATAGGAGTTCCCCCAGGTAGAATTTTTGGAGTCACTTATGTATACTATCACAACATCTGTTAATAGTAATAGTTTGATTTCTTCCTTTCCAAATTGTATCCCCCTGATCTCCTTTTGTTGCCTTATTCCCCTTCCTAGAAAGTCAAGTACTATATTGAATGGATATGGAGAGAGTGGACAGCCTTGTCTTGTTCCTGATTTTAGTGGAATTGCTTTGAGTTTCTCTCCATTTAATTTGATGTTGACTGTTGGCTTGCTGTAAATTACTTGTATTATGTTTAGGAATGTCCCTTATATCCCTGATCTTTTCAAGACATTTATTATGAAGGGGTGTTGGATTTTGTTGAAGGCTTTATTCAGCATCCAATGAGATGACTGTGTTTTGTTTTTCTTTCAGTTTGTTTATATGGTGGATTTTCATATATTGAACCAACCCTGTATCTCTGGGATGAAGACTACTTGATCATGGTGGATGATTTTTTTTATATAATCTTGGATTCAGTTTGCCAGTATTTTACTGAGCATTTTTCATCAATGTTCATGAGGAAAATTGGTCTGTAGTTCTCTTTCTTTTCTGTCTCTGTAGTTTTATTGCTGAGGGTTGAATGTAGTTTTAGAAAGGAATCATTGTTGATAGGCAACATTCCATCTTTCATTGTTCTTATTAAAAGAACATTACCATTTGAGTATATCCAAATAAGATTCTGTCATTATAAGCACATTCATAATTATTGTGGTTGGAAGTTTTAGAATTGTCTAAGGGAATGCATTCAGAAATAACTGTGGGAAATTTCCCTGGTATTTCTTTAATTAGCCAAGAATTACTCTTTTTTATCTTCTTATTTTCCTTCATTCTTTTGGCTGCCCAGAAAACATTTTTCATGGATGGGTCTCTGGTAAGTGACCTGGGCTAAGTGGTGGCCTTGAATACTGGAGGAAATTGAAAAGAACTATAAATCATTCATCGATCATGGCAGAACAGGTGCATTGTACCTGTCTAGCTTATTAGGATTTTTTCCTGTGTGTGAGTCAGAAATGAGCCTCTTTTTATTTGAGCTATTATTATTTTTACTCATTTTCATATTTATTTGGAACTGCTTTTGACAGAATGAGGTTCCATATGAATGATGTTAAGAGAAGTGGAATTAGGGAAGATTGGTGAGTCATTGAAATGAACAACAGGCATAATCTTATTAACTTTGAGAAACTACTAATATTGGGGAAAAAACAGAATGATACCATACCTACAGGATTGCATCAGGTAGAAAATCTTGAAAAATTATAACATTGTTTGCATGAAATGTTTTCCACTTATTATAGCTCCTTGGTTTAGAGCAGAATTCCTTTAGATTTCATGATAACTTTTCATGTAGATATAATTTCTTTCCTGGAGGAAAGCCTTTAAATTAATATCAGAATCTGGAATTTCAAGTAGATTTTGAAAATAAAGAAGTTTTATTCATGTGGAGAAAGGCCTCTTGTACTGCAGAGAAAGGAACATAGGCTATTTTAAATCCCCCTTGTTGTGAACATCTAAAATTGAAAACAATTTTAAATTTTCATATCACATACCATTTTCTCACCTCAAACATTTTTGAAACTATGTCATAGGAAATAATCTTTTCTTTTTCTGAGTTTTATTAGTACTCTTAATTTTCTTTTAAAGTAATTATCAGTTGGCTTAATACTTATTCCTTGAATACAAGTATCAATTTTAGACTTCTGTTAGAAGTCCAGGCCATTTACAAAAATGTCTTAGGCAATAAATGCTTATTAACGGTTACATTTTAAAGTAATTTATTTCTGTATTTTGTATACTGTATAACTATCTAAAGATATTCCATTGCAAAATAATTTAATAAGAGAGACCTCCAAGTTAGACCCAGGTTCAACCACTGGAACATGGCAGAGACAGAGCAGATGGTGAGAATAGTACATAGCTTAAAGGCACATCTCATTTCTTGTCTTCTGTCTCTAACTATCCAGGTGACAACAGAAATTAGATCTGCACATTCATTTCTTCAGAAAAGTTAGACTGAAGAAGAAAAAAAAAAAAGATGCAAGCTGCTTCCTGCTGTGAGACAGCTTTAGTCTCCTGAATTTTTGGTGCAGTTGTTATAAAACAGAGGAAAATCGATCATGTGTTCTTTGGAGAGAAACAACTCAAACTCATCATGTCCTTCAAAAGCATCATAAAATTCTGTGAATCAGCAGCTCATTTTACGCATAATAGTATTCATTGTATTTACTGTCAACACTGGTTTAATTTTTACCTTGTTGTTGTTTATCAGCTCAATTCATGTTTCCTGTGTTGTTGCAACTTCTTGGCCTTTCTGGGGGTGGGGGTGATACTCGGGAGTTTCATATATTTTCAGAACCATTCTTACGAGCTTGGGGAGATTCTTCAGTGGATAAAGCCTTTGCGTATGTATGAGAACCTGTCTTCTGACTACATGGAACCCACATCAATGCCAGGGAGGTGGGTGGCCCACCTATAATTTCCACCTCAGAAGAAAGAGGCAGGAATTTCCCAGAGCAAGCTGTCTAACAAGACTATATTTGACTGAAAGACAGTAAGTTCATCACCAAATAAAGGGAAAGATGTATAGAAGAAGAGTTTCAATGTCAACCCTGTGTCTCCACATGCATGTGTGTGTGCCTATAGACAACTATGTCCACACACATGTAAACAAGAATAAACAGGCATGAGAATTGAAAAATACTTCTTAAAAGAATCATTCTATTTGTTTTTTTTTAAAAGCACAGAAATATTTAGAAGACATTGCTAGCTACTGAGGGGCTGCTTTCATATGACTTTAGTGTATCAAGTGCTTTCTCCACAAGCATGAGGACAGGAGTTTAAATTTCCAAAACCCATGTAAACATCTGGGGTGATAGTGCATACATGTAATGACTATTCTTGGGAGACTGATATATGAGTGTCTCGGGTTTGCTAGCCAGCCAGTGTAGCTGAAGCAACAGGTTAAGACTCTGTGAAAGACCTTGCCTCCAAAAATAAGGTAGAAAGTGTTTGAAAAATACCAACAGGTAAACACACACACATACACACACACACACACACACACACACACACACACACACACACACACACACACACGAAGACATACGAACAAATTGAGACAAATATAAATCTAAACTTTATTACTGGAAAAAGGAAACATATTCCTTGATTTGCTGAGAGGTAAATTCCTTCTGAATTAATCCTATTCATTTACTTTACATAGTCTCTTGTACACATGTACAACTTTAGTCTCCAGGACTCATCTCTGAAGATACAGGTTCTGCATTACAGACTTGCATGGCAGAATAAAATGGACTTGATTAGCATGTGGAGGTTTAGCAGACACAAAGAAAACACAACCATTGAGATTCTTCTGTTCTCTTCTTCATCTAAACTGACTAGAAGGGACCAGTTTTTTAATCTCCAAATGGGAATATGTTTTCTGAGTATTGATAAGTTTTCAACATTCACCTAGGTTCTTTAGAGAAACAGAACAAAGAGCATATATGTGGATATATGGAGTTAATTTTGAAAGCCACAGTGGCCAAAAATGGGAGTTCCAGCTGACATAAATCCCATATTTGAACCAAGGGCTTCTGATATCCAAAGACAGGAGAAAACAAACAACTCAACATCAGAACAGGTTTCATTATCCTTTCCTTGGACATTTTGTTGCATTTGGACTTTGAAAGAAATAGGTCAGTGGATCCACATTGGTAAAGGTAGATAGCTGCAGTTTTCTAATTAAAAGCCTCAAAAACATGATTGTAGCCATACACAGAACTAGACTCTGAGTATCCCTTGACCCACTTACACTGACAAACAATTAAACACTCTTCCCTCTTCTGTTGTCTATTATTATATGACAGTTTCGGGATTAAAGGATGTCCTCATTTTCATCTCCTCAATCATCCAAGTGCATTAGAATATTCCCACCCATTCTTCCCAGTGACTAATATATCAAATCCTTGAGTTAATACTCAAGATCCTCATGAACTCACTACAGAATATGGAAAGGAAACTCTGTAGTTGGTGTCTCTGTAGCATCTTCATATGAGGTGGGTAATTATCTGATAAGTGTCCATGTCTAGATATCTAAATTAGCTTAGTAAGAGGAGGCATAAGTGGTGTTAGGTTTAGTCTTCTAAGAGTCAGGAATGCCAGCAACATGGCTCAGAAAACTTCACATGTTTTCTCTTAACATTTCTGTTTAATGCTTCTAACTTGAAAATTGTTTCTCCTCTTCCCTGTTAGGTACTGAAAAACAAAAAATTGTTCGTCTCTATTTTACAATTTCACTTTGTTTCTTCCACAGCACTTAATCTACAATTATTGAATTTACTTATTGGCTATCCATTGCCTTTCTCCTTTTCCTGGCTAAAGTCTTCTAACTACTTAGTGAATGATGCCAACACCTAACATATTTGAGTTGAAGGAATCCTTTCCTCTTGTTCATTTCTTATCTGGTATTCTCTTTACCCCACCTACACCCAATTTGCTTTCAGTAACTAAAAGATGAAATCATTTTGAGGGCCCCATTGGAAGACAGCAAGCAGCAATTAATATTAAATTATTATAACAAGAATACTATTGCATGGCTACCTTGTTGGATATTTCTGTTTTATATTAAGGTAAATAGATAAGAATCCTTACTAACTTTTAGATTTGATAGACATTTTTAAAATACTGCTGCATTTCTGGACATGCATGCATTTGTAACTAGCCTGAGAGAAGCACAGTGGCTTGATGGTAGTTTCAGTTTTGTTATCTTTGAAGTTTACAGAATATTTGCCAGAGTGCATCACCTTAAAATCCCTACCAAAAATAAACCCGTTTCTGTATCCAAGATTTCTATAGACTTGCTAGTATTTAACTTTTTTACTATTATTCTTATTTTAGCCATTCTGATACATACTATATTTCATTGTGCTTTTAATTTTCATACTCCTAACAGCTGGAATCACAAATTATATTTTATCTGTATTTTCTACTTTGTATTATCAAATTATTGATTTTTATTTTATAAATAATAATCCTTTGTTGAACATGTTTGAAAACATTTTCTTTAGGATATAATTTGTCTTTTTACCCGAACAGGCTATGTATTACATTGTAGCTTTTAAATTTGATGATATCTAATTCTCATGATCTGGGGTCATGTCTAAGTATCTTTTCTCTAGGCTTAGATTCCAAAAATATTTCTATTATGTTTACTCTAGAACATTTACAACTTCCTGTATTATGTCTAAGTTCATTCATCTTCAGTTAATGCTTTTATAAGGTGTGAAGTTTAGGTGGATATTCATTTATCATAGATGCCAAATTGTTCTGTCAATATTTGTTGAAAAAAGAATCCTTTATGTGAAGAATAGTTTGTATACACTTTTGAAAAGTCATTTTAACCACTACCAAATGTAGGCTTTCTTTTTGTAGTGATGCAGTTATTATATGTTGTACACCAATGATGGTCACACAAATGTGTGAATATGCTACAAAGCATTAAACTGTCAACATTATTGACACACAGGTCACAAAACACTATGTAGACTACATATCAGTATTACTGTTGTAAAAAACAGTTTGGACAGATTTATGTGGCTCTATTTCTGGATATTCCATGTGGAGCCATTTATCTAGTCTCTGTCTCTCTGCCAATACCACACTCTCATGATTAATGTAGGTATATGGTTAAACTTTATTATTGAGAAAAGCATTTCTTCCCGCATTATTCTTTTTTGTCAAGAGTGTTTTAGCTAGGATGTTTATAGTTCCACATTCATCATAAAAATTTTAAAATATACTATTTATTGGCAAATCTTAATAGTATTAAATAATTTATATTGTACATATATATATATATATGTACATATATATATATATATGTACAAATTGACTGTTTCCTCAAAACTATTGTGGTATCTAATAGGAATTTTATTAAGACTATAGACCCATTTGGGGAAATCTTGCATGTTTCTAGACTGTATCTGTTAACACAAAAGCCACATATAACTTTCATTGAACCTTTTCTGAATTTCAATATACAGATTCTATACATGCTTTCCTGAAGTTCATCCCTAAGTATCTCTGCTCATTTTCAGTGATTGTAAATTGTATTATTATGTGTTTAATTTTGTCCTGATGTCTGAGTTTAGTGAATAACAATATGATTGATTCTAGTGTATTGGCTTGACATAGCACAATGTTGCAGAACCCAACCATTGAAGTTATGATATTTAGACCTACTGGACCTTTACAGTATTATATTACTGAAGACACAGGGTAGTGGAGAATGCTTGTCTAGTTTAATCTAGGTTCAATCCCTTATACTACCAAAAAGAAAAGAACAATTTCATACATCCTTTCTTCTGTGGTATGATACCAAGCTTTTACAACTTCCAATCTCTTTCTACCTGAAGTTCATGAATATTTTCACTCTATTATTATAAAAATGACCTGCTTAAACCCCAGAAATACCTGTTCAAAACATCCCTATTATTTTTGAATTGGTGATTTCCCAATGGTTTTTCAACATACCACAACTAGTTAAAAGGCAGAGAATCTACGGTGCACAACCACAAATGCTATATCCATAGTTCAATGCCTATAGCAGAACTTCAGGAACATCATGCAAGAGAGAGAAAAGACAGAGACATAGAACTAGGATGCCTGTTGCTAGATAGTATCCTCTTGGAAAACAGGGAAAATGCACACTTGAAATCTCAACAATATAGTTACCTGAACAGGACCTGTATAACCACATCAGTTGTCATGTCAACTTGGAAAGGGGATAGTCTACCTTGACCCTCCCCATGTGAAGAGTTAGAGGTGATTGATGGATTCTGAGAGAGAAAGATGGAGGGGGAGACAGTGAGCGAGAGAAAGAGTGATAATTATTTTCCTTGAGGAATGAGCACCTGCATATGATATCCAGTTACAGGTAGCAGCCCAGACACATGTAAATAAAAGCAAGGCCAAATAGACCCAGAAGTTTGTATATACAATTATATAGAGGGAGGGTGGTATATACTGTAGATACAGTGTTTGTGTGCAAAGTACTTAAAAATGTTTAAGAAAAACATATATTATCAGCTTTAGAACTCTTTTGAATAGATACTGAAACTCCTATTCCTACATGTATGCTCAGTCAGATATTATCTACATGTTTATTACTTTAGCTTAACATTTTGCATTCTGAAATTTCTTCAGTAAATTCCTAAAATCCTTCTTAACTTTCTATTTATCTTTGGTTGGAGTTTTTCTCAATATTTTATATTGGGGAATAATTTATATATAGTAAATATGGTGTCATTGAGTGTATAGTATAGCAAGTCTTGACAAGTGTATATATTCCCAAATTTGCATTATACCTATCAAAATACCAAAAAATTCCTCACATACTACATAAACTCTCCTAATACCATATAAAATATATGGGATGTTTAAAATTACAATCTTTTCTTTTATTTCTATACTGAACTTAATAATCTATTTCACTCTAGCTATCAGATTACTCTATTATTTTCAGTTCTCATTATACCAATTAATGATTGCAACTTTGGATATCTCCCCATAATACTTTTCCATGTATAGTGCATTCTTAGAAGATTTGAGAATAACTGTGGGAGATCTTTGTGCTCATGATGATAGATAAATTCATATGCAAAAAGTCTAAATTTATATCTGTTAAATCTCAAGTGTGTTTATAGGATATTTATAGTTTCTAACTTTTCCTATTGAGATTATTGGACAGCACTAAGAAGTATAACCTAGGCAAGTTAAAGTTGATAGGTTATTTCTTTCCACATTAATTATTGATTCTATAACAAATGGCAACTAACTTGGATCTTAAAATTGAAAACTAATAAATTATTATTATTATTATTATTATTATTATTATTTTACCATTTTGAAAATGGGGGACTTAAATAAATCTACAGGCCTTCATTTCTTCTAGACACTAGTTCTCAGAAGTGGGTCACTTTTTAGACGTGTATTTCTATTTAGAAGAGTATATCTTTTTTCTACTTTCCTTAAATTTATTTATTTATTTTTAAATTCAAAACAAGCTTCTTTTACATTTACATTTCCCTAGTGCCAGATTTCTCTTTAAAACTATAATGGCGCTGGGCATTGGTGGTACACGCCTTTAATCCAAGCACTCAGGAGGCTGAGGTGGATCTCTGTGAGTTCAAGGCCAGCCTGGTCTACAAGAGCTAGTTCCAGGACAGGTTCCAAAGCCACAGGGAAACCCTGTCTGGAAAACAAAAACAAAAACAAAAACAAAAACAAAAACAAAAACAAACAAACAAAAACCATCAAAAAAACTATAATGTCTCCCTCTATTATGGTATCTATTTCTTGCTCTCCTCTATTCTTCCCCTGACTCAATCTTCCGGTTCTCTCCAGTCCTCCTCTCCCATCCTCTTCTCCCCATCTCTTTCTTCTAACTCCCTCTCCCCTTCCTCCATCCTCCCTATTATCTCAGGAGACTTTGTCCCTTTCCCCTTCTCTGGGGGAACATGTATATCTCTCTTAGGGTCTTCCTTGTTTCTTAGCTTCTCTGGTGGGGTGGATTTAGGCTGCTACTTCTTTGCTCTATGTCTAAAATCTGTATATGAGTGAGTACATATAATTTTTGTTTTTTTGTGGATGAGTTACCCACTCAGGATGGTTTCTTCTAGTTCCATCCATTTGTCTGCAAATTTAAAGATTCCATTTTTTTTCTCACTGAATAGTACTCCATTGTGTAAATGTGCCACATTTTCTCCATCCATTCTTCAATTGAGGGGCATCAAGGTTACTTCCAGTTTCTGGCTATTACAAATCATGGTGCTATGAATATGGTATGTCCTTGTTGTATTAATGTGCACCTTTAGGGTATATGCCTAATTGTGGAATTGCTAGATCTTGTGGTAGACTGATTCCCAATTTCCCCAGGAGTCGCCATACTGATTTCCAAAGTGGCTGTACAAGTTTGCACTCCCACCAGCAGTGGAGGAGTGTTCCCCTTTCTCCCCATCCTCTCCAGCATAAACTATCATTGGTGTTTTTCTTTTAGCCATTCTGACAGGAGTAAGATAGTATCTCAGAGTTGTTTTGATTTTCATTTCCCTGAGAGCTAATGATTTTGAGCACTTTCTGATGTATCTTTCAGCCATTTTAATTTCCTCCATAGAGACTTCTCTATTTAGTTCTGTACTCCACTTTTTAATTGGATTATTTGGTGTTTTGGTGACTAGCTTCTTGAGTTCTCTGTATATTTTGGAAATCAGCCCTCTGTCTGATGTGGGGTTGGTGAATATCTTTTCCAATTCTGTGGGCTGCCATTTTGTCTTATTGACTGTGTCTTTTGCCTTACAAAAGCTTCTCAGTTTCAGGAGGTCCCATTTATTAATTGTCGGCCTCTGTGTCTATACTATTGGTGTTATGTTCAGGAAGCAGTCTCCTGTACCAGTTCATTTGAGGGTGCCACCTACTTTTTCAGCTAAGGGGTTCAGTATGGCTGGATTTATGTTGAGGTCTTTGAGCCACTTGGAATTAAGTTTTGTGCATGGCAATAGAAATGGATCTACCTGCAGTAGAAGAGTATTTCTTATACTGTGGATTCTTCTGTTGTACTAAAGCAAGTAGCATGGCTTGCCTCTTTCCCTTTTCCTCTCTTCTCTCTCATTTCTTCTCCTTTGTTGAATATTTTCCTTTTGCCTTCTCAACAATCCTTGTGATTGCCTCAGACCCATTCATACATCTAGAATACCACCACACTATGTTAAAAAATTTATGCAGACCACATCCACAAAGACCTTTTCAGCATTTATAGTAATATATTAATAACTTTGAGACTTTTTTTTTGTTGTTCATTGGATGGAAGGGTATTACCAAGCCTATCAGGTCTCGACCATGAATTTTAGAGACGGCACAGTTCAGTACTTAGATTTGATGATGGAGTTTTCTGATGTTCATTCTCTTGCATAGTAGAGAGCTTGGTATTTTCTCTGCTGCATATAATTCATCAGTGTGGAAAATGAAAACATGTTTTTTTCAGCATCCACAGTGATTTCTTCCACAGCTCCAGAAAGTGAATTCAAATGACGTAAGGCAAGAAAAACTGCATCCCAGTCAACCACCCAAACTCATGTCAACCTTTACTCCACTATCAGCATAATTTTCTTCTTACATTCTAGCCATTTGTTTCCTTTCAAAGTCAGCATGCTTGCACATGTGCATGAATACAATTTCATTTTTTATTTCTTTGCACTAGTATGTTGGTGACTATGAAACAACAAAGTTAACCAATCAAATCAGGCTTCTTAGCTAATTAGATTGACTTATCTGAGCACACATGGCTAGAAAATGATTGGAGTAGGCTTAATATGCAGTAGCCTCACCCTGGGTAAAGGCTCTTTAAAAATCTTAGCTTTTTAAATAATTATCTTGCATAACCATTGAGATAGTTACTAGCTGCACAACGTGGCACTGCACATCTATCTACCTTCAGCAGGTCTTCATACTATGGGAAAATAGAGACACAAACAGTTAATTATAGGGCAGTCTATCTACATATCTTGGGGATTCAAAGGAGACATCAATGAGATATTGGCAATGGTAGAAGGAGTTGAGAGGGAAGAAATAGAATGGTTTGGGATTGCCTCATCTTAAAATAATTCCATTGGATTGATGGATGGATGGATTGTGTATGGTGAGGCCTAGGCTGAACATTTACATGACATAGCAGATGGGATAAAGTGTAAACTATAGAATCTGAGCAGGGGATATATGGTACATATATCTACTCACTATGTACCTCAGTCTACTTTTCCATGTGTTTGAGAATTTTTAAATAAGCATTTGAAAAGGACTGCTTTCATCTCTCTTATGGCTACCATTCATTTAGTGCTTAGTATGCAAGGCATGTTTAAGAGCTTTACATTATTTAGCTCATGTAATTCCCATATCATCTGCTCAAGATAGGCGATGTCATTATCCTCATTTTCTACAAAGTCAAGCACAGAGGAGGAGTATAATTGGTCAAGCTTGCCCAAAAAGTGAGTAATTGAGGATACTGGATAGCTTCAGTGCATCATTTTCACTCTGAACTTTTCTGTTAGACATACTTCTAAAGAGCTGGCAAGATTATCTTCATGAAATGGTTAGGTCTGTGGACATGTTACAGGCAAAGAGGAGACTGTATTTTATGGAAATTAAAAGTAACAAGGAAGAAAAGCCATCATCATTGAAAAATAAAATATAAAGTACAAATCTGTAACAATGGATGTCATTGTCAACAGAATTCTTCAGGAATGGATTTTGTGTGAATTGTTAGTATTTGGACTTACTAAGTAATTAATAGGAATCTGCTGGAGGGTTTTTCCAGAGAGGATGTTACGTTTATATTTCTATTGTGAAACAGTATCCTGACATCACTATGGAGAGTAGATCCCAACCAGAAGTTTTTTTTAATTTTTTTATTCATTCACAGGTGAAATATGCTACAACAAAACAGAATGGCTCAAAGTTCAATAAATGATATAAGTTAAAATGCCTGCAAGGAACATTTTTAGCTTCTTCATATAAGTGCATTCTGAAGAAGCTGAAAGTGATTCTAGTCTGATATTTTAGCATTAATAGATACATAGAAGGATGTGTAGTTATTCAATTTAAGACACTGAAGGGAAGGCCACTCTCATGGTTTGTCCTATGCGTTATCGCCTTTCCTTTCAAGAACTAACAACACTTGTGTCTTTCTCTCATCCTTTCAGGTTCACATCATATTTTATAATGGATTCATAAAGTGTTTGCTCTAATTCTGAAAATAAATCATGAATGTTGCTCATTGCCATTACTGTCATATTTTGTAAGAGAGAACAATGACTACTTGGGGGCCTTTCAAAGAAAAACTTGAAAGTGATTAATTATGTATATTATTGAGGCAGATTAAGAATATTCAGTTTTTGTTAGCATCATAATAAAATGAATTCAGTTGGTGGTGGTGGCACACACCATTAGTTCTAGCACTTGCAAAGCAGAGGCATGCAGATATCTGTGAGTTCAAGGAAAGCCTGGTCTACATATTAAGATCCAGACCGGCCAGGGCTACAATAACCTCTGTATCTACAGATAATTAATTAATGAAGCTGCGTCAATATGTAGTAGAACTATTCTAGAAAAGATTATTTAAATATACTCATGTGCTTTCAAATTATCTTTTGTTCTCACCGACTTCATTGATTTCTTAGAAAAGTAAATTCAAACTTCACATATGTAACAGGAAAATCTAGTGATCAAACTTAATATCACAAAAAATGGGACATATGGATAGTGCCCACCTCTTATTATAATGAACTACAGATAACATGCCTTTATACACAGTGCATTTGACCAAATTTTAAAAATCATTCATATGTAATGTAATTGGCATTTATTGTTAATCATGAAGAAATCATTAAAAATTGGGTGTAATTCTATAAAAATAATGTGTCTATGTTCTTTATAATTATTAGGTTCATAAAGAAAATAAAAGTAGAGTGTCTCTCCTCTATAATAGGAATGTAGGACAATGAAAAAATACTCTATTTTCCTTAATTGGATCTTAGATCAGAGAAAGAGAGAAAAAATGCATCCAGCCAGAAAGTGCAGTCAGTCTTGGTTCAATTTGAAACATGTGAGTGTGGCCTATGTAGTAGAATGTAATTGTGTGTCAGTGTTCAGTTTCTTGGCTTTGGTAATTGGGTTATAGTTATATGAATGAATATTGGTGTTTTGAAGAAAAATATTTGGTATATCCTTAGAAACCCTTTGTACATATAAAATTTAATGATATCTACTGTGTACTTGGCAATGATTTTGAAAAAAATGTATGCTGTGGTGGAGGGGGAATAGTGAGAGGTATATTGATTGGGAAATTAATATTAAAGTTGTTTAGATCAACATTGCATAAGTATGTTAAGGTTGATATGGTAGCTTAATTTCTTTCAGTGTGTTTTAAATTTGCAAATTGTTTTAGAGTTACAAAGGTCTAGATAGCATAAGAGTGATTGTATATTTTTAAATTATGGTAAATTATTCAGCTATACCATGTCAGGTATGTGAATTTCACTTTCTTGGAATAAAAAATGACTCTGTGGTTGACACTTGCCTGCCATGTTATTATAGCATTCAGATAAATGATGGGAAAAGGCAGGAATTCAGGCAGAAGTCTCTCAGGGAAGATCTTTGAAATTTTCCACCTGACCTCTGGTTTAATGTATGATTTAACTTGTGATCTAAATTCAAACCTTTTCCTTTGATTCTGGAGATGATATGAAAAAAACAAATGCATTAATTCATTTTTCAAAGCAAATAGAAAAAGAAAAAACCATGTCTTGCCTTTACTTCTACACAATGTATATGCAGCAATAGGTTAGACCCATTTTAATCAACAATCCTTCTGACCCTGCAGTAACCATAAACACAGAACTCTGTGAATTCAGCTCTGTTCTTTCCATTCTTCATCGTGGGGCATCTGTTTTGTCATCTTTTTCTGTCTCCATTAGTCTAATTGCAGACCATTCCCCCTAAAAATTAACAACGGTTAGCTATCCTTCTTCTCCTATAAAAGCCTGAATACGACTTCTTTGTAGTGGTGGAAGGATTGCCAGGGAGTAAAAGGAGAAGCCCCTTCCATGTACCTAGCACCTATGTTCCCTGGAGACAACCAAAGATCTCAGGCACAGATCGGAGGCGTCCATGATGCACCACGTTAGGGAAACAGCTGATTATAAATAATAAAAACCTCCGTGGATGATGAGAAATGCTGTAAACCTTTTCTGAGCCAGACAGAATGATGGAAGGGATACAACAGCAGTGCAGAAAGTCTGTAAGGGAAGCAGATGCTGAGAGGTTCATTTCATACCCCAATCATTTAAATCAGCAATGAATTCAGTAGATGCTCGATAAATATTTGTTGACTCAGTAAACAAAGGGAATGTAAAACTATTTCCTAAAAAAATGTTAGTGAGTCACAGTGTGTTTATACCAAATATCAACCCTATCTTTAAACTGTAGCTATTTTAGAAGATGAGAATTCTGACAAGGGAGCATACAAAATGATGCTCATCTATTTAGAGATAAAGGGCAGACTCAGAAACAACATACATAGATGGAATTAAATTTGCCTATGAGTCGCATCTGTTGTGTTGGTGTGACATTAAGATATGTTTTTTTAATGTTAATCATCTCTCCCCTTGAAACCTATTACTATAGAAAGTTTACCTTGTAGTGTGACAACAGTGCCCATACCAGATACTATATGCTAGCAAATAAAAACTCACAATGCTAGGTATGGGATAACTCTTTTGGAACCGTTAGCAGTAAGACCCCATTGACTCCCAAACATTACAGGTTATTGCCAGCATTGTTGCTTGCCCTCTAAAACTTTGACATTAAAAGACCGAGCATTTGGGTTGTAGAATATGAAAAATCTAGAGAGTACATACCTAGAAGCCCTATTCTTACTAGCAAGCTTTCATGGTGCCAAAAGGTACAATGTACATCAGTGAAAGAAAAACAAAAAACAACAACAAAAACATCTGTCTTACACAGATGTGAACCCTGCAAGCTAAAGTAATGTCAGGCCAGATAAGGTATGCCCCCTGGTGAAATAGTGGCACAAATATTGTAGGAATAACCAACCAGTTTCTAACTGGATTTAGGGCCCACACCACAAGTTGAATACCATAAAAGTCATTGAAATCAGGGTGAAAAACTATGGCTATATAGGTCATAGGCCTTAGGGCAAAACCCACAACTGTTTTTCTGCTAAATAGAATGTTATTAAAATAATTCTTAACATTATACCTTATAGCTGCAGATTAATTTTTAAGTCTTTCAAATCTCATCAGAAACCCACAACTGGTAAAGATGCAGGGAATAAGATACTAAACAATGATCAGCCCAAAAAGGGATCCCTTTCCTAGTTTGACTCAGAGATCATTGCAGAAGACAGGGAAGGAAGATTATAAGAGCCAGATACAGTGGATAACTACAAGGAAAATGTGTTTCATGGACATAGCAACGTAGTTGCACACATGAACTAATTGTGGCTGAAACAGCAAAAATCCCAGTACGAAGAATGAAGGTCTCACTCTTATGTCAGGAGCTGTTGGGAAAGTGAGAGTTTACTTCATTTATAGTGTAACTTCTGATAGGTTGTCTATAATTCAGTAGATGGTCACATATCATGTATGGCAGGCACAAGTTAGATTAATTGGTTTAACACACACACACACACACACACACACACACACACACACACACACACACACACACACGAAAACACAAACTTAGGTGGATAGGGAGGAAGTGAGGTTGAATCTGGGAGGATGTGGAAGGGGGGTGATTATGATCAAAATACATTGTATGGAATTCTTATAGAATTAATTCTAAAAGGGAAGATAATAAAAAGATGGCAGTATTAGGGATTTATTTATGACATTGTTGGTTAGGGTTTTCACTGGAGAAAAAAAAACTTGCTTTTGTTTTGTAGTTTCCTTAGGCCCTCTGTTTGCATTGATAAATCAGGATCATGACTCTCTGGATTTAAACTAGCTTGCTGTGCAAAACATGCAATTATTTTCACTAAATTATGTTACAAAGTCTGAAGTAAAATGCGAAAGGAGAATACTTTAGTATACTACTACAGCCAGTAGTATACTACTGCTCTAGTAGTATACTACTACTAGAGCAACACCACTCATCTAGTCATTTTGTAAATCTTAACACTCAAAAAAACCATCTTGCTGTCTTCCTGTTACCAGGAAAAATTTTAATGTGATAGTGATTCTCTGCTACTGGGGACGGTTCTATGCATTGTAACGACATTCATGCAACTACCACTTCTAACAACCACAAATCAGTCTGTCAAAACTTTCTGTTTATGTTGAAAGGAAAACAATCTTCTAAGGGTAAGAGTTGTTGGTCATTTCTTAGATGATAAGAAAAAAATTGGCTGGTGCTTTTCCTCTTTATAATAAAGTAAGAAATACCCTTTGTAAGGCAATGTTATCTTCTTGCTATCTATACACATAAAGAAACACATACATAAAATTAATACACTTGTTTTACCAATGGCTACTCTAAATATCTGAACTCATTGATAACAAGGCAGAGAGCATCCATTAAGCCATAGGCCAGTTTAGTGTCATTTTGACAATTTTTACACGTGTTATTTTCTCCAGAGAATTTTAAATTTCTGAGCCTGGTGCCTTTGGGTTACTGTTGCACAAATCTGATCAGCTTTTGGAATTGAACATGGCCACAGACTTTCTCATATAGAGCAATACATTTTATGTATGTCTTGTTTGTATTTTTACTGGTCTCATTACTGCTGTTTAGAAAAGAAAGTTTAGTCATTGCTACATACATTGTCATTCCAGTGGGTGTCCTGGACAGTAATTTTTGAATGATTCCCTTCTTTTGAAATTCTGTTCCCAGCTGGAGAAATGTCACAGTTGTCTCAGCTTTTGACTCTGACTTTTAGTGAGAGAAATGAAGAAGAGAAAAATACTTCCCCTTTCTACAAGATGCAATGAGCAATTGTATGCACATCTGGTGACTTACTGCTGAAGACTCCAAAGCATTTAAAAATATTGATTAAGTCTCAACCTGTTGGGAAATTGTTGCCATAACTTTCTTTTTGTCCTTAGAATTGCTGAGGCACAGAGCTTTATTTAACTTGCTGAATCTTGTATTATGGCCAGAAAAAAGACCTCAGGAGCCCCATTCCCCAGGTTCTTATTAGACTTGACAAGTGTTGTTAAAGTTGCAGGCTCTTCAGTGTGCAAAGAAAAACATCATGAAATTTCAATGCAAAGATGCACACACACACACACATCCATGCATACATTTTAGAGTAGATTCTCAAGTGATATTTCGCTTCACCTTTGCAGAAATAATTATTTGTAGTTACTGTTTGGATTTTCCCCTGTCCCTCTTTGATATATTTATTTTGACATTTATCTGTTAACCTGAAAACAAAGAGTGTTCCTGGCTTAGGCTTTTATTCTAAACCACTCATCTTTTAAGTGATATGTCTCAAGGGAGAGATGTATTAAGAATTCATGGTAGCGAGAAATTTTCTGTTAGATTATCACCTGCCATTAAAATAAGTGCAAAGCATGTGATGTTGAAGTGAATGTATCACATACCATAATCAAAGATGAATCAAAGTAATTACCAGCCAAGCTGAGAGTGAATGGAACCCAAAACCAATTAAGATATTTATTTCAACTGTACCACTGAATAAACACTTTAGTGTTTTAATTTGCTCCTCTTTTCATCTGCTCCAGGAATATGTTTGCTAATATGACGGAGAAGCACAATTGCTATTTAATTAACCTATTTTTGTCAGCACCTCACATGAGCTGCATAAGTAGATGTGCTAAAGTCTCAACAATGATGATCCTGATAAAAATAACAAATGTGAAATTTGTGCCAGTCATTTTTACAATAATCTCCAAATTGCAACACCCAGAGAATAAAGGAAGTAGGTTGACTTACAGAAATTGATTGGAAATACTTGCAAATACATGTTGAACCAATATGAAGTAATTAAGTTTAGGATAATATTAGCAGAATTTAATTGCAGCCCCAGTGTTCCTGACTCAGTGCTCTGCTTCTACTAACTAGCATCAGCATCTCAGTGCTAGAGTTGATAAGGATGCTGGAGCGTCTGGGAGTACTTGTCTTTTACTAGTCATGTATCTGGTAGGAGAGCCACTCATCTAGTTCTTAACAAAATCATCACAGAGTGTTGATGCACCTGTCACTTGTGTCTGTGATCAGCTCAGCGTCAAAGCCCTAAGGTAGATTGGTTTGTGGTGAACTAGAGCATGAGTATTTTCCATGGGAGATGAACTAGAAGTGAAGGTGGGCACCTTTCTACTTTTAATTAGTATAGGAAAAGAAGCTGAAATGATCCAAGTAAAATATCATGCTGCTGGTGTAACTCAGTTGTAGGGCACCTGACCTGGCTCTGTTCCTTGTGATCAAGAAAAAAATCAAACAAAATCCTCTTAGATTTTAATATAGCAGGACTGTACCCACAAAAAGCACAGAGTTCTGGTCATTGACACAATGGAGACAAATTTTGAGCCTTCACCTGCATGTTTTATTGTCCAGCAGACTTTGTTAGTTATGGCCATTTTCCTCACAGCCTGACTTTTGTGCATCCTTTCACACAATCTGCAAGCTTTCAGTGTTGTAAGTCCTGTAAATCATAGCTTAGCAGACACTAGATCCTGAAGCCCCTGTGGTAGCAGAGGATGGCACTTTCAAATTTGGGGCAATCAAAACTTTACTTGGGAGCCTAGACTAGTGGTGAACTAATGGTGATCCTCCACCTCAGCCTCCAGATTGTTATACCACCACATTCCACTGGGAGACCCACTTTCTAGTTCTTAGAACAATATTACAATGCTATGTCCAGGACTCCTCAGAGGCTTGGACCAATGTCCTTTAGTGTGTAGAGAGATGCACACTGTCTATGTACAATTCTGAAAGGATGAACAAGTTTGATCTGAGATCCAGTTTGTTTTTCTACTCAGGTTCATTGTGAGAGGTATAGATGTATGTGCCATAAGGAAACCAAAACACAAAATATTGTGTCATATTGTAGGTCACCTGTGATTTCACAGTAAAATGAAAACCATAATTCAAATGTGTATCTTCCACAATGTTTCCCCATCTTAAAGAAGCTCTGTAACTACAGGTACTTTGCATGTGGTGAAACTTCAATCTTAAGAATTGAGGAATCCAGTTGCAGAGAAGAGCCAGTGATGGGCAAAGGGGTCCAGATCAGGCTGGTGAAACACAAAGAAACAGCTGACCTGAACAACGGGATGCTCTTGGTCCCCAGACTTATAGCTGGGATACCATGATGGAAATGATCCAGACACCATGAACCTTGGTTTCAGTGAGGAGACCTTGGAAATCTACGGAACCTCCTGTAGTAGTTCAGTACTTATCCCTAGCATAGGTGATGACTTTGGGAACCCAATCCACATACAGGGATACTTCCTGAACCAAGACACACAGGAGTGGGCCTAGGCATTACCCCAAAGGATATGATAGACTCTGATGACCCACCTATGGAAGGCCTCACCTTCCCTGGGGAGCAAAAAGGATATGTGATAGGTAGGGTTTTAATTGGGTGTGGTGGTGGTAGGGGACGGTGTGGGAACTGGGATTGACATGTGAAACAATCTTGTTTCTAATTCAAAGAAAAAAAAGAATTGACACGTTTTCATAAAGAATATTTATATGCCAAACACAAGAGTTTGATCAAATTTAGAAAGAAGTCTTCAAGGGTCAGAAAGTAGCCTACTCAGGCATCATCAAGATTGGTAGAAATTTGATAAAGTATAGGAAATGTGTTCCATTTAAAAAAAAAAAAACTCCATTCAGATTCTAAAATCTCACTCTTGCCAAAGCAAGCCAATCCATAAGCTTCTAGCTTGCAACCCCTGGGTGCGTTTTATCATGCAGATGAAATACTTTAGCAGCTCCCTTTAGATTTCTAGCTGTCCCAAGAAGCCTGCAGGACCCTCTGCTTGAACATCCTGTTCCTTAGTCACTGGAGAAGCACATTTAGGTGTGGAAACCACCCACTGGGAATGCATTTAATTCAACCTGTCTTCCCATAGACTAAACTTGAAAAGAATACACACAAACACATTGCATCAAATCCGTAGGGAAAATAACGCTGCAGCCTGGGAGATGCTGAGAAACCGGAACAGACAAACCAAATCATCGTAGGGCAAACCCACCATATGTAGCAAACAACCAGTGCAATTATATTCTGCAGTTGAGGAATTACATAAATTGCCCACTGGGAAGGAAGCCTTAATCTCCACCCCTCCCCGCAAATCTACAGACAGCTGTGCGCTGTCGCTGTCTCTTTCTGAAAGGTTGAACACATTTGATCTGAGAACCAACTTGATTTCCTAATCAGGTTTGATGTGAGAGACCGGTTATAGATGTATGTGATTCTCCCGGTGTGCATCTTTGATTCATGCGCTAATTACGTCGATCCTTCGGGGAGCACAACCACGGAGCTGGGTCCTCCTTGATTAATGCTGGCGGAGAGCCACGCAGCGCGCAGTGGAGAGCCGCTCAGCAGCTCCAGTCCCAGCAGAGAATATGGTCCCATTATCTCCCAGCTGCCTAACCAATCCATAAGGGCCTGTTCTGCGTGGATGATCAGTGTAGTGGAAGCAGGGACTCGCTGAGAGCTGCAGTCTCTGTTTGATTTGCTGTAGCATGTAAGAAGACGAACTGGGACGTTTACTTTACAGTCTGTAAGTACCAGGTTCTCCGGGAACCCTCTCCCTACAGCTCCCTGTGAAGGCGACTTTGCAAGCCCTGTTCCATTTTCTGTCCCTTGCTTTTTTTTTTTTTTTTTTTTTTTTTGAAATGAAGCTGTTGAGACAGTGTTACCTGGTTAGCACTTGCTGTTACTGCCAAATCTCTTAAATAACTGACGCATACCAAGTAAAACGGGCTGTTTCCAGATGCTTTTCTGGGAGTTACAAATGAGTGACTTTGTTTCTAATTGGAGAGTAGGTTGTGTGATATATGCCAGGCGTGGTCAGGGTATTTCTTTATCTTTTTCTTTAACCTTTCAATAAAAATGGAAGTCTGATGTGTATGGGAAGCGTTCATTTTACGGGCACATCTGTGTGAGAGAAGCAGGCTTCTGTATTTCCAAACTTTAAGGTAGTTTATTTTGTGCTCTCTGCTGCCACTAGAAAATGGATGAACAGGAAAGTTTCATTTTTTTTAACTGTTGTTGTTTTTGTTTTGTAACAGCAGCATGTTCAGAAACTTTGCAAAAGAAAGGTTGTAGAAATCTGAAATATTTACCAATATAGATTATATATTTTAACTTAGTACTTTAGTTTAGCTGCTTTTTAATGTACCACTTTAAAAGTTGGTGATATTTTTAAGCAAAAGCAAACCACTTCAAAATAAGCCCATTTATTTTTTATATATTCCCGAAGGCAGTCTATCAAGTTAGTATCTGTTATTCAGGCAGGATGAATTGATCATAGGATGCTATTATAATTAATATAGCTATATTAATATCATTAATAATGTTTGCATGATTTCCTTCAAATTGTCTCAGTAAAATTAAAGACTGTTAGCACTGTGGAGAAGGATTTGTAGAATATTTTTATATATGAGTTTCTGTAACCTATTTACCTAGCTATTTAGATAGATAGATAGATAGATATACATCACACATTTTATTGGATTAAAAACATAGTTGAACAATTATAAAATGAATTTGAATAAAAATCATGGACCACTGGCACCAAAAGCTGGTGTTTGTATATACTAACATGAATTTGTGTATATACTAACATGAATTTGAAGCCACTGGTAGCCAAAACTGGAACCATATTTTCCAAAGTGAGCCCAAGACCATGTAGCCCATAATTTTCAGAGTAGATATACAGTTTGCCTGAACAGGCAGTAAGTCACAAGGCAGAGGAAAAACTACAGTCTGTGAAGTATGAAAATGTCCCATGTCTCATTTGATTTGGTTGAGAGAGAAGACCATTAAAATAGGTGGCTGTCTGCTTGTGCTAAGGTATTCGAAGAGTTTGAGGTTTAGATGGAAAAAACTTCAACATCCCAATAACAAGAATGATTTTTCAGAAAATTAAAGGCATGAAAGAGTAGCCACGGTAGCTCTGAGCAGTGACTATCTCAGGTCTGCCCTGGTTGAGAACTCTGGGCCCTGAAATATAGTTTTTTAAGAGGCAGATATTGAAATCTGAAATAAGAACCTCCACCTCACCTTACCCCCCCCACACATACATCTCTCTTTTAACAGTAAATTTTACCTCAGGAGGACATTGTTCTCAAGTAGTCAAATTTTATATTTTTCCTTCAAATATATAGAAATTTTATATCATGTATTTGGATGGTGTACATTTCATTGCCCATTGTCAGTCATAAATCTCAAAGATGTATATTTAAGATCTAGCATGTTGATGCTACTTCTTTAAAAATGTTTAAGAAATTTTTTAATGGTGGGAACTGTTTCTTTGGTTGTGCTTAATGTTTAAAGAAAGGTAGGGTGAGCGTGGATCTTCTAGGACCGTTTTAGGGTCAGCTGACTCAAAAGATGAAAGAATCCAGATGAGTATTACATATACCTTTTAAGAGGTGTTTTTAGAACCATGGTGATTTTATTGACCTTCAAAATAGTTTAAAGTTTTATAAAAAGAGATGAACAGATGAGTCCTCACTTTATGTACAAAGGTAATATGTCTTTGGATATGTTTGTATGCATGTAATCCATCGTGCCTTCTCATAGACAATATTTATATTACCTGAAGTACAGTATCCCCTCGGCTCCTCAAATATGGCAGTGTTGGGCAAAGTGGAAGGATCCTGTGAGGAGGGATTGTGATAACAAAGCAACTTTTGCCTTTTTTTCTTAGAGCTCCAGGCAACAAAAGAGATGATTTCATACATCCTAAGCTTTGTTTGTAAGCAGGCCCTATTTTCAGAGAGATTATAATTTTCCCTTCTTTAGCACATTGGCGTGGGCACTGTGAGGTGAGACATGAAATCCTTACAACAAGTAAAAACAAAATAAAATAAAAAGTGAGTGTGGTTGAATGAAAAACATAAGGAATTTAATAACCCCAGTATTTTTGGTGTCTATAAATGTTTGTGTGCCTTGACAATTTACTAACCAAGTATATGTTGCACAGATTGTCTCTAGTAACATGGAAGTTTGAGTTAATCTGCATTAATTTGATGTGGAACTGCTTATAAACTGTGTTACCTCCCTGTACTTCAGTATAAAGGTATAAACTGGTGTCATTTCTAAGATCCTTTCTTAGGTGGAAAAGCCTACGATCTTAGGATGCCTCATTCTGACCTCTAACTACATTAACACTTCAAATTACCTTGGAAATGGGAAAAATCGAATGTTGTTTTCAAGCTAAATGAGGTTCTAATATTCCTCCTGCCTCTGCCTGCCAAGTGTATGGATTATAGATATTTACTGCCATACCAGGCTCTTTTCTTTTCTTTCCTGCATTTGTTGTTCGGGAGTCAGGAGGCTGTCATCACCTATTCTTTTTGCGTAACCTGTTGGTTTGCATCCTTCTGATTGAACAGTTGTTCTCAAACTTCCTAGTGCTGGGACACTTTAATACAGTTCCTCATGTTGTGATGACACCCAACCATAAAATTATTTTCATTGCTACTTTATAACTGTAATTTTGCTACTGTTGTGAATCATAATTTAAATATCTGATATGCAGGATATCTGAAAAGTCGCCCCTGTGAAAGGGTGGTGAGACCGACCCCAAAAGGGGTCATGACCCACAGGCTGAGAACCACTGTCCTAGAAGAAAGTTTATTTAAGTGGAAAAATATGCTGGCATACTGCTCTGCTGTGCATTGTATCCCTCTCCATCTCCCCACCATGTGTGTGTATGAATGCATCTATGTGTGTATGCATCAGTGTGTGTACAACTCATGTGTATATGTGTATGATGTATTTAGTGAGGGCATATTCATGCTATGGTGTTTATGTGAGGGTCAAGGCACAGCCTCGGGTGTTGGTCCTAGTCTTACAGCTTATTTTTATGGCTGTGTCTCTTTGTTCTTTGCTGATGTGTCCTATATACTAAGCTGGCTGGTGATCTTCTAGGGGGTTCTCCCATCTCCACCTCCCATCTCATTATAGGAATACTGAGGTTAGAGATGTGTGCTACCATCCTGTTTTATGTGGGCCTGGGAACTCAAACTCAAGTCCTCATACTTGTAGAGCAAGTGATTTATGTGTGAAGCCATCTCCTCGACCCATGCATTGCATATATTCCTAGTCTTAGGTGTGCATGGGAAGACAGACATTAAAAGTTACAGGTGTATATACATATCCAAGTAAATTTTAGGAATAAGATTATTATTCATATGACATTTCATGCAAAAGATGTTCAAACAGGACTCAGTTTTATTTATTAAAATATTTTTTTCATTTTTAAACTTAAATTTTCTCCATGTGAAAACTCATTCCTATGCAGCTGGATATTGAAGACTTTGACTTTGAATAGAAAGAGGCAGAGGACAATCCAAGGACGTTATTTCCCCCAGGAAATTAATGTCTTCTCCAACTACATGGAAAATAAGAAACAGGTCCATGGTAACAAAGCCATATCAACAACTTTTGCAGAATTTAAGTGAATTAATTAAAAATACTTTCTGGAGAATTTGCTTGTACCCAATTCCTTGTCATCCCAGAACTGCTTGTGGCCAGGTATTCCTCTTAGACCCAGTGGATTGAGAATGGGATTTAAAAAGCTACAAGAAATGCTTCCATGTCCATGACACATGGTAAATAAATTTCAGGTGAGATACAAATGTGACTACAGATACTGAGATAGGCTAAGCCAATCCAGAACTTCTATTTGCAGTACAAGGACTATAGCCTTTATGTTTTTATCACTATTAGATGAAATAAAATATGTACTGGCCATGTATCTCCAATGGCATAAATAATTACAGACTAATGCTGTACTTAACTGCTGACACTGTCTATGTTTTTATGTATTTTTTATTTTTTTTAATATCAAGTGCAGTGTAGGATGGATGCTAAGTGGCCATCCGAAGACAGTAATAGCTCAGAAGGGTAACTCTTCTTCAACATCAGAATTATGATTTGATGGCTTTTAAATATTAGTTGGAATAATCACTTTCATCTCTTTTTTGTCATTGGTAAATCTCAGTACAGGCATTATACTATTCTGGGGTTTGGATGTGACAGTCGACCCTTATTTTAGCTGTAGATGTATTTCATGTCTCTGTGCAGAGGATAAAATTAATTTTCCAAATCCCATAAAGCTGAGTGGATGTCCCCGCATTTAAGGCAGCAGGTCAGTTGTAAGTGAAATTTGCAATGAGAGATAATTCATCTGTTTTATAGTTGTGTGTCCTTCTATTACCAAAGTGATTTTGTACACATGGACTATTTAAAAACAAAAATATAATGATAAGAGATAATGTCTGCTAATCTGTGGCTCACTAATCCCTGATTTTAAAGTTAACCCACAGTGCTAGAGCAGTACTTTGGGTTTGAATCCAGCATTTCTAATGACTTGAGATGTTTGATCCATTTAATTAATAGCTCCATAATAGCTCCACTAGTTTGATTTTGGTGTGTGTGTGTGTGTGTGTGTGTGTGTGTGTGTGTGTGTGTGTGTGTGCGTGTGTGTGTGTGCGCGTGCGTGCGTGCGTGCGTGCGTGCGTGCGCGTGTGCGTGTGCGTATGCGTGTGAGTGTGTTTAAAGTAAAATTGTAAATTGGATTTATGGCTTTAGGTTTTCGACATTGTTTCACATGTCTTGGTCCATATGATAAAGAGGAATTCATGTCTTTCTGTATTTTACTGTGGGATTTCTGTTGTTTGAGGATGAGATGGGATGATTTATTGCTGTAAGGTTGTATCAGAAGCTGAGAAGAAAGTATTTTTAAGGGTTAGATAGGAAATGCAGAGTTACACATTTGAAAGCAAGAGCAGAATTTATAGAAGCTAACTGTGCCAGGCATTAGATTCCCTTGCCAGAAGGAAATATTATATTGGTGGACAGAAATTAGAGTGCCCTACAAGAGGAAAAAAATGTGAATATGATGACAGTGGAGGAGTGAGTGTAAGTGTATTGTGGTTAAATGTGCTATAGCTTTCGGCCACAAATAAAAATTGTGGTGAATGGGTAGAAAATCCACTACATAAGGGAAGTGGGATTTATCCCAAAAGAGTCTGCCTAGGCATTACTGACTCTGCACATGATTAAGAAATCTGGATCAATGGAGACATGCTGAGAAAAGGAAGTTCTTTTGGCTCTTGACTTTGCTATCTGGCAATTTTTTAAAATACAATTATTGTAAATAAAGTGGGTATTATGGCACTAGATTTAGATTTCCTTAATCTAATGAGGATTTCTAGACAAATGTGTGGGTATATCCTGTCTAGTTGAGTGGATGTTGGTAAACAAGTTTCTCTGGGAATTGTGTAGCTAATTTTACAGATTGCTAGTGAAACATCTTGATGCATTTCCCAGTTTTGACATTTCTAATCCACTGCTCTACTCTCTATGAACATTATCTGAAATGGTTCTAGGAGATTGGGTGAGGAATCTGATGCCCAGGAGGGTGATTTTATTAAATCACTTCATCTGCCCATGAAGTAACTTTACAGTTTTCAGGTAGGGTGGATTATAACACTGCTCTAATGAATGACAGTTTTGGTCATTCCAGTTCACTTTTGCTCCATCAATTGTTTTACTAAGATTAATACATTTATATCTGCCAGGGATTGGATAAGTAACATTTCCTACTGAACATGAGCCTCTGTAACATGAATTAAAAAGTCATTTGCAAGAATGTACTCTCCAGGCTGTTTGTGCCTTTTAGATTGGAAAAGCTGCTCATACATAGACAAAATGTGTGACACCAGGACAGAAAGCAGCCACTATCACCCAGAAGAGAACAAATCCTGTGTTCAATTATTGTCACTGACATCTTATGGTATGAGTGTAAAGTGTGAACCTGTTCATTTCAGGTGTGAGACTCTGACTCTTGCAGTAGCAAGGAGAGTGCCTAGAGAGAACAACAGGTTTAGACTGATGTGGCCATTCCTTCGTGTTCCTCCTCCTTAACCTATCCCCAAGGAACCCACATGAGTATCCAGTTGATGGTTATAGCTGATCTGTCATGGTATTCCAGTCCTTGCTTCAAGAATGTGGCATGTCAGTAAGAGATGTGAAACCCTTAAAAGGGGGCTTCCTTTCAAATTTTTACTGGAATTCTACTTCACAAGCTAAATGGCTGTGAGTGTGAACATCCAAGATATAATCTTTGAAAATTCCTAGTGTTTGTCAAAGACTATGATAAAATAATACATAGGTTAGAATTTATTTTAGCAAGTCATTTTCACAGTGTGGGATTCCTGTTTGAGATGCTCATGAAAGTAATAGACTGGAGTGTATTCCACTAGAGGAACACTTATAATTTTGTATACTATAGTCTTTAAACTCAACATAATTGGAAAAAGAGAAGACAACATTGAAAGCCTGGTTAAGGTCCTTTCAAGTATATATTTGGTAAACATCAGGTTTCAGTTTGCAAAAACTTGAGGTGACTTCATCTAGTAGAATGTTGAAACCCAGTTGGATGTTTTTAGTATGTTCAGAGAAATATATATATATATATATATATATATATATATATATATATATATCATGCTCATGCTCATACATATATAATTCCTCAGCACAGAACTAAGTTCTGATTTAGATTGTGAATTTCAATGTTTTCAACAATCATTTTTAAAATAATCTTGAATATAGATAATGTCTTGATAGTCTACAGCTTTGTCTTCTTCCAGACTCAGATTAGGCTTGAGAATTCAATGGTGAGAAGCAGCCTTACTGTACATGTATCTTTTCTTTTCTTCTTTTTACTTGAATATGCCTTCCTCCATAAGAAAATGGAGATTCAAAGAACTGGCATAACCTAGTATTTATCTATTGAACTGACCTAAAAGTATCTGTAGAAAAGTAGCTAAGCTATCTGAGAAATAGAAGGCTAGTTTAATGCAGTCTCGCATACAGTGCTTCCCAGCATTGACGTCCTGTCTCTATTGCTATGTGGCTTTCTTTCAAGTTGAGGGAGTTACGTCTGCAGTTACATCTACTTTTGTAAAGCTAAGGGAAAGTCATAGTGCCCTTCTTTCACTATTGATTTTCAAATATCCCGGGCTCAAAATAATCATTATGGTTGTCAAAAGACAAATGGCAACAAATTTAGCAATAGATCTCATTGATTTTTATTTGCAACTCATGAATTATCTCTCACTCTATTCTACACAACAGAACGATAGCTTCTGCATGGCAGAGAAGGAACCAGGGGTCTTGTAAGATGGAAAGAAGCAGAAAAGAAAACAGAATTGATTAATATCAGGTTACATTTTTTCAGTACTGAAGCAGGAACAATGAGGGATTTGCTGACCCAGGTAGACTGGAATCTCCTGTCAGGAAAATTTGGTTTGAAGGATCTGTGTCCTTGAAATTGCAGTCTGGAGATGTAGCATTTTGCATAGCTGACTCCATTTTCTTTGGTGTGGTCTGCTCAGCCTAGAGTAGAAGCTCAGATATAATAAAAAAAAGTTCCTATTAATTTTCTGGAGTGTACTCAAATTACACATCCATGGAAGTTGCATTCTAGCATTCTTCAAAGTTGACTCTGATTTCCTGTGTGTTGAAGGATGACACCCTAACTGATGGGGAAATGGTGGCACACAGTCATGGATTGATAGGTCTGACTGGACATAGTCTATAAATTTTCTCATAAGCTCATATTCTGATAGGTCCCAGGCCAACTTGTGATAGAATGTACAGTCTATCATGCTTGGGAATGGTACCAGAGCCCAATCCACTCTTCTCTGACAAGAGAGTCACTTTTAGATTTCATATCATAATCCATGTGCATGCCTTATAGCTCAAATTCTATTGAGAGTCAGACAACCCATATCTGAGACCTGCAGACATAATAACATTATGAGGTAGAGCAGTTGTCAACCAATAGGCAAGATACAACATCTGTTTAAGACTCTGCATAAATGTCCATGCTAAGTTCTGTTGCCATATAAAATCATGGGGTCAGTTGAGCACATTGTACAGATCATAGATATTCCATTATTTTTATTTTTAGAAGGTAAACATTTTACTTTCAACTCCATAACTCCATATATGTCTGGTCTTTAAGTTTACATAAAATTTTGTAATGTTATCTCTTGGCTTGTATAGAGAACACGAAAGTTAATAAGAACCTCACCTTAGAAAGGGAAAATATTTCAATAACTGTGTATGTAGACATTTAAATAATAAAAGGAAGATGAAGGAAAACATTTAAGTGTAATTTGCAAGACTATTTTTACGCTAGTATATCCTAGTAATTGTCATTTTGTAGTAGTGATATTTAAAAAGTCATATTTTTACATATACTAACTTGAAGTTAATGACACAGGATTCAATAATATGTGGTGCTATACCTCAAGAATTCATTTTATTAAACTATATTTACAGTTATTGATCTTATTAACATATTTAACATTTATATTTTTAACTCAGGCCTGAATATCAAGAGCCATGAACTCTACTATTCAAAATGATGCCATTATTCCTTGTGTCTTTCTTCTCTTAGATAACCCAGGGAATAACAGAACAAACAGGAAAAGATCATATCTTTACCTACTCACTTGATTTTATCACACTTGGGAGAGAAAGATGGTTTAATTTTCATATGCTTTTAGACAAAAGGTACATCCTAAATTCTATTCCATTACAATATACATTTTTAGAAGGTGGATCTGCTGAAGGGACATTAAATCCAGTGGTATGGTGTTAAGTTTTGTCATGTTCTGTAGTAAACAGAATCACTATCCTCACTCACCAACAAAACATTACCTTGTCCTAAGGTCTAATGTTACAAAATGACCAAAATAAAAAAAAAGACACAATATGAATTCCCTTATGAGAATTTGTATATCCTAATGAGATATGCATCTGGGTAAGAAAGACAAGGATGTATTCTAAGAACAGCAAAAGTACTTCTGGAGTGGTTTTTCTCTCTTTTCACCACTCCCTTTACTTTTCCCACTCATTCTTTCAGATGAATACGCATCTGTACTGCCAATTCCACAGGGCCCACATGAAGTACAGGGCTGTTTTTCAGATTTTTTTGAACCTCAAATGGACCAAAATGGCCAGTTGAAGCACAGGTATTTAAAGGTTTCTGTAACTAGGTCATGAAGCTACCAAGGCAGATGTTTAAACCTTTGCTATTTTGTTTCAGCGAACAAATCTTGACACTGCAAACTCAACAATTCACTCATAGTTTAGGTGTTTACTGTTCACCCACCTTAAATGATACAGTTGACCAAACAGTTCTTTTAAACCCATTTAGAACTCTATAGATCAGAGAACAACAGTTCCTCCCTGAGTACAATTTTAAGCAAAGTTGAATTAATATGTAGAAAGTATTTTCAGCGTTTTTGAGCCAGATGTTTTATAACTACACAGCACCATTACTATTAAAGATAATAATTTAGAAGTAAATATTATAACAACTAAGCTCCAAGGAGCTTTTAGTGAACTATTTCCATTTCAATGTGTAAAAATGTTGGCACTAAAATACAGTGTCTCTCTACTGTGTAATTTTGATTCCCCAAGTCTATTGACTAGTCTTTCTTCTAACTTCCCTTTGGCTACTGAGGAGCTGACTTAAGCTTTAGAGTGGCCAGTAAGAGGGATGTACCAAATACATGACAGCTTTACATTTCTGCCCCTACTTTATGGCTCCTGAGTCTTGTGCAGTAATGAACTGTGCTAGTGTCTGATTTCATTTTTCTGAATCACCAAAGCAGGAATTCTCACTAAGAACAATTGGGTTTGACCTTTGGCAAAGGATTCCTGACCCCATGTGCTTCTAGTAAATGACAGAAAGGGTGACCATTGCCATTTGGAGCCTACAAGTCCACTAATCTTGCTACTTGCTGCCTAAATAAACACAAAGTATTCAGGGACACATTTCACCGTTATTGGGAAAACAAGTCACCTGCTGGCATGATTGGATTTGGTCTGTTTGCAGCCTTCCTTAGAAAGTAATTATATTTAAATATACACACATATATAATATATCTTTCAAGATACACACAAGTAAAGGCTAATGTCTCTGTATGTATACATATATTGCTTATACAATGCCTGAGAGAAACTGTACACACACACACACACACACACACACACACACACACACACACACACAAGTTCTTGTTAACTGAAGAATTGTTCCATAGTTCATGATAATGTATGTTTGTGTGTAGTGAGAGGTAAAGAGGGAAGAAGGAAGGGATGAAAGAAAGAGAAAAGGAGGGAGGGAGGGAGGGAGGGAGAGATTAGATAGATAAATGACAAGTGGATAGATGATGATAGATACAGATGATAATGCCCATACGCAAAGTAATTCACTAATATGACACATATTATATTTTATTATATATTGTATTATCACCTATAAGATTATACCTTTAATACTCTAGACCTTCTACCTTATACGAAATTCTAACAAAGTCAAATTAAAGTAGTAAGTTACTTTATTTTAGGGTTCTACAAGGAGATGCATTCAATGTCAGGTTTTAACTGTTTAACAGCAAGTACAAAACCTACTACCATATAAAGGTAAAAAAGGCACCATTCATTACAAAAATTTCAGAAGACATAGACATCATAATCATTAACCAGATTAATTCTTCTGAATATATTTGTGTTAATATTTAAGATCCACTGATATGACACACTGCTTCCCTCTTAAATTATGGTAATGAAAAAATCCTTCCAAGTCCATTACCCAAATTTTGGTTTAAGGCATGTAATATAGCATAAATGTCATAGGTAATCATTTTCTTTCCAGCAATTCACATAGAAGGTAATGTATTATTTTAAAGTCAAAAGATTTCTTACTCATTATTAACAAATTGTTTGCCTTTCCATGGAGACTCTAGGAAATGATGTAGCTTTAGATATCAAATGATTAAAGTGTCTCAACCTTGCATCAGTATTAAGGCTTCCGCCTAGCTGCATTTGAAAAATCTGACATGATGAACTAGGATTGTTTTTTAATTCAATTTATTTGAGTCATGATCATAAAAACACAACCTGGAATTCCTCCTTGCCCCACAGTGGACTTTGTAACTGATTCTTCTTTGTGTATCTTTTTTCATCATTATCTCACCTCACTGTATTGCTATTTGATTTGCAGGAGTTCCTTGTGATTTTTGTTTGATGGTTTAAGACAAGGTCTCACTATGGAGCTCTGGATAGCCTAGAACTTAATATGTAAACCACACAGGCCTTGAACTCACATTGATCCCCCTGCTTTTGCCACCTGAATATTGGGATACTCTACTACACCAGCCAGTATTGTTATTTGAAATCCTAAAGGAAACTTTTTTAGACTCACAATTCTATCCACTTGTCAAGAGAAAGCTTAGCATTTAAATTTGCATATACGATGGCCCATGTGGACTCTCTCTTTTCTGTAACATAATGATCTGATGCATCTTGACCCAATACCCAAAACAGGAGGTTAGCTATTCAAAGGCTCATGAAGTAAAAGATCAGTATTTATCCCTAGTACATGGACTTTGGGAACCCATTCCACATAGAGGAATATTCTTTCAGCCTAGACACACTGGGGAGGGTCTAGGTCCTGCTCCAAATGATATGACAGACTTTGACGATTCCCCCATGGAAGGTCTCACCCTCCCTGGGGAGCAGAAAGGGGATGGGATGGGGGGTTGGTGGAGGGCAGGGCAGGGAAGGAGGGGAGGGTGAGGGAACTGGGATTGACATGTAAGTGAAGCTTGTTTCTAATTTAAATTGAGAAAGGGAATAAAAGATTTAATGTTCCAGCTAAGATACATGCCATCTCTCGATTATTAGAAATTAGTACATATATACTGAAGACAACGAAAATGGATTCCATGTGCAATATTCTGGAGCATTATGAAATCTACTATTGTTTGTTCTGTTGTGTCCTCTAGATTATGAAATGAAGGTGCTAACTTTCAATTTTGTGCACCATCCAGGGTGCCACTCTATCGTTTTCCCTTAGTAACATTGCATATCATCCTGTAGCCAGTAGTGACCACACTTGGGAAAGCAGAGGACTGGGCATTTTCTTTTGTGTTATTTTTTTTTTAACTTTACTCCGTTTGTGACATGATGACAGCTGCCATGAGAATGGGAAAAGATAGAGCAATTTTTCAGAGTTCATGAAATGAAGGTGTGTTCAGTGCTGTAACATAATGAAAGTTGCTTCATTGTGACATGTGTCAAAGTCTTTGGTGATGCAAGTGTAGAAGGATCTTTTCCGAAAGATTTATGCCTCCAGTCTAGATTTGAGCTAGAGGGACATGACCTCAGCTTTGAACTCACAAAGGTTACTCCCTGTAATAAAATCCAAAGACAGTATGACGAGTTTTTTTCAGATCCAGAAGGCAGTTGAAAATAAACAGCAGCGAAGAGAGCTGGAGCAAATGTCAGATCAGCATAGTTGTTCTTACTTGCATTTTACGCAGAATCCTCACCTAGCGGGTGGATATTTAGGTGGTCCCCCCTAGGTATCTAGGAATAAAAATGCATGACCTTTTCAATCTTTATCAAAATGACCTTTTTAAAAGCAAATGCACACACACACACACACAAACACACACACACACACACACACACACACACACACACACACACACACACACGAAATCATTTCTCTTTATTTAAATTCCCACTGCAACTTCCATTGTGAATGTTTGCATAGTTACCGGAGTCTGGGGAGAGAATCAGGGAGGGAGGATAGGAAAGGTTGCTTGTTAGCCTCTGTAACATCTGCAAGAAGTTATGTTGTACTGTTTCACTTTAGGGTAGATGTAGTTAATGATAACATCCTTCAAGTAGCTAGACAAAGGAAATCTGTAAGAGTTTTTAAATCAATGGCAAACATGGGGACATATACACATTTAAAACAATTTAAACATTATGCAATGCAATGTATATAGGGGAATATCACATGCACTCCAATCCAATGTGCATTTTTAAAAATTTTGCCTGTCAGTTTAAATATGAATTTAATTTTACAGATATTGAGCAAAATTAAGAAAATCTTTAACTAGATTTTTTTCCAAATAGCTTTATTGAATTATAATTATACCAATTATAACACATTCAATGAACAATTCAGTGTGTTTAGTGTATTTTGAAAAAGGTATGGCTGATACAATAAATTTCAAAGTAAATTCATCACCCAAAACTAAAAAGAAAAGCTCAAACAAGATTGGAGAAATGCTTCTGTCCCAAAGTGCTTGCTGTACAAACATGAGGACCTGAATTCAGGTCTTAAAAAGCCAGGTATGCCGATATGTGACTATCATCCAGAGTGGGTGTGGAGACAGAGGACAGGGGGATCCCGGGTGTTTGTGAAATTTGTCACTTCTCGATATTGAGAGATATCTCAATATCTCTAAAAATAAGGTAGACAGCAATAACGGAGGACACCCAAGTGAACACTTGGCATCCTCAGGCATGCAACTGTATACATACCTGTAAGTACTCATACATATGTAGACACCCACTCATAGCCATAAACATATTAACAGTCATTCACCCTGATCTTCCAGCACAGATATAAATTAATCTAATTTTGTAGGTTTGCATATTGTGGATATCATTTGTATATGTTTGTACATCATGTGGTATTCTGTCTCTGGCTTCTTTAATTTAGCTTCCTATTTATCCATTCTTCGTTAAATGGCATTCAATTTGTAAAAGGGTGGTTATAAATGATGACCATATAAATAGCCTTGTACTATGGGTATTCTTTTTCTGTTTTTGCTCTCTCTCTCTCTCTCTCTCTCTCTCTCTCTCTCTCTCTCTCTCTCTCTCTCTCTGTGTGTGTGTGTGTGTGTGTGTGTGTGTGTGTGTGTGTGTGTGTGTGTATGCACATATGCAGGGATAAAATTCTTGGGTCTGGATAAAACATCTTTAAACAACATTTTCAAATATAATAAAATACAAAACATCTCTAAAAGAAAATGTTCAACATTGGATGGTTTGTTTTATCCGAAGCAAAACCTATGTTGCCCAAAGTGTCAGTAGCCTTAAAATAGATGTTTCCTATCTGTAGTTAGTCTCATCGATTCAGTAATTCCACATTCTCCCACAATGAGGGATGCAAATAGCTGGCAGAAGATTAAAGAGTGTGTCCTATAAAACATAAAACAAATAATCGTCTTTTCTACTTATTAACATGAAGATATTTTCATCTTAAATTAAGTGCATTTACAGACTAGTTTAGTCAGGACACGAGGGGAAAAAAAGAACATCCAATTTGTTCTAGCTCTGCTATGCTTTTTCTTAATATTTGCATAGTAAGATGGAAAATGACAGGTAACCTCTGTCATGCTGTCTGAAAAATCCAAGGCTACAGATGTAAAACGACATTGGGCTTGTGTTTTTACATTCTTAGCAGTGCCAATTGACATAATAAAAATTTATAGTGTGTCCATATTGGAAATAGTTCTTTACTGAGTGTATCTGGATATGACTTGGTTCACAACACCTGTTAGGGAGGCAGCTGCCAAATGCACTGGGGACAGTGATGTTACCCAAGCAATCTGCACCTTACAAGTGTGTGTGGACTGCATATGATTACTAGTCCTGTTCATTTGACATTTTGTAAGTGTTCTCTGGAGACTGATTCTGTGTATTTGCAATTGAAAATAACTTAGACGAAGGGTGTAAACATGTTAACCTACAGTGAGGAAATATATACTGAGATATTTCAATAAAAATGTCCTCCTTGACCTGATTTCTCAAAAAATAATGTGAAGAAGGTAAGACTGGCTATTATTTTTTATGATCAGTAAAATACAGCCATTAATAGATATTTTCAATTTTAATATCTCAAAATTAAATGAGTTTCATTTAATACTCTCCAAAACCTAGCACACAATTATCTCACCTAAATGCAAGTTATTGACAGACTTTGTTGTACACAGCATGGCACCAAGTACTCTATGACATCAAGCACAATGATACAGCTGTTTATAGTTTCAGAATCTGTTCATGCTTTAATGTTTGATTTTTCCCTTTCCAAAGTTCAAGATTCTCATTTACTATTATTACCAGCAAAGATATAAACCAAGCACAATATCAAATATTGGCTTTCTAAGATTTTGAAAATGTATATGCAGATGTAAATACTGCAGGAAAACCAAGTAATAAGGAAGTAATTAGACATCATATTACATAAACACACACATACATACACACACACACACACACACACACACACACACACACACACACACCCATATATATGGAAAGAGAAATTAATACCACCACTCACACAGTTGCTACAAGTAGTAAATCTTCATGAGACAAATATCTCATTTTGTATTAGGGCCCAGCCAGAGAGAGAGAGAGAGAGAGAGAGAGAGAGAGAGAGAGAGAGAGAGAGAGAGAGAGAGAGAGCGCATTTTAGTGAACTTTTAGATTGATAATACCCTGCTAAAAAAAAGAAAGAAACAGTGGTTTTTACAGTAGATCAAATAATTTGTTTCTTACACTTGCACATAGAGTCTATGTAAGAATGTCTACAATGTTTTCTTTTGGGAAAGTAACTAACAAATTGAAGTTATTCCTTATATAAGTTATTGTTAAAAGTCAGTCTTTATAAAAAGTCATTAATACAGAAATACCAATGGAAGCTAGCATCTGCAACCCTAATAATCAGATGGCTAAGGCCAGGGGATTACAAGTTCAAGGTCAACCTGAGCTCAGAGCAGGAACATGTCAAGCAAGCAGCCAAGGAAGCAAGCAAGAAAACAACTTTATATATGTTTAAGAAGTAAATACTTGCTGCAAACCATTGTAGTTAGAAGAAATGGAATATAAGAACAGAAATACTTCACTTCCAAACTCTTAGTTTATGATATCTCACATTGTTTCCCCGACTGGCCCCAGAAAAATCCCACTGCTACAAATCTCAGGAGTAGCTGTTACATCAAGTCTACGCTGCCACACCTGACTCTGATACAATTATATTTGGATAGAGAAAATGTAATCCCTGTTGGATATTGTTTCTTAATATCTACATATGATCATGGTTGAGAGGAGGTGAAGAGGTAAGGAGACCTTTTGTTGAAGACGTAGGATTCATAGTTGCCTGGAGTATTTATAGACAATGAAAGGAAAAGCAAGCATCTCCTGGAGTCTCAGTTTGTGTAATCATAGTACACTACTCAAGGATGTGGGTTTTTCCAGGACTGACATTCTTGTGAACTTGGGAATGTGATAAGTCTGGTGATACTCTCTGGAAGAGTAGGGTGGCTTCTCTGCTTCCAACTCTGGCAATCATTTAAACTGTGGTTTCTTTCAGATAGCAAGTGCCCTAGTGGTGTTGCTTTTCTCGGACGTTGTGTGGAAGAGACACCTTGTGCATTTGTTATTGATGTGAACATCACATTCTGAGTGATCAGTACAAATTTCTTGGCACAGTATTGCAGCAGAGAGTCTTGACTTAAGAGCCTTGGCCATTTCACCTTTAGCTGTATTTCCTGTGAACATTTTATGGGGTCCGTTGTCCCACTCTCTGCCCTGTCACTTTAGATGGTCATTTAGAAGCTGTCATTTTGTTCTCAAAGACTGGCTATAAATGTGAAAACTCACAAAACCCAACCCAAAACTTTTATTGTTATTGTCTCTGTCTAGAAAACATGACTATAATTTGGTGAGAGTGTGTTCAGAGACTGTGAATGAAGTGTCTTTAAAGATAGAACTGTCTTAAATGAGAGGTGGTTCAGGGGAGATAGGACGTTTATAACATTTATTCTGTCTTTGCAAGCAACACACACTTTCAAAGTCTTGCTTCATCTGAAGACTCCAAACCTGTATGCTAAGAATTGGCTCGTGTTATTACATAAGCACTTTCCCACTCTGTTTCTGAGGGCTGCTTCAAATAGGATTACCGTTATTTCTATGCGAGTCTCTCTCTCTCTATTTCTATCACTGTCTGTCTGTCTGTCTGTCTGTCTGTCTGTCTGTCTGTCTGTCTCTCTCTCTCTCTCTCTCTCTCTCTCTCTGTGTGTGTGTGTGTGTGTGTGTGTGTGTGTGTGTGTGTGTGTGTGTGTGTGCACTTGCATGGAGGTGCATACAGAGTGCTGAGAGAGTGTTGGCTTTCCTAGGGCTAGAATTATAGAGAATTGTGAGCCTTCTGATAGGATGCTGGCCTGCATTCCTAACTGCTTAGCCATCTCTCCAACCTCAATCAGCCATTATTCTAAAGATGATATTTTATCTTCAGAGAACTAGTTGTGCAAAGGTGCCGTCCCAAAGAAAAGATATGGAGTTCTCTGGCATTCCTGATGACACATTTTCCCCAAAGCTAGACCCTTTTTTTTTTTAATTTTATGAATGTGGTGGTTTTATTATTATTATTATTATTATTATTATTATTATTATTATTATTATTAATTCAAGTTAGGGAACAGGCTTGTTTCACATGTAATTCCCCTCTCCCTCTCCCTCCCCTCATCCCCATTCCTTCTCCCCCACCTCCAACCTACCCCCCACCCCATCCACCCACCACTCCCCAGGCAGGGTAGGGCCCCCAACTGGGACTCCACCAAGTCCACCAAATCTTCCTGTGTTGGGCCTAGGCCCCTCTGATATCTGGAACCTAGTTGAAAAGCTAGACCCTTTTTCCTCCCCCTTTTATGTCCATCCTCACCTTTCCTAAAGCTCTCTTTCTGATTCAGTGGTTTCCGATTTTTTTTTTTTTCTGTTGCTATGTATACATCTTTGCCTGGTGTCTCCCTTCACCTGCAAGCTTTTGTTCTGAATTCTCTGTCATTTAATCATGGGCTTTTCCTGTGTTCTTTCTAGAAAGTTCAGTGTGCTTCAAGTTTCCAGTTTTATGTTTTCTTTTAACTAATACCTGTGCTCAGAAATTTCAAACTTCTAGTAAATCCACAACCATCCCTTCATCTCAACACAGGTGCTGACTTCTCCTTCACAGTCCTTATCCATAACATCCCACTTATTGATCAGACAGAGAGGTGCCCCGTTTCTTCCTTTTGGATCTGAATATCAAAACATATAAAATATGACTCTTTTATGTTTTAAGCCACTACCTTTTTAATAAGAATTGGATTTTGACTGTGTAGCCCTGGATATGCCCATAAAATAAGATTATCAGCTATGTTATACCACACTGAGAATCACTCAGTACTTTAGCCCTTAAATCAGACATAGTACACACCAGAGATCAAGCCATTCCCATTTTAATAAACAGTATACAGCACCAATACTAATAAAACCTTGTTATGACATCATGTAACTCAATCTTAACACACCTAAACTGTGTTGTTTCAAAGTATAATAACTTACTGCCCTGTTGCCTAAAATATCCCCAAACACTTTAATGACTATGGTGGGTCTTTGATGGTATAACTCTTCTATTTACTGGAAGAGACCTTGCTACCTTTCCATAGAATTTAAAACAAGGTTTTATTGAATATTAACCTTTAAAATCACTCAAACTACAGTCTAAATTACAGTATGTGTTTCTCCCATTGCTTCTGACTGTCTCTTGACAGTCATACTTATATAAGATGGAAATTTTATAGTATCAGTGTTAGTGCTCATTTATAATCTGAACATTGCTTCATCTATGCAAACAATACCTCTGTTAGCAAGACAGGAGAAGAAACATTATTGGCTTTAAGTGATATAGCTCATTGAAGATGCAAATAATCATTGCACTAGCTAAATTACTCATACTCCATTCAGCTAGCTGCATTGTCTTGACTCTTGAGTAAGTTCATGATAGTGACTACCAGGCAATAGTGATTTCAACCACAATGACACATCACAGGCAGCACAGTTTGTAGAATATTTGAAACCCAGTGACTTAATATGCTTCTTTGACTCAAGTTAAGATGATTCCCCCCTGCTTGGCCCAGATGCTGTAGATGAACTAGTTGTAATTGAGGCATTGCCATCAGTGAACAGTGAGAAACTGTGCATTCAGATTTCCTTCTTGTGAGGCTTGAGCTGTATATTAACACTCTATGTTGGCAACAGGGTTATTATCTTCTGCATTAGCTTATAGTTCACTCAATATAAGTAAATAAATTTGCTCTTGATGAAGTACAGCCTTCTGTCAGCATACTTCTTTATTTTGCTGCTCTGCCACATTTCCATTTTAGATGGCACTGGGTGAGACCTAGGCTCATTCTATTCAATGCCTTACTTCCTGTATATTAGCATTATTAGCTACATGTTACTTGAATTTGCTTTCTGTAGTTTGGAAAACATTAAATCAAACAGATTTTGTTCCTTGAGATAATATTCTTAAATCACCAGCTCTAGAAATGTGAGTTGCTTTACACTTTACCACAGCAAATAATTGTCTGAGACTGAAAGGAAGCAAGTGATTCCTTGCTTCCATTGTTTCTAACCATGTTTTGAGGTGGTCCTTGTCTTCGAAGTGTTTTTCTTAAGCTATCTTAGCATCAGTATTTTAAAATATGTGTCAGTTTTGAATATGATCCACATAGAAGTAGACTTTTTCTTTGTATCAGAAACTAGTTACATGGAAGAAATGGCTGCAGAATGGAGGAAAATAATCACCCAAGGGAGAGAAAATGTAGTTGATGGTGTTCAACTACTTGCCTTCTCTGGGCATGTTCATCTTTCAATAAGAACACACTAGCAGAGTTTAGGGCTCTGCCTTTCCCTGTGCTGGAATAAATGCAAATAATTGTTACCCTCTTGCTGTCAGGTGTTCCCATCACTACAAACTATTCCAGATCAGTGAAATATGGAAAAGGATGAGCTCAGAACAGGATCATGTTAGTGAGTGAAGGAATCCACAGTGAGCATACATGTAAAAAAATATTCTTCCAAAATATGGAGGACATTCTCCATCTATGTTAACCTCCTATCCCATCCTTCCAACCTAAGAGGGAAGAAATCCTTAGAAATCCAAACTGCTACCTGTAACTTGTTTTCATTTATTATTACAGCACCTAGAACAATAGATGTGTGCTCTCTGCAAAATAAGCAGTCCTGGATGTAAGAAGCATACTGACCTACCAAGGATATCCATTTCCATTTTTAGCCAGTCAGAGCTTTATTCCATTAAGGAAAATATAATGACACTTTTCTGAATTTTGTGATGAGCTTTCTGACATTTTCTAATTTCCTTTGTATTGTGCCCGAAAGCAAAGATTCAGTCTGGAATTTCTGCCCCTATTTTAACAGCCAAGGATGCCCAGAGAGCTTAATGTGTGCAATTTACCAAAATCACACTCAAGTATAAATCTGTCTTGATAGTCATAGTAAGGACTCATGTGATATCTCTGACATGAAGCAGAAAAACAAGTACATTGCAATGTTAGCTTTAACACATGGCCTTCTAATACACAATTTCAGCCTTTCAGAAAGTGGGCCAAGGTTCAAGGAATAGGGAAGAATATACAGGATTGATACTGGTTCTGCATGTGCCAAAAGCTGTGGTTTGAGACTCACTGACTTAACAATCAACATTTTTCCACCTTCAGTTTTAAACACTTACATGCACCTACACATTTTATTCTTTGAAGTTTTAATACATATATACAGTGCAGTTTGATCGTATCCTGCCCTCACTCTCCTGTCCAGCTCTCCCAAGAGTATTCTAGTAACATCATCCTTGCAACTCCTTGTCCTCCTTCTGTAATCTGACTGATTGATTGATAAATGATTTATCTAAGTACCCTTCAAATGTCCTGCTTATTAGATTGAAATTTAGAATGATGAGATGTAGAAAATGATTCTATTTCTCTATTTTGTAAAATAGCTTTCCCAGGATTCTATGAAAAGTCAAAAGAAATTTTTCCTTTCATTTGGATACAATATTCATATAAAAAAGTCAAAATGTCAACCATTCTTTTTGTTGTTTTTTATGGTAGTTTATTTCAGTACTTTTTAAAATTGAAAATAGGTTTTTCTCAAAAAAAACTCCTGACCATAAATTCCCCTCCCTCCACTCCTCTCAACTCCCCTCTCACCCAGATTCACTCCCCTTCATCCCCTTTCAGAAAACAGCAGACCTCCAAGAGACAACAATGAAACAGAACAAATCAAGATGCAAGAAGACAAGGCAAAAGTCCTCACACTGCAGATGGACAAGGCAACACAACAGAAGGAAAAGAGTCCCAAGAGTAGGCAAACAGAGTCAGAGACACACCTGCCCCCACTATTAGTAGCCCCACAAAACACCAAGCTACATTCATAACATATAAAGAGGGCCTGGTGTAGACCCAGGCAAGCCTGGAGCTTGCCACTTCAGTCTCTGTGAGCCCATATGAGCTCTGCTTAGTTGTGTTAGTGGACCACATTCTCATGCTGTTCTCCATTCTCTCTGCTTTCCTCCCCTTCTCCTGCAGTATTCCCTCAGCCTGAAATGGAGAGACTAGATGGAAACCTCCAATTTAGACTCTTTCTCCATATAATATCTGTCTGTGTGTTTCTGCCCCTACTCCCATCTGCTATGGAAGAAAGTCTCTCTGACGACAATTTACAAGGCATTGATCTATGACTGTAACAGAATATCAACAGGAAAGCATTTCATTAATTGTTTGTTTGGTTTTGGTCAGTTGTGTTTGGTTCTACCCTAGGAGTCTGGGCTATTCAGTCTCCAGTAACTGGCCATACAGACACTGTCAAGTTAAACCAGACACTGGACTGGGTTGGTGTTCAAGTTTCTTACAGTAATGATAATAATAATAATAATAATAATAATAATAATAATAATAATAATGTTTTATAAGAAATTCACTAAATGAAGAAACAGAGCTTTAAGAACACAGCAAGTTTTTTTCGGTATTTTTTGTTCACACATATAAGTAACAGGAATGGAAAATAACAAATACATTTCATTTTCTAATACAATTTGCCAACTAAAGCTAAAAATCACAATAAATATTCATTTCAAAAATAGATGTTTACAGGGCTGAAGAGATGGCTCAGAGGTTAAGAGCACTGACTGTTCTTCCAGTGGTTCTGAGTTCAATTCCCAGCAACCACATGGTGGCTCACAACCATCTGTTATGAAATCTGGTGCCCTCTTCTGGTGTGCAGATATACATGGAAGCAGAATGTTGTATACATAATAAATAAATAAGACTTAAAAAACATAGACGTTTACTCTTTTCAAGTAACTACTACAGTGTTCCCACCACAGTACATTCATGATAGATACTCCTCTTTGTTTCAGTAGAGAAAATGCATATCTAACCGGAATTATCTCCTTAACATTTGTATAATTATACATACATGCATGTTTGGAGGAAGTTGGAAAAGAAATAAAAGGTGGACTTAGAGTCTTAACAGCTCTCTGATGGTGCTATTCTAGAATATGAAAAACAAGTATGTTCTAGTGACTTGTTTTGTGTGGCTACTGCATAAAGCCTCTTTATCTCCAGCTACATTTAATTTCTACCCCATCGAATAATATGTACTCTCTTGAAATATTGCCATTTCAAATATTAGCTTTCTTTATGAACTCAGAACTGACACCTGAACGTCTCTATCTACTGCTCTCTAGGAAAAGGCAGCAGACAGATTGTTTCAATGTAGCATCACTGAGTTCTGGTATTCTTTCAGAGTCAGGTTGCTTTCAGGTGCTGTGGGTGCCTGGGGGTTATCGCCTTCTCTCAGATACCTTGCCGAGATTATGGAACAGACATCTTGGTCACACATTGTTGATATTAACTTTGGATGCTGTGTGGTAGGTACAAATCCCTTGGCACATAAAGCCTTGACCTAAGAGCCTTGACCCTGGTTCATGTTTTCAGACAAAATCCTCTGGGTCAATACTTGGTTCTAATCTTCTTCCTTTCATTGTCTCTGGTCATCTTAGAATTCTTTGTTAAAGCCATTTAAGTCTTCATACCTGGTATGAAATTGGCTATTGTTTTCTTCTCTTCAATGCATTTTAGAATTTGATGAAGGTACATTTGGGTGCTATATAAAATTAATTTTAATGATTTACCTTGGGCTAGAGAGATGTCTTAGCAATTAAGAGCATTGTTGCTCTTACAGAGGACCTTAGTATGATTCCTAGCACCCATTTGGTGCTGTAGAACTGTCTGTAAAACTAGTTACAGAGGATCTGTCCCCTTGCTTCTTCTGAGCCCAAGCTGCACTGCATGACCATGGTGCAGAAACATAGATGCAGGCTGAATGTTTGCACACACATCTAAAAATAAATAAATCTAAACATTTTCAAATGTTCCATTGTCTTAAATAAGACATAGTGGGGAGGAGATTGGATTATCATTCCACTCATTCTCTTTGAAAACTGAGTAGAAACTGAAGGTGAAGCCACATCTGCAAAGCACTTTGTCACTGGGACAGGAGTTAAATCTGAGTGATGCTCATGCCCTTTGCTGGGGATTGCTTTTAGGGAGATTACCTGCTGCCCCCATTCATTTACAGATAATTTTATCAGTCTATCTTCTGAAATCTGTGTGTCTTAAAGATGCCTTTGCAACATGAACCTCCAAAACCAAAATGCAAAGGATGACAAAATCCCTCCATGGGTGGATACTGACCATTCTCAGCTGAGAAAAGGGGCCTGTTAGAGATGAGAGATCCTTGATGTTTGTATAAATTCTCATTCTATCTGATACATTTATAGAATTGCATACGTAATTAAAATAAAGTAAAAGAAAATTGGGCCCATCTTCTTATCACTTATGACTGCAGGTAATCCCTGCTGCTGCTACTTTTCTGTCTCTCCTTTTCAAATCTTCCCACGTCTGTTCATGACTATCTGATTCCCACTAGACTTCCTGCTTTTTCTGTTTCCTAATATGGGTCCCTTCTCCACATTTCTAGTCTTCCACTATGAATTATCTTTTCTTGGATCATTCTTCTCCTTGTGTTCTTTGCAAAATAATCAAACACTTTTAAGGTTTTTTTTTTCCTTTTTATCCCACAAGCTTGGTAGAAATTCAGACTTTCACAGAAATCGGGGCCCTCCTTATTTCTCTGGAAAGTTGCTTACTTTTTATTAATTATACTTAAAATCCCTCTTGCATACATATTGACAGGTTGATAAACCTGTCCATTTTTACCTTAGAGACATCAGTGGTATGCAGAAGAGGAGCCCTCATCTTACACACATATTGACAGCTGTATCAACCCATTCACAGAGCCATCAGTGGTCTGAAGAAGAGGATCCCTGATTCCCTCAGCTAGATCTGGATAAGAGTGTTTTGCTTTGTTGGGATGAGATAGGAGAAGAGAAAAGGAGAAGGGAGGAAAGGAGAGGGGAGGGGAAGGGAGAGAATGCAGGAGGGGAGGGATAAGAGGACAGGGGAGGGGAGGAGAGAAAAGAGAAGAGGGCAGGGGAGGACAGAGGAGAGCACATGGGAGGGGGAGGAGAGGGGAGGAAGGGAAGAGAAAGAGAGAGAGGACAGAGACAAATTTAGAGAAACAGATACACACACACACACACACACACACACACACACACACACACACACACACACACACACATATATATTATATATATATTATATATATATATATAGAGAGAGAGAGAGAGAGAGAATATCTGTGGTTATGTGCACATAACAGCCAGAGGTCAACTATGGATATTATTCCCCACAAGCCATACACCTTTTATCAGGCAGGATCTCTCACTGTGAACCCTCCAATTAGGCTATACTGATTGTCAATAAAATCCAAGGATCATTCTTTCTCTGCCTCTCCTGTACTAGGTTTTTACAATAGGGCTGGGGATTGACCTCAAGTCCTCACGCTTGTACTCAAGCATTACTGGCTGTACCACCTCCCCACCCCTTAAAATTTTATAATGTGAGGTCATTATTTCTATTATAATGTGATTTTGAACATTTAAATGAGAAATTCACACCATTGTCTGTTCATGCAACTTTAAGAGACCCTTTCAAAACAAACTGATTGAAAAGTATTTCTTGCATTGGCATACTTTCAACATGTTTGAGATGAGTCCAAAGGAAGGTTGATCTGGAAGTCACTGACAGTTTGGTAGCCTGAAGTGATTCTCCACCTTCCTGAAGCAGTGTTTTTGAAGACTGTTCTTCAAAGACCAAGCCCAGCATTTTACTGTTAGTGCAGAACAAGATCAATGAGTAGGTTTTCTGTGTCATGGGGGAAAAGAAAGACATAAAAGACCTCGTCGCCAGCATCTTGAACTTGAAGCCTTACTTCCTATTGGAGACCACCTCGAGGTTTCTCAGGCAGAGATTTAAGAGGACAGCAGTTTCTATCCACACCTCCCACCACATTACTCAAAGCTGACATTTATATGCCAAGAAATCATTTAAAAACCTTCTATATCTTTGGGTAAATTTCAGATCTACTGAAGTTAAACTAGGAGGAGAGATTTCCTCAGATGTACCCACACTCCCCTGTATTTAAGCTTAATCCTATTTCCTGTAGAATGACTCAGATTTACAGAGGTCAAATCACTGTTATAACTCCCTCATGACTAGAGGTGATATTTGATTTCATAAGTTGATATAAATTTCCTTTAATTAGCTTCTTTTATTTTTTAAGAAACCTGACCTAAAAGTCAGTATCTCATATTGAAAGTATTAAGTTTATGTTCTCAAATATACACATATGATTATATAATAATCATATTAACATTTGACCTTGTGTAGGTAAGGTTATATTAAAGTAGTACACAGCATTTGAGTTCTGAAAAAAGGCCAGCAAATCTATTTTAAAATATCAAAGCATACTCATTGTTCTAGGTTAGCAAAAATACCTTTTCTTTCTTTATCCCAGAAACACATATGATAGCAAGTTAATGTTTTATAATATACTGTTGAAGAACCCAGGTTTTAGAATATTGTGACATAATTTAGATTCAGCTCTCATACTTGAATAAAGAGATCATAAGAAAACCATTCAGCATTTTTTCTTAGTTTTCTTATCTATTTAATAAAGCAAATCATGGCATTCCCACATTGAGCTTAATGCCTATTCAGTGAGTGCTAGTATTAAGTCTGGTTAAGTACAGCTAATTAAATAAGAACTAAGTCTTGCTAAGCAGCAGGTGACTATTCTACATGCTATGGTACTATATGAAAATAGGCAATGCATTTCTAAGTTTGGGGGAAATTATTCCTTATGTATGTATACTCTATAGAGAACCATGTTTTACTTGCTTCCATATGCTATACTGGTCCTGTTATCAATGGCCACAGATAGTTTGAACACTCTTACAGATGTTTTAATGCCCAAGTCACAGAAGTGAGCCCATTTGTATATAGCATACAGAACAGAATTAGAAGTTCTGAGATGGTGTCTGGGAAAATGGTGTCTTTAGAGGGTATCTAAAGCAAGATATACAGATGGGATTAAGGTATGCAGAGTATCCAGGGTTCTTGTATTTTTTAGTGAATCATGTCTAATTCATCCATTTCTCACCAAGATGTGATGCCTTCAATGCTGTACTTGCCACATTGACTTACTGATCTCCACCTCACCTCATTTCTCTCTCCATAGTTGTCGGTTGTATATGTCTGATAAAAATAAATTGGTGTAAAAATCTTTGGCATGAGTATCCAGACTAAGCTTTACTTAGAAAATTTAATGGAATGTTATCCAACTTGCCATTTTGTCTATTACAACTACTCCATCAATTTGGTCTCCAGGGAGAAGATCTTGTAAATGCTTAGAAACATGAGTTATAATTGGCATTTATCCATATATACATCCATCTACAAATTGACCTTTCATACACTCTCATCTCAGGGACCTGTTTAAAACTGAGAAAATTGATCAGAAAGGGCTTGAGAGCAGATTTTCAATAGCATTTCTCTTTGAGTGAGAGCCCCTTCCTGGCCGGCCCCCCAATTTTCAGTAAATAAATACTGCAGGTTGAATTATGACCCTTTCCAATTCATGAATTGTAAAATGAAGTAGAAATTGGAAGTAGAATTGTTTCAGATGTAGTTAAGATGATGTGGAGACTCCCTGAACGTGGGTGTCAGTGAGGAGGACTGGGCAATCTACATGGTAGTGGATCAGTATTTATCCCTAGTATAAGAATAGACTTTGGATGAAGGCATATGAATTAGTCATCAATATCATTATCAGGAGAAGGCATTTAAGGTAGCCTCTCTTCTGTTGCTTAGATTGTTAGTTGGTGTCATCTTTGTAGCTCTCCAGACATTTCATCCAGCAGCTGGTGGAAGTAGATGCAGACACCCACAGCTAAACCTTGAACTGAACTGAAATCCAGATACAGAGTAGGACTGATGAGCTAAGGGTCCATACCAGGCTGGTGAAAACCGCAGAAACAGCTGACCTGAACAAGGGATAGCTCTTGGTCCCCAGACTGATAGCTAGGAAACCAGCATGTGACTAATCTAGACCCCCCTGAATGTGGGTGTCAGGGAGGAGACTTGGAAATCTATGGGGCCTCTTGTAGTGGATCAGTACTTATTGCTATCATAGGAATGAACTTTAGGAGTACATCCCACATGGAGGGATACTCCCTGAGCCTAGACACAAGGGGATTGGCCTAGGCCCTATCCCAAAGAAAATGACAGATTTTGAAGACCCCCCATGGAAGGCCTCACCCTCCCTGGGGAGCAGAAAAGGTATGGGATAGGTAGGGTGTTAGTTAGGGTGGGAGGGAGAAACACCTGGGATTGACATGTAAAATAATTTTAACTCTAATAACAAAAAGAATAGACTATGGGAGCCCATTTCACATAGAGGGATACTATCTCAGCCTAGGCACGCAGAGGAGGGCCTAGGCTGGCTCCAAATGATAGGACAGATTTTGAGGATTCCCCCATGGAAGGCCTCACCCTCCCTGGGGAGCAGAAAGGGGATGGGATAGGGGGTCAGTGGGGAGCAGAGGAGGAAATGAGGGAGAGGCATCTGGGATTGACCTGTAAAACAAGCTTGTTTCTAATTTAAATTAACAAAATTACAGAGAGATGATGTCATACAGGAGTAGGGTGGCCATAAACTGGTACCTCTGATATTCTCACAGATGTAATAACAAACAAACAAACAAACAAACAAACAAAACAAGAAATGGGACTGTAGCTGGAGAAGTATATAATGTTTTTGTAGAGGACCAGGGTTGGCTCCCCAACACCTGTGTTTGGGGGCTTACAGCTGCTTGTAAATCTAAGGAATAAGGATACTCTCATCTGGTGTTCATTAGCAACTGTGCTCATGTGCCCAGATACATGTGTGCACCTAAGTTTTTTTTTTTCATCTTAAGAAAATTATAAATATTGGACACAGAGATACTGGAGTGATTCTATCTGTAGAAGGTTTTTTCTAGTGCTTTCCAGTTGTGCATGGCCCCATTTACACTTCATAAGAGCTTCCATCCTCCAGAACTTCCATACTGTTTTCACCACTAAGTTTGTAGTACTGTATTATATTGGCTCTAGCAAATCAAAGCAACAAACTATGTGATTTTTAATCCTCCTGCCATTTGTGCAAATTATTCTTTATCTACTTAGCAATACACATTAGATATTAATAGGTCTCCAATTATTCCTAACAATTTGAGCACATGGTAATTTTCAAAATTACAATAAAACATACTAATATCTTCACAAAATTATATATATATATATATATATATATATATATATATTAGTGCATTGATGTGCCTCTGTTCAAAATTATGCAAATTAATGTTATAGCTTGGTCTAGATTTGAAATAATCTATTCAACTTTTTATGGGTATTTATTTTATATATTTCATAGTCTAAAGTTAATCTATAAAAATTATTCTCTAAATTTAATAATGCAGTGTGTATATGTGTAGATACACCCATGTATGTGCATGTGGAAGCCCAAAGTTGATGTGGAATATCTTCCTCAGTTACTCCCCACAGCAGCAGCAGCAGCAGCAGCAGCATCATTGCCAGCACCATCTCTTGTAATTTTTAGTTTGGATTGAATTTTCTGGTTTCTACCTTATATTGTGAGATAAGGTCTCTCATTGACCCTGGAGTTTACTTGTTTAGCTGTGTTAGCTTGCCATTTAAGCTGTCTCCCTATGCCCCAGCAGATGTATGGTTGCAGACATATCCCACTGTACCTGAATTTTCCATGAGCACTAGTCCTTCATGCTTGTGCAGTATACTCATTGGTAACTAAGCCATTTACCCTGTTTTGTTTTTTTTGTTTTGAGATTGAAGTCTTACTCTATAGCCCCAGTTGGTGCGGGTCCATGCTCACGTGTGCGCAGGCGCATGCGCACACACACATACACACACACACACACACACACACACACACACACACACACACAGAGAGAGAGAGAGAGAGAGAGAGAGAGAGAGAGAGAGAGAGAGAGACATATCTGCCCTCAAACTTAGCCTCCTGATTGCTGGAATTACATGTATGCCCTACCCTACATGGCTCTAAATGTATGTCATTACTCAATATGTTATAACATACCATGCTTTCATAGCACTTTTATGGAATATTTTGAAGTAGCAAGCCATACCTGGTCAGCTCTATATATCTAACACATTACTAATGTGATCACTTTACATTGTTCAACAGTTATTATATTTGTAGCTTTCATTGTTGCAATTCTGTAATTAATAAAACCACAAAAAGGAAATGTCAAAGGTTGTGCAATTTGTTTTTGTTGGGTTTTTTTTTGTAATTATTTCCCTATCCACTCCATTGCAAGCATGATAGTAATGGAATTGCCTCATTTAAGATAGCTATTTGTTCTTAAAATTTGTGTGAACCAGGAGATTACAACAATGTCATGAAATACAACATTATCCTTATGCTTTTAATGCTGGGAATTTGAATTTTCAGGACATGGTGTATACTTTCTCAGAGGAAGGGTAAAACCCTTCACATGACTATCCGATCACCCCACATATTCCACCTAAAACTTCTTCCTTAGAATCCCAGGTCCTTAATACCAACTTGCTTTCATATCTAGGTCCTTGAAAGAAAATGTGTCTTTACTTGCTCAACTCATTATTTTTCCCATTTATCCTCCACCTCAGATAATAATCTTGACACCAAATGTAAGTGGAAATGCCTTAGGTACAAATCCCTGAAGAGATTCAAGGTATGAGGTCTATATCCCCTACACTCTGAAAACTAACTTTGACTTTCTGTCCTTCACCTCATGCTCCTGATGCAAAAATCAATGAATCTTTCTGGTTACATGAGGTTGATTTCTTTTTATCTTTTTCACAATAAAGGGAAACATAGAAATGAATGTTGTAACTAGCTAGAATTCATATTTGTTTCCTGATGCTGAACACCTACATTACTTCAGAGATGATAGAGAAACCTACGATAAAGGAGGGTTTGTTTTGTTTTGTTGTTGTTTTTGGCTTCTGGTAATTGACACATCAAACTAAGACACAGTGTGCATCCATAAATATAGCTTTGTATAACATTGAGCGTCGGTTGCCCTAAATGATTGTGACAAGGAAGGTTTTAGTATTCCAGTGTTGTCTTGGAGTCTGAAATATTTGCATACAGAGAATGAGATATCTAGGCAATAAAGCTCAAGTATAATCTTGAAATGTTCTTAGGTTCAGAGCAAGCCTCGCACTTATAAATGAAAGGTAATTTTGATACACCTGTTACTACTCCAGGGTTCAAAGTTTGTCCAGTTGTGTGAAGTCAATTGTGGCATTTTCTCCTTGTTAAGGCATGTCAGCATTCAAAAAACAACAACAACAACAACAAAAAGAAACTGTGCTTTAGACCACTTCAGTTTTTGTGCTTGATCAAGGATTCTCAACCTGCATTATATATTCAACCAATCACTTACCACTCCCTGCTTTATAGCTTAGAGAGAGCTAAAAGATGCTCCTTTCCTCCTCCTTGCACATTCAAGTAATATTTTGAAAGAAAGGTCTTTAAACAGACATCATCACTTGAAAAGAAAGTGGCAAAGGAGGAGAAGATGTTCCTGGATCAGCATCATCACTATGTGTTAGCAGTGAGGACATTTTTGAAGTGATAGATACTTGCAAAGCATGGAAAATCCAATAGCCACCCCAAGAAGCCAACATAAATAACTAGCCAAAACCTTTCTCATCACTTTTCAGAGTTTATCTTCTGCCCTGCTTAGTAATAAAATTGAAGGTGGGTACAGTTGAATTTTTAACTCTTCCCCACCCCTGTAGTAGTTTGATTACACAGAATTGCATCATCTTCACTGGTATTTTGGCTAAGTCCCCAGACAGCTGGATTTGCATCATAACTCCCATTGGCACTGAGTATTAATCTTCTTGAAACAAAATAAAGAGCACTGAGCTGAGAAGAAGGATATGTTTGGCTGTAGAGCAGAAACTATGAGGGGGGCAGGGGAAGGAATAGTTTTTATTTGCCCTGCTTTCGTGCTGGATGCTGAAATTGCAAATATGTGTGGATGTGAAGCATAGTGGTGTTAAAGACATTGTTAAAGTGCAATCCCAGCACTTGGGAGGCAGAACTGGAAGTTGATATGTTTGAAGCCTAGCTTGTCTAGTACATACTCAGATTTGGGAAACCTGGACTAGTTAGTGAAATTGTGTCTGGAGGAAACAAAAGAAAGAAACAAATACAAAGAAAAAAAAACATGCAAGAAATTCTGAGTACGGACAAATTTTAGACATTTTCTAAATGTACAATTAACAGTTAATTTGGTAAATAAAATTTAATAACTAAGTGCTTATCAGAAATACTATGATTGAATTTCAAGATAACTTTTGGGGATTGAAGTTAGGTTTGTTTAATTTACTTGGCGTAAAGTTTACCTTCCATTTGACCTATTTTCAGGAGAAGGAAGCCATGTTTAGGGCTTAAGAGACTATCTAATTCCTCCAATAGAAAAGTGTTTTTCTTTAAGCTTATTTGCAAAACAAATAGACTAGTTAATAGCTATTACACTAAGAAATTTCATTGGCACAAAGACTGATGAATATGTAAAATACTATGTATGTATTGTTTAGTATCATTTATTACTTACTTATTATACTTTCATATTATGCCTCATAAAACAAGCAAACAACAAATACAACAAAAGAAAGTGGTTTAGAGAACTGCGTAAGCCACTTGTGTTTTGTACTTACTTAACTCCCCCCCCCAAGCTAATTTTTACACTAAAAAAGAGACAGCAGACTAAAAGGATAAAATATGAGGAGGGGAAATAGATGATACTACAAATTAATGTTTTCCCTTCCATATGTATTGTGGTGCAGCCACACTGACAAAAGAAGCTGCAATTGTACACCATCTGCTTTGCAAATGAAGAAACCCCGATTCTCAGATCCATTGATTGACACTGTGTAGCTAGAACAAGAGTCCGGCTTTTTGTTTTCCTCCTAGTCTCTGAGCTTTCTGTAGTGATTTTCTGATGCTTAGGGCCAGATCTGGGAAGTTTGGGGAATTGTTTGCATGCCTCAACTCATTTGAATTTTAAAAAGCCTCTAGTGGGCTCACCAAGTTCACTTTCACACTTGCCTGTGGCAATGTTGCCTAATGGCTTTAGGGATATAGCATGGGCACTTTCCCTAGTTTCAGGATTTTATTCCTAGAGTAAGGTGAGAGTATAATAAATAAATAATATCCAGACATATGCTCATGTATGCATCCACTTTCCTGGGCCTAACAAACTTCATATTTTTGGGGGGGCAGTGTCTTGCTATATATCTCAAACTGGCCTGGAGCTTACAATACTCTTGCCTCTGTCTCCCAAATATTATAGACTTGTGGCACCACACCAAGCCTCCTCCTCCTCCTCCTACTTATATATATTAATATATAATATATATATATTAAAAGTGTGTGTGTGTGTGTGTGTGTGTGTGTGTGTGTGTGTGTGTGTGTGTGTGCGTGCGTGGTGTGTGTGTGTCAATAAGTCAAAGAAAAATGTTGGGGTTTCATAGAAGATTTAGACAGATTAAACCTGGGTGGTATGTAAGTCTCAGAGCATTTAGTATCACCTCCTTCTCCCTAAAACAGGCCCAACAGAAGGTAAACTCGGGAAGTTTGAGTCTCTTCACGAAGACACTGTGTCTCCTGCATTTGTCACATACAATTTTCTCAAGATACCTGACATAACCTCTCCCAGACATTTGGTTTAAAATTAATTGGCAGTCAATGGCAGAGGGTAGAGTCACTTAAATTTGATCTAGCAAGCACAGTGGCATGTACCAGAGTGCCTGTCAGATTGTTCTCAGACTGCCAAGGGCAAAATAGGTGCTGAGGGAGGCTGTGCTGGTGGCACTATGGTAGAGATTCCATCCCTTCCTGATTAGTAATTAGGCAATGAATAGAGTTACCACCTTCACTGGCTGTCCAAGATACCATTAGGCACAACCACTGACCTTGGCAATTCCCATACTCTTCTCTATAGAACTGAGAGTGAAACTGAAAGATGCTTTTGAAATTCTTCTAAGTATTTTCAACATCATTGTGGAGCCTGCCAGCGGGTCATTAAAACTAACCATCAGTGTATACTGTAATAGAAGGCAGGGTATGATCCTGGCGTGAGGTCAGCCGCACAATAGCCCTTGACATGTAATGCCACTTTAGCAGTGTCATTTATATTTTCACCCTGAACTTATCGGCAGGCAGATTAAGTTATGTGAGAAAAATTCTTCTTGATAAGACCCAGGAGGATGATAGTAGCAGACTAAATGTAAAATCCCTCCAGCTACCTAATGTCAGAGCCTCCAATCTTATCTTCCAAATAAATAAGAACCCTGCTAATGGTCAAATAAGCAAAACAGGTCTTCCAAGGATCCAGGCTAAAAGGCTTGATCAAAAGGTATGATTCGAAGTCCCAGGGACAGAAGGAGCAAAGACAGAAGAGGAGAGTATGGGAGATAGGCTCAGTGTTGAATTTGTATCAGAAAATCTTCCACAAAGAAATAATATAAACAAGCAATAATCTCCCAATCACAGGGCTTGGCTTCTGCATTTTCATTCTATTGCTAACAGTGTGCTACCAGCAGCTGAGAGAGCACACATTTTTCTGTGTGTGAGATTGAGACCTCCAGAAGGTTTATTTCGGTAGGAGATTAAGGTAAAAATATTTCCAGATTAGTTTCAGGGTAGCAAGATCAACTCACAGCATGGGGCTTCTGCCATCACAGAGAAGCTCCTTGGCACTTTTTCCACCCTCCTAAATGAAGTGGCAAAATTGCCTCTTAAGTCAAATGGAAGAAGTCAGAATTCTGTGGTGCTGGGTATCCTGGGGAGTGAGTGGCATAGCTGCTGGGCTGGATAAGAGGTCAGGATACAAAAGGAACACTAAATGTTCTCTGTAGAACTAGAAGGCTAGAAAATATCTGACCACACTCCTCTTTTATCCTGAATAACACTGAAAAGAAAGTTCCCACCTACCTTGCTGTCACTAAAGTAAACATGTTGAGAAAGCTGGAGTAGAGGGTATCCTCCACGTTGATAGCAAGTTGGCTTTAGGAGAGGTTGCATTTGTACTTGATACGAGTAATGGGCTGTAGGATGCACCAAGAGGAACCCTTCATAGTTATTTTCATCTCCAATTGCTTTTGGAAACCTACTTTTGTCACTTTCAGAAAACATAGAGCTCACAGGTTGCCATTAGTTTGAAGAACCATATATTTTAACTTGAAAGGAATTGGGTTTTAATGTAATTGCAGCTATAAAGAACTGAGCATCTAAACATAGATATGAAAAAGTCACTTTTTGAAGACAGAGCCCCGGTTAAAGCTCTCAGACTGAGAAGTAACCTGTAAAATAAACTCAGAGGAAGTCCATCTAATTAGCCAATAATAAGCAGTACTAAAGAAGCAGTTGTGGGCTGCCAAAATGGCTCAGTGGGTAAAGGAACTTGCTGAATAGGATGACAACCTGAGTTCAGTCTTCTGGAATATACATGGTGGAAGGAGAAAACTGACACCTAGAGATTATTCTCTGACATCCATAAATATGCTGTCACACAGATTCATACACACATACGTACAAGTGCACACACACACACACACACACACACACACACACACACACACACACACAAAGTGAGTGAATGAATGAATGGATAAATGTAAAAATAATCTTTATAAAACAGGCAATTGTATGAGTTAAATAAACAGTTTTCATGCTATGACTGGCTCATTCAGCAGGAGCCTGGGTCACTGGAGATAGGGTGGCAGTAAATAAGATCTTAGCGATGAACTCTTTGGAGATAACATGAGCCAGTTGGAGTGCTTCAACCTCACAGCTTCATCGACTGTCTCTTCATAAGGATAATAACAGAACCAAAACAAGTCTACCCCTCCGGTTGCTTCATCTCCATTCCCCTTCCACTAGGATAAACTTAGCAGCTGTGGCATGTTCATGGGAATACAGAATTTAAAAAATAATTAAACCTCTTTCCTGTGTTCAGCAAAGACATGCGGCTGCATTAAGAGTTAGAGCAATGTTGTTTGTTTTGTTTTGTTTTTCTGCAGGGATACATCCTATGCCTGTTTATACTTAGTATTTAAGTAGTCATTTAACTTTCAATGTTCATTCACCTACATGTACTATGAAAGAAAGAAAGAAAGAAAGAAAGAAAGAAAGAAAGAAAGAAAGAAAGAAAGGAAGGAAGGAAGGAAGGAAGGAAGGAAGGAAGGAAGGAAGGAAGGCATCATGATATCTACACAGATGGTGTTGTTTACTTGTTAATTTTTCTAATAGAGTTATTTTGGCATGAAGGGAAAGCAGAAGCCATCCTCTCTCCTGACACTAACTTTGCATATCTCAGATATGTCTAATTTTGTTTTTCCTCTAGGGACACACAGAACAGTCCCTATTATTAACTCAAAATTTTCTTGAAATAATAGTTAAATCTATTTGTGTTCACTAGTTAAGAACCTAGTACCCATAGTAATAAATGTTATTATACTTACTCAGACCTCACTTGAAAAGGCTCGTGATAATCCCATAAATACTATTGATATCTTATTTTTGTCAATTGTTTATGAGACAGGCTTATAAGTTTTAAAGATAGTGTTACTGTCAATAATTGATTATTGACATATTTTTAACTGAAAACAAATTCTTCTATTGTAAAATACATGCTGACCACAGTTTTCCCTCACTCCATTCCTCCTAGACCCCTCCCCACCTCTACACCTCTACTCCAGGATTCGATGTGATATATATATATATATATATATATATATATATATATATATCCTACATTGAACCTACTATTATGTTGTGATTATTATTATACTCTTTCCCACCATTATAATACTCTTTCCATAACCCCATGGCACTGAATATCTCATTCCTAACATCTAGGGTCTGACTTTTATCTTCATTTCCTTTTAGTTCCCACATTTGGGAGCAAATTCATAATTGGCTTTCAGTATTGAGCTGCTCTCACTTAGTATAATGTCCTTAAGTAATTGCATCTGTTTTCTCATTGTGTGTGTGTGTGTGTGTGTGTGTGTGTGTGTGTGTGTGTGTGTGTGTCTGTGTGTGTGTGTGTGCGCTCGCGCATGTTACTTTCTTCATCAATGACTTTATCCATATATTGGTTAGCACCTAGGCTGATTTAATACCACAGTTATTTTGAATACTTCCAAAAGAGATATAGATTTCTAAGTATCTGTTTCAATTTGATGGCTTTGTTTTATTTGACTCTACACCCAGGAGTAAAATACTTGGTTCATATGGTTGTTACATTTTTTAAATGATTTAAGTAAAATTTATGTGCTGTTTTCCATTTTTGTGCCCCATTCTTATTAACAGTCTATAATGATTGCTTCTTTTTTCTCCACATTTTTACTGTGACTTACCATCATCATCATCATTGTTTTGTTAATATACTGCCTGTTTTAGTCAGTCATCTATTGCTATGAAGAGACACCATGGCCAAGGCAACTCTTACCAAACAAAGCATTTAATTGGGGCTTGCTTACAGTTGCAGAGGTTTAGTCTATTGTCAGAAACCTCAAGGACCACCCCCAAGTAGCACACTTCCTCCAACAGAACCATATCTCCCAATCCTTCCCAAGAACTGCATCCAAATATGCTAATACCATGCCTACCACACTCTCTGGCACATTAGTTATCCTTGCAGAAGAAGGGAACAAAAGAATGTTTCTATGCAATTATAAACTGACTGTATATCCAAACATTTTTGAAGCTAAGTCCACTGGAAAAAAAACTATTGAATAAAATACTGTTAGACAAATAGGGGCCAACCAGGTTTTTAAACACTTTTTAAATGCAATGCAATAGCAATTATGGAGAAGTGGGAAGAAAATGAGCCCAAAGGCTGCACTCTGACTTCAAGAAACTTGCTGTAGAGTTGGCAGAAGAAAACAAGGGTCAGTACAGAGACAAATAACACTTCAATTAAAATGCAGGCACTTGATTGAGCTTGAGCAATAAAAACAATAAATTGTCCAATAGGGTAGAAATTACACAAATGGCCACAAACTAGCTTGTCCTCCAAGGTTAATAGAAGTGAAGGGATTTGAGCAGGATCTTCAAGCATTTGTAAGATTAGCACATTTTGGTCAAAGCAGAATGAACGTCCTAGCAAGGACAAAAGTAAAAGAAAAGAAATATAAAACCTCTGACTATGATGAAAATCATTGTTAACCTTTATTAAGTTCTTAGTATGTTCATGTAAAGTTGATTTATATTCATTAAAACTTGTGAGATAAATTCATGACTTGTCAGTAGATAAAATTAGTCTTGGACTGGATATAGATACCAGACATTTAGGAAATGAGAGTGCAGATGTGGCAGGTAATACTCAAGAACTCAAGGTTTTCAGGTCTATTTATGACCCAGTAGTCAGTGATGAAGGAAAATATGATGGCATATATACATATATACATACATAGAGAGAAATGGATGAGACATACATAGATTTTATAACATACTAACAGGTGATCAGTTGATTTTAGCATGTCTAAAATAGACTTAAATTTGAAAACAATGGATTTGTGTTAATTAGCTTTCATACAACTTTATCTATAAATAGCTATTTTTAAGTAATATTTTACAGTCATCATGATCTCAGTTACAATGCTGTTCTTACCTTTATAGTCGATTTCTTCTTTTTTTATCTTTTGTTTTTTTTTAAGACAAGATTTTTCTGTGAAACAGTCCTAGCTGTCCTGGCCCTCACTCTATAGAACAGGTTGTTCTCAAACTCACAGCGATCTGCCTGCCTCCTGAATGCTGGGATTAAAGGCATGTGTCACCACTGACCAGCTCATAGTCAATTTCTAAATAAGCAGGTATCACTATGGCCCAATATTCTTGGGTTATTAGACTTTTGGGTTTGACCCATGATGTGATAGGAACTGATCAGATCTCATATAAGAAGGGATTTTATCTTTGGCTCATATTCCTTCACTCCTGATTAGAAACAGTGGCCACAGTCCTAAGTGGATTCTGATCAGCTCCTGAAATGTCTCTCTGGTCAGTTAAATTTGGTGAAGAACACATACTATTTCTCTCTCTCTCTTTAATATGTAAATGTGTGTCATCTTATTAAAGACTGTAAGATGATACTAGACATATTATCATTGAGCTCTAGATCCTCAAGTGACCTCACAAACACTTGTCCACAAAGATAGCCAGAGAAATACCAGTTCATACAGCAATTTTGTGATAAATCCTTTCTTATGCTCTTACTGCATTGAGACCTGTGAACTGTAAGATTTACTTAGGTTTTTTTCTCAGTAATGCCATGTATCAGAGTTGAGAGCAGTTCAGCCAAGATACATACTTAAAAACTCATTTGTGAATGAGAAATTCTTTGTTTTTCCCTTCAAAACTATAGAATAACAGGGGGAAATTATGGCATTGGTCCAAACATTTGATAAATCCCCTAATAAGATTAATTCTGGATTATGATAGAGCAGCTGTGAGAAATACTCTTGTTAGAAAGTTTGAGAAAGCTTTCCCTCAAAGATCATCAAAGGTATAAATTTGAAGGAAGAGACAGTAGCCCATTAGATATAGGGAGATAATTAGTAGATGCAACCAAATAACCTGTAGCATGAGTACAATGTAGATTTACACTGTATGAGGCTGTGCAAGTTGGGGAAGGAGCTATTTCCTGATGTTTGTAAAGAATGTCAGGTAGTTAGAGTTAAACTCAATTTGACCAGATTTGGCATAAGGTCCTGTGGCTGTGTTTGGAGTATAGACAACAGATTTTTAGGAGCATCCAGGTGGCCAGGTGGCTTAGACTGAAATTCTTTTTATTTTTTTAACTATAATGAAGTTCCTCTAGGGAATCTGCCATGGGAGACCCACAGTTCCAAGTTCCTCCTATAAACAGCAATATTCTGCACACCTTCTGGGTTATGATGAGAAACCAAGTATAACCATCTGTTTGTGATCATAAACATGAAACTGCATTTGAGGATACTAGAAACATGATAAAGAGTGACTAATAAAAACTAACTGTTTCTTAAAATTCAAAAGAGGTTTTATTATGTATTTATAATACGACAGAGATTGGTACCAGGAGGCCAGCTGGTTGCTGCAAGGGAAGGACATATTTGACCACAGAGGCAAACCCAGAATTTTCTTTGCCAACATTAATTAACCCAGAAGAGACTTGCCTTGGGTCTATTTAAAGTGTTCAAAAGTGTTTGGCTTGGAATAAAATGCATTCCTGATTATACACTCTGCTGTTATTAGGTGTTTACCTGTTTACTTATAATTGTATGAGATATTTCTGCAAGTTATAATAACAGAATGTGAAAGATACCTACCTATGTTATGCAAGCTAGCACACTGGCATACAAAAAAATGTGAAGATTTACTTTTTTTCTTCCATGGTATAAATTGTGCTATGTTAAAACATGTACCCAATTTAAAAGACATGCTATGAAACAAAATGTTACACAGTTACATTTAGCTAGATAATATAGTTATACAGGCTTTTATTGATAATATATTACAGTTATATAATGCATAGAAATGTGACTGAATAAATGAATTAGTTTTGTGGGTTTATTTTTAGGAAATAATATTAGTGGGGAAAGAAAAGAGGATGGATGTGAGGAAGAGGGTGATAAGAATCCAATTTCTAGGATGTAAAATTAAAGGTATATGGGTTTTACTAACTACTGGTTAATAAGGTTGTGGATTGGATATTAAAAGATACAGAACCAGACTGTAGGTAAGGTTTGGGGATTTGATTCAAAGAGGCATTATTAACATCAGTCCATGTTAACATCAGCAAAGAGAATGTGTTTCCCCTCCATCCATTTCCTGATCTCTGTAAACATGTTCATCATGGTTCACAAACTCCTCTCTCCTTGTGTGAATTCAAGAAAGCATAAAATCTCATGGGAGGAATTTATGCCAGAGTGCAGAAGTGACACGTCAGTCATTACAGTCTGATGATATGTTTGCATCAGGATTGCAAAGCAGCATGAGGGCTTACAGTGAGTCAGGAATATTGAGAAAATACAAGGCATTTTTGGAGTTAGTAAAGTTATCTTTCTTGCACTTGGTTATGTTCTTGGAAGACTGTTTCATTGTATTTATGCAGGTTATTGTTTTTTTCTAACAAGGTTACTCCTTCCCATGAGACATTTTTGTTGTTGTCTTCTCTGTAGCAGAGGATCCTTAGGGTACCCAAGAAAAATCTGAACATGAAATAAGAGACCAGGGAAAGCTTAGCAATATTGACAACTAAATATACATCAGCTACAAAAGACTACATTTTACCAACATTTTTTTTCCTATTTTAAAAATACTGTTCTAAAAGTTGCAACTGGAGTATAGTGAGAGACTATCAGATAATAAAACAAAAACGTGAACTGTGTGTAGGCATATGCTTGTAGAATACTGTGCAGTTCAGTTTCCCTGATATAACTTCAAGTATGTGGATTTTCCTTTTGCTGTTTGTCAGATTTCTAAAACAGCATTGGTTTCAAATTTCTTCGTGTCTTACAAATTAAAATTTCCTTCTCAATAAGATGGGTTTTAAATATGTAAACCATTTCTAATTACTTTTTACAATTTACAATTTTACAATTTTACAACTAATTACAAATAAAATTACTTCAGTATCTTCTGTTAACAACATCTTTGGGCTACTAATTTACCCAAGTTTGATGCTAGAAAAGTCTCAACATACAACTGTATTGTGTTACAGCATTAGATACTTTGATGTTCTGATAAAACACCATGACCAAAATAACTTACAGAAGAAAACGTTCATTTGGGCTTATGACCCAGGACGATAAGATTCTTTCAAGGCAGGAGGAATGGCAACAAATGGTAGGGATGACAGCAGGAACAAAATGTTGTTAGATTCCACCTTCGGCTGTAAACAGAGCAGAGAGCAAACAGGAGGCAGGGTGATAATGCAAACTGTCAGGAGCACCTCCAGTGACAGACTTCTTTCAGCAAATCCACAGCTTCTAATCCTCCTGAGACAGGTCCACCAACTATGGAGCAAGTGTTCAAATGTCTATACCTAAGGGAGATATTTCTCTTTCAGCCCTACATAGCTTCTATGGCCATTTTCATATGTTTGTCCTTTACACACAAGTCACATTTAATTGCCAATTATCTAAGTAGTAGTAAATGATAAATTTGGGGGCTACCTGTCTGCTCTTACACACACACAATTCTTACTGGTTTTCTTTGTGGATTGTGATTAGTAACGTAAATTTGGTTCTTTGCACACCTTAGTTTGATTAGCCAATAATCTATCTTAGCTACATGGATGATAATGATAATGTGTTTTTATTTTCTTTCTCTCCATTTTTTTATTTAAATTACAAACAAGAATATTTTACGTGACAATCCCAGTTCCCTCTGCCTCCCTTCCTTCCCTGCCCTGCAACTTACACCCTACCTCTCTCATACCCTTTCTGCTCCCCAGGGAGGGTGAGGCCTTCCATAGGGGGTCTTCAGAGTCTGTCATATCCTTTGGGAGAGGGCCTAGGCCCACCCCCTGTCTAAGATAAGGGAGCATCCCTCTATGTGGAATGGGGTCCCAAAGTCTATTCCTATGCTAGGGATAAGTACTGATCTACTACAAAAGGCCCCATAGACTTCTGAGGTCTCCTCACTGACGCCCTCGTTAATGGGGTCTGGTTTACCAGCTATCAGTCTGGGAACCAAGAGTTCCTCCTTGTTCAGGCCAGCTGTTTCTGTGGGTTTCACAAGTCTAGCCTTGACCAATCACTCCTCCTTCTCTGCAACTGGATTCCAGTTCAGTTCAGTGTTTAGCTGTGGGTGACTGATTCTACTTCCATCAGCTGCTGGATGAAGGCTCTAGGATGGCATATAAGTCAGCCATCTCATCATCAGTGGAGGGCATTTAAGGTAGCCTCTCCTCTGTTGCTTAGATTGTTAGATGGTATCATCAATGTGGATCTTGGAATATAAGACATCTGATTTCCCAGAAGGTTTTCTATGATGTTCTTATTTTATATAGGCCAAGAAATAAGACACCTTTTATTTGTAGGATGTCATAACTATCAGACATAAAATAACATCTACTTTGGTAGTGCATATGTATGGAATATATCTCTGCTTTAAGAGAATCAATAGAAAGACAAGTAGTAAGAGTAAAATTCCCATGTTAGGGAAGCACTTATACATCTTTAATGTTATTTTGAAATAACTATACACTTATAGAAAATATTAAAAAGAGTCAGTTCTCTCTTTACACTATGTGGGTCCCAGAGATCAAACTCAGATCATTAAAAGTAGTGGCAAGTACCTCATATATACCTTGTATATTCTTCTATGAGAATGTACATTTGCAGACTAGCTTCTTGAGTTCTTTGTATATTTTGGAAATCAGCCCTCTATCAGTTGTGGGGTTGGTGAATATATTTTCCCATTCTGTGGGCCGCCATTTTGTCTTGTTGACTGTGTCCTTTACCTTACAGAAGCTTCTCAGTCTCAGGAGGTCCCATTTATTAATTGTCGATCTCAGTGTCTGTGCTACTGGTGTTATGTTCAGGAAGTGGTCTCCTGTACCAATTCATTCGAGGGTACCACCTACCTCTCTTCTAAGAGGTTCAGTGTGGCTAGATTTATGTTGATGTCTTTGATCCATTTGGACTTAAGTCCTGTGCTTGGCAATAGATATGGATCTATCTGCTGTCTTCTACATGTCAGCATCCAGTTATGCCAACACCATTTGTTGAAGATGCTTTCTTTTTTCCATTGTATAATTTTAGCTTCTTAGTCAAAAATCAGGTGTTCATTGATGTGTGAGTTAATATCAGGGTTTTTAATTCTATTCCTTTGGTCTACCTGTCAATTTTGTGCCTATACCAAGCTGTTTTCAGGACTATAGCTCTATAATAGAGCTTGGAGTCAGGAATGGTGATGCCTCCAGAAGTTCCTAGTGCATTCATCCAGTAGCTGATGGAAGCAGAAGCAGGGTGGGGGCCAGGGGAGGAGGGGAGGGAGAGGGAACTGAGATTGACATGTAAAAGAAGCTTGTTTCTAATTTAAATAGAAAAAATGAGAATGCACATGTGCACATGTATACACACATGCATAAATACCATATAAATTTTAAAATAATATTAGAAATTCTCATAGATCTCTTGCCCCACTTCTAAATTATTATTATTATACACAATTATAATAGACAAAGACAAGAAATTATCATTGATAATAGTACTGTTAATTAGGTATCTGATCTTATTTGAAGTTTCAGTTTTAGATTACAAGATCCAACCCAAAATGTCATCATTTATACTTTGCATTTCTTCTTACTTTCCATCACTGCGTGGCAGTTCTGAGATATTCCATGCCTGCTTCTGTCTTTCAACATTTGGAAAATATTGGTTAGTTATTTTGTAGAATATCAGTATTTGTCTGACATTTCTCATGATCAGGTTGTGGCTAGGAATTAATAGGGTATGACAAAGGAGTAGTATGTGCCCATCTAGTGAAATCATGAAGCAAGATGTCTCATTAAGGCTGAGTGTGAACCTGACAACTGGGTTAAAATGGTCAGCTGACTTCACCACTGTAACTATCACCTGCACCCTGACATTGACTTTATTCAAAGGTATGAGTAGTACTTCTGAATTTATTAAATTTTAGCCAATCCCTGTACTCATTTATGCATGTTATCCTAACCAAAAGTTATAGTTCCACCTAGTTGTTATCCCAATATGTTTGATAAGAATTAGTACAGTGTAATTTAGACAGTTTTAAATAAAAATCAGTTCATAAGTGGAAATGATCACCCATGGCATTTTAAATAAGATCATAAATAGAATAGTTAAAGGTAAATTGGCAGTGTGTTCATTTCATTCCCCAGAACTACAGAGACATCTGGTAAATATGTGGCAGTCCAGGCCCAAAACCTCATTTTCTCAGAACCTGTATCATTTGCCCAATTTAGCCTAAGTCATCCTGATTAAATAAAGAACATATTTATTACTTGCTACCTATTTTGGATAATTAAACTAACTAAATAGATAAGCACCCACTGAGAAGAGCATATATAGCTCCTTCAAAACTGCCACAAGTATAATTTCTTCAGTTGCTATAGGGTAGGAGCAAAGCCTGTTTTATGCCAATCATTCTGAATATAGATGTTATAATTCAATCTCTTTACTTAGTCTCTGTACTAATGGGGACATCTACCCACTACTGGAGAGTAAGGCAACAATTTCAGGCAGCTTTACAAGATTCTTGCTCTCTCTTTCTCTTTGTAGCCGATACAACACAGAGAAGTGAAATTGACCATTTACAGGGCCAGAAAAAAGCAGCAGAAGAAATAAGTGGCTCCTGTTCACTTTCAAGCCCACTGGCCTCTTTGGCAAATGTACTTCAAGTTATTGTGATTGTTTGGTAATCTGTATAACCCTTTAGGTAGCAACTGATACATGACACATGCTCAAGAAAGAAAAACATAGCTGGCAATTTTTACTATTGTTTTCCCCTATTTCTTACCTGAGATTCAGATATTGGGGGGGGGGCAGTGGCAAGGAAACAGAGACAATGACTTATTTAAGTAGTTCTTTTTCATTTATTAGGTGCCACTAGAAAAACTTTGGTGGACTAAATAAAAATTCATTAAGAATTGTTGAGAGAATGGAAAAATATGGCACCATCTATGTTTTATTTTTTAATTTTTCTTTTTTATTTAAATTAGGAACCAGCTTGTTTTACATGTCAATCCCATTGCCTCTCCCTCCTCTCCTTCCCTGCTCCCCATCAACACCCTATGCCATCCCCTTTCTGCTCCCCAGGGAGGGTGAGGCCTGCCATGGGAGATCTTCAAAGTCTATCATTTGGAGCAGGGCCTACCCTCCCACCCCGTGTGTCTAGGCTGAAAGAGTATCCCTCTATGTGGAATGGCCTCCCAAAGTTCATTCTTTTGCTACGAATAAATACTAATCTAGTACCGGAGACCCCATAGATTGCCGAGGTCTCCTCACTGACACCCACATTCGTGGGGGGGGGGTCTGGATCAGTCCCATGCTCGTTTCCCAGCTATCAGTCTGGTGTTCATGACCTCCCCCTTGTTCAGGTCAGCTGTTTCTGTGGTTTTTCCCAACCTTGTCTTGACCCCTTTGCTCATCACTCTCCCTCTCAACAACTGGATTCCAGAGTTCAGATCAGGGTTTAGCTGTGGGGGTCTGATTCTGCTTCCATCAGCTACTGAATGAAGGCTCTGGGTTGGCATATAAGGTAGTCATCAATCTCATTATCGGAGAAGGGCATTCAAGGTAGCCTCTCCACTATTGGTTAAACTGTTAGTTGGGGTCAACCTTGTAGACCTCTGGATATTTACCTAGTGCCAGATTTCTCTTTAAACCTATAATGGCTCCCTCTAAAATGTTCAAGAAAATAAGCTAAAATGTATGCTAAAATGTAAACTCCATGAAGACAGGAATGGTTTAATTCACTAAGATTCCCAATGTCCAATACAAAACAAATATTCCAGAGTATTTTTCATAATTTTCTTTAATATATATTAGTTATGCATAATCATAGGTATCATGGCTTTTCATATATGTACATAACAGATTTCTGTCATATTTATCTGCCTCTATTTCACTTTCTTGATTGCCTCCCACACCTAATAATCTCTTTTCTATTCCAAACTACTTACCCTTTCCATTTTCCCATCAGTTTTGTTTGTTTGTTTGTTTGTTTTGTGTGTAAGACCTGATGAATTTTATAAAGGCTTTTTATAGGAACGTGAGTGAGGGTTTCTTTGCAAGCCCATTGGCCCCTTACCACTAGCTACTAACCAGTAATAGAAATGTCTCCCCTTGCATAAAACTATTAACTGCAAATATTCTCAGGAATGAATGGGGCCCAATAATCCCCTCCCATTTCCATGGCAGGATGTTAACAGATTCAATGTTCGGCAGACCCTTTGTCCATTGAAGTTTTGTAAGCATGAATAATTAAGAGACCCAGAGACTGATATTGGGGTTCAAATGTCAAGCTGAATATCAGAAAAGCAAAGCAGCTGGCCACGAGTTCTCACCTCTACTCAGGCTGAAAGGGCTGATCCACATAAGAGCTCACCAAGTCTCAAACTGCTGCCTCTCCTCATTGTGGCTGGAGAATGAAACCTCTACTGAGACCTTACTTCTGTCTTATATATTTCCCTAATGTCAGGATTAAAGGTGTGAGATGTGATCTCTTTTAGACTGATTCACTCTTATGTAGATCTGGGTGGCCTTGGATTCACAGAGATCCATCTAACTCTTATTTCTGATTCCAAGAATTAATGGTGTGTACCAACATCTCCTAGCTTCTGGCTGCTGGGATTAAAGATGTATACCAACACCTTCTAGCTTCTGGATGCTGGGATTAAAGATGTGTACCTGGCTTCTATGGCTTGTGGTTGACTTTGCTTTCTAAATCCCCATGCAAGCTTTAATAAATCATAAATAATATATCACTACAGTTTTGAGATGATTGTTCCAAAATAATATTTTGTTTCACCAATAATAGCACATAATCCCAACATAGATTTTGTACTGTTTTTGCCCAGTTGGTTTATTGTGGTTATGTTTTGTTTAAACGTATCTTAAATGAAGAGCTAATGGTTATTGCATATCCTAGAATTCTGCTCATTTTATCACTAAAAATGACTTCAAGTTTGCTCTAAGCAGAACAAAACTCTTAAGATTGCATCACTAAATCTTCTTCTCCAAAGAGTCATTTGTTGCTTGGAATTCTTTGTCAAGGTTTGAGATCCCACAAACTTCCTCCATTCCATGTTAACATCTCGGTTGACAGTGCCATTTTTCTGGTCTTGTTTAGGTAGACATTTCTAGGAAAGATTGTTTCACAGCAAGCTACCAGGTATTCTGGCCCTTACTAATCTTTCTCTTCCCCTCTCCTGTGATGAGCCCTGAGCTATAGATGCAGTAATTGTGATTTAGACGTATCTGTTGGGACTGGGCCCATGTGATCCATTGATCTCTGCAATTTATCCACTGTGATTTGCTCTGATCATCTCTATTTGTTGGAGTGAGAAACTTCTTAAATGATGGCTGGTAGCTACACTTACCTGTGAGTATGAGGATAAGATTTAGAATGTAAGAAGGGATTATGCTGATCTAGCCAAGTGCTGTTAGTAGATTCTTTTCTTTTTGTATTATAGTGATACAGACTTGTATGCAGTATCTAATAAGTTTTTCTATAAACTTCTGAAATTTGTGGTAATATCTCCATTTTAAATGGGAAAAGTTAGAGGATGGGAAACAGCTTCAAAGTCTTAAAAATCAAGAATGAATACTGGGTTTGTTAGCAAAGACCATATATTTTCTTAATTGGCGCCTATGCCCTTATGTTCCAGCTCTACGGCATTAACACAGTGTTTGGTTTTTTGGTTTATGGCAAAACAAAATGATTTCCACAAAGCAGATCCTGTTTTTTTTTTTTTATTTTCCTTGCTCTATTTACCTCAGGCTGGTTGCTAGCATTCACTAAATAATTTGTGAGTAAGATTTGGTTTATCCCCTTTATTGGTATATACCATCATACAAATCTTTGGGGAGTGTTTCTGCTGGAAATCTTCTGGTTTTGATGAAGTAGGTACAGACTCTCTTTTAAGCTCCCAGATATCTGATTTGGCTGTCTGAGCAATTGGCAAGCTGTGCATAATGATAAATATACTAGTAAGCTTTGCTTCCCCACTAAGTGCATGCACGTAAAAGCCCTGAACATTGCACGGCTCTTGCCTCTTTAAATGTGACACCTAATGTATTAGGTATTAGAGTGTTTTGTGCTTACCTTTAGCTCCTCTTTAGTTTAGGTGATTAAAAAATGCCTGTTGCTGTCTGTATTGCAACACGCTTCATTAACAGTGATTTATTTGGGAGTTTAGCAGAATTGGCACTGTGCAGCACACTGGTGGGCAGGAAGAAAACAAACGTGAGATGGTTGCTTAAGAAATCTTCTTTCCTCTGCTTGTGGTAGGAGCCCAAGGGCCTACAGAGTCTGCTTTCCCATACCTAGAAAGCAAGGATAAGATTAAGATGTAACTTCTTGTCCCTGCCCTTGGTCACTAGCCCCTCCCCCCTTCCATCCCTATCTTTCTTGTGATGCTCACTCAGAAGGGAATCCAAGAATTTCCCCTGTGGCATTAGGCACTCTCCTCTGCATCTGTTGTTTCCCAATGCCAGATGATTCCAGGCTTTGCCCATTTTCCCTCAACAAGTTTTCTTGCTCAAAACCATGTTCAGCTTCTTGCAGTAGAATCTAATTCTAAATATTTTTCTCTCATATTATTTTAAACAACTCTGCATCTTTACTGCTGTTTTATCCAAAAAAAAAAAAAAAAAAGAAAGTGAGGGTAGCAGAGGTTAAATGACTTGCCCAAGGTCAACAGCTAAGTGGTAAAGCTGGGATTTAGACCAGCCTGGTATGGAGCTACAGCCGAAATGCTCAACTACCAAAGGGGAGCAAAGGTGTTTTTATTTTATTTGCAACATGTATTGATTTTGTCGTGTCTATTTGAAATGTTCTGTTGAGAAGATGCTGGAGCTGCCCTCAGGCTAAGCAGGAATGAGTGCCAATCAGTTAACATTGCTCTCTGAGGGAGAGGAAGAAGGAAGGGAGAGGTGCCAGGCATGCTTCTTTCCTGAGCTATGATTTACTCTTGTTATTTTTTTATTGTAATGAGAATATGATGATATAGGAATGACACTCTAACAGAAAGATGAAGCATCATAGTCACCAGAATGAAAGAGGAAGTCTCTGATTTTATAGGCTGTAGTTTGCCCCACATAGCTCCTTGGTAAACTCAAGAGTAGGTAAATGCCTATGAAGTGATACTTTACATCTCACTACTGGGCAGGATAGAAGTGTTCTCTATGTCTGGTGGAAATGCTGTATGACTTTATATATGTTTTAGACTCATCAAACTATACAACTAAACAGTCTATGACTCCATGTAAAATATCTCAATAATCTTAGGAAGAAAATATTTGAACTTAAAATTAGTCTCTTACTCATAAGAATAACAGGGAGCAATTTACTTAACCTACAAAATGAAAACTGTATTGCTGTCTATCTCAAGTGTTATATTAAAGATTATGTTACTTAAAGCTAGTGCACAGGTAACTACTTCTCTGTAAGAAATTCTTTAAGTGGTATCTATTATTTATCATTTTCATAGTAATTTTGTCTTATGTTCCCTTATCAAATCACAGTCATGACTGAAGAGTTTAATCATATCTACTTTCATGATGACTATTTCCTATTACATTTTGATGTGTATTCTCCATACCTGGAAGCTTCATCTCTGTGGATAATTTTAAATAATATTTCAGATGAACAATAGTAGAAGTTTTTAAGCTCTGTTTGTTAGCTTTTTATGCAGAATGTTAAAATGTTCGATGCCTACTCTGGGGAGATAACCCAGCAGTTGAAAGGCACTTGTGTTCTGGCAGAGTACCTGGGTTCAATTCTCTGCATCCACATGGTGGCTCACTGTCATCTCTAACTTCAGATATGAGGCCTCTTTCTTCTGGCCTCTGTGGATAACAGGCAAGCACGTGGCGTACATACATACTTGCAGGCGAAACACTCGTACACCTAAACTGAAAAAAAGTCTTTAAAAATGTTCAATACCTCTTTGCCCTGAATTCATGACACTTATTAGAGCTTATTGCTACAAGGTATATTTGAAGCTATTGAATGGATTCACTATGATAGAAAGATCAGGATAAATGTGTGATATACAGCTAAAAAGGTAAGCTGATAAGGAAATCACCAATGCAAAAAAAAATAGTAGAGAGAGGGAAGGAAGGAGGGAGGAAAAGAAATGCAATCAGTGAGGCTCAGATGAAAATTTATTATCCAAATTACATGATATAACTAAATTTGGAAAACAGTAGAACAAGGTTTTTTTGTCATTGAAAATTACTATGTAAGAGAGGAGAATTCTTATCCATAAGGAAAATTAATGAACAGAAGAGAAAAAATTAATAAATAGCACATAAGGAAAACTCAATTTTCAGCATTAAGAAACCATAGAAAGAGCCTAGCATGAGAAGCTATTCCCTGAGAGGAATGAGAGTGAGAAAGCTGTTTACATATTCTTTTAATACACATGAAAGTTAAATGAAAGTCTAAAAGTCAGTACAGTAAGCTATTTCTTAGTGGAAGGTATGGATGGTGAGTATGTGTTCATAGCTAGGGATTCAATCCCCGTAACAACACTGTACACAAAAGCAAGGTATCTCAAACTCAGGAATCCCAATGGTGACAAAAATGTGATGATTGCTTTTTTCTTAACTAAATATGAAGAGACACCTCTTTTCTGTGAGAACAGTGAAATTCAATGTTTTAGGAAGCTTAACGCACTGGCCCAGCCCTCTCTGACTCTTGAAAAAATTTGTGCTATGAGATAGTAGTACCTTTGAGCCTGGATGCCAGCTATTCTGAAGTGTAGAACATTGGTTTATTTTTAATATCATATTAAGATTATTAGGAATACTTTGAGTTTTCCTCAGTAGCCATGTATAAATGTCCAATATCAAGTTAATTTTTATAAGGAAAAGCTACACTGAGAAATTGATAGTATTTTTTACATGAGAGAGAGCCTTCAAGAATTGGAATGAGGGCAGAAGAGATGACTTAGCAGTTCAAAGTATGTGCTGCTCTTCCAGGAGACTTGAATTCAGTTTCCTGCATCCACAATGGATGGCTTACAGCCACCTGTATGTCCAGTTTCAGCAATTCTGATAGCCTCAATTGAAAATGAAACTAATATTGCATAGCTTCCTTCTACTGTAGAATATATCTGCTTAGCATAGGCATTATATGGAATCAACAGAAATAGAATGTACTATTTTTCACCTATAAATTCTGTAATTACATGGTGACTGGGGTTCACTATTTCTTGAGGTCCTCTCTAATGTAGTCTTGGTACATATCATCAAAATCAGCCCGTGGGTGAGTGAGTAGGGTGTACTTGAGGAATTCCATTTCACTCATGTCTACCTCTTGGTGATTAGTTATGACTTCTCAAATACATAACCAGGATTCCTCACATTCTTGCCCTAAGCAATGCAAACAAACCTAACAATGGTCCTTTTTTCACCTTTGCTAGCAGCCTGTTCATTACAATCTCCAGTAAATTGTCAGGGGTGGGTACCACATAGGAATGGAAGAGTTACAAAGCAAATACAAAAGAGAGAGCTAAATGATCTAACAAGTGAGTATTCAGTATCCAAGAAACTTAAAGCCATATGTTATGACCATAAAATGTAGATTATCTATCTTTCTTATTTAATTATAAGCTAAATGTATGGTCACTTAACTTGCCTACCCAGGTGAGTTTAAAATGTTTTATGAATAGAGGCCTTGACCTTTGTGATTTGTATATTACCATTTGTATTACTGGCTTTACAAAAAAATATCTGTTGATTGGTTGAATTTTAAGATCTAACTACTTCCCATTCTTCCATCTAGATGTTAGGCACATTGCTCTCTCTCTCTGGGGAATCCCACTTTTCTTTATGTTTTCATTTTTGTTCACTGCTTTTCCACCATTGTGATTGACAACACTGCTCAATAGCCAATTGTAGAGCTAGAACATGATCAACTATAGAATGCAATTTCAAATGACCTTCTTTTAAATTCCTGCATTAAGAATGCCAGTGCCCTCAATAAATAATAATTAGCAAAAAGACCAAAGTTCCTCTTGTACTTAGACATGTGGGAGAGGCATTCTGAATTAATGCTTGGGAAATGTGGCCTTCTGACAAAGACTCGACCTGAACATCCATGTTATGCTTTGCATGATGAATACTATACACATTCTGTACTTCAGCTTGCTGATAGTTCACCTTGGCTTTGGTAGAAGACAACAGGGAACACAGAAGTGGAGGAGAGAGACACCATGAGAACATGATGTCAGACTTCAGAAAACATTTCACTTTACCAAAAAAAGAGTTCATTGCTTATAGCAAATGTCAACTGCTTTAGTATGGAGACATGGATTTGAATAGAGCCTGAATTGATTTCTGAATATTTGACCTTGGAAAAGTTCCATAGGCTCTCATATTTGAAGTTTCAAAGCTGTCATTCTATAAAGCACAGTGCTGCCTGACCCCAGAGTGCTTGATAAGGTTTAAATGAGAAAAGAATATAAAAGTACAGTACGTCAACAAAGGATGTTAGGTACATTTATTCTTCCATTTACATGCAAACTCTTTAGTGACTTCCTTTTCTAATAAGTCATATCATTCTATGTGCCTTTTAAATATCAAAAAAGAAAGCAATGAACCATTCCTTCATAAAGTTAAAAATTCAGTTTGAAAAAGCTAAGTTTGAATCTGAGCCCAAGCAAGAATAAGCATTTACAAAACATTCCAGTTTACCTTTAGATTTCTCTCTGGTAGCCAATAGAAGTTCATGTGTGATTTCTAACCTACAGAATATCTGACACAATTAAAGATTATATAGCTATCCCCAAATCACATGGTTTTTAACAAAACCAGAAAGAATTCAGTGTGCTTCATTTCAAATCCAGCATTTCCTGCTTTGTCTTCATGATTAGAGGCCTTGAAAAATGCATTATAGTTTAAAAGCATACTTAGTAATAGGAGATGTAAAAAGCCTTGTTGATCAGAGGAGAAAAAGAGAAGAAATAAATTAAATATTCGTTGCTATGAGGGCAGGCTTGGACAGCAGATCCCTCATAGGGAAGTCAGCTGGTTAGGATCCTATCTCTCTTGAAAGCCATTCTAGATCTGTGTTTGACCTTCCAAAGCAAGACTGAAAGTCTATGCATGTAGATGTTAGTTCTCCTAAGACACATGCCACCATACCCAGTATTGTGTGTTGCTTCTGTGGATCCAAATTCAGGTCCTCATTCTTGGGAAACAAGTGTTTTAGTGACTAAGTTATCCTTCCAGCCCAAGTTCAAAACCTTTCATGCACCACGAAGACTGGTGGGAAATGGGCACTGGACTTACCTCCAACCACTTTTTCCTTTCAGAGTCCCACCATAGCCTGTTGCCAGCTGTCTTTAACAAGCATAGCTTCTGAGCCAACTCCAACAGAGTATGCATGCTGAGAGGCGCATGGATTTTTCTCCTTAATCTTTCCAGTAAGCACCAAATTTGCATAATTTTTCAGTTATTTTATAGATGAAGTACGTAGCTGGAGAATGGTAGGTCTGTGATGAGAGTGCATGGCAGTGTGGCTAGATGCACCTTTTACTCTTTTGTGTCATTACAGCTTGACTCTGACTCTAAGATCTGTTTCTTGACTGTTGGTTTTCCCAGTAGTTGAGATTAGAAAGTCTTTTCTCCATTATTTGACTGTTAAGATTGATTCATGCAGGCCCTATGAAGTACATTTTTTAAGACCTAGCTCCACCCATTTCTGGATTCCTGTCCCCTGTTTTTCTGCCTCCACAACTAACCTTAGTGGATTTACTAGATGCTTTGTGTTGAATTATAATTACTGGTTTATTTGCCTTTCACAAGCAAACTGCAAACTGAGTGATGACAAGGTCTTGCCTTCCTTGTCTCTGCACACCCACCAATTAACACTGTGTGAGCTGAATTGGTGTCATTTGAATGACAATATAATGTTAATTTAACCAAGTGCCAGAACATATATTAGTATATTGCCAAGACTCTCAGTGATGGTCTGAATCATTCCTTTGTAGTTATTCAGTGGTTTATCCTTGTGTACAATTACTAGTATAGCCATTGCTTGAAGGACTGGGGAAAATTCTGCTTGGTATGGAAATTTAAAAAAAAAAAGTAGAATTCTCAGTTATCCATCTCCCTCTTCCTCAGAGAAAAATAACCAAGTTCTGTTTCATTGTGCAGCAGCATCCTCTCCAGGATTTATGTGTCAGTCCTGGAGAAGATCTTGGAGTTAGTGCATAGTATACTACCTCTGCTGCAGCTACCTTCCAATAAAGCAGAGAAAGCTCAAAGCTTCACGGGAGATCTATTGCTGCCATAACTCTCAGCTTATCCAGCACCTTTCTTCTTGGCGCTGGCCAGAAAACCGAAATTATGAAACTTTCTATCCTGCACCACTGTCCCACATGAGGGTCATGAATCTCTAGCATCCTTCAGAAGACCTACTGCTTCTGATAATCCTGCCCACTAGAAAAACGACTGTCAAGGACACCATTATTTCTGATTACTAAGGGTGAATCTTATCACCCGAATATAAATAAATGCCCATACAGTTCTTGAATTTCTCCATCTTTAGGCTCTCCAGCCCTTCAAAGAATGTGTCTTATAAATAGTATCATTATCGTGAGCTAAATCTTGGTCATGTAACTGGATACATTTCCTAAGCTGGTTTTAATTGCTCCTAGAAACTGCTTAACATTGTAGATCAATCTCTAGATCTGAGATGACATTACCCTGGCAAATTAATTATTAATACTCTGATCATTCTCTTTAGACATTAATAGTTTTCATTGATCAGCACATCCTGTTTATCCAAAACGCCCTAATCACCATTCATGTTATGAGAGTGTCTGAACATAACCAATTAGAGACACAACCCACTTTCAGCCACATCAGCAGATCACAGGTCAAGGGTGTCTCCTGTCTTCACAACATATTAAGTCTGGTTCTATCACAGGTGGATCTATTTAAAGCCACTAGAGAGGGACGAGTTCTCTAATGATGGCTGCTCCTTTTCTCTTGTCTTTCTGGCACACATGAAGGTTTTTCAGTGACCGGGTATAGTAAATTAATCCTGAGAGGACCTTTTCACAGAAGCCTGTATTTGCTCACAGTGTGTCTGTCATACACAAGAATGAGATGAGAAGCTTTGGGTTATATTCAATAAAAAGTGCCTGCAGTTACCATGATGTGCATATGCATTATTCGTGTGTGTGTGTGTGTGTGTGTGTGTGTGTGTGTGTGTGTGTTGAGGTTGCATTAACCATCAGGACTGGTAACTGGTGATACTGGATAGTTTTCAAGGAGCTTTTATAGTCTGAACCAGGCCACATTTTTTTCCAAAACAACCTTCACAGGAAGACCAAGAAATACTTAGGACTACACAGCTAATTCCTGCCAGAGCTGCAGTTCACTGCATCTGGGGTTTGTTGTTTTTGCTATGTGGTTGTCAGGTGTGTTGTAAGAGTCCTACTTTACCTTCAAAACCCAGGGTCCAGGCTGGGAGGAGTTAATTACCTTGCTTTCTAAGCCAGAAAGTTTCACCCTTCCACAATAAAGGCATATGTCACAGTTGATGAAGTGGTGGCTAGCTATCTCCACTGGAGCATGAGCTCCTGGAAGCTAGAGACAGTATCTTGTTCATTTGAGAAAGACCCTTGTATCTGGAAAGCAAACAATACTCCATGTGTCATATATGGCTGCCTGCCAGACTTATAGAAAAATGTGCAGAAGAGAGAAAACACTGTGGGCATGTAGTGATCTTCTAGTAACAAAGTGAAGTTTGTTTAATTTTTTCAATCATTAAATTTATTGAAAAATAGCAATATCTAAGTAAATGTCATAGTTGGGTTTTGTATTGCTGATATAAAACACCATAATCTTGGTGAGGAAAGTGTTTGTTTCAGAGTACATTTCTAAATCACAGTCTACCACTGAATAAAGTCAGGACAAAAATTTAAACAGGGCAGGAATCTGGATACAGGAGTTTTTGTAGAGGCAATGGAGAGGTGCTTCTTGCTGGCTTTCTCCTCATGACTTGCTCAGCCTGCTTTCTCCAAGAATCCAAAGACTATCTGCCCAGGGATGGCATCACACACAATAGTCTGGGCCATTGCCCATCAATCACCAATGAAGGAAATGTACCACAGGTAACTCTGGTGGTGACATTTTCTCTCTCTTGAGATTTCCTTTTCCCAAATATCTCTAGCTGTGTCAAGTTGACATAAAACTAACCAGCACATTGAATATATAATAGAAAATTTTGAGATTATTAAATTATTTTCTGTTGATACAAATACATATAGTCTTCTGCAACAGCACTTTCTGCAGCCTTTATTAGAATAGGTTTCAAATACAGGTAAGTTTTTACCATTTGTGAACTCATCATCTGTAGATTCTGACTCATCAGTTTTTACTGAAGGTTTAGGGCACTAACTACAGTTGGTCAATTCATTCCAGGAGTGTTAATTTGGTTCAATCAAAAAAATCACTTACTATGCATTTATAAATTCTTTATTTTTAATCATATTTGTAGCATTTCATATGTATGTGTATAATATATCCTTATCCCCCACCCTATCCTCTCTTATCCATTCCTCCACATTATTGTTCATATCAATGCCTTTCTAAGATTCCTGACATTTGAGTTGACTTTTGACCCACTTAGTTAATGAGAGCTATTTGTGCCAGCATTAATTGAAATATCTAGTGGGGTCACTGGTGGGGACAAAAATAGAAGACAGTGACTCTCCTATTCCTCAATAGATCAGTACCAAGAAAAGTCAATCCTTCATCCATCCATGCCTGATGGGCCCAATCTTACACAGAGCCCATGCAGGTTTCAGCAGCTGCTGTGAGTTCCTGATTTCACTGGTGTGTCTTGCCTAGATGCAGTTTTAAAGCTCATCACCCCATTTTCTGGCTTTTACATCCTTTCCATCCTCTTTTGTAATGTACCCTGAGCCTTAGAGGGAAGCTGTAAATGTTTTGTTTAAGGATAAGTGTTCCATCATCAAGTATTCAGTTTCACTGAACATGCCTGATCTTATTTTAAAATATTTTAAATTGTCAATCATTGATCAATTTTCAAAGTTTTTCTTTGAAAAGTTGTGTGTACTTCTACAAATCTGGGCCTGGGCCCTTCATGTCCTTGCTCTGATTGAGCAGGACATGGGTAGAAAGTTCCCCTTTCTGCTAGGAGCTACAAGGGCTCTCTGTAATGCCAGTGGTTTCTTATTTAACTCGTAAATTTGCTTATGTGGTTTTTGAAAGGTTCACAAAATAAATCCCTATCTTTATTTCAGAATTCCAGTTTAAGTTTTCTAGGGAATAATGAGGGAATTATTGTGCTTCTTTATTTAAGGGAGTTTTTGATAAATTGATTAAGGGGGTTAATTTAAGATTAAGTACCTTTTTAAAAGCTCTCTATACTTTCTATTTATCTAATTTTATTTATAGTGCTACATAAGGCTATATTCATGCAAGTGTATAACACACTGTTAGACTATTCCCCATCATCCCTCAATACTACTCCTCAGTGTTCCCCTCATATTGGTCCCCTTTGTCCTTCTAAGCAGTTTTGCTTTTACTTTCATGTTGTTTGTACATATATGATTTTAAGTCTCTGTAAGACCAGGATCCATGCATGATGTTTATCTTTCTGACACTAAGTTAATTTCTTTAAGGCTGTCTCCAGTTGTATCCATTTCCTGAAAACATTGTAACTTCTTCCTTCATTTTAATTTTTTCTTGGATTTCTCCATGGCCAGTTGACCGCAACTCCCAATTGGGAGGTGTGTACTTTGGTTGCCTTTAGTTTTACCCCATTTTTCTTCAGTTCAATGAATTACCTGAGGCAGCTACTTAATGTAGAAAAGGAGGTTTGTTGTAGCTTACAGTTTTAGAAGCTTAAAGTCCAAAAAGTTTGGAACAGACTCAGGCAACAACCCTGTGTTGTATGGAAGCAAGGAGTATATGCAAGGAAAGAAACGACAATAGCAGATAGGAGCCAAATGATGAGTGAGCCAGGACTTTCTGTCATAAGTCAGTCTTGGAAGGATTCATGGGTCCATTGAGCAGCTTACCCCTTTTGGGGACATTTCCTTCAATGGCATAATCATGTCCCACTGAGTTGTGCCTTTCTCAGATCTCATTATCTCTTACTTTACAACACTTTGTGCCAAGCATCTTGAACGTGAACCTTTGAGACCATATTCACAAAAGTCATATCCATACTGCAGCACAATTTTAAAATAGAATATGGAACACAGTAGGAAATACATGCATTGGTAGAGTGCAGTTTCCCCACACAATTCCATCCTGGAATTCAGAGTTCACCTTAAGGCCAGGAAAAGCTCACATTATTTATCTCATTCTGTGAACATTTCTCTATTTAATTTTTTGATTTATTCTTTTTTGAAAAAATAAGAAGACAAAATACTAAAGGATAGAGAATGATCGTGTAAACCAAGGTCTCTTTACTGCCTTCAAGTTAATTCCTACCTAATCAGGAGAGATCCTTGTTTATTACAGGGGCATACCATCCTTGGTCCTTGCCTATGTATTGTTTGAATGAAAGCAATATGAAGCAGAGTAGGCATGTTCATCTACATTTCTAATCCTGGAACTGAGGAGGCTGAGGCAGGAGAAATTGAGTCTGGAGCCAGCATAAGCTATATAGAGAAACCCTATATTAAAATAAAATATAATTAAGAGGCTTATTTGTCTTCATAATCTGGTGTTCTTTCTTTTCTTTCAATTGTTGCCACAAGCCAATTTTATTCTTATTCAATTAAAGGCAGGGATTCAGAAACCGTAAGGAGACATGGATCCACATCTCATTGTAATGTCTCTTCTTGTCCACAGATTAAAGGTTGCACAAAACTTAAAAGGAGCAGAAGCAGCGGTTCTATTCACTTGTTATTGGACTTGAAACTCCTTTGACCTCGGAAACTGAAGATGAGGTTGCCATGGGAACTGCTAGTGCTGCAATCATTCATGTTGTGCCTTGCAGGTAGAGTGTCATTTCAAAACTTTTTGATTTAAAGGTGCCACTGTATTTCACACTAATTCAAAAGTAGGCCTTTGCTTTAGATGGCAATGGTAAAATCCTAAGTGTGCAGGTTACTGTGGCTATCATTTGCTGACAGTGGTGAACACACCTTCTTGCTGGTCTTTTCTGGCTTTTTCATGACACCCTGTCCAGACATCATAGTGATGTTTCATCTGTTGACCTTTCCTTTTACAGATTTTTAAGCCATTATTTAGTTTGAACATTGTTATTTTTTGCTCTTCCCAGGGCTCAACTGCATGGAGGTTTTAGACAGTAAATCTAATGATACAGTCAAAAGTATAGCCTATTTGTTGTCAGTGGATGGGATTTTATCTGAGTAGTTCTTTCAATCCACTCCATTTTATTAGTCTATGCTTTCTATGTCAATGTCACTATAGCCTACTAGAACCCAGAAAACAAAATACAGAAGTTTTGCCATGTACTCATGGGCAATCCCTGGAAAACAGGCTTTAAAAGTTCAAAGATGGGGCTCGGTGGTGGTGCCATATACTTTTAATCACATCACTTGCAAGGCAGAGGCAGGCTGATCTCTGTGAGATCAAGGCCAACTTAATCTACAAAGTCAGTTCCAGGACAGCTAGGGATGTTATATAGAGAAACCCTGTCTAGAAAAACAAGAAAAGTTCAAACATGCCATTTATTGCTTTTTCAGTTTTCTGGGATATTTGAGGACTTGACGTGTGTGATTCAGGAGTAATTTCATTGTAAGTCCCCCTGAGCTGGAAACTGTTTCCTTGTTTGGGTTAATATGCAACTTTAAGAGTCTTTTTAAGTGAACCCAATTGACCTTATTTGCTGTTCATAGTGTTAATTTGCAAAGAGACATTTGAATATATTTGTGGTTTTTTTTTGTAACATAAAGCAAATAGAACTTTTGGACTAGTCTTTTTAACTGATGCATCTATTTTGATATTACTGGGTAACTTTCCGTGGGCAGGCCCAGGTCTACTATCCTAAGCAGAACTTACGCAGCTACCATGTTATCACGGTTCTATTGACTCATAAGTACACTGTTCGACAAATGGAGCAAAGACACCAACAGCATGTGTGGGTTCCTCACTTCATGGCAGACACTCTACTCAGTACTTGTGTTTCATCTCATTTTATTCTTGCGTTTACCCTAGGAGGTAAATATTTATTGTTTTTTATTACAGTAGTGGGCAATATTGTTGATAATCATGAAGTGGAAACATCACTGAAGTCCATAAATTCTGTACTTGAGAATTCCACATCTCAAAGGCAAGAACACATTTTGAGCACCACGAATTACATTCTTTTAGTAGTATTGTCAATTTGGCCAGTTCATGATTGAAATTCATTCTTGAAATTGGGCTTTGCATTCTTATTTGTTTTAAAACTTTAAACTGTCAATCATTTATGAATTCATTATTATTTTAATAGTGTGTTGATTGTTTTAATTTGTTATGTTATATTTGTAAATCTTTGAATACATTTCCTTCAATTTCCAATATTCACATTCTTGCCTTGGTTTAACATTCATGCCCTCTGTGACTTATGAACCTTTTAGAAACTTTTTTTTTTTTGGTTTTTCGAGACAGGGTTTCTCTGTGGCTTTGGAGGCTGTCCTGGAACTAGCTCTTGTAGACCAGGGTGGTCTCCAAATCACAGAGATCCGCCTGCCTCTGCCTCCCGAGTGCTGGGATTAAAGGCATGCGCCACCACTGCCCGGCACCTTTTAGAAACTTTTTTTAGAGATCATATTTATCTCCCTTGTGTGTTCAGTGCCTAAATTTCTCACAAATTCAACATTATAACACAAACTGTATACATCAGCTGATTTTTCTCTCATACCTAATTCCTTAAGACCTTGACTGAGGTCCTGAAAGTTTTATTTATCATAGTGACTCTTCACAGTTATACTTTTACCAGCAGAAATGTATGAATTTAGGCTAGTGTTCTTGAGGAGATACAGGAAATTAAAAGGGTGCCTAATCAGAAAGATGCAAACCTTTTCCATTGTGCTCTAAAAGACTTGCAGTCCCAAACCAGCAATACATATATTAATATTCTCTTACCATATGCCTCTTTCAGGGTATATAAAGTCAAGCTTTAATTAAGTTTTTGTTTTCTTGCTATTTGTTTTGATTTCATTAATTTCCATAGCACTTGACTCTCTCAATGCTGAACAGATTTCTTTAACTGCTCATTTTCATGTTTCTGTGTGGAATCCATATTTTTCTATACTTCTTTAGCCTTAAATTTCAGAATAAACTTGGCAAGGACAGTATTATGCTTATATTTACTATATTTATCACCTCTAAAATATCCCCTTTCCTGATCATTTTCTGTTCCAAATACATAACCAGGATAAGCATGCCTAGGAGTATTCCTTTAAAATTTAATAATTGTTCAGGGCACTGATTGGTGACTTTTAGTTCAGTGTATTTTCTCTCCTTTTTCCTAAAAGTCTAAATGCAAAGTCATTGACCTTATTTCCACATCTCTAAAGCCATTTAAATATTGGATAACAATATTATATTATCTAAAAGAGCAAGAAAACGTCAGATTGGTACCACATATTTAATAATGGGAGTGACTATGAAAAAAATCGACATAGACTTGTAGTTCTCTCTCTCTCTCTCTCTCTCTCTCTCTCTCTCTCTCTCTCTCTCTCTCTCTCTGTGTGTGTGTGTGTGTGTGTGTGTGTACCCATAGTGTTTGACATTTTATGCATAATTTCATGGAGTTTTAGTATCATAATATGAATGAATCAAATTCATTTTAAATATACAAGATTTGTTCAAAGAACTACAAACTGGTATGTATGCTTCATGCTGTTCTTACCCTCTTACTTCCTAATTATTTTCCCCCTACCATTTGGCTGTCTTGTCATACAGAAATAATATTTAGAATTGGACTTTGGGCCTCATTTTGTCAAAAATATACCTTTAGTATACCTAAGATTTGGTGTCTATCATTATTCAGATATGTCCTACAATGTTACATAATCAATGATATTTTCATGACAACTATAGAAGAATTATGATACCATTGTCCCTTTTTGCTCACAACTTTTACTTCCCTGGGTGCTTAAATTTTCTTCATGTCACTTATCAGTATCTGTGAAATTTTATTTTAGAGGTGTGTTGTTTTAGAAGCTACTATTATCTGTATTGATTTAAGAGCTTGTCCTTTTAGTGCACTGCTATATACCCAGCATGTGGAGCCATAATACATAGGCTAGTATTGGTTGAATGAATGGCCCCCACTGGACAGTCACATAAAAGAGACAGAGGGAGAGACAGTGAGATGAGAGAGACAGAACAGACAACCAAAGCACATATCTCCAATTCCAAGCTCAAGTGTAGTTAAAGGATACCATGGGGTGCTCAGAAATTACCTTTATTATAGCTCGATGAGTGAGTAAACTACAAAGCTAAACCATACATGTATTTTTAAATTAGAAATGAAATGTCTAAAATATTAAAATTGTTTGGTATTGCTTGCTATCCCTGGAACTCTGTATTGTATATTCTTGATCCAATAGCCCCATACCCATTCTGACTTCAACTACAGCTCTGGTGGCATTTTTCTATATTTCTCTGCCTCAAGCCATTCTTGTACATCATAAGCATGGGGAACCATGAAACTAACCCTCTCCTTGGGGGCAGTTCTCAGCCAATGGACCATGACAGTTCACAGATAAATGACTCAGTCTTCTGTTATTTGGAGAGTCTATTCTTAGGCAGTCTTTTTTGCACTGCCTAAAGGATCCCCAACAGGAGAAAACCCAAATGCCCACAGTAGCATCTTCTGCCCTTTTGTTCTTTACTCTTGGACTTTAGAATTGCCTCCAGATAAAATAATTGTTTACACATTCTTCTCAGACTCTGCTTTTGAGAGACTGCAAGCCAATAACATATAAACAACAATCAATAGAAGATACATGTTTAATGTTGTGCTATTAACAATTAGGAAGACATCAGGCAAGCACAGCTTATAGAAGAACTGATTTCATATATATATATATATATATATATATATATATATATATATATTTCAGAAATTCATGCACACACAAAAACATCATAGAATTAAACCTATAACTATCCAGGGCATGCAACTGGATAGCTTCACTCTTTCCACTGTTTACTAGTTTTATTGTTTACCAGATGTTGAACAAGCCATTTTGCCTCTCATGGATTCAGTTTACACCTCTGTGTAATAAGAGGCTGAAACAGATGGTCTCTAGAGAACCTTTTTCAACTCTAAAAATGTAAAATTCTCTCCATACTCATAGTTTGAGATACAAGCATGTATGGTGATTTGGCTAGAATCAAGTCTAGGATTTTATTCAACTAATATGAAATTTCACACAGGTCATATGCTTTACAATGTGTTCCTAATTCTGTTCACATTGGCAGAGATTGAAAGAAAGAATAAAATTGTTGGGCCATATGTGGTGTGCAGCAAGAAGTGTAAAGCCTTTTAAAAAATACCCTCTGTGAATGTGTGTAAAAATGTAAGCTTTGTACAGTCTCAGATCATCTTGGCTTCAGGGAGGCTAAATTTATTCTCCTCTCTGTTTGCCATTTACCAACTTCATCAGTTTTCTCTTTTTGAGAAAGTGCCTCTTTATCTATGAGAATTTTGTTGATTTACACACACACACACACACACACACACACACACACACACACACACACACAACAAACACACACGCCTATGCTGCTGTTACAACTGTATCTAATGGTAAGTGAGAAAGGTCCTGGATAATCCATGAAAGAAATATACTAAGATTAGTCTGAGATTGATGAGTATTCATAAAATTGGAGTAAAGTAGATTCCTCAGTAGAATACTGAATAATACTGAAGCAGCTCAAATGTGTGATAGTGAAAATGATAACCAAAGGCCAACACCTGAAGTAAGAACACAAGCAAAGAAATCCCATGTGTGTTTCTGAACCTTTCTTTTATTAGAAAGCCTTGGTCCCTACAATGGAAGTGGATTGTCTGTGGTTTTGGTTCAATACAGGCCCTGAATGTAAAAATACTCAATTGAGATTACCCATATTTGTACATAGAATCTGATGGCCATGCTTTCTGCCACTTTAACAAAATGTTACACCACAGCACCAAACTCGAAAACATCTTCACACCTCATTCTTTCTTCATTATGTCTCTGTAGTCACAATAGGAAAAGAGATAACACATACTAGTGAGTTGTAAGTCTTGATCTCAGAATGCCACTAGGTAGATTTCACTTTCAAAGACCTTCCTACTCCCCCTCCTACGATAAGACAGAAAAGGAAGCAATAGCTAAATAATTGAAGTTCTTAACAGATACTGTGGTGGTTGGAATTAGAAATTACCTCCATACTCCCAGGCATCTGAACACTGGAGTCTCAACAGTTGGCCCTGTTTGGGGAGGTTTAGGAGGTCTGGCCATGCTGGAAGAACTATGTCACTGGGGGTGGACTTTGAGAGTTAAGACATTTATAGTCCACTCTCTCTGTTTTGAGCTTATGGTCCAAGGTGTGAATTCTCAGCTTCCTTCTATAGCATCCATGCCCTTTGCCAAGCCTCTATGATGTGGTGATGATGACAGAATCTTGGCCCTCTAAAACTATCAGCCCAAATAAACTTTTTTTTCCTGTAAGACGTCTTTGTCTTTTTTTTATCACCACAATAGGCAAATAACTAATACAGATGCTAAACCTACTGTTACTTATGAACTCTCTCTCTCTCCAGAGAGAGAGAGAGAGAGAGAGAGAGAGAGAGAGAGAGAGAGAGCAAACTGGGTGCTAACTTAGTCTCTTCAAGCAGAGTCATCTTGTTTGATTGTTTCTCTAAGAAAGTATGTTTACAACCATGTTGATGGACTTCTAAGACAAGATTCCTGATTCCTCTGTGCTCTCTCATAATTACGACCATGACAGCAAGTCCAGTTTGTACGAAGATTAAGCCCAGAAAGCAATGGTTAAAGTGATAAAGAATTTAAGACACAAAGAAAATATGTCCCCAACCCCCAAAAAAAGGAATAGCAAAAAAAGCAAACTTTTTCAACGATGGGTTTTATATTTAAATAACAATGGGAATAATATTATGAAGTAAATAGATAAACCAATGAATATATAGCAGTAATCATATAAAATTATTAAAATAATCCATTTGAAACCTTTCCTAAAGTAAAGTCCTTAATGATTTTATTAGGTATGATCAGCCAGGCTAGACATCTTAGCTATAAATAAGAGAAGAATTTACTGAGAATACCTATAATATATCATGTGTAAAAAAAAGGGGGGGTAATAGACTAGTTCTGAGTAGAATGAATTAAAGATGGAAGGAAAAGAGACAAATGAAAATATTAACATTGTCTGTTGTTAATATCCATTGATCAATGCTTCTTGTTGAAACATGAATGAATGATGCTGCTTCATTCATGATACAAAAACTAGAATGGTCCATAACAGTGAGTTTCAGACCAAAAACCAACAAACAAACAAAAAAAACCCCCTGGGAAATTTTGTAGAGCTGACAGAAGCGTTAACTCTGCAATCACTTAAATTGTAATGTTTCTTAGCTATGCTATCAAGGGAATCCATCCCCTAGGTCATGGGTGTTATTATTATTATTATTATTATTATACCTAATTTATAAAATGAGCAAAAACTATTACATTTCCTCTGGTGTTTGTGAGGATTGGACTCATGGTTATGTACTTTGTCTCTGGTACAGTTTGAATTTATTATATCGCTAGTGTGCATTTAGTATTCATAACTACATCCAACATATGTTCAATGACCTACCAGTGCTGAACTGTAGGAAAGTAGCTTGGTTCTAAATTAAACAGTTCTTAGCATGTAAACAATAGTAGTGTTGTTGTTGATGATGATGATGGTGATGATGATGTGATGATGATTATTATTATTATTTGATGGTGGTGGTAGCACTGATGGTGATGATATGATGAGATTGCTGACTCTAATGACCAGTTTCTTGGAACACAGGTTTCTGGTCCTTCCCTTCTTTAAAAGTTGGAGGTTTATATACCAGGATTTATAGCACATCTGTTTCTCCAAATGTTTGCAAAGTGACATTATATAATGCAATATGGTAAACATAGATGAATACTAAATACTTAAGGTGTGTTAATCTCTCCGTCTCTCTCTGTGTGTCTCTCTGTCTCTGTCTCTCCCTCCCTCTCTCTCTCTCTTTATCTCTCTTTCTCTTTCACTCTCTCTCTCTCTCTCTCTCTCTCTCTCTCTCTCTCTCGTGTGTGTGTGTGTGTGTGTGTGTGTGTGTGTGTGTGTGTGTAGTACTCTGTAAACAGTGACTGCCATCATACAGAGAACAGGTATCTGCTGCTGTTGTGAACACCCTCATCTTAAGGATGAGCAGCAACAGTATCAGAATATCAGTATTCTGTTTTCATGTAGGCAAAGAAACATTTAGAGTCACATTCTTACCATTCAGGACAAGTACATGAACCTATGGTTGGCATTAGGAAAGAACGGGTGATAAATTTTATTATTGGATACATAAATTAATTAGGTTTCAAGAGGGCAGATATACCATCAAAATGCTTAAAATTCCATACTGATGAAAGATTTTTACATGGAATTGTACCTTAAGGATCAATACCACTTGCCCTTTCTGACAACCATTATTCAGTGTAGCACAGGTGGGTACTGCATAGCCCTGTGATATCAACTTTATTGTGGAAAACAGAATATTATTTCTTAATTTTAAAGGAAATAGAAATTGCTGTAGAATATTTAGATATATCCCTTGAGCATACAAATCGAATACAATTGCACATCATTTTAGCAAATGATAATATATATTATTAGGTATGTACTTTGGGAGATAAATAAGTTTTCATAGTTTACAAAACCCCTAGTGGATTGCCAGATTGTTCCCTGTTTCCTCGGAGTAATCACACATATTTTCCCTTAAGGAAGACGACACTATTTTGTTTTGAAAATAATCGACCGTGAGGGAGAGAGCTCACTACCTCAGACCCAAATAAAGACTTATTTCAAATGTTTTCATTTCTAAAGCAGTGTGAAAACTGTCAGAAAAGAAAGCCTCTTTAAAGTTTAAGTTAAGTTTTCACATGATGTTTGAGGCTCCTGAGCATATGAAATATGACCACAAAATGTGCATCAGCACCTCAGAACTGCCCTAAGGAGTTGCTGCCAATTACTGTTTTCTGGTTCTTAAGGTTGAAAATCTGAACTCAAGTGCCTACATGTTGTATTTTCTTGGGTGATAGAAATAAATGTCTATTTACCCTAGGTAGGGTATCAACAACAGAAGCCAGACATAATTGCACCCAGGTCTAGCTCATTGAAATAATGGATTAAAGAGATCACTTACAAGGTCATGGGTGTCTTAAAGATTTAATCTGTTTCTGTGAAAAGGTTGCTGCACTGTGGGTAAAGGCTCACATACGCTTCATTCTTGAAGCTCCCTGCACAGGGGCATCTGCCCAGGGGTCCTGTGTCCCAGCACTTACTTCTTTTATATGCTTGTGCAAGGGGACTTGTGATTTGATAACTCTGCTTCCAGGTTTTATAAGTTTCCTTAGTTTCTTGAGTCTTATGATCCTGTTCCTTCTAGGAGGGAATGTTTCCATTCAGAGGAAAATGCTAAACATCACATGTCCATGTATATTCTGAGAATGGCAGAGCCTATCTTCCCCTTCCTGGTATCTGGCTGTGGCAGCGGTCCTAAATACTTTGTGGCTCAAGGGCACATTGCTGGAAGTATCTGGCTCCACCTGTATCTCTCTCTCTCTCTCTCTCTCTTTCTCTCTCTCTCTCTCTCTCTCTCTCTCTGTCTCTCTCCCCTGTCTACTTAGGATGTTGAATGCAAAACACCTCATTAGTAATTTTTATATGATCATGTATTGGAATTGATTTTTTGGTTTATGTAAAATAAAGCTTCGCTGCATTCCTTTTTCTTTTTGCTTTAATGTGGGAACTTGGGAAACTTACAAGTACAGACATGCATTGTCTTGAATTTCTAATCAACAGCAGGGACTTTGAAGATAAAGACTTTGAGAAACCCATAAAGTGGCTAGAGAGATGGCTCAGTGGTTAATAGCACTGACTGCTAATTCTTCCAGGGGTCCTAAGTTTGGTTCCCAGCACACATGTCAGGTGGCTCATAATTGCCTGTGACTAACTCTAGCTCCAGGAAATACAACACTGATTTCTGGCTTCTGTGGGCACTTGTACACACATACTCTTATTCGGATGCATAGACATGCATTAAATACTTGTTAAAAGAAAACAAAAAAATAATGGTGGCCAGAACAGAATGCCTTCATTGAGGGTCATTTCTAGCTGTTCTATGTATATAAAACCCAGGAGAGAGGTCAGAGTCATAGTTTAGTTTTGATCTTGACGTGAAGAGTAGGACACAGAGTCATCCATTCTCAATTTTCTTCCTTAAAGGGAAGGTCAAAGGAAACAAAGCTATTGGCTGTTGCTGTTACTTCATTATATTCTCAGGGCTGAAAGCTGGAGGAACATTCAGATTTGTTGAACTATAACGTACATCAGACATGAGGTTTTGAGTTGAAACCTTGGCCAAAAGTTATATTACTCTGGTGGTGGTCCTGTATCTTTTTCTTTTCATAGCCATATATACAAAGATGGACATAAGCATTTGTTTTTCTAAATTTTTGCTATCTATTGGATAATCTGCTAATACTTAAAGGAAAGAATTTCACAAAAGGAGGAAAATACTATGTAACTTATTTAATGTTATGTAATTGGGAATGATTGCTCTTTCACCCCTATTTTCACAAGGGATAGTGCCAAGGCATGACTTGACCTTATTATTGGAGATAATCTCATTTCTAATACTGCTAAAACCCATCATTGCCATTTTCATACTGTGATAGCTACACAGAAATATATATATATATTTTTTCTGGTGGGCTCAAGGCCATCCTACTCTGTTAAATAGTCTGACCCATACAGTAGAGATGGAACAGCCAATTATTACGTTAAGTAATTGTATAGCTGTACTAGTATACAGTATGATGTCTAATGTTTATTGTCAACTCAGCTGAATGTGGTAATTTAGAATTACCTCCATGACAAGCCTCTGGGCATGTTTGCAGTGGAGTTTCAGGAGGGTTAACTGAAGCAAAAAAACATAATCTGAACACTGGCAGCACTATCCTAGGCACTAGGGCACAGGCTGAAAGGAGAAGAAGGAAAGTGACCTGAGTATAAGTTCACCCTGGCATCTATTTCCTGACTGCGGGTGCCATGGGCTTAGCTGCATCATGTTCCTAGCATCACAGCCAGCCCCACTTACTGCCACAGCTTCTCTACCATGGCACACGGCACCCCGAAACCACAAGGTAAGATATAACCTTTCTCCTGCAAATTCCACTTCTCAGATATGTTCTCCAGGGGCATGAATACACAGCAGGTGTCTTTGACCAACTTTTATCCTAGACAACAGCAGCCTCTGTTTGCCAAGGTCCTTCTACAGCAATAGAACCTTCGCTGATCTCTGGAACACAGACTTAACCTCCTTGTACTGCTCAGCTTTGCTATTCATCTGGTTCCTCCTCAGTCAGTGATCTGCTGCTCATTAACTGAAAAAGAAAAGGTGTGATTAAGCTGTGTAGATGCTACCCATTTCCCTTGCTTTATTTGTTATACATAGCTAACTACAGCTTGGTGGTTTCTTCTTTCCTCCAGGGAGACATTCCTCCCTTGACTTCCAGCAGTTTATTTCTCTCTGAGTTGTTGCCTTGTTTTCTTTCCACCCCCTGCTGTAATATTCATTATCACTCCCCCTGACCTACTCAGCTACATTCTTTCTCCCTCCTTTCTGTACCCCTTTTCTTTCTCACTCTAATTATATCTTGCCTTAGACTACAGGTTTAAAGCTAATGAAATCATGTTTAAACACACCTTGGAACGCCAACTGTTCACCTCCCTCTGAGATGAAATGAGTAAAGTTTTAATGTATTTGTTTAAAAGTCACTAGACTAATATGTTCGTATATGACAAAACATTTCATATGTATTGTTTTCTATGCTCTTTGGAGGGAGCATGTGGTATAATCTAGCACATTCTTATTCCCAGAAAAGAATATTGCCCTCCTCACAGTTACAGAAATTATGATAATTCTAAGAATCTAGCAAATTCAAACAAAATTCCTGTCTTCTCTGAGCAAAAGGGTAAATATTAAAAATGCAGAAGTATTTGTCAGGGTCAACTATTTGCTGCTTTAGTGAGATTGGGCTGTGATCGTCTCTGCCGAATTCCACTGAGCAGTTATGACTTACAAATGAGACAGATGATAAGACTTGAGCACAGATGTTGCTGGTGTTTTTTCTTTGTCCTGCCTGGTCCTGCACCCTTCTTGCCCCAAATAAGATCACAAAGACATATTAGTTATCTAACGTTGGGGCAATGTCTAGGACTTCTTATTGGCTAGCTCTGTCTTAATTTCTATTAATCTAAGTATTTCTGCATGGTCTTATCTTACCAGAGAAGGGTCCGGACCTGTTACTCCTTAGACAGCCTATATGGTGCCAGTTCTGGCAGGCTCCCTTTCCCAGAATTCTCCTCATCTCCCATTCCCACTTATATTCTTGAATTATTGGTCAACAGTGTTTTATCCATCAACCAATAAGAGAAACATATATACAGAAGGAAATCAGTCATCACACGGGTGATTTTGGTAAAACAGAAACTGCCCAGTGAAAATCAGTGCTTACCTCCCTATTCTCACTTTCTCAGTTCAATAGAGTTTTGTAGACACCCTTGCAAGAAATTTCTTTTCATGCTGTGATATTTACACATAAGCTTGTGTTGTGATGTAATGCTTATCCAACTAGATTGTCTTAGGATTTCCATTGCCTCGATGAAATACCAAAGCAACTTGGTATTTCAAGTTAGTTTGCCCTATTCTTCTACTTCACTAGTAATCATTGAAGGTAGTTAGCCCTGAAACTCAAACAGGGCAATATCGTGCTAGCAGGAGCTGATGCAGAGGCCATGGACGAGTTCTGCTTACTGGCTTATTCCCCATAGCTTGCTAAATTTGTTCAGGACCATCTGCTGAAGGGTGTCGCCAACAATGGGCTGAGTCTTTCTAAATCAATCACTAATCATAAAAAGTCCCTAAAGGCTTGCCTAAAGCCCAGTCTTATGGAGACATTTTCTCAAATGAGACTCCCTCCTCTCCAGTTATTCTAGCTTTGGCCAAGCTGACATCAAACTAGCCAGAACATACACAAAGCAAAATTTGAAGTTGATGTTTTAGATTTATATAGACAGAGATATCCTGTCCCAGCAGCCGCTTCCAAAAAAAAAAACTAATCTGAGGCTTATATTAATTGTAAATGCTCAGCCAAAAGTGCAGGCTTATTGCTAGCTAGCTCTTACACTTTAAGTTAATCCTTATTCCTTATTTATTCACTGCCACATGGAGGTATCTTTATTAACATGTCATGTTCATCTCTTCTTCCCTCTATGTCTGCTGGCAACTCCTCTGACTCCACCCTTACTCATTCCATCATTCTCAATTTGGCTTTCCCATCTAACAGTATCCTGTTCAGCTATTGGCCAGTTAGCTTCTTTATTAAACCAATCGCAGTCACATATAGTCACACAGTGTAAAGCAATATTCCACAGCAGCTTTGTTGTATTTTCTGTATAATTCCATCTGAATTCTCTACTCAGTTACATTTAAAATTAGGGAATGGGGAAGTGATTATCAATTATATTCAAAATAATTGATGAATTTATTATTTAAATTTGATCTTCAATTCAGTTAATCTATAAAAATCAAAATGAATTAATTAATTATAAATAAATGTAAGTCATGGCTTTTGCATTTATTCCAGGTTGTATTGAAATTCAACTATTTCAACTGTAATATATATTATACAAATATATTTGTATTTTTGTTTTATATGTAAACAAATATATCTAAATAGCCATAAAAGAATGTATATTTACCCATGTATTATAGCCTTTCTTGTCCTCAGACAAAATATCTATCTTTGAAAATAAGATAGAGATATAGAACAGAACTTTGTAAGACATTGCAGTGCAATCATAGTCTCATTTTGTAGCAAGCCTTTATCTGTCCCTCCAACCAGCTCCCAAATTGTGACACAGGGACTTTTTATTACTTATGAAAGTTTGGCCTTAGCTTAGGCTTGTCCCACTAGTTCTTATAACTAAATGCACATTTTTATTAATTTATTTTCTACCATGTGACTATTACCTCTCTTTCATCTTGCACCTCCCATTTCCTCTCCATGTCTGGCTGGCATCTATTGTGTGTCTTGCTTCCTCCTCCTCTTCCTTTCCCCAGAAATCTTGCCTATACCTCCTGTCTAGCTTTTGGCCTTTCATCTTTTTATTATACCAATAACAACAATACATAGTCACACAGTATACAACTACCCCACAACATTTCCCCCTTTTTCTCTATACTATTTAATTTGGGACCAGAAATATAACAGAGCTATTGCTTTAAATGATTCACCTTCATGATATGGGAAAGCTTCCTGAGCAGTAAGGCTGTGACCCATCTTATCTCTCTCCTCCCCTCAACCAGAATATCATATGGGTAACTTAAAGAGGCTGATGTAAACTGTGAAATTAAAACTCTGGAGCAGTAAAGGCATAGTATCTACCAATGTTGTGACTAGAGGCCCTATAAGCACACAATGTTTTGACACAGTGCTGAGTATTTGTGTTAGTAACAATGCGCAATTCATCGCAAAAACTATCCTTTAATGCCCCTTCAAGTATCCTTTTTATTCACAAAGCTGCTAGATCACTAGCTAGTCTCTTGTTTGACCATGTACTACTGTAGTAATGTTGAAACAAGAAAATCAGAATCATAGAATCCTTACAATATTGAAGGGATCATTCCAATGTCCCAATGGAATTTTTCCTCTATAAAATAGCAATACAAATTTTCTAATTCTCTATAGGTTTTTAGGTCAGAATATTTTAGCAGCTTAGATAGTTTTTTTTTCATATTTCCTCAAAACATTATTATCAAAAGGTATCAATCTTATGAGTATGGTTTATTTCTTATAGATGCCCAGAGTGGTAGTTAATACTACCTCCAACAATGAAGAATGTTCTCCTCGTTGTCCCCACATTTGTTTACTTGAAGGTAGCCATTCTAAGGGAGGTCAGATAGAATCTCAAAGCAGGTTCATTTTTAATTATCAAGTTAGCTGAAGATGTGAGAAATTTAAAAGCATTTATTTACCTGTGTTTCTTACTTCCACAAACTGTATTTCCAGTTAATTAGCACAATTTTTGTTAAAAAAAAGACTTATATGGTTGGTATTTATATTTAGTAGTGATTAATATATGATAGCTATCACCTCATGTCTGATGAATAATTGGCAATGATTTTTCCCATTCTATAGGTTATCTGTTGTTTCTGGCGATTATTTCCTCTGCTCTGAAAAAGCTTTTTAAATTCATGCATGTGATTGATAATTTATATGTATTTCTTGTTGTATACATGTCCAATGATTTTGCCAGCATTCTTTCCTTCCTGTTTTGTGGAAGAGTTTGAGATGTGTTCATGCTAACTACTCTTTAAAGGTTTAGTAGAATTCAATAGTGTAATCTTCAGATCTTGGACTTTTGTTTTAGAGAAAACTTTAATTACTCTTTCAAGCCCATGATTGTCACTGTTCGGCTTAAGATTTTTATATCTTCTTGATTTGATTTTGGTAGGTTATTATGCTTATGAATTTATCAGTCTCTTCTAGATTTCTCAATATGGGGAGCATAATATTTGAAAATATTTCCTAATGATTATGCAAATTTTAATGGAGTCTGCTGTAACAGCTCCCTTTGTATCTCAAATTTTATCAACTGAAACTTCTTTGTCTTTCTTTTCTTTAGATTTGTTTTCAGTTTGTACTTCATATTTGTCCTTTTTGGAGAAGCAGCTCATAGATTTATTGACATTTTTGTTATAGTCTTAATCCCTATGTCACCAATCTTTGCCATGACCATTATTTATTCTTACCCTCTGCATTGGGAACTAACAGATTCTTAGCTTTTTGAGACCTTGGGAGTACATTATTATATTATTTATTTGAAATCACTGGGTTTTTAGAAGAAAGTATTTATTTGGGCTTATAGTTCCAAAAGCATCAGAATCTGTTATGAAAAAAAGCATGATAAAAGAAACAAGAATCTGATAAGTCACACCTTGAAACACAAGCACAAAGCAGAAAGAGAGAATGCTTCAGGTATGTGACTTGCTCTGTAGTCACATACTTCCTCCAACAAAGGAAGCATCGAAATCCTCCTCAAATAATTCCACCAAATGGGGACCAAGCATTCAAATACATGAACCTGTGAGGGATATTTTGACTAAAACCTCCATAAAATAATTTATTCCAAATTTTAAAGTTCTTGCAGTTTTCATAGTCTTGGTAATGTTCAAAAACCATATCTCTTCTGAGATTCCAGGCAAAATCTTAGTTTTACCTCTCTGTAAAAAGCAAAAAACAAACATGCAAACAAACAAAAAAACATTAGAAGATTGCATACTTATAACATATAATGACACAGAATATACATTACCTTCTCAGAAGTGAGGAATGGGGGCATAGTGAAGAAATACTGGACTAAAACACGGTGGGAACCCACATAACTGCTGATCCTCTAGCTCTATGACTATGGAGCTTAGAGAGCTCTGCTCCTATGTACATCTCTCACTCTTGGGCTGGTTCTACTCCCTGTGTGCAGCTCTTCTTGGCAGAGCCTTGTTGTAATCAATTATAGATATGAACTTTGCTTTTAGGACCAATTTAGCTGTATTCCAAAAATCCTGAAAATTTGGACAACAATTTTTAGTTGAAACTAGGAATTTTATGTCTTTCTCATTATTTTAAAATGTCCCATTGTTCATAAAATTGTATTTCAGTCTCTAAGAATCCATATAAATTTCAGTTGCCTATATTGCTGCTTACTTTTTTTCTACCATGATCTTATAAAATACATGGAATTAATACAAATGCTTATATTTGTTAAGATTTGATTTATTATCTGGGAGGTGATTGATTTTTTATAAAAAGTATTTCATAGACTTCTGGGAATAATATGCATTCTGCATCTTATAAATGAAATATTGTATAACTATTTGTTATATATAACTTATGTATAGTGTATTTAGTTTTGTTCAGAAGTTCCTTTGTAAATTAGTTTGGAAGTTTGGAAGACCTGTCTAAAGATGAGAGTGACATATTGACATAACTACTCTTGTTTCAGACCCTTTCACGATTGTAATGCCTTTTAGTATGCTGTAATGCAATTAACAGTCCCAACATTTAATACATACATATTTACAGTTTCTGCAGCTTCTTGATGCCCCATGTATTTATGTGTGGTAGCCTTATTTATACCTACTTCTTTCCACTAACATGGTTTTTATTTGAAGTTATATATTATCAGCTATCAGAATTCTAGCTCATTTTCTGTTTCACATCTACTTTGTATGTTGATGCCTATGACTTCCACTTTGTGGACGTCTACACTGATAAGATGTCTTTCTTGGAGATAGCAGAAAATTTGATAGTACTTTTCCAATATAGTATAGCAGTCTGTATCCTTTAATGGTGGTAGTGGTAAGGCTGCTATTGCTGCTGCTTCTAATGGTGGTGGTTGTGGTGTGTGTGTGTGTGTGTGTGTGTGTGTGTGTGTGTGTGTGTGTAGGAATGTGTGTGCATGTGCATGCTCTGTGTCTATATATATAAAGTTTGAGATAGAATGAAGCCAGGTGTGAGACTTGTTGTGTAGTGGGAGATGACCTTGACTTTCTTATTTTCTACTTACCAAGTATTGGTGTGCATCACCACACTTGGTATATGCAGTGCTAGAAACTGAACCCAGTACTTCCTGAATGGTAGACAGCCAATCTGCCCAATCATCTTATCTCTCCAGCCACAGTCTGAGTCATTTAAATGGGAAGATGAATCTATTTGCATCTCAGTTTTTTATTCAGAGGAATTTACTAATTCCTATGAATTTTATTTATTTTTCTAGTTGCTTAGATTACTATTATTTGTTTTTCCAATGCTCTTTTGAGAATTGGGGTTCTGCTGGTTTATCATGTTGGCCATGATGAATTCCTTTCTCTTTGCTTATCAATTATTTTCCTGAAATTCATTCTTTCCTCTGCACTCCTAAGTGACACTGCATTTTTCTTTGTTTGCATATAGTATTTCACAAAATATTTCCTGTAGTGCTGGCTTGCTTATCTTGAAATGTCCTAAATTCTCTGTAAATTTTAAAAGATAGCTTTGTTGAGTATAAAAATCTTAGCTGGCAATTATTCCGGGCTTGAAATACACTGTTCTACCCTTTCCTAGCTTTTGGAGGTGTTGATGGACGATATATTAGTCTTAGGTTTTCTTCTATGGGTGATTTGGCACTTTCTCTTATAACATTCTTTACTGTGATCCTTTAACATTTTATGGGCATTCTGTGGGCATATGTACATAGTTATGTGTATAGGTGCACAGTCTTGTCTTTAAAAATAGAATGATATACAATAGGCATATTTTCAATGTGCACTTTATGAAGGCACTCATAAATTTCCACATTCTGAATATCATCAAAATTATCATGCAATCAAAATAAAGAATATATATTACAAAAGTACATCTCCTGATCATTCTAAAGGAGTGCCTTTTCTAAACATTCTTACCCATCTTTACTTCCTCGTAACCACAGCCCGAGAGTCCATTCAGTGATGATATATTTGTTCTCAGTAAAAGCTAGCAAAGTGGATAAGTGGATAAGAGGTGTTCTTTCCTAGAAAAAATTCTGTGAGGCAACACATGAATGAATTGTCCAGATTTAACTATTTTACATTAGGTATATAACTCAGAACCCATTTGTACATAATAAATGAATAAATAGAATTTGATCTTCCAACTTAAAAGTAAATTTGAAAAGAGAAATTCCCCATGATTTAATAGCTCAAAACACTTAGTGTTTCCTATAATTAATTAGATCTAATTGCACTGATATCAGTGAGTACATCATTTATGGATCTTACAATCTAGGTGAAAGTCTAAGTCCAGAGAAAAATGTGTCTTTAGTGTCCATGATACAACTCTATGAAATATCTCCTGGGACCTTGTAGTTGTGCAATAAATTACAATAACAGTATCAACAGTTAACAAAGGACTTTAAGAGTCACATGTGAGCTTGTACTTTAAAGTTAGCCACATCTGGGAGATTTGAATGATACTGCACAGGAAGGTGCCATTTGAGATGTGTGACTGTTCAGGAAGAAGAGCCTTCTGAAACAGAGCAAGCAGAATGATGTGTCTGTTTCTAAGGCATAAACACAGGATAACAAGATCCCATCAAGGCTGTCATGTAAAGCAGATGACAGAGTATTTGTGTTGAATGCCAGGTGTCTGAACTTGATTTCAATCAAGACTAAGAAGCAGTCACTGAAGGTTTTCCTCATCCTACCTTTTTGCTGTGCTGGCTTCTCTTCTTGTCATGGTGATTAACATGCCTATGACAGGTATGACAGCCTTAGTAAACTTTGTTTTACCTATCTTTGCAGTACTTATAGCCTTTCTAACAAAGAAACAAGAAAATACAAAGCTAAGTCAAAATATTCATTCTCAGTTTGTTAAAACTAAATGCAATGGAAAGTTGATATGACCATCCTCTAAAGCAAAGAAATTTTATAGACATTCAATGTCTTAAAAATTCTCACATGAATGTTAGGAAATAACTCTAGTATACAACAAATTAGGTCTATTTTGTACATTTATTTTGTATTTATTATATTGAGGAAACCATCAATACAGGAAGTCTGATTATGAGAAAATTTCTTAAGCAAATTTCTTTTTGAGCCAGTCATAGTTCAATTATAGTTTATAGCCACTATCCTTTAACCACCTTATGTATTTGCCTCTACAGTTTTTTAAAATCATTTTTTATTTTAATTAGAAACAAGATTGTTTTACATAACAATTCCAGTTCCCTTCTCCCTCCTGTCCTCCCCTACCACCCCCCAACTAAAACCCTACCTATTATGTATCCTTTCTTCTATTCTTCCCCTGACTCAAACTTTCTGCTCCCTCATGACCTCTGCATCCGTCCTCTTCATCCCTTCTCATTCTCGTAGCTCCTACCCCCTCTCTTTCTGTGCTCTCAATTTGCTCAGGGGATCTTGACCCTTTCCCCTTCTCCAGGGGACCATGTATGTCTAGACCTCTTAGGGTCCTCCTTGTTTACTAGTTTCTCTGGCAGTGTGGATTGTAGGCTGGTAATCCTTTACTCTATGTCTACAATCCACATATGAGTGACTGGCTCTATAGTTTTAACATGTATGAAGATATAAGAGCATGTATTTGTTCTATATATTTTCTCAGTGTTTGGGATCATATCTTTATGTACCAAACACAATATAAGCAACCAGTTCTGTTTGTTTCACTTTCATGTTTCAATGATTGCTGACTAATCAATCAGTCAATGTTATATGGGGGAATACCACATGCATGAGAGTTTTCAACTACAGTTACAACTACCATTTAGTTTTGCATCTACTCTGTGACAAGGTCTCTACTTAATGAGTCTGTCTCCACTGATGTTTCCAACCCAGATGAGTATTCTGAGATCCCCTCAGTTTAATAGTTAGAATATTAAGGATAGCATAATGGTTACACTACATATGAAGAAGGGAATTTTGGTAGAAATTTGGGATTGATACTACTAAATGAGTATGCTAATGAATGATTTTTTATGCCCATGGGACAGCCAAGTTTTGTATTAGGATAATGTGAAGATTGGGTATTTAGGATACAAAATAATATACTACATTTTAGATATACAGGTGTAGGTCCCACAAGAATGCTACTTTCACAGTCTGATGAGGGATGTTTCTCTTATAGGTTTATTAATAAAACATTGTTTGGCCAATGAGGCACGAAGATAACTGGGACTAGGAGATGAGGAGAAACCTGGGAAAGGTAGGCAGAGGGAGCGCCCCAGAACAGTAGCCATTTAGACCACAAAGGAGTAACAGATCTGGGCATTCTCCAGTAAGCCAAGACCATGTAAAAAATACATAGATTAGTAGTTATGAATCAATAAGAGAGAGCTAGCCAATAAGAATCCCTAGCCATCAGCCAACAGTTTATAATTAATGTAAGTCTTTGTGTGTTTATTTGGGGTTGAGAAGGGCAGCAGGACCTGGCAGGTCAAGAGAACCACCAACCACAACAGTCCACATCTAGATATTTTGAAAATATTTTAGAGACTTATCCAGTTGGTTGGGCTTATTTCATCTGCTTCTGCATAGAATGAGTAAAGCCAGGTTTGCTATTTATATAACAATATCTAATAGTTAATCATGAAGAGAAAAACAAATAATGACTATGTCAATATTTCTGCCTTTGTCTAAAGTAGTCATATGAAGTTAATTTCCAGCAATGTTGCAGGAAATTCCAAATAGTTAGATTTGTATTTGCATAGAATTGTATATTTCAATAGACATCACAGCCCTGGAAAATTTTGCATTAGTTTTACAAAACTAGGAGTTTTCAACCAGTCTCAGAATTTGTGCATTTCAAAAGCATAGTGCCTTGAGGACCTTGACTTGTTTGGGAATGGCATATAAATTGGACCCCCTGCCATCCCATCGGCATATGTTTAAAATCAATTTACAGTCAAAAGATGACTTTGAAAACAAAATGCATTACTCTCCTTACATGGTTTTTGGCTCTTGGTCTATCATTTTACTGGAGAGCTATATTTTCTTAGAGTAATTTTGAACACAGTTCCTGAGAAATTGTTTTCTTTTGACAGTTTGAAACATTATGATTAATAATCATTAAGGACATTTTTTGCATACCGTACAAAAATTTCTATTTGTTACTTGGAAATTAGAATTCATTGTATTTTATAGATATATATTCTGGTAGAGAATCATTTCCCTTAAAACCTGTGACCAGGATATAAAACACATCCCAAAATTCTGTCTTAGTAAGACAACACTGAGTGATTGCCACATATTTTTATATTATGTATGCATAGATGTTTACACTTGGATTATTTTTCTTCCTCATTTTTAAAGTCATATTTGATAATTTTGCATATGATACTAATCTTTTTGTACAAGCAGTTCAGTTGTGGCCATAATTGGAGAGAACAGAGCCTTTTTAGAAAAGTTGTTATCATATTACTCCCAGTTCCTTTACACATTGTACATGTGATCAACTTTTAGCCAGGTAAAACAGAGAACCCTGGATGTGACTGACTGTGCATTAGTAGTAATACTCCATCCTTTGATTGTAACAATATAACATTTGAATGCCTTAATGCTTTTTGTTGCCACCTACAAAATATTGGCAAATATTATACAATTATACAATTAACAGAAGTATTTTAATTACTTCTGTTATTTTCCATGTAAGTAAAACTTATATTAAATAGTAATTTTATGGACCTTAAAGGTAACAGTATTCATGGTTGGGGAGATGGTTGAGCGGATAAAGAGCTTACATAAATATGAAGACCAGAATTTGGATACCTAACACCTACATGAATGTCAGGAAGGTGTGCCATGTAATCTTAGCATCAGGTGGCAGAGACAGAAGATCTCTGAAGCAAACTGGGTTGCTAGACTAGACCAGAATTTGTATTTCCAGGTTCAGTAAGAGATCTTTTCTCTATAAATAAAGTGGAATGCAATTGTGAAAACACCCAATATCGACTTTGGTCCTCCACATGAATACATGTACAAACAACCATGTAAAAACAAAAACACACATACATGCATACATGCATGATCACACACACACACACACACCATGTTAAAAAACAAAAGTTTTCATAGTTGTCATACCATGTCAGACTAATAGACCCCATTTGAGTCTATAGATGTTTCTTATATATAAGAATAAATTCTTTGATAACACACAGTCTAGACTAGAAAATTAATTGGTAAAATTACATGTTATTTTTAGCGAAGAATAAAGTATGGAGGTCTCACGATCTTCTATCCAACCAAAGGATGAGGCAGGCCACCCTGTCTTTTTGACCTGCAACATAGATATATGTCCATGTTAAAGCCTACCCCCCGCCAGAGACATGCTATCATGGCAGGCCCTAAGAATGTTTAGCCCCAAGCACACTATTGGAAGAAATTCTGGAATAAGATTCCCAGCTTCTGAAGGCCTTCATGCCCTGTAGTATCCCTGGAATAGAGCAGGAGGGCACCAGTCACATGCTGATGTTAATGTGAGTGCAGCCTCTCTATCAGATAAGCAGAACTATGTCCTAGTGAGGACCATATTTCTGTCACTCATTTTCTCAAGGCTGGTCACCTTTAGGCTGAGTCTCTTCATGTAGTAGAAGAATCACTATAATTATCCCAAGGGTAGTTTATCATCATCTGCCATATGTGGGTGGCATTACAGCAGTACTGGGCAAAACAAATGAAGCTGTCGTGATTTTCTCCTTCCAGGACTTTATAGGGATTACTTCATTTCCAAAGTCTATACTTTATGAATTCAAAGTAGTCCTTTGCATCTGCCTTTACATGAGGACATAATGAAAAGTAAAGAGTGACTACTAGGCTTCTGACTGCAGATAGATTTAGCATTAAAAATGAATGTTGCAACAATCTTGCTGTAACTGCCTCCTTAGAGAAAAGAAGGTGAGAGAAGCATAATGAATTAAACCTAATTCCTATAAACATCAATTTACATATAAACCAATTTACTGTAAAAATAATAGTGTATGCATTGGACATATATATTTAATATTAACCTACAATAAAAATGGTTGTTGTTCTCTAGATTCTGTGTTGTCATTTAAGTGAGGATGACACTGTCATTCATAATAATTTGAAGCTTAGAGTCAACAATGGCAGCTGTTTGTTGACTACATCCTTTGATAGACAAGCATATAGATTTCTATATCTATTTGCCTGCACATACATAAGTGCTGTGCATTTGATTTTATTTTTACTTACATGTACATTTTCTACATATTCCTTTAATCTCCACATCCACCATGGGAAGTAGATTTGTGTGTGTGTGTGTGTGTGTGTGTGTGTGTGTGTGTGTGTGTGTGTGTGTGTCTACTTTTAGGTTAGCTCCAATTAAGGGAAGTTCTAAGGTCTGCTCCAATAACTGTGTTAAAGTTAACATGATTTAAATTTAGGCAGTTGAGATTTAAAGCCCATATTTTCTTTGTGGGCTTTCTCTATTTTCCACACCAACATATAAACTTAGGTAGTATTTATTAAGGAATGTTACTGAACAAAGATCCTGGGTTCCTTTGTGGGAAGGACATACAGGACAAAGACACCCTGACCAAATTCTCATGAAGCTTGTCAGCTAGCCATGCCAATCACAGCTCTTCCATCCATGTATAGGGCACCTTATATTCTTTTGTAGCAAGAACTACTCCACCAGGAATCCATAGGAGTTCTGAGATTTCAGAAACTTCCATGGGAAGTACAGTGAAGTCAGTACTGTTAGGAATTGACTGAAGTCTAACACCGTGGATAGCAAATGAGAAAACAATACCTTTCTGTCTTTGGAAGATGCCTTCAAGGCTCAGCATGACACTTCATATGGAGTTTGAAGGGATTTATGCCAACTAAATAGAGAAAACTTTTCTTTAAAACAAGCGAATCAAAATACAAAGCCATTTCTTTCGTGGCTCATGAGTCATAATTTGATAAACTCCAGCTCAGGTTCAGACAGTGGGAGGCATCTGGTGACTGCAGCCCAGCTGTTCCTCTTGAAAGGTGCAAAAGAGAGTCAGCAGCCTGAAGGCATGAAAGATTGCACCTGAGAAGTGGTGCTGGGTACCCAGGAAAGAGCCAAGTGAGAAGAGCACAGACCTAGCCCTAAATGTCCCCTGTGTAAATCTTCACAGTATCAAAGGACTGTGATGGAGGGGGTTCCAATGGTATCAGATCTGGGGTGTCTGATAATGACTTCATGAGTCCCTTAGGACAGCCTGTTTTTGTTCCCATCTAGCCTTGTTACTGGAATGTATAAAAGTAATCTCAAAGCAAATTCCGTGTTTGTAAGGAAAAGAACATTGGAATCATCCAATTTTATCTTCCTTTTAATGAACTTTTTTTGCTTCCATCAGTTTCTAACCAAGCAGCCTCTGAAAGTTTTATTCATGCTATGTTTGCCCCAAGCATTGATTTTTGCAATTCTCTTTTATAGCCTTCTTTCTGGGGCTGTATTGAGGTTATAACACACTCAAAATTCAGCAGGTGCTTCTAGCCTGGCAGTGTCTTATTGTCTCTCTTCTGGCTTCCTTTAGTGGCTCCGCATATCAAACATGATTGCTCCTCTGATTTTTAATTTTTGCTTGCTGTGTCAGTGTCAGCCTTGTTAGTGCTATCATCGAGCCCAGTTGGCAGTGCCGGGAGTCCTGAGCAGTTCTGTACCCTGTAAACTGGCATTAGCAAGTACAATTGCAGACACTGAATTATCTTCCCCTTATTGGAAGACGTCTCTGGCTTGTTTTTAGGGAGGAAAATGCATTATAAAGGCTAGAAGAAAGGAAGCAAGTGGGAGCAAATTGTGTTTGCCCATCAATATCCTCATCATGAAGCATTGGAATTTTTAGGAGCCCATTCAAATTTGATGTTTCTACTTTGAACTGACTTTAGAGAATGTGTGTACACACACACACACACACACACACACACACACACACACACACACACACACACATATATAAATGTTATTTGTACTGCTTTGAAGTTCGCAGTCTTCCTTGGTTTTATGTGTGTAATATATTCATTCTGTAACTCAGAAATACAAGAGGAATCTTATGTACCTTTCAGAGATTAAGTAAAGTTAAGAACAAAGGGCAAATAAATGAAATGCCTGCCAGCAGCCAAAGCCCTGCCAATTAGTTCAATCAACTGTATATGTATTTATGCTTATATAGTTCATGACATTTACATAAATATTGTCCCCACAAATGTGCATGAATGGATAATAATGATCTACTCCATTTGTTTTGTAGCTAAACACATTTCCTCAAGTTATTTATAATGGTTATAAATATTCTTATATAAAAGTCATTTTCAAAGGGAAAAAAGTTGTTTTGTTCTTTCCTGGCTTGAAAAACATTTCTGACGGAAGGAAAGTGGACTAGCATCCCTGTAACATATTTCTTGAGTATTAGTAAGGACCCAGTATTGTACGAAATTCTTTGCATTTTATGTCATTTTATTCTTTATATTGAACATATATTCTCCTCTCATGTAATACATCCTGAATATAATTTCCCCTTTGTACTCCTCCAAGTTCCTTTCCACCTCCCCTCTCTTCCCAATCTTAGAGATAATAACCATACATGATAAATTAAGTATATAAATACATAAATTTAAATACAATAAGATGAAGCAAAGACTATTGAAGTTGAACTTGGCAACCCACCAAGAGGACAATCGTCCCAAGGGCAGGCACAAGAGTCAGAGACCTACTTCTTCTCAGTCAGGAGTCCCATTAAGCACCAATCCAAAAGCCGTAACATATATTCAAAGGACCTGGTGTAGACATCTGTAGGCCCTGTGATTGCTGCCTTAGTCTCTGTGAGCTCATATTCACTTTTCTTAGATGATTCAGAGGGTCTCCTTCTCCTAGTGCCCTCAAATTATCTCTGGCTCCCATAATCCCTCTGCCTCTTCCTCCTTGGCTTCTTTGAGCTCCAAAGAGAGTACCTGATGGAGACCTTACATTTAGACTCCCTCCATGTAATATCTGGCTATGGTCTTCACATCTGTTCCCATATGTTGTCAGAGGAAGCTCCTCTAATAATGACTGGATAAGGCTCTGATCTATGAGTATGGCAGAGTATCATTAAGAATCATTTTATTCATAGTTATTTTTTTTAAACCGGTACTGCTTGGTCTTACCCTAGGTGTTCTAGCTATCTAGTATCTGGCTCTTGGTCACACAAGCAGTGCTTGGTCTGACCCTAACTCATTTTCATCTTCAAAATTGGCCAACCTATACTGGCCTCAGAAATTCTATGTAGAAAAGACTCAGTTCTAGCATCCTTACTTTATGTTTTCTTAATATATGTGTCTTGTAGTTTAATTTTGATGTTAAGAACTAGTTTTGCTTTGTGCTTAGTTATAGAACAATAAAAGCATTAATAATTTCTGCAAACACTAGAAGTCTTAGTATATGTCAGACTGGAAAATAATCTACTATGTATTTAGTGGATGTGGGGTCCACAAGTAGGGCATAGCATTCATTGGCACTGTTCCTAGTTTTAGTTTCCATGCCCACTTCTAAGGATGATCAAACTGAGGTGTCCAGGTTTCAGCTGAATTCTCTAGATCACATATGTGTTAAGTGATTAAAGTATTAAAAACACTGTAAGGGCTTGCCAAGAACCCCTGGAACCCTGATGTACACTGCTAGAATCAGTTCAGGAAAGGATCTGGGTCTGGTGGTTTGTAACTGTAATTATAGCACTGATGAGAAAGAGTCAAGAGGAATCCTCAGGCTGGCTCCTCAGATAGCCAGACCAAATCAATGCACTCCCTGTAAAATGAGAGGTCACATGTCAAAAAGCAAAGGGAGAGTGATTAAGGAAAACAGTCCAAGTATGGGGACCTTTTATTTGATTCTTCTTGTCCCATTTTTTTATGTTTTATTTTTTGCCTCTGTGAACCCATTTGGGAAGCACAGAGATCATGGTGAATAATGACCGCTGTGTGTGGTGTCGATGTACAGGGTCAGAAGCCACCCTGAGAGCCTATCCATCTCATTGCTTTGCTTTGCTTTCATTTGTACTTTGGCTAAGTGTGATTTGTAGCAGTCAGTTAATAGTTTGTCATCATGGGGATCTCTGGGTAAACATTCAGTCAGAGAAAATGATGCCTTGTATGAAATCACATTAGCATTAGTCACTGTTGTGTTAGAGACCATATTATTACCAACTTCCCCAGCACAGATCATGTTCCCAGAGGATTTTGGTGTAAATTCTATGTGGTTTGTAATTCCCTGAAGCCTCTGTGATTTATAAGAATACATTTTAAAGTTGCTATTTAAGGCTACCTCTTTTCTAGTTGATCAAAATGTAGTTTGATTTTGCGATTCTTCCCGAACCCTTTTTTAGTTTGCTGAATACATATGAATAGAAATGGCAAGCAAGCAAGGATTACAAGTGTTCTCTGCTAAGAATGCCAGAAGCAGCAGAAAAAAACCAATGTGTTAGTGGGCTGCTTTAGCAAGTACTCCTGCTCACTGAATGGTCTCTCTGAAGTCTTCACTTAGGGAAATGGCTCTTCCCTACTAAAGTCGCTGTGAGTCCTAGTGAGAATGCATCAAAATATGGCCTACCACATGAAGGCAGAAGAATGAGCAGTGTAAAACTGTAACTCACATGGCCAGCAAAGTAGATCAACAAATATGCATCCAGAAGGTTATTTATTTTTCTTTACTAAACTGACTCTAATTTATTATTAACATGCATTCAACAGTTATTTTTTACATGTTGTCATTTCTCTAAGACATCATGACCAAGGAAACTTAGAGAAAAGAGTTTATCGGAGGCTGCTTACAGTTTCAAAGGGTGAGTCCATGGCCATTATGACCAGCAACATGGCAGCAGGCAGGTGCTTGCGCGGTGACCCAGAGCTTATATGCTTAGAAAACAACCACAAAGCAGAGAAGGGGGCAAGGAGGAAGGAAGGGAGAGAGAGAGAGAGAGAGAAATGATAGGGAATGGCATTGGCTTTGGAAACCTGAAAGCCCACTCCCAGTGATTTACCTCCTCTAAGGTCACTCCAAACATTCAAATATATTACTGTCTGGGCAGGGGTGGGGGGTAGTCTCATTCAAATCACTACATCAATGTTTTACCCCAAATATGAAATATGGTTGTAATAAAATCTGAAATGTAGCATGTTTCTTAATATTAAATGTTGTCTTTGATTCAGGAGATATTTTAGAATGTTTTCTGAGTGTAAAGTCATCAGAAATCTTGTAAAACATAGTTAAAACAAACCTAAACATCACTACTGACCTAAAATATAATATGAAATTTATAGTTTGTGGAGATTTTCATTTTGAAAAAAGCAGGCAATCCAGTCATTGCTATAAAGAGACAAAATCTTACAAAATAATTCTGGTGTTCTAGTGATTTATGTGTCAGGAGAAAACATGGACTGGGTAAATTAAAAATGAGCATATAAATAGTAGAGATGGTAGCTTCTAAATAGCAAGTGCTGGAATTTTGGGTTAGTAGCTTATACTTCAAATGGCTTCAAAGTATTTTTGATGAGTAGTGGAAATGTTACTCAAGGGTAAAGTATTTGTTTCAATATGTATATACACATATGTATATATATGTATATATTGCTACATATGCATATAGTTATAATTTCAAGGCTAAAGCTTCAACATATAATATACCTTCTTAGAAAAAATTAAATGGACACCACAGCATTATTAAACATATCCCTATGTCATAAAGAAAATTCCCAGAATACACTTATTTTGCATGACTATAATCTCAGCATTTAAGAATTGCCCAGCTCCTCTAAAGTGTGGTGGGTGAGTGTTAGGATGCTAAGATTCAATGAGAAAGATGATAAAATGACCAATTATGCAGTCTTATATAAGAGGTAAAGATTTTAGATTCTTTTTGAGTGAGGTATCAAGCATTGTAGAACTTTAAACAGAAGGCCATCATAGCATGATTAAAATCTCTGTAGATACTTTATTTAGAACAACCTGTACAGTCAAAAGATGGGTAAAAGGACTGTAGCTGGAAAGCTGTTGAAGTAATCTATGTGAAAGAATGATGGTTTGGACCAGAGATGTGAGGTTGGAAGTACCAGATTTTTGCGTGTGTTTTATAACACTTCCTAATAGAGAAGATGAAAACTTAAGATATTCGTGATTATTATATCATTTATATAGGTTAAGCATCCCTTATCTGAAATGCTTAAGAACATATTTGTTCAAATTTGGAGGTAGGAGGAATATTTCCATAAGCATAATGACTTTGGATAAGGCCCTAATGTAGGAAATAATAAATATGGAGCCAGGTAAAAATACAAAGAAATTTAATATGGAAAAGCCTTACTTACAGAGCTACCTAGCCAGCCGTCAGGGCAGCAGTCGGTACAGCAAGCCAAAGGTGAAACCAAAAGCGAAAGCAGCCCACCACATAAATGTCCCTCAGTCTACATCACCCTGACCACGCCCTAGCAGGCATGGTCAGGCACACCTGTAGCCAGCCCCTAAGCAGGCATGGCTACAGCATTCCCTACAAGGCCCAAGTCTAAACATCTAGATATCAAATTAATTTGCAATGAATACATACCTTATATGCATAACTTGAAAATAATTTTATATAATATTCCTTAAATATTCCATGAAACAGTTTCATACTATGCAATTTTTAACTTATAGCATATCAGTTCTCAACCTATTTCAGATTTTAGAGTATTTTGGATTTTAATGTTAAAGCTGCTAAACTCAGGTCACATAACTGGTATCCTGATAACTCCTAGCACCACTGGAGAGTTGAGGTTCAGGTGTTAGATGATAATTGTGGGGGTTTGGTTTAGTCGAAGGAGGCCAGTTATAGTTCCTCAATTATAAAATAGGTAGAAGTTAATGTTAGAAAAATCGAAGTGCAAAATACAGCCTATTAATGTGTAAAGTACAGAGATTTGCATGTTGTTAATACTCTCATAGGAGAAGGAACTATGTGGGGTGAGGCCAGGGTTGCAGCACCCAAAGTGAAAAGAAATCAGAACTGAAGAGATTTCTAGGCAGGAGGGAGAGTATTCTAGGCAGAAAGAGTTAGTGCAACGGTTAGAAGGCTTAAACTAGTTGGAAGAAATGTGTCCTTGTTAGGCTCATGGTGAGGGGAGAAAGTGGCGGGTTTGTGTCGATGGGTAGGTCACTGGGTGATATCACACTGAGTTTCACAGACTGAGGAAAATTTTTACATTATTGTGATTCTTTGACAATAAGATGACATTGGAAGGTTTCAAGCAGAGAAAAATATAACCTGATTTATCTTTTTAAAAATACCTCCTCTGACTGCTGGGTTGAAAATTGATTTTAAAGGGAGCTTTGACAATGAAGACACTCAGAAAGCTGCTGTGTTGACTAATTCAGCATTCTTATATTTGCACCACAAGATTTGTTTTTAAAGTAAAATAAATATTTGCCCATGCATGCTACCACAATTACTTATTTGTCAGTACTCTTAGTGAGAGTAATGGCCAATATTATAACTTCCAAAATAACTATCAGTTCCCTTTTAAATTCCCTATCTCTAAAAGCGCATGTTACATTTGTATGAAGGTAGTCTGAAGATTTAATACACAGTTACCATTAAATCAAGGATAGCAAAGATAACTAGTCTTTCTCTTGACTTCATCCCTGTTGTTATTATTGGTTAAAGGTGATGACCTCCAGCACTTTAGAGCTCCTCATTGTGATTTCCAGATGTGTCTCTCTCCTTTCTCCCTTGGCTCCTAGTTGTAATATACTATAGTTCACTTTCATAATTTATTATTTCCAAGTTTTCAAAGACTGTTACATTTCTTATTACATTGTTGTGTCTCTCATTGGATAAAAAATGTGGACATTGTTGTGTCCATCATTTTCTTACAAAAGTTTTTATATTGCATCTGATTCAAACTTCATTTTCTAATAGGAAATTTTATAAAAACAAGTAGTAGGAGTATGAATTTGAAAAATCAGACTGTAGAGCATTTAGAATATTCAAAATCAAATATGTGACACAACCCAGCAACACTAAAACCCTAAAAATGTGTATATCACATATAGTATTCGAGGATGTATGTAGAGACATATGCAAGGATGTTCACTAAAGCAATATTTGCATGAGCACAGTGAGAGATATCGTCTAACTACCTGTCAATATGCAAAAGTAGACTGGGGAGATACTCAGGGAGTCCTACACCCTCTTCTGAACTATTGGCTATTGGTGGATGTGGGAAAGGAATAGTCATGGTTTTCACTTGTTGAACCCATTAAGCTTCAGTGGACAATTTCAAACACATAGTTAAAAAAGAAGACTCTGTTTAATCTCAATGAGTCAAAAAATAAAAAGACATTAAAAATAAGAAAAGGACTTATAGAAAAGAAGGAAGGAATGTTGGCAAGAATTGGGGTATGAGGAGAGGCTGTAGAATGAGAATGATCAGTATGAATTAAATATATGTTTAACATTATCTAAACAAGTATAATTCAAATAAAGAGTGATTATTTAGCTAGATTATTTGTGTATTGTAATGTTGTTTAGTAAGGTTGCTGAATTAGAGTTACCTGTCAATGAGAAAACAAAAATATAAAGATGTGTGTATTAAGTGATTTAATCACCTTGTCAGTATCATGGAGTTTAAATGATAGAACAGTACATCTGTTTTACTGTACTGCACTGTACCCAGTAATCAATGTAAAAATCAATTCAATGTTTTAGTATACTGAATACATAATTAAAACAGAGTATTAAATTCTCTTTTATTTAAACCTATAAAAAGTACAAGAATATGGTATAAAAGTAAATAAAATATTCCTCTTCTTGCGTCATGCTCATGTGTGTGAGATTAGAAGTGACTGTGGGTGTCACTGAGTGAGTACAGAGTAGACGGAAATGTGAAAGAAATGACTGTACACTCCTGTAGAACTGATACAAATGGCATAACAAGAATACATTAATCAGGGTCCTTTCTTATCACTTCAGTGGTGTTATGCCAGTCTCACACAAATACATAATACACTCTTTTCTCATAACTGAAGTATGGTTTTTAGATGTGATGCTAAACTTTTTTATGTGTCTGTGCATTTTTTAACTGAAAATAGATTCTTCTCTCATACAATATATCCTAAACACAGTTTTCCACTCACTCCATTTCTCCCAATGCTCCCCATACCACCTCTCTTCCTCAGATCCACTCCTTCTCCATTTCTTTTCAGAAAAGAGCTGGCAACAACCAAAGATGACAAAACAAGATACAATAAGACTAGGTAAAAACAAACAAACAAACAAAAACTCTCAAATTGAGGTAGGAAAAAGCAACCCAACAGGAGGAAAAGAATCCCAAGAGCAGGCAAAAGAGTCAGAGACACACCTTCATAGTTAGGAGACCCACAAACATACCAGACTAATAGTCATAACATATTTGCAGAGGACCTGATACAGACAATTGTAGGCTCGATGCTTTCTGTTTCAGGCTTTGTGAGACCATGTGAATCACCCTACATAGTAGACTCAAAAGGCCATGTTCTCCTGGTATTTTCCATCCCTTCTGAGTCCTACAATTTTTCCTCTGCCTCTCACACAGGGTTCTCTAATTTCCAATCGGAGAGCATTGATGGAGACCTCCAATTTAGGTTTTCTATATGCATAACATCTAGCTATGAGTCTCTGCACCTGCTCCCAACTGCTTCTTTTTTTGTTAATTCAACAAATGTTTATTTATTATTTCATATACTAGGCATAGCTTCTCTATCTGTAGAATATTTACATCAGCCTCTTTGGTAGGTTTCAGGTTCTTGGACTATATGAGTTTTTGTTGTTATTTTAATTAATTTTTTAAAAAAAATTTATTCCAGAAAAAGTTCTCTCTCCCACATCTCCTCCAGCCCCCCCAGCTCTCCCCTCAGCCCACCCCTATCTGTTCCTCCAAACAGGTAAGGGCTCCTATGGGGAGTCAACAAAGTCTGGAACATTAAGTTGAGGCAGGACCAAGCCCTCCCCATGGCATTAAGGCTGAGCATGCCATCCCCTCATAGGAAATGGGCTCCAACAAGACAGTTCATGCACCAGGGATAGATACTGGTCCTACAGTTAGGGGACCATCAAAAACCCAAGCTTCACAACTGTCTTCCACAAATGGAGGGCCTAGTTCAGTCCCATGGAATCTCCACAGCTATTGGTCCAGAGTTCATGAGTTTCCACAAGCTCAATTCAGCTGTCTCTGTAGATTTCTCCATCATGATCTTGATCTCCCTTGCTCATGTATTCTCTCCTCCATCTCTTCAGCTGGATTTCCAGAGCTTGGCCTGGTGCTTGGTTGCGGATCTCTGCATCTGGTTCCATCAATTACTGGATGAAGGCTCTATAATTGGGTATTCACCAATCTGATGACAGGGGAAGGCCAATTGAGGAACCCTCTCCATTACTGCTAGGAGTCTTAGTTGTGAATTCTTGGGAATTTCCCTACCACCAGGTTTCTCCTGAAACCTATAGTGGCTTTCTCTATCAAGGTATCTCTTTCCTTGTTCTCCCCCTCTGTGCCTTCCACCCTCAACCATCCTGTTTCCTCATGTTCTTAGCCCCCACTCCCTCCACTTTACCAAGCCCTGGTCCCCAGTTTACCCAGGAGATATCATCTAATTCCTCTTCCCATGATGACCTATCCACTTCTTGAGGAAACCTCTGTAAAGACAACTGGACAAAGTACTTATCTATGAGTATAGGAGAATATCATTAGGAATGATTTAATTGATTTTTTGCACTATAATATTTGGTTATGCCTGATGGGGAATGTACTGTGTATGTTTATCTTATTGATTGTTAAATAAAATACTGTTTGGCCAATGAGACAGCAAGTAGACAGGACTAGGAGTCAAAGAGGATTCTAGGAAATGTAGTAGAGAAGTGCTGATCCAGGCAGGAAGTGACATAGCAAGGAGACTCATATTTAAGCGAAGGAGAAACAAGAAGGGTTCCTTTTTCCTCTCCGCTCCTGCTCCAGTGACAAGATGTGATCCCAGCACGGAGGGACACCAATAAGGTGTCCCATAAGATAAGTCTTATAAGATATATAGGTTTATGATAGTTAAGACTGAGTTAGCAGATGAGAAGTCCTAATCATTGGCCAAGCAGCATTGTACCTAATACAAGTTTCTATGTATTCATGTGGGCTTAACTCGGACAGGTGGCTGGTGTAAAGCTCACATGTGGCAGTGGGGCGCATGCGGCATTTGGCAGAAAGATTTATTATAACATATGCCCTAGTTCTCTGGGCTATCCAGTCTCCAGTACCTGACCAGGATTTTGGTTCCCTCTCCTGGTATGAGCCTCAAGTTAAACTAGGCATTGGTTTGCCACTGCTACAATTTCTGCTCCACCACTGCCTCAGCACATCTTGCAGTCAGTACAGAATGTAGGTCAAACGTTTTGTGGCTGGGTTGGTGCCCAGGTTTCTCTTTTGGTAGCCTGAAAAGTATCTTCCTGCATCAAAGAGACTAGGATGTATGGTATTATGCTAAACTTTTAAAATATAACTTGATTTTCCAGATAAGTCATAGGGCTTTATTATAAAATATGAAAAAGGAACTAAAACAACTTGACTGAGGTGAAATTCTAAGTGTTTCAGTGATATGTCTGTCTATGTGAGGTAACAATGAAGCTTTTTGGTTAATAGCTAATCAACATGTATGTTTTGTATTAGTTGGAGGAGTTCAAGGCATACTAAAATAGTTCTCTTTACTCTGGCCCACTCATTTGAACCATTTGAACTAAGCACTGTCAATACAAGTCTCTCTGAAAAAGACCCAGTTCTTGCAGAATAATTGGTAAAGGGAAGTTGAGGCATCCACTACCATAATGCCCTGTTTTTTTGTTTTTTGTTTTTTGTTTTTTTTACCATTGTGAGATTTCTAAAACCAAATATATCCTCCAGCTATTAAACATTGTGATTTTTGGCTCTTTACACATTGACTCTTGGTAATCAACAAACCCATTGACAGCCTAGAAAGATAACTCAGCAATTACAAGCTCTTTTTTTTTTTTTTACTTTTGCTACTAATTTATTCTTTTTTTCACCTTTTTTATTTGAATTAGAAACAGGATTGTTTTACATGACAATCTCAGTTCCCTTCTCCCACCCGTCCTCTCCTACCCCCCCCAACTAAAACCTTATCTGTCACATAGCTTTTCTGCTCCCCCTGGATGGTGAGGCCTTCCATAGGGTGTCATCAGAGTCTTTTGTATCCTTTGATATAGGGCCTAGGCCCACCCCTGTGTGTCTTGGCTCAGGGATTCAACGGAGGATTTAGGTCCTGTGCCCAGTACCCACACAGTGTCTTAAAACCATTGTAACTCCAATTGCAGGGGATCTGATGCCCTCTTCTGGTCTCCAAGGGCAACAAGCATGTACATGGTACACATACATACAGGCATACAGACAAAACATTCATGCACATGCAACAAAGAAGCCCACTGATAATTCAGCCACATCATACAATGAAAACACTGATGGTTGTCTAACTTTTCTCAGCGTGAATGCACTTGTTTTCTGAACTAACAGATCTTTTGGAGGTTTCACAAAAGCCTATTCAAAATATGTGTGGAAATTTAGTTCCTGTAGTTGGTATATTAGCTGGGATATTTAGTAAAATAAGTCATCACCTTTTACCTTGTTAAAAAAACAAAAAAAAAAAAAATACAGGTGTAGTCAGATGCTTCCTATCCCAACCACCCCATCCTAAATAACCACACTGAGGTTTATACAAATTATTAATGCACAGTCAATAGCTCAGGCTTGTTATTAACTATTTCTTACAACTTAACCTATTTCTATTAATCTATGTGATGCCCAAGGCTTGTGGCTTTTACCTCTGTCTCATTTTGTATGTCTGATTCATTCTCTATCAGGATGTCGAACTTCTGACTCCACCCTTCCTCATCCTATCATTCAGTTCGGCTTTTCCACCTAACAGTAACCTGTTCAGCAATTGTCCACTCAGCCTGGCTATTAAGTTAATCACAATGACATGTATTCACACAGTGTGAAGCAACATTCCACAACAAACAGGAAGGCATTCAAGTCCTTTGGATATCGTTTTACTTTTGCCCGTGTCAGTCCAGGAGAGTGTCTCAGACTCTGGGAAGCAAAGCCTAGGCTATTCTAAAATCTCCATCACATTTGTTGAGACCTTGACAGTGAACCTCCCCCACTCCATAAATATGAACAATAAAGTCCTGCTATTTATAAATAGCTCAGGATATGGTGTTTTGGTATAGCAATAGGACAGATAAGACAGATTTTCTGTGGATTTGCAAATACTGAAAGAGTTATTTGTACCTGTTAAATATAGATGCTTCTTAACAATTTATGATAAATAAAATAGTCTCTGTCACAGAATGTCAAGAATAGTTAATTACACATTATTTTTGTTCCATATTTTTTTATTTTTCTAAAGAAAATCTTTAGGATATGAAAATGGTGAGTATTATATAATGTACTTTAGGGTAAGTTAGGTTTTAAAATGATTACATATTTTTCCTTTAAAGACCATATATATTTTTTTTAATTCTCAAGTAAATTATATCCTTAGCTATTGGTGAGGGTGTCCTTTAAGATTTATATAACCTTACACATGGTACCATTTTGTTTCATTAAATAAATGCCATCATTGTTGTCACACACACACACACACACACACACACACACACACACACACACACACACACACATATTCTCAATCCTAATTTCAAATGTATTCTCACAAAGAAAATAGATATTGCCTGGTTTTTCTTGTCATTTTCAAGTTCAAGATGATGACTTGAATGTACAATATTTAGTCTCAGTACAATGTAAGCACAAGACAGATACTTAAATGGTGACTGATAGAGTGTTTTCATAAGATATCATCAATACAGGATAGCATGGTTTTCAAATATATTTCTTAATGTTTTTTATTGTTTGATTGTTTTGCTTTTATAAGAAAAAATATGTCTTCAGTAATCCAGGCAAGTCTCAAAATTGTCCTATAACCTCATCTAGCCTTGAATTTGCAATCTCCCTCCTGAGCCTCTGGATTACTGGAATTATAATTATGTGCCACCAGAGCTGGCTACTATATGTGATATTTTTTAAATTGTGGTAGATAACTATCTTTTATACTGTGTATTTTCTTGTTTATTTATTGCCTATGTGTCTCCTCCAAAAGGTATTACTCAATATGACAAATTTTAGTGTCTATATTGTATTGGTTAGTTTTGTCAACTTGGCAGAATTTAGAGTCAGTTGCCTGGGAAAAGGAGATCTCAAATGAGTGTTGGCATGTGGCAATGTATGAGGGACATTTTCTTGATGTATAATTGATATGAGAGGACCTACCCCACTGTGGGTGGTGGCACCCTTGGGCAGGTGGCTCTGGGTTATATAAGTAAGCAAGCTGAGGGCTGAGCCAGAAAGCAGGGTTCTTCCATAGCCTCTGCTTCCATTCCTTCCCCCCAAGTTTTCACCAACACCCTTAAATGTGTACTATTCTCTTATCAATGAGGACACGTTGTTTTCTAGTAACTATAAAGCAAATAATTGATTTTTCAAAAGCCAAGAAAGATGAATACTTTGAAAGTCCTCTCTCAAGATTTAAATACAGGATGAGCATTTGAGTATTTCCTGTGTGAATATATTCCGGATTCAATCATATTTTTACCTATCAAGGGTATGTTGCCAAGTAGATGAACATTTTTATTCCATTGGACTTCAGGAAAATCTGATTTTTTCCACATTATTCTATAGTCTAATGAAGTTTCCTCATGTTAACTTTTATTAAATGAAAGGTGTGTGAAAGAGCAGCTTGGATGAGTTGGATCCTATTTGAATGAGCAGGTTTTGTTTCTCTGCTGCCTCCCTAAAGGCTCTTTTCCTATCCTTTAGAAATCTATGGCTATTTTTAAATCATTGTTGCTATACAGGAAGTATTTTAGGGGTGTGCTCCACTAGGTGACTCAATTCAAGGTTTCTAGCATTTTTGTTTGGGTGGCCCTGCTTGAAATGTGTGCATTTTTTCTGCTATCATTACCTTTTCCTTTTCATTAGCTATTTACTAGTTTTTTTCTTTTTTTAAATTTAAATTAGAAACAAGCTTCTTTTACATGTCAATCCCAGTTCCCTCACCCTCCCCTCCTCCCCTGCCCCCCAACAACCCCTACCTCAACCCCTTTCTGCTCCCCAGGGAGGGTGAGACCTTCCATGGGGGATCTTAAATTCTGTCATATCATTTGGAGCAGGGCCTAGAAACTCCCACATGTGTCTAGGCTGAGAGAGTATCCCTCTTTGTGGAGAGGGCTCCCAAAGTCCATTTGTGTACTAGGGGTAAATACTGATCCACTACTAGTGGCCCCATAGATTGTCCAGACCTCCTCATTCAGGGGTTCTGGATCAGTCCTATGCTGGTTTCCCAGCTCAGTCTGGGGTCCATGAATTCCCCCTTGTTCAGGTCAGCTGTTTCTGTGGGTTTCTCCAGCATGGTCTGGACCCCTTTGCTTTACTCCTCCCTCTCTGCAACTGGATTCCAGAGTTCAGCTCAGTGTTTAGCTGTGGGTGTCTGCTTCTGCTTCCATCAGCTACTGGATGAAGGCACTAGGATGGCATATAAGGTAGGCATCAATCTCATTATAGGGGAAGGGCATTTAAGGTAGTCTCTCCACTATTGCTTAGATTGTTAGTTGGGGTCAACCTTGTAGATATCTGGACATTACCCTAGTGCCAGATTTCTCTTTAAACCTATAATGGTTCCCTCTATTATGGTATCTCTTTTCTTGCTCTCCTCTATCCTTGCCCTGATTAGACCTTCCTGCTCACTCATGTCCTCCTCTTACCTCCTCTTCTCACCTTCTCTTTCTTCTAACTCCCTCTCCCTTCCCCCATCCTCCCAATTAGCTTAGGAGATCTTGTCCCTTTCCCCTTCTCCCGGGGACCATGTACATCTCTCTTAGCGTCCTCCTTGTTTCCTAGCTTCTCTGGAGGTGTAGGCTGGTAATGCTTTGCTCTATGTCTAAAATCCATATATGAGTGACTACATACAATTTTTGTCTTTTTGTGAATGGGTTACCTCACTCAGGATGGTTTTTTCTTGTTCCATCCATTTTTCTGCAAATGTGCAATTCTACCCAGTAACAGCAAATCCTGCATGAAGAGGAATCCAGGAGACTGGTTTGTTTTCTTTGCATTTGTCGGTGGGTGTTTTCCACTGGCCAATTTAATAGCTATCTCTTAATGGGAAAAATCTTAAAATTGCAAAAAATGCATCCAGGCAGAAAAGCTGTCACTATGAATATTCATGGCATGCCTTTTCTGTGATCATAGTGGTGTTCCCTACCACCTAGAGAAATTGTCACAGTGTTCTAAGATACTGAGGAAAATACAGATATATGATATAACAAATTAATCAATAAAATAGGACTTATATTTGCATGAATTGTATTAAGCTAACTGAAGGATTTTTCTGTTTTATTTTTCACCTGAGTAATTCTCCTGTACATTTTATTCTACTTCCACTGCAAATGTGCTTAGTATATTTTACCTCTCTTGATCCTCAGAATAAGTGCTTTCAGTGGAAAGGTCCTGCTGTTTCAATCATACAGATGTTGTGAGCAGAGCTTTAAGATGTTTATGTTTGTGATATTTGATTGAAAATAACATACAGAAAATCCTTAAACACTGTTTTTTGTAACAGTCATGAAGTAATTATATGGCATTCATTATGTGTCTACTCTTGAACTCAAGAAGACCTAGAAGATTAGAGACAAATCCCTTTATAGAGCCTAGAACCCAGAACCAAAAAAAAAGTTTCATTAAAATTCATGTGGGTGGTCAAAATAACACACAGAGATTAACATTAGGTACAATGCTGCTGGCCAATGACTAGGATTTCTTTCTGCTATCTCTGTCTTAAATATCAACCATAATTATTAATCTATATATTATATAAAGACTTATCTGATAAAGGATGCTGGCGGCATGCATCCTCTCTTGTCGGGCTACATGGTGACTCCAGAGAAGAGAAAAGGAGGAAGAGAATGATTTCCTGCTTGTTCCTGCTTTATTCTGAGTCTGCCTGCTATGTCATTTCCTGCCTGGATCAAAAGACTACTACATTTTCCAGAATCCTCCTTGACTCCTAGTCCCTCCTAACTTATTGCCTCATTGGCTGAACAGTGTTTTATTCTACACCATAAAGATAAACATACACATAAGGACGTCCCCAATCAAATATATATCATATTCCATACTTTATATGATAGCTTATAATTCTACTAGGCATTATAGTTCAACACATTTTGTCTTGAATTTTTGCTATAGAATTAGAGATAGCTTCAAATCCATTCATAAGACTACTCTAATAAAATTTGCCTTTTTATCATTTACTACAATTATGTTGTCATATACTGTTTTTCTTTTATTTATTTGTCATCTATAGTGATAGGGTATGTATCAAGGGCCTTACTCCTGTTAGTAAAGTGCTTTACTACCATACTATCCATCAGCCAGAAGCATTGAAGAATAGAGCCTAAGGCTGCTATGAAAACCCAATCAAATCTTGAATGTCTGTTGTTGTTGTTGATATTTTCAAAAACACACCAGTGCAGATTTAATTTCTTCTTTACACTGAACAAATCTTGCTAGACCTATCTACACAAATCAATGCTGCTGCTTCTGTGGGCCCACTACTTTTGTTTTAACTCTGGAAAAGAGAATAGAAAAGGCAGGAGAAAAGAAAAGAACCAGATAAATCAAGTACCAAAGCAATGAAATGAAGTAGGATAGCTAAAGTGAGTGGGGAAAGGGCAATGCATGGTTATTTCAAAGAGTTGAAGCTATCTTGGCTGAAAAAAATGAAATTAAACATGAAATTAAGAGAAACAAGAAATCAGCTTATAATTCCAGAAACTGAGGAACTGTATTTTCAGCTTTGGAAATAGATGATCAAAAATCCTCAAATCAAAAATGAGCTTGAAATATGACCTGTGAGGAAAGAACAGCAAAAGAGTACTAAATTATGTAGGATTCTGTAATTCACAGTAAACAAACTATAGAAGGACATAATTGCAAAGTTGTCCACCAAGAAGGTGGCAGAATCACTCAGTGGACAAGAAGTAGAAAGCCTACTGTAGAGAAATAAACAAAGTACAATGTACCTGCTTTATAGGTAAAAAGTGATGATGGACAGGTGTGTGTGTGTGTGTGTGTGTGTGTGTGTGTGTGTAGACTGAGAAAAGTCCATTGGTAAAATAATGTGCTGGTCTCATGAGGACTAAAGTTCAGATCCTCATCTCCCATGTGAAAACAGACAGGGTCCTTAGCTCACAACCATAATCCCAGCACTGGAAAGGTAGAGGCAAGAACTACCACAGGCTTTTCTTGACAAATTGTCCAGGCAAGTCAATGATCTTCACATTCACTGAGATACTCTATGCCAAAGAAATAAACATGGAGAATTACTGAGGAAGATATCCATCACCAACCTATTGCCTCCACACATACACCCTACAAACACTATAACTTTAGAAAGCTTTGAAGATATTAATGCTAAGAACAAAGAAATGCAAGAAAGGGTTACATATGTTAACTTTTGTTTTAACTTAAGTCTTCTGGGAGAATTTTTTTTTTCGGGGTGAATCAAAATCAGAGTGACAACACACACAAGATGAAAGTTCCTGTTTTCGGTCTTAAGGTCAAGATTCCTGTCATACGAACTTGAAAGAAATGTCAAGTCAGCAGTTAAGAACAGCTGTCCTGGCTTCCAGAAGGACATTGAGTCTGGAGAGAGAAATGTGAGGATCACTTGCATGTAAGAAAGCAGAGAATTACTCACATAAATTTAATTAATTCGATGGTGCATTCTGAAGAATAATTTGAATAACTGAAAATTGATGAGTAGCTATTTATTCAAACATTTATCTTTAAATTTTGTTGACAGTACTGTTACTGAGAAATTAATTGATTGCTCAAGACAAGAAGCAATAGCTCATTTCTTCAAAATTTCCCTATAAGACAAAGAAAGCTTCATATTTTCAGTTTTGAGTTGCCTTGGAAATTGTATTTGCATGTCACTATTTGAGGTTAGCAATAAAATTCTGTGCTTTTGCTTCATAAATAAAACAAGGACACCATTGTGAAATAGTCTGTCATTTTAATTAAGCTCTGAAACAAGGCAACCATTGCAGGCATTTGTAACTGAGTGGTACATAAGTTGCTAATCAATGAAAAAAGTGACTAATTAAAAGCCACCAGTCAGCATTTCAAGCAGAAGTTGGTGACTTTCAGTTTAATTAAACCTTGCAGGTGTCAGTGATGATTTGATAGAATCTGTAATCTATTTGTGCCCTAAATCCCCTCAGATAATTTTAACATCTGTACATATATAAAGCCCCTGCCTATTCTGAGACAGGTAAGGGGATTTCAGAGTCTTAGAACACTTTGCATTTTTTAAAGCCCTCCTCTTATCGAAATCATTGAGGTTTCTCTTGTATTAAGAAAACAGAATGAAATCATGATTTACTTCACCCACAAAACAATTGACATGGAAACCTGGGCACTGTCCCTTGAATTCACACACAATGAAATGATTTAAATATGCACTTCAATGAGTTTCAGTGAATATACCGAGTTGTACAATGGTATCCATCATATAACATGAGTAAGTGAAGTTTGAAAATTTGAACAGATGTCATTATAATGGCAAAGTGAGATAGGACGAAAGCTAGGACATGAGTAGCCTTTAGGGTTGGCCTTTAAATGGATTGGTATGCCTTTTCTTTGCTTCCAAAATGTTTTCATATATCTGCTAAAGCTACCATCAGAAACAGGATTTAAGATAGGATAAACCAAGGATTTGGATTAATCTATTCTTTAAATAATGTTTAAATACCACAAATGCCTTTGTAAATACATTATTTGGCAAAAGTTAAGACTTCTGGTTGCTAGAGTTGTCCTTTATATTTTTAGGAGTAGTTCTCTCTTTGAGTGATATAAAGATCAAAGTGTCCCACATAGTGGCATGATATTTGTCATAATCTCTACAGCAAATTGGTAGCATTCTCAAAAACTTCCTTGGAAAGTGAGCAAACGATTGATATTTAAAGTAAAATAGATACGAGTTTAATATTTATCATATCTAGAACAAGAAATTATTTGCAATTTTCAAAGCATGGGTACTAGTTTGTTGAATGAAAGTAGTGATAACAAGCATAAAGAACCATTATTCATTTGTGTCAGGGAATACACCACACCGTGTGTGTGTGTGTGTGTGTGTGTGTGTGTGTGTGTGTGTGTGTAAATACAGATGTTTTTATACATGTGTATACATATATATGTGGGGCCTATACAACTACTTCAAATAGTGTATAGATCTCAGAACTCATATAACACACATAGGTATGGGAATATGTATATAAATGTATATGATATTTATTAAAAACCCCCATAGAGTTGTACTTATATTGTTCTCAAACACAAACTAGGAAATTAAGGCTTGGTGGACTTACATGGTTTTCTGAGGATGTCTCAGGTAGTGACTAAAAACGCTGTGAAGTTGAATGCAGAAATACAGACTCCAGATGTCTTTATCAGTGTCTCCTACTGGAAACATTACCAGCATTGCTGGGTTTCACTTTCTCGTTATCACTGAGCACTACAGAACTTTCTTGACATGTCCCTAGATAAACTGCAGATCAGATTTTACTCTGAAATCCTCCTCTAACAATTTTGTTTATTTTCATCAACATTGGTAGCTGTTTCTCTTATTATGATTATCTTTTATTAGTATCAATTTGAAACCTCATAATTTCATTATCCATTTCAGTTGACTGTACATATGTTGTGCATTTAATATCTGTTTCTTCATCCATTCATCTATTGATGGACATCTAGGCTCAGTATGCATATTGTCCCTTATGCATCAATAAAAAATGTGGATATTAACAAATGTGTTTGTTAACTTATGATTCTTTGGTTATACACCCCAGAATGGTATGTCTATGTCTAATATGGCTGTGTTAAATGGTAGTTTTATTTCTGTTTTCTTGAGGATGATGCACAAAGGGTGCAATTTGCATTCCCACCTGCAGTATATAAGTAATATCTCTCTCTCCCTATCACTGACAGAATTTGTTGTCATTTTTTCTCCAGTTTAGTTATCTTACTAGAGTGAGATGGAAAGCACTTTTAATTTGTATTCCTCTGATGGCTGATGACATCAGTTACTGTTTCAAATATTCACTGACCATTTGTATATTTTTCATTAATAATTCTACAAAATTCATTATAACATTTATGATTAAACTTTTTAAATAAATTTTTATTTAAATTAAAAGCAATCATATTCTACAAACCCTACCCTTCTCCCTACCATCCTCCCATGCCCACCGCCAACCCCCATCCCACTCCCCATCCACTTCCCGGGGAGTGTGAGGCCTCCATAAGGCATCATCAAAGACTGACACATCCTTTGGGGCAGGAGCTAGGCCCTCCACTGTGTATCTAGGCTGAGAGATCCCTCCATAGGGAATGGGCTCACAAAGCCCATTCGTGCACTAGGGATAAATACTGGTTCCACTGCCAGAGGACCCATAGACTGCCCAGGCCTCTCAACTGACACCCAAGTTCAGAGGGCCTGGTTCTGTTCTAAGCTGGTTCCCCAGCTGTCAGACTGGGGTCCCTGTGCTCCTACTTGCTCAGGTCAGCCATTTCTGTAAGTTTCTCCAGCATGGTTTTCAACCCTTTGCTCTTCACTCCTTCCTCTCTACAACTGGATTCCAGGAGGTTGGCTCGTTGCTTGGCTGTAAATCTCAGCTTTTGCTTCCATCAGCTACTGGATGAAGGCTCTAGGAGGGCATTCAAAGTAGTCATCAATCTCATTATAGGGAAAGGGCATTTAAGGTAGCCTCTCCACTATTGCTTAGATTCTTAGTTGGAGTCATCCTTGTGGACTCCTGGATATTTCTCTAGTGCCAGATTTCTCTTTAAACCTATAATGGTTCCCTCTATTAAGATATCTCTTTTCTTGCTCTTCTCTATTTTCCCCCAACTATATCTTCCTAATCCCTCTTTAGACCTACCTACCCACTCCACCCCTGTGCTCCCAATTTACTCAGGAGATCTTCTCCATTTCCCCTTCTCTGGGGTACCATGTATGTGTTCCTTAAGGTTCTGCTTGTTTCCCAACTTCTGTGAGGTTGTGGATTGTAGGCCAGTTATCCTTTGCTCTATGTCTAATATCCATATATGAGTGAATACATACCATGCTTGTCTTTCTGTGTCAAGGTTACCTCACTCAGGATGATTTCTTCTGGTTCAATCCATTTGGCTGAGAATTTCAAGATTTCATTTGTTGTTGTTGTTGTTGCTGTTGTTCTTCTGTGGAGCAGTACTCAATAGAGGAATCTAAAATGACTGAAAGACACTTAAGATATTGCTCAACATCCTATGCCATCAGGGAAATAAAAATCAAAACAACTTGAGATACCATCTTACACCTGTCAGAATGGCGAAAATCAAAAACACAAAGGACAGTTTATGCTGGAGAGGATGAGGAGAAAGGAGAACACTCCTCATTGCTAGTGGGAGTGCAAGTTTATACAACCACTTTGGAAATCAGTATGGAGGTTTCTCAGGAAAATGTGAATCAATCTACCTCAAGATCTAGCAATTCCACTCTTTGGCATATACCCAAAGGATGCACATTCATACCACAAGGAAAACTTTTCAACTATGTTCGTTGCAGCATGTTTTGTAATAGCCAGAACACAGAAGCAACCTAGATGCCCCTAAACCAAAGCATTTATAAAAAAATATGTAGTATATTTACACAATGGTTAAACTTTTTTGATATATAATTTTTAGAGTTCTTTCTAGAAAGTCAGACGTCAACCAGTAAGCTTTCTTTTGTATGAGGAATCTAGATAAAAGTGGGACTGGAGGATGAAAGGTAGGAGAAACAGCAGAGGGTAATGGAATATATATATATATATATATATATATATATATATATATATATATATATTCATGAAACCATGTGGTGGTATTGCTTGGGAGGCAGAAATGAACCAACATGGGTGATAGAATAGAAGGGGTAAATAATAACAAAGTAAAATGCCATATATGTGTGAAAACATCACAATGAATCAAGGTTTATTATACACATCTAACAATAATTTATTTTTAAAATAAAAGTGATATTTCATGGGAGGGGCACTAGGCAGAGTGAAAGGGAGGAGAGGCTGCAGTTGGATGTGTTGTATAAGAGAAGAATATAATTTTTTTGTTTCTTTTTTTTTTTTCGAGACAGGGTTTCTCTGTGTAGCTTTGAAGACTATCCTGGCACTCCTTCTGGAGACCAGGCTGGCCTCAAACTCACAGAGATCTGCCTGCCTCTGCCTCCCTAGTGGTGGGATTAAAGGCGTGTGCCACCAACGCCCAGCAGAGAATTTAATTTTTTAAGGAAGTTTGCATAAACAGGTAATTGCAGAAGACTGAACATACTGTGAACTATTGAACAGGTTATCTGTTAAAAGAGGGAATCTGCTCCCTGACTGACACCTTTTCTGGGAGGACCTCAATAATAACAGGGCAGTCACACTTACCCACTACAGGGAGTTTCAGTTTACCTAATTATCTCATCATAAGCTATAAGCTCCACTGTGAAGAAGCCATGAGTATTTTATCTTTGAATTATTGGCATCATTTATAATTCTCCCTCTTCCTTTAGAAGCTTGTATTAAATTTCACCTGGAAATAAAATATATGGGGAGCAATAATGTTGTGTTTACCAAAAGAGTTGTCAAAAACATCAAATGTGAGGAGTGAAATTCTGTTCTTGAGCTCTTGATGCCCAGTGCATACTAACTATAGCTTCAGCTTCATGTTCCTTTTAGGAGCAATATTTATTGGTTCAAGGATGTAGGGGCAACAGAGGAATTACACTGGGAGTAGGTACTTCAAATGAACAACTTAAGGAATAGATTTAAAACAGCCCATTGTTCATCCCAGCATCAATGTATACCTTTATTTTCTGCTTCTGCTATCTCAAGTCTTACAAAGTTGTTAGCATGCAGGGTGTGACTGCTAGGTCATAATTACAAGATAATTGGCATCAGAATGCTCATTCCATGCAATCATGTGAGAAGACGAAGTCAGGTAGCATCTGGCTGGAGGGAGGCAAACTACATGTTTCAGGATACTTTTGCATCCTAACAGAGGAAGTGTGGTGATGTCTTATTTGTAGTCTAAATAAAGCTTGCCTGAAGATCAGAGGGTGTGGCTAGCCAGTAACTAATCATAGAGATCTGGAGGTCTGTACAGACAGACAGGAAGTGAGATGGCTGGGCAGAGAGAGGAATATAGGCAGAATGAAACAAGAACTGGTCTCTTTTCAGTCTGAGGATTCCACAGAGGAAGAGCTCTAGTGGCTTAGTTGCTCTGCTTCTCTGATCTTTCAGCTTTCACTCCCTAATATCTGACTCCAGGTTTTTATTATGAAGGTCTACTAGAACTTGTGCTACAAGGAGTGTTTCCTTTGCTGGGTACAGGACATGAAGGAGCAAGCACTTTCTCTATGAAATGTTTTCTGTATTGATCAAAAAATAATAATACACACAGACTATCAAGGGTGCAAGTGCTCCCACCATATTAGCCAGTCCACAAAATCCTGTGGCAAATTTGCTTCCCCTTGTTTTTTTTCAACTCTGTTCAGAATTTATGACTTTAACCCTTTGAATATTTTAATCTTTTATTCCTAAAACATAGACTTCACTACATGTCTATAAGTAGTGCTTCCCTCCTTCCTATCATAAATAAGAATATCTCCCCAAATTTATACCTATAAAGGAGCACATGGGTCCTTAGGAGCTGTGAAAATAATGGAGGTAAATCAGTCATTCACTGGATTATATTAACTTAAACTTTGAGACCAAGGAAGTGTCATGCTACATAAAAGCATTTCACTTCTCGCTTAATATAACTATCACTGGGCTCCTCATGCAATAGTCATTTGCAAAGGCAGATACTCTCGTAGTTACTAAGAGTCTAGGGAAATCCAACTTGTAAGAACATGATGGCATCAAATATCAACTCCATACCTTTGTTCTACTCATAAAAGATTCAGCTATAGAAAACAAACTGCTGCCAGTTGAACTTAATCCTTTATAATTGCTTGGATTTAAGTGAAGACCCTATTTACACAAGAATGTCCTTATACATGGAATAAGTAGGATATTAGAAATTCTGGAAACCTAATGCCTATGTTTGCCTATAGATTCTGCAGCTGCCTCACCCACTCCAATCATCATCTCTATTTTGAAACAAAGCATTTTAACCTCTCTATACCTCTTCAATATTATGACTGTTGCAGCATCATTTTTCTTTGTGATTGCCTTCCTGTGAATTGAATGGAAAGATATTATACATGTTAAGAGACTAAAACTTAATCATGAAATAAAACTGAATTGAAATTTGGCTGTGGGAAGTACATATTTGAGCACATATGTTTGACTGGATCTTAACAAGTCTTCATTTCATCCTCTATAAAATAATGAAAAATAGTACCAGCCTTATGAAATGGTTTGGAGGGTTGAGAAAACTCCTGACAAATTCATAGCAAGTTGCTAGATCCATAAATTTCTCAATAAATGTCAACAGCTCCCTCTTCTTCCCCCAGCCCATTTATCCTCAACTCACCACTAATGTATATAAAATATAACAGGCACCATGGCAACTGATCCCAAGTCTGCCTAAGCACATTACAGAAGGGAATTTTCTATTTATATGCATTTAACTCTTAACTCATACATTTATAATCAACATTTTCTCAATAGACTGTGATGACAATTATATTTTAACAAAACATTTTGTCAAAACTACTCAGTATATATGGCTATGATAATAAAAGCCATTTGAGTCCAATTCAGGTTAAGTGTCTTGAAAGACTGACATCTCCTCTGGCATCTTTTGTGTACCCTAGATAGTCCTGACCAGAATATCATGGACTGTCACACTCCTCAGGACTCTGGATCTACTCTGATGAATTGAAGCCTGACCGAGTGTTTGGATACAGACAGTTCACAAAAAAAGGGGCCTTTTTGCTTGGTGGATGAGTGAGATTGCATGATTTTCATCTGTCTTCTAATTATTAGAAAAAAATATCCTTCTGCCATTGTTCTGATTGTCTGGTGGATATTTTCTTCCAAAATCTGTTTTCTGTGTGTGTGCTACTCAATATGGCAATATGTGGCAATACAGTCTTTATCTTTTGATAAACAGAGTAACCAGATGGAAATGCAGGTAATGCCTAACCTGAAAACAGGGCTCCCATTGGACAAGAAGATAGACTTCAGTCTTTATGGTACCACTGTTAGACAGTTAAAAGGATGTAAACAATTACGTTGAGGGGGTTACACAGAGTGGATTCTCCTTCAGGCAAATGATTTATTAAAGCCAGGGTCATGAGGAAGCATGAAGTAAAGATACAGAATACCTAAGGAGAACAAAGCATAATCTTTTAAGTTATTTTTTCTTTTTTAAGATTTATTTACTTATTGTGCATTGATGTTTTTTTGCTTACATGTATGTCTGTGTGAATGTCCCAGTTTCTCTGGAACTGGAGAGACAGGTATGAGCTTCCATGTAGATGATGGCAATTGAACCTTGGTCCTCTTGAAGAGCAGCCTATGCTGTTAACTGCTGAGCCATCTCTCCAGCCCCTTAAGCTTTTGTTTTCAATGGGGAGGGGAGAAAGGGAAAGGGAGGAACGAAGGAGAAAATTAAGAAGGAAGAGAGGGGTGAGGGAGGTGATCTGCCACAAGGAAATAAGTCCAAGATTCACGGACATGACCAAAATTAGGCTAGGAGACACAGTGTTCTTTGAGGTCTAGGTTTAAACAGTTGTTTGGAAAGTCCCAAGGACATTTCAGGATTTCAAGCCTCTGGAACAGTAGCAGAAGTTAAAACTTGATTTCCACACTGAGTGTGTCTTGCACTGCCTGCAGTCTTCTCCTATGACTCTTTCCAGGAATGACAGGTTCTCCCCCTCTATGACATGACACAAACATGATGTAAACCTTAGCAATACAAAAAAATAAGTCTCACAGAAGCCACAGAACAATGCAGGTGTGAAAAGCCATTGCTGAGTGTTTAAGGAAACTTGACCTTGTGGGGTATTAGAGAGTGTTCATAACTTGAATTATTTTTAATCTTTCTTGTAAATGTAACACAGTTAGCAAAATACATTAAATTGTGACTATTCTTTGTTACTTCTGCATCCAATTGAAGGATGCTGAGAGTAAACAATTGGAAATAAATAGAACAAATAAGTTTTGAATTAAAGAACATGATTAAAATATGCACAAGTTGGTCATTGTGGAGTCAATGAATTATTATTTATTTAATGTTCTAATAAATGTCAGGCTTTGGGGAAATCTATATGTGTTATGTTAGCCTGTTTCTAAAGTAATATTGGTGGGTATTGATTTATCCAATTGCAGATGAACCACCAGAGGTTCAGAGAGCTCAGCACCTCATGCCAAATCATACAGTTGATATGAAAAAGGTTAGAGTGATCTGATTCAATGCCAGTATCCCTAATAAGTACTTGGTCTTGTTTAGAAAGTGGGTCAGAGGCCAGTGAGTAGTGCAAGTCACTACTTTTTCTCTGTTACCCAACATGCATTCTGCATATACACTTAGTAAAGTATTATTTTGTTATCTTAGCTACCAAGTGGTTAATATCTGTATATAAATGAGTGGGATAGGGAATCACTTCAGTTCAAGGGCAAAGTGTCTGGCAACTTCATAAATGGTGCAAAGCATTATGGAAAGCTACTTCTCTGCTCATTGAAGCGTGACAGAACCCCTCAATTTCCAGCTTAGTTAAGGCTGATGCTATGATGGGCTTGTGAACACTAAACAGTAACTGTTTCAGGTACCTTTTATGGAGACTCATTCTCTTTTATTTCCATTTTTACACTTATGTTTTCCTTTCTGATTTCCCAGCCTCTTGTTTTGCCCATTCATGGTCCATATATTTTTGTCATTTTAACTCCTCGTCCTGAAGCTCAGCAATCATTTCTGAGTTTTATGGATCACTGCACAGACATTCTGGTAGTATGCTATTAATCCTTCTCCAACCACATGGCAGTTTTACCAAGACTTCAGGAAAATATTCAGCTATCCCCGTGGAGCCTCCTCCTGCAGTGTAGGCAGGAGGGGTTTGGGGAGGTCAGAGGATAGGTAAACATAAATCAGATGTGTGCAAACAAGCATGATGAATTCTAGTTCCCAAAGTGCTCTGCCTTTTGTCAGACTTATATATTGGGAGAGAGGGCTGCGTGAAATGAATGATGATCATAAAGTTATTCTCTGGTGAAGGAACAAGCATTGAAATGACTGCAGTGACACAGTAACCTGGATACATGGAAGGCTTAAGAATACATAGTGGAAAACAACAGTATCCCTGGCAGCTGGGATGAAGCAGGGAAGGCAGAAGCAACAGCTTGGAATCTCCCTACTGAGAGACTAGATCAGTCACTAGGAGGTAAACTGGGAGAGTTTCCGTAGAATATAATACATCAGAATGCCTTGACAAGGCTCAGAGGTAGAAAAAAAAAAAAACAAAGCAAGACGCTTGAGTTCATTAATCATCCACTGAAGTTTAGCAATTCCTTCAATCAAAATTAGATAAACATTAGATAGTGGCAAGTTATGATGGCTACATAACCAATAGAAGTAACTGACATATTCATATATCAATTTAGTATAAATCTTTTATAATATCATATGCTTACTACACTTAAATAGTGAGGCTTACCAAACTTGTCATTAGATATTACTATTATTATTATTATTATTATTATTATTATTATTATTATTATTATTATTACTAATTGGGAGTAAATCCCAGAACTTGCTCCTGTTAAGTAAATAATCTACACCCAAACCCAGGGCACACAAATCACAATATTTAAAATGTTTTTATAATCATACTTCTGTATAAATGCTTTCTTTCTTAATCTACAGGATATTTCATGCACCAAAATATTATTTTAAGGAATGGGCATAGATCTAGAGAGTTTACTAACACCGTTTTTCTAAATCAATATTGTTTCTAACTGTAATCCAAATACTGATCCCAGCAGATAAATGTAGCTCTCACCCTTTATCAAATCAGCTTCTTTGTTTATGGAGACTACCTTGGAGATCTACAACTGATGAAAATGCAGAGAAGAAGGGACTGTGGAATGCCCAATCACCTTTAATATACCTCAATGGAATCCCAACCCCGAAGGCTCAGGGGGAATTAGAGGTGTAGCGGAAAGGTTGTAAAACTAGATAACCATAACCAGGTTTAGACAGGGGCCTCTAGAAGTGATAGGCAAAATACACCTGTGAAATCTCAACCCACTGGTTGTCCAAACAAGGCTAGCATGATGAAAATACCATTTGGCATGCAAACATAGATAAGAGAAATTCCGCATGGTCCAACCCTAGATGAAAATCTTCCAGTGGTCAATGGCTTTTGAAAGGGAGAGAGTTAGTTTCTTCCAGGGATGAGCTCCCACATAGCCCTGGAAACATGTACATATGAGGATTGCTACCTGGACACAGCTGATTGTAAATGAATGTGTGCAGTTGTGTGTGTGCCTGCATATGTGTTCATGATGGTATAAATAAAGAAAATGTAATTTTGGAGGGGAAGTAGGAGACAATGGAGGAATTTGAAGTGAAGAAAGAAATAGTGTAAATGCAGTGTTCTCTATGTAGTTCTCAAAAACAATCCATAGGTTTCAGTAGCGTACAAAAATGATCTAGAGAATAACAATTTTATTTATTTATTTTGGTTTTTCAAGACAGGGTTTCTCTGTGGCTTTGGAGGTTGTCTTGTCTTGTGACTAGCTCTTGTAGACCAGGCTGGTCTTGAACCCATAGAGATCCGTCTGCCTCTGCCTGAGTGCTGGGATTAAAGGCATGTGCTGCCACTGCCGGGCTGAGAACAATAATTTTAAACATCTTACAATTTTCAACTTGAGATCCAACTTTTCAAGGATCTAATACCTTTCAAATGGCTTCAGAAAAAATCTACTTTGATAAATTCAATATAGTTTATATTGGCACCAGTCATTATCTACCATGGACAAACAATAATTTATGATACTGGAGAGACAACTCAGTGAGTAAATTCTTTCATTTGCAAACATGAGGACATAAGTGCAGATCTCTAGAACACAGGTAAAGATGGGTGTGCTGATGGCATGGGTGACTGTATCCTAGATCAGGATAGAATGAGACAAGTGAATCCTAGTGCCTTGCAGGTTAGATGGCTTCACTGAAAAGGTGGCTCGGAGTTCAAAGGCTTGACTCAAAAATAACATAGTGAATAATTAAGAGAGACACTCAGTGCCAATCTCTGGCTCTGAACATATGTATAGAAACACACACCTGTGTGCACACATGTGCACCCACAGAGAACACACCACATCCACAGTTTAAAATATACTAATAATTTGATAATAATACCTTGATCCTCCTGGCTAACATATGCAGTGTGGAGGGTAATGCCAACTCCCAAGTAGAACTATGGCACAATGTGGATTCCTCAGTCCAATTTGTTTTCCTCTTGGCAGGTACTGTACAGAAAGAGGTTTATTTAGGATTGATTTTTAGCCCAGCAGTTGAAATTCCTGGGTCTCCATTTTAGCTTCATTTTTAATCAACTGTGTGACCGGATAATTGTTTCCTCTGGATTCATCAGTTTTCTCATCAAAAAAGTAAGAATAAATAGTAAGGTACTTACCTCACAGGGTTATAGATGGGCTAAATAAAATAAAGAATGAAGAGTGTTTAAAGTACTAAATACTTAATGAGTTCTGAATGTGTCATCACTGATACTGTCTTCTGAGCATACATTAATTGTACACTTCATGAAAATTGTGGGCCACTACTGTTGCTACCTCCTGAGGGTCCTCAATAATACACACACACACACACACACACACACACACACACACACACACACACACACACTGCTTCCCAGGAAGACATATGAGAGGTCTTCTGTGACCAAGAGCATCCTTATATGATGGCTTATTTCCTCATCATCCTGTGCTCTGTTTAAATTATTGTCAGCATTCCATCAATATGTGAGTGCTTGTAAATCATGCATAAGACATCAAGAAGAATATTATAACACTTACACAAATCACCCTTAACTGTGCAATTTCTAGAACATTCTTCTCAAACTGTAACTACTCAAACTGTCCCCTCAACTGTAACTACTAATAGTATCGTGAATATTGTTTTTATTATTTCATTGCTTGTTTTTATACCTCTGTCATACCACTCTCCTCATATTTTGTATAAATGAAGTTACACAGAATCCTGATTTGCTGCTGCATTCAAATTCTTTAGATGTAGACATGCTGTTAGAACTGGATCAGATGCACTTGAGTTTTGTTTATCTATCATTATCCCTTTAATAAATTTACCATAATTTATTACACACTTGATGTTTTTGACATGTGTGTGTAGTGTCTGTATATTTATGTATGTTTGCATATATGGGCTGCATGTTTGTTGAGCATTGGCATGGATGTGCTGGTGACATGTGTTGAAGTGGATGTGTAGGCTTGAGATTGACATTGGCTGTCTTCCTCACTCACTCTCCAACTTGTTTTATATTGAGGCAAAGTCTGTAACTAAAGGCAGGGTTTTCCACTTTGACTAGTCTGGCTAGGGAGCTTTCTCCAGGGATTATCTGTCACTGTCTACTGATTACTGGGATTACTGGTGAGACACCATATCATCTTGGACTTTCACTTAGTACTCACATTGGCACAGCAAGTATTTAAATTACTAACCCAGCTCCTCAGCTGGGTTAACCACTCCAGTTAACCACTTACTGTAAATACCATCATGCATGTCTCTGGCTCGACCTGATTGAGAAAAAGCATTTATATATCATGAAGTATTTTAATATTCAGGTTCCCAAATATAATTAAATTGCTTCATACATGATTATTCTTTTATACTCTTGCTTTCCGTGTCCAATTTGTTAGTTCTTTCACACCCTTGCTAGTTCTCTATGTTTTGCATTTGCCCTTCAATTGGGCTTGAAATGATATCTGCTTGATTTTAAATAACTTCTTAATTTCTTTATTTATTAGCTAGCTCCCTTCTGTGCACTGCCTACTGGGGCAGTCATATCTCTTTTTCAGTATTGGTTAGAATCACCTTACTTTAGAGGATTGTACAATATGGATATTATCTTTAAGCAGTTATGTCCTCTCCTGGTTTCTTCTTCATCTTATTCTACTCTAAAGAAAACAATGAAAATTCTTAATTTTAAATTAATGAACCTCTGAAGCTTTTTCCTTAGAATTATGTTGTGTGTCTTGTTTTTTAAAAAATCCCAAAATATTTTTTCCTGAGAAGTTAATGAACCAAATATATCTTAGTGTACCTTTTAGAAAGAAATAGTCATGATTCAAGAGAAAAATGTTTGACTTGGCTTTGATGAAGTGATTGTTGTAACATAATTAATTATGAATAAACTATTATTCAACCCCCAAAATTTAGACATGATGTTTTGCTTATAAAAGTGTGAGTTCCTATGGTATTTCCTTAAGATCTATGATGATTTCATTTTGGATCAAAAAGACTCTATTCTAGGATAGAAAGTTGTTGCCATGGAGAAACAGTATGTCTGGGCTTCTACATCTGGATAGTGTTTCTTGTATTTTCCATGTCACAGGGATGGCATTCAAAAGTGATACACAATAGTGTATCTGTGTTTCATATTATAATCCAATTACACATTCTGTTCATAATCTATTCAAATAACTGGTGAGACACCATAGCATATTTGATTTTCACCCCCTCCCATCCACTGAACATTATCTGACTTTTAATTTATCCATTTATTCTGAGTGTGCTATGGAAGTCGGTTGATATACCCAATCTCCAATTTGACTCAGGTTGTGAGTTCCAAAGGATGGTAAATCTACATCAAAGCAGTTATAGATGAGTTAGGCGCCCTAAGATGAAGGCACAGACAGACTATTGCATTATAGGGAAAGCAATTATTTTCATACTATTTACATGTTGTCAATGGCTTAAAACTGTGCTTTGTCAGGCTGGAGAGATGGATAATGGTTAAATGCACTTGGGCAAGTATAAGGACCAGAGCTTGGATCCCCAGAATCCATGAAAATGTCAGGTTGGGTGTGGCAGCCTACCTTTAATTTCAGCTTCAGAATATACAGATAAGGAATACACAGCACTAGCTGGCTAACACAACTACCCTTGTCATCATGCTCTGAGTTTTACTGAGAGACCATGAATCAATGAATAGGTTGGAAGAACAATCAAAGATGATTCCAGACATCAACCTTGTATCTACGTATGAAATGGTACAGAAATGCATGTGCCCCACACATATGTGCTCATGTGCCAACACATACATGTACAGCATATACACAAGAAAATTAGAAAGTTGAAAAAGAAAATACAAGTTATGACTTACATTCTATGATTTCTTCTATGCTAATTACTTCATTTTTAGCATACCATCTCATTATGTTGTCACATTTTCTTAAATATGTTTGATCTTTTCTTATCTCTGGACCGCAGAGTAGCAGTAGACTGTTGACCACAAAGTTTTGTTATCTGCTTGATTTACATTGCTATTAGGTTCTATGAGTTTTACTCATTTTTATTTTCAAAAATATAGTAGAGTTTAATAGTCTAAATTAATCTATTTGGTCGTTTAAGATTATTATAATATCTAACATTGCATTAATGTTAACCAAGAATATTGGTTTAGTTTTTCCATATTTTTAAAGTGGTACTAACCATGCTTTCTGTCTTGCTGAAAACTCCTGGACTTGACATTTTGTGTATATATTGATAAAGGATTGGATTTATGACATAAGATGAGAGGTGGCTGAGAGACCTTCCGTATTGAAATGTTTATTCTTTGCCTGATGAACACCTTGGGTATCACTAGCCATTGCTCCCTAAGTGACTTGTATCATCCTCCCTCCAGCCCTTCCTGATAAAACACAAATCGCATCAAGAAGTCTTCTGGAAGTATGATGAATTTGATAAGTATTCTTCTCAACCAAAATGAGTTTATTCTGTATGTTTGAAGGTACCATCCCAGATAAGTAATACTTTAACAATAGAGAAGGCTTGTGAAGTTCTGGCTGGTGGGCACTTAGTCATCAGAAAAATGGTGTACAAAGAGGAAAGGACACACCTGGGATTTGGAGAAGTGGAACAGGAAACATTTTTTAAAAATGCACAGAAGACTGACTTTGTTCTAAACTTGGGTATAAAAACTGTAAAAGATTTGATTCATGAGAATATTTTTCATTCAGGATATGATGTCATAGATTTCTGATGTACCTGGGTGTCAGTCTAAGTGACTACTGAGAGAATTTCCAAATTTCTCTGATTGCTATCAGTAGACAGTGATGAAGTGGATTTTTTTCCCTCTGTGTCTTTATCAGTGTCAGTGAAATGAGAATAAAGCTCTCTCTGCTCCCAAATTGGAAAGAACTCAGATCTGAATCTTCAGAAATCAGTCCAACACCCTGCAGTTCTGTGTCTGATTTGGAGACAGTGGCAGCCACGTTTCTAAAAAAAATCACAATCATGTGGTCATTTGAAACTGGACAGTACCCAAAATTTAATATTTCAGCCAAAAAAAAAAACATTCCACACCTATATTACAAAAATCTAGATGTAGACATTTTTAAGTATAGAACTGGAGAAATCTTAAAAGGAAAGCCTATAAGATAATATTCTTTTTTAAAAACCTTACCCACTGTGACTAATACATTAAAATGACTGTGAGACAGGTGATATTGGAGTCCCCTCTTGTAATTCTTAGTCTCAATAAAATGAGTTAGGAATTGCCTAACAGAAGCTCAAGAACAATTTTATTTGAGTTTCAAAATGAAAAATCCAAGAGCAAGCAAGCTGAAATTTTTAGCAGCTACGTGGAGGAAGACAATGACAAAGAGGGGACAAAGGTCATGCCCTGTAAGCCGATATGGAGATCAGATACTTGGCAGACAGGTAATCACATGGCTGGGAGAGAAGGAATAAGATAGCTCAGGATTGGTGTGAAAGCCTAGTGTTCAGGAAACAATGCTTGGAAAACAGAAAAAAAAAAAAAAGAAAAATTGTGTTTCTCTGAATAATACAGATTTGTAGGCAGACTTAGAATGTTACGTGGCTACTGCACTAGGGGCAGTGAATCTGGGAAGAAAAAGGCCCTGAATCTCATTAAAGAAGTAATTAGCCCACCCTCTCTTTAGCATGGTTTAAGGTGAACATGATTTCCTAGGAAAGGCCATTTAGTAAAAAGTGACTAGGCACTACTGGAATATTAGTTCTCCAGTAAAGCAAAAGATTTTGTCCAGTGTTTCACTCTAGAATAAGAATACAACTGTGGCTATTGTATGCATTCATGAACATTTAATTTCAAGCAATTATGTTAAATTATGACAAATAAAAAGTATCTAAAATAAGCGTCTGCTATGGGCTAAAAATGTAGCACCTACCAACTTAAATCTCTAGCCCCAAATATGTATGTATTTGGAGACATGGCATTAAGGGGGAAATTAAACTTGAATGAAGCCATAGTGTATGGCTATAGCCCATTCTGAAGACAAAGGCACACTAAAGATACACAGAGATAAAAAAGTTTATAAGGACATGGAAACTTAAGTCATGGAATTTAAATTCACCAAATGGCATCAAAACCTCAAACCTTGTGATAATACTAGGATGTATATGTATGTATGTATGTTTGTAGACATCCATGCAGCATGATGCATATGTAGAAGTCATAGGACAACAAGGGGAAGTTTATTGTATTTTTCTAACTTGTAAATTCTGGGCCTGAACTCAGTTTATTAGCCTTGGCAGCAAACACTTTTATCTGCTGAGCCATCTCACAGGGCCAAATCTAGCAATTCTATTAGCACTTAATATATACTAACCAGGTTTCAAGATGTCTACACTTAGTAGTTCTTCTGACATCAAACACACTAGAGATTGTCAGTGATTTTGTTTCAGGTCATTGAAGTAGAGCAAATTGTCCAGCTCAAGGTTGCTATGCCAATGCAAGCCCAAATCAAGATATAAAAAAACTACAAACACTGTCAATCACAAAGCTATGCCATCCTAAGTATTTAGGCAGTGATTGTTGATAATGGCTAAAGAATTACAAATGATAAATATATTTGATTTAAGGTGTACAGAATTTGATTAACTTAAAAAATATATGTTGTTCCTTTTCATCATCCAAAGAATGATATTGAAATCATTAGTCATTTGAACTTGGGGTCCACTTTTAAAAGCATTTTCCGTCATCCCTCAAGACTGGCACAGTAGTGCAGATCCCTAGTATTGTTCACACAGAACCCAAGGTAACCAGTGGCCATCCCCTTTCCAGAAGGAACAGTGTAGAATAAATAATCACTGTCTTGGCCTGCTCACTAGACTTTGTTTCCTCCAGTGAGTTTGCTTTGTGGATAATCTCCTAGAGTTCTTGATCATACCTCCCAATTTACATTCATTGATATGATCACAATTTCTGATCTGCACATATTTAATACACAGACAAGTCAGCACATTGCCTAATTAAGATTTGAAGATTTCAACTTAATGGATATTCAGGCCACAAACACATTGATTCCCCTGACCCCCCACCCCCCCAAAAAAGATCCAACTTGATTTCAGGGGTTAAGTTCATTGTACAAAAGAAATGTATCTTTTCAGTTGAATGAGATTTTTCTAGTGTCTTCTTTTATGTTAGATTATTAATGATAATAATGCAATTGTAAAAACAGCTACATCAGAGATGTCATGTATCAGAAGTCATCCTGACATACAGCCCCTAACAGACTAAGAAAATGGAAGCATTGCTGGTTGAGATTAATTCAGAAAGTCACTGGGTCTTTGCTCTTGACCTCAAAATCTACCAGTCACTGCCCTGCAAGAAAGGAGAAGAGGGAAAAACAGATTTGCCTTTTCACTCTCTGGAAATAAAAGGCAGAAATGGGATACTCAGAATTAAGTAATACAGTGGAAACACAATAGCTTTCTATTTTCATTCCCATTTCCTTTTGATCCTGTTGATAGTGTAGGTAAAGAAATGCTTTTCTGATCTCTGCAAATGATATCCTACCCCTTGCAATCATTATTTTTCATGAACAGATGAACACAGTGGTTGGGAAATGATTTAAATTGTTTTTGAATTCTTTGGAGAATCTCATGCAAATTCATTAGTAACTCTGGAACTGTCTAGTATGCCTTTAAGTAATGAAAAATGTATTAGTTTCACTACACAAATGTATTAGCTTCCACTCTTTAGTTAAATGAAAAATGTATTAGCCTCTATGTATCAATGTATTATCATTCACTTGGTGGCATATTCTCTTACATGACTCTCCACAGATCTAGTAAGTAATACAAACACCTCTTTAAGACTCATTGCTGAAGAACTTTATTCTTTAGAAACATAGTCTTAAAAACACTAAAATTCTTTGTGTCCAGAATGCATTCAGTGGTAGCTTTGTGTGGGATGCCACTAGAGGTAGCTATGTTAATCTATGAATAATTGTACTCATTAACCTTGAGATACATTTTTTTTTAATTTGGAATTGGGTAAATGGAGAGATGGCTCAGAGGTTAGGAGCACAGGCTGCTCTTGCAGATGACCTAAGTTTAATCCTGAGCAACAATATGGTGGCTCATCTTGACCTACAAGTCCAGTTCCCGGGGACATGATTGCTTTCTTTTGCCCTCTGATGGTGCCAGGCATAAACATGGAGAATATATATGTGTGTGTGTGTGTGTATGTGTGTGTGTGTGTGTGTGTGTGTGTGTGTGTGTGTGTGTGTGTGTGTGTAAAATATCCATGTACATAAAAACAATAATAACAAACATTCAGAGTTAGGATTAAAGATTTTCATAAAGAAAAACCATGGCATTAACCATTCAGTTATTGGAGGGAATCACTACAGACACAGATCTCTGAACCACCTAGGGAGTGTTGATTTTTCCAATAGTCATTTCATTTTTCTGATAGACAATGTGGTTGTTATGCATTTAACCCAAAACCCATTCACTCTCTACATACCTATTCATTTCTTTCACCCTGAATAACTTCAAGTCTCATCTTTCCCACATCCTCTTGAAAAGTAGCTTGTTAAATTTGTTGGATTAATCTGAAAATCTTCAAAGGAATATAAAAATGAAATAATAATAATAAATGTGAAAAATCCAGGACAGTATTGCTGTCTGGGGTACATCCCTCAAAATTCATGGATGGAATTTAAAGTCAAGCAGTGAGAAGAGGACCCTTAAGTGGTGACTGCTACATTTGGGATCTTCTTTCATGAATAAATGCATCATTATGGTAGGAATGAGTTTATTTGATAAGACTAGTTCATCTACCCTTTTCTGTGCCCATGTATATGTCTCTTACATGTTCTTTATCCCCTCTTTCTTTTGCCATGAACTCACACAGCAAGAAAGCCTTTGCCATATTGAACCTCGGATATTCCAGTCTTAAGTTCTATGAAACATAAATTCATTGTAAATTACCCCTTCTCTCTTCTTTTTCTAACAGGGTAAAATGAACTAAGACAGAATGATATGGTAAAGTACTTATGGTAATTTTTCTTCTATAATTTTTCTAATAATTTTTCTCATGTCTTTTTCAAATATTATTTTGAAAAAATAATATTTAATGAGAGGGAAAGGTATGCTGTTTGTGTGTATCAGATAAACTTTCATGAATCCATGTAATATGTTTCCACCATGAGTACAGCTTTCTTCACAATGAAATAACCAGGTCCCAATTCTCTGGCCCTCTGTCCTGCAATTAATTTTGGAAACTTCCATAGGCTTGACATACATGTATAACATAAGAACTTGATACTTGAAGACACCACTAAGCATCTATTGTACTTCCTTCCCACTCAGTTTCTTGTGGCATGATCAGAGCTTGCTTAAGTCTAGGGTCTTGACAGGAACTGCCAAGCCTCATCAGGAGAACAGGGATAACCAAACTCATCTGTATCTGAGTGCTCCTGAGGCATCAAAATATACTCTATTTTCTTGCCAGACTCATTCCCTGAGCAACTTGATGTGTCTGTTAAAATTAGGCTTAGAAGACAAAATGTTTAGAGCCTTTAGGGATTATACAACCATTTTGCAGAAGACTTGCAGCCTTGTAGAGATTGCCTTACCTCAAATGAAATTGAATAACAAAAATTGCTTATAGGAGCACTATATAAGTCAACAAGAAGTAGTTTAGGAAAAAAAAAGTCTTTTTTAATGCATCTTGTTATTGGGCAATGTGCAAACTCTCCCAGCTACTCACATTTGTTTATTGCATTATAACTACTCCCTCCTTTCAAATCAACAATTGGAATCCAAACAAGCTTATAAATACTAACAGAATCACAAGCATAGACTTTTTCAGTATCAGATTTTATGGACACTATTTTCAATTCCATTTCATTTGAAATACAAATCAGGATTATCTAAGATTTGGTTGTTTTAGAAATAGTAATATATGTATTTATGCATACATATACACATGCATGTATTATTAATGCATCAATACAAATATACAATGTATCTTGGTCATATACATACCTATTTCCCCTCTTCCTATCATCCTGCCCCACCCAACATATATATATGTGTGTGTGTGTGTGTGTGTGTGTGTGTGTGTGTGTGTGTGTGTGTGTGTGTGTGTGCACTAGTGCTGCCTATGTGTTCATGGACAACCTGCCAGTAGCCACACCCCATTCGAAGCAATTATCATTTGTTGATAGTTCCTCAGCTAGTACAGGGTCTTCAAGACACCCTCCCTATCAGTCTGCATAAGATTTTAATCATTTGTCAACATAGTGTGTAATTTTCAATTACTTTAGATACAGTTTTAAATGTTTTTAATGAGCTGGTGTCCTCCTTTGGATTGATTCTAAAATAAGTTGCTGTTCATATTGTGTGATGTCAGTGCATCAGAGTGTAGTCCTGGACTTGGGCCTTGCCTCAGCAGGAAACAGCACTGAGCTTCAAAACTGCCTTTACTATAAGGTCCTCAAGGAGTTACATTCACCCCAGCCCCTGCTTGCCATCAGCCTGTGTGATCACCTCCTATAAATCCCTGATTCTTAGCTGTCAGCTTGCTCATATTCCTGACTGAAGTTTCCCCCAGGTGTAGGACTGATTAACTTCCTAATCTCTGATCACCACTACACCTATCATGTCATTCTCAAGCCTATCACTGCCTAGATGGTCATTCTTATTTCTTGTTTCATTGTTGTTGTTTTGTGGTTTTGGTTTGCTTTTTTGTGTGTTGCTTTCACTAAATGTTTAGTCTCTCATTGCAGAAGTTTCTCTTACCAATTCTTTCCCCAACACTTAATGTGACTTTGACTACACGTAGAAATAGTGCCTGGCATGAAAACCCATTGCACTTTTAAACCATCTGACCTTGGGCAAATTGTTAATCCCTCCATCTATAAAATCAGCCTCTAGGTGGATACAGTATAGGTCTTTAATAAGCTGCACATATAAACTCCAAAGCTCAGGGCACAAATATATTCAGAGTTTAACAGATGCTTAAAAAAGAATTTAACAGATGCTAGCACCTGTTTTCTCCTTGTCTGGACTGTCTTCCAGCTTACAGGAAAAAAGATTTCCAGTCCCCTCTACAATGGTGCTAACTCTCATCTGCCTTCTGATTCTCTATACTTTTTCACTTGCCATACTGTCTGCTTCCAGGATAATGACAAAATTAAGCACTATGCTATATGTGTATATCATAGTTCCTTTAGCATTATAGATATCATTGTTTTCTTGTCTTTTATTGCACTTAACATCACTGAGAACATGGGATGACACTATATTTTTAATATGGTGATTTGATTTCTTTAGGGAGTAGAGTTGAGTCATGTAAGAATTCTAGGACTTATCATTTTTAACATATGTTAAATATTCCAAAGCCATTTTTAAGATAACTTTTGCATATGGAAAAATATACTAGATAACATTATCAGCAATATATATGTAGTCATATGTCTAATAGATGCCCTGTTAGACCATCTATTAGATGGTCTCCTACATGGTCTGTGGATTTGACCTCCTCATTTTTATCATGTACATGAGACTCACCTGGACACTCCAAGACCTCAGATGAAGGCAGATGGAGCCTTTCCTTTGCTTAGACAAAAACCTCCCTTTTTATTTTTTTTGGTTCTTTTGTGTTTTTTATGTCTCCCAGCCATTCTTTGCCTTTGCCTTTTGTGCCTTTTGAATATGTTTAGGATCAACCTAGTTCTGAGCATCTTTCATCTAATCTTCCTGACCTAAGATAACCACCATGCATCCCTGTTCTGCAAGATCCAAGTTCTGTAGTTGATCTCTCTTTTCTTCCTTGCAATCTGTTCTATCACATTTGAATTTTTGCTTTCCCCTTACTCATTCTAGTCTGTTATCATCACACCTGTCAGAATAATTCTTTTAAAGAATATACATGAGGGAGCAGAAAGGTTGAGTCCGGGGAAAGAATAGAAGAAAACAAGATAAGAGATACCATAATAGAGGGAGACATTTTAGGTTTAAAGAGAAATCAGGCATTGGGAAAATGTCTGGAAAGCTACAAAGATGGCACTAACTAACAATCTAGGCAACACAGGAGAGGCTACCTTAAATGCCCTCCCCTGATAATGAGATTGATGACTGACTTATATGCCATCCTATAGCCTTCATCCAGCAGCTGATGGAAGTAGAAGCAGACACCCACAGTTAATCACTGAACTGAATTGGATTCCAGTTGCAGAGAAGGAAGAGTGATGAGCAAAGGAGTCCAGACTAGGCTGGTGAAACCCACAGAAACAGCTGACCTGAACATCGGGGAGCTCTTGGTCCCCAGACTGATAGCTGGGAAACCAGCAGGGGACTGATCCAGACCCCAGAAACGTAGCTGTCAGTGAGGAGACCTTGGAAATTCATGGGGCCTCCTCTAGTAGATCAGTACTTATCCCTAGGATAGGTATGGACTTTGGCAGCCCATTCCACTTAGAGGGATACTCTCTGAGCCAAGACACACAGGGATGGGCCTAGGCCCTATTCCAAAGGAAATGACAGATTCTGAAAAAACCCTATTGAAGGCCTCACCCTCCCTGGGGAGCAGAAAGGGTATGTGATTGTAGGGTTTTAGTTGTGGCAGGGAGGTGGTAGAGGAGGAGGGGAGGGAGAGGGAACTGGGATTGACATGTAAAACAATCTTGTTTCTAATTCAAATAAAAAATGGAAAAAAATAATAAACCAGGGCTCAAGAGATGGTTCTGTGGTTGACATCACTGACTGCCTTCCCAGAAGACTTAGGTTGTACCATGTAGCAGCTCACAACCATCTGGAATGCCAATTCCAGAGAATCTGCTATCATGTGTTGGCCTCCTTGGTCAGCAGGCATATAAGCAGTAAACAGATTTACATGCAGGCAGAACACCCATGCACATAAATTAAAAATAAATTTGAAAACAGAGTAAGTCAGAATATGTCATTCTTCTATTTAAACCTTGCTTTTGACTCTACATTTATTTAGAACAAAGCTGATAGACTACTCATGGGTGCCAGTATGACCAGCTCTTCATTCCCTCCACTATCTGTCATTGCCCTATTCTCCTTGTATTCTGTTTCCTTCCATTCCCAACTCACTGTGTCTTACCATATCCCAGCCTCACTGTTGACCTCTTCCTACCTGTAAATAGAAAAGGGTTGCCCTTGGAATGAACCTAATGTGTAATAGGTTCTTCTCTCTGGCCCTGTTTACTCATACCTGGACTCATTATGTGGCCAAACTGATCACCTGTAGGCTTTGATCAATGATGCTGTATAATGTTTCCTATTGTATATTCCTCCACATTCATGGATTCACTAATCCTATCCCAATTCTTTTTCTTTTTTTTATAAACTGTGCTTGATAAAGTGATAGCATATCACATATTTCACTCTTTGTCCTATTTGTTTATAAGCTTTCTGAGCTTAGGAATCTTTGTTTTCAGCACTTAAAATTGTCCCTGGAACAGAGAACACATGAGTGGGTGTTTGCTGGATGAACGGATGCATGCATCCATGACTGACTAAATGAATGAAAGTGTGAATTTTATTGTTTTTCAATGCACTAATGCACTAATGTAGGAAGAAGAAGCTTAATGCACTCGTGTTTCATTGAGTGGGGAGTTCATTGCTGCTGAGATTTCTATGCAAGGTTGAAATAGAGAAGGGAAATATTTAAAAAAAAAAAAACAAAGAAGAAAAAAACCTCACTGCCAGGCTTTGTACAGATAAAGCCAAATGATTGAATGCTTGGATGAATACACCACTTGTTTGGACATATTTTTTTATAATAGCTTAAGGAAAAACTAAGCTATCCGACTTCCACTACCCCCAAACCTCTTGCTAGAGCTATAATTGAGGGAAAAAAGTCGAATAATACACACTTGGTTTTTAAAGAATTTAGTTAATTGAATTCAATGAACCAAAAACACTCACAGTAAAAATAGTCAACATTTACATGTAAAATAAAATCTGTTTTGTTTTGCTTTGTTTTTTATGTTTTAGAGGGGATGTAGCTAGGGGCTACAGGATTACAAATGAGTAAGACAAAAACCTGACACTGCTTTTCTTCACATGCAAGCTTTCTAAACTCTCAAATGTCAATGGTGGGAAATTCACGCATGATGGTAAACGTTCAGCAAGCTGAAGAGTTTAAATGGAGTAACAAAAGAAAACATTAGCACATCACGCAGGAAAAGCCTTGTCCAAACAACAGATCAGAGGCTGTACTTACAGTGTGGCACTTTTTAGCATACGGCATTCTCTATTTTCAGAAACACAGTATGGCCATTCCTTGGTTTGCATGGGGGAAATAATATTGTATCATAAAAGAAATACACAGTCTCTGTATAGAAGTATGTCTGGAAGGAATTAGATAATTCAGAAGCAATTGGTTGATAGAACAATGAGGATATGGAAAGGAAAATAATATGGTAAAGAATTAATGGTGCAGCCAAACATTAGGCTGAGATGGGAAATCCTGTGAAGAAGGAGGAGGGAGGTGCTTAGGAGCCAGAGGGGTCAAGGACACCAATAAAACTCATACTATCAATTAACCTGGGCTTATAGGTGCTCACAGAGACTGAACCAGCAAGGGAGCATGGGTGAGACTGACTTAGGCACTCTGTGTATATGCTCTAGTTGTATAGCTTGGTCCTCTTATAGAACTCCTAACTGTGGGAACAGGGGCTGTCTCTGACTCTTTTACTGCTTTTTGGGACCCCACTCAGCATAATGTGTCACCTGCTCAGCCTTAACATATTGGGAAGTGCTTAGTCTTACTGCAAACTTGATATGCCATCTTTTATTGCTACTCATAGTGAGACATACCCTTTTCTGGAAGGAGACAAAAGATGAGGGAATTAGGGGGCAGGAAGGGAGATGAGGGAGAAGACTGGGAAAGGAAGATGGGGGGCACTGTGGCCAGGATGTAAAATAAAAAATTGGAAAAAAAAAAGAATTAGTGGTGACCTGTTTTGGAGAACACTGGGAACACTCACAGTACTGAATGACAACTGTACTGTAGATGGCCAGAACCCAAGAATGGGTTGTCATTGTCAACAGAAAGCTTCTGTATGGGTAGGGGCACAGATTTGTATACATACTTATCTTATTTGCATACTGCACATGTACATGATTGTCCATAAATACATACCATATACAGACGTACAGTTATCTCACACGCCTGCATAAGTGTGCACAATGTACTTACCATATACATATTTTGTATGCATATATGAAAAGTAATATAAAAGTCTTCAATTGAAATTCTAGTATTCCTATTCAGTTCTTCAAATCAAATTTCTAACCTCCTACTGATAATTCCTTTGTGACTGATTGACTTTCACAACTAAAGACCTCTCTAACAATGCAACTATTTCTCAGATCATGTGTCCTCGTCAACACCACTTTTTCAGTTTGTTACATTTCCCCTGTCCCCTTTACCCTGAGATGAGAACCACATTAGAATGCCAGCTTGGGATAAGAGGGAAAGAGAATAAAGAAGATCAATAGGAAGAGAGAGAAATTGGAAGATGCTCATGATTTCTCAAATCTGTGATGGCTAGTGGTAAAGGAGCCAATGTGTTCACTGAAATTCAGTGTATGTGTTGACACCTAAAAATTAATATGACATACAACTTCAAGTTTTTTAAAATATCAAAATTTTAGTGATGTATGAAATTAGTATTGTCATTAACTTAGCCACTGCCAAATGAGTCCATTCATCAAGATAGTTATTTTGAATGAAGCACAATTTAAAACTGTATTGAACTGGTCTTCATTAAATAGATTTGAAATGATCTTTCTTTGTTCTGTTAATGCTGCCTAGAGAGTACAAATTATTCACATTTTTCACTAGGCCATGACAGCAGGAAAACATTTAAATTGTCCAAAATTCAACCTTTGCATTTAAACATCAAGTGGTTTATTGGTTTTGTGTTTTTGCTTTGTTTTGTTTTGGGTAACTACAGTAATTTATACCATTAAACAAACATAGCAAAGTCAAATAAGTGGAAATAAATTCTCTGAAGGAGAATAACCAATTCATCACTTTTGTGCCCAATATTCCCATCACTGTCAATCTTACTGTTGGGATTGATTTGTGCATTTTCTTTTTCTGTCATTTTTGCTTGTTCACGAACTTCAGTGTGACACTAGTCAACACTCCTAGTTATTTATTGTGACTTTAAACAGCCCCTCCTAGTGCCAAAGCTTTGGACCACAGTACATAACAATGCAATTTGGTTTGCTAGAGGTAATTTTTTTTTTAATCTGTACTTTGCTGGGTTTCCAGAGCTTATAAAACGCCAGCGAGGAAAGATCCTTAGCAGCACAGATTCTATCATAGACTGTATCAGCAGATGGGACTTTTAAAGCTAGTCTGATTGCAAGCTGTATTTGTATTATGTTGAATAATATATTTAATTATATCTACATTCCTTTCACACTTTTACTTGGTGGATCACAAAATATTTCATGAGAGCTTGGGAAGTGAAGACATTCTTATTCCTCAAATGAAGTACATAGATCGTATAAAATATATTTTTGTTCTTCATTGCCAAGCCTTTTTTGCCTGTGCGTATGTTTGTATAGGTCTGTATATGGAGAAACAGCTATGAGTATACATATATTGTGTATGTTTATATTATGGCCAAAACTGATGTGTGGCATTTTGATATTTAGTGAATCTCCTCCCCAACTTTCCTTATCCTGCTCAGCACTCCCACAGGTAAAAGGTAGAAATGATTTTTTTCTGTTTCTTCTTTCTTTGTGCCTCCTACTCATCCGCCATCCAACTCCATTTGTTGCAACTTTGCCTGCACTCCTGGAGACATGCTGTGTTCTTGTGGTTTGGGATGCAGTTTAAAACAGGTTGTCAGCTTGGCTGTGTGACTGGGTGGAAACCTCACAGTTGTCAGCCTCAGTATCCTCTGCTGTACATTGATAATGGCAGTAGATGCAATTCCTAGAGCAGACATGAGATTTAAATGTATCGATTTCTTTAATGCATTGCCAGTAATGTCTATACAAGGCAAGGTTTCAGCAATGCAGGATGAACTGTATCTTCTCCATAGAGCCCTTTGTGTCCCCGTGTGCTAATCTCTCCCCTTTCAAGTGACCTCATAGTGCTTTGCACATAGAAAGCTGTGGTCAAACTGTGTTCTATAGTCTGACTTGCACATGTGCCCACTGTCTACATTGCTGAGCATTTCTAGAACTAGAATGGCAAATGGCATTAGATAGTATCAAAATCACCAGCAATGTATATTTACTTTCCTTTTAGGAAGAGAAGACAGACAGTAAACAAGCAAATACACCAACGACATCATTTCAGACTGTACTTAGAGCTAGGAAGGAAATGAAAAAGGCTGTTTAATTTTGGCTGTATATGTCAGGAACTACAGTACAAAGAGTAGAGAGAGGCCATGTGGCTGCTTAGCCTCCATTTCCTTGATGTCTCGGCTGTGTCTGAGGTCACATGCATCCTTTATGAATATGCCAAAGTATGCACTATAGTTTGGGGATGTTCACTCAGAGCCACTTTATCCCATTCATTCAAATCTATTCACTTTACCTAAGCCTATTTTCTTCTGGTATCTGACTCACCATTGTGCCTTCCATTATACTAAGATAAAGAACACAGTGTTCTGGCTATTGCTATTAGATGCATCTCAGATACTGTCAAGGACTTTGATCCTTCCTTATGATTCTACATACAATAGCCTGAGAGCACAACACAGAGCCAGGACATCTGTTCTTGTATCACACCCAGGCATATATTCCTTCTTGCCAAGGAGAGAACAGACAAAAATAAAAAGAAATTAAGAAAAAACAAACCCTAAAGGTAAATTCTAATGATCTCCCCCAAGAAAGGGAACTGTGTCTGAGATGTTCTTAGTAACAATGCCAGCTGTCATTGTTGATTTTTCTCTCTAGAGACTGAGAAGTGGTCCAACAACACTGGTTCTCATAATAAGATTGAAGAAAAGTTTTGTCTGGATCAAGGTTGTCATTACTGCAAGCTCTATAGGTACAGCTTTTTTGAAAACTTTCAAGTTATTAGTTATTTTCAGAACTCTTGTGGCTCGTCAAGAAAGAATATGAAGGGGAAAGAGAGATTGCATCAATCATATTATTCTTGATCTGTCTGTCCTTATCCATTCAATTTTTGTGTATGCTTTATTCACCCTCTTCTGCAAACTTCCCCTGCCTAAACCTAGGTCAATACCATGGAGAAATTGAGACCATGGGTTAGACTAACCCTTTGCTCCCTCGTTTGTCTATGGGCAAGACACAAATGTTAGGATATTTGATATTTGGTTCATCTGTCTTACAGTCTTTGGACACAGACACAATTTAGCATGGATGATGCTGAGCACACTGGGGGAAGATTTGTTTTGGCTGAAGGTTGATTCTGAACTGTATGTTGGTGCAGCAGAGGTAAACACAATGACTTTATCTGTGTCAAGGAAAGTCACTAATCTCTTAGCCTGTATTTTGCAAACACCTCCTATCAGCCTGCTTGTTCCCAAAGCACAGATTCCAGTAGTTAATGCCTTCTTTCCCTGTTAAGGATTCCAAACCCAATTTCCTAAACTAAGTGGCAAAGAAAATAATTCCAAAAGGGGGTGTTAGTAGGGGTCGCTTGATTGTACTGAAAGCATTTGATTAAGTAGATTCGAGAGCCCCAGCCAAATTAATGAAGATGGGTGCACTTTACCTACTTTCCCTTTCTTATTTTTCAGACATGAAAATTGCTCAGACTTCCAAGTCTAGTCTGTGTGAAAGCATTAAGTGTTTCAGAATTCAACATGTCTTATCAGTCTATTGTGCTCTTAGGGGGAAAAGCAAACTTGTGACATTATTTCCTTAGACTCTAGAAACCCAACAATACCTTATTGTACATCAAGAGTGTAAGCAAATTTCATCGTAAACAGGTTCTTGTGAGAAGACCTGTGAAGAACATTATGTGGTTAACTTGGCTGTCTACACTTCCAATATAGCTTTTCTAAGACAAGTTTTTTCTTGTTGGGATACAGGTGGTTCTTTAAGACAATCAATTTACATAGAACAATTTATTCTTTTTTCATGCTGTTAAAGCAAATTGGTATGTAATTAGATTTATATACTGAATAATCTCATTTGCATATCCAATTAATTCTTCCTGTTTTAATTTGCTAGGGTTGAATTCACATTAGTAGTAAAAAATAACACTTAAATTATCAAGGCCTCAAATTTTCCTTTGCTGTAATTTGTTCAAGATGTTCCATTTAAAAATCGGTCCCCAGCATTCTTTACAAAACCAACTGGGAATCTCTAAAATACTTCACTCAAAAATGCCCTCAGCAAAAACACATGGAGTTGAAATTTATTCTTTGTTCATATGAGATAGCAATGCTGAAAAACCACCTCTTGCCTTATTACCTAATAGTGCTCAAAACAAGGATAAGCCACCATATAGGACTCAACCTTTGAACTCTTTCACAGCTCAGAATATGTTAAAAATGTGTGTGTGTGTGTGTGTGTGTGTGTGTGTGTTATCGTCTGTATGTCTGTAACTTTCCAAATGGTTTATTTTTATTCTGAAGTTACATCAGTGAAGCAATGGTGATTTATCATAGTAAAACTGTAGAGAGAATAGAAAAGTAGATGACATTGTACTGCAACACATGATGGTTTACTATTTACTGATCTGGGAGAATTTGAAATGAAGCAAGGGATTGAGAAAATATTTTGTACCACTAAGAGTCACTATAGTTTCAAATGGCATAACAGAAGAGAGTCTAAGTGTTGGGGTTTGTTTGTGTGCTCCATATATGTATATTTAAGCAACAGTGGCTCAACAGTGTGTGTGTGTGTATGTGTGTGTGTGTGTGTGTGTGTGTGTGTGTGTGTGTGTGTATTTGTATATGTGTGTGTGTGATGTTTTATTTATGATATAACAAATAAAACTTGCCTAAAGATCAGAGGCAAAGTTAGGCACACTATCTAGCCATAGAGACCAGGCAGTGGTGGTACATACCTTTAATTGCAGCACTCAGAAGACAGAGGCAGGCAGATCTCTGTTATTTCAGGTTCACCCTGAGCTACATGAAATTGTTCTAGTCTAATGAAAAACAGAACTCACACAAAGGTGGTCCTAGCACTTGGGATCCCACACCTTTAATCCCAGCACTAGAGAGGAATATAAGGCCAAGGAGACTGGAATTCATTGCAGTCTGAGGATCAATGCAGTCAGGAGCAGTCTGAGGTTCAGAGGCTCACCCCTTCATCTGAGCATTGGTAGAGGTCAGAACTCTCGAGTGGCTGAGTGATTTGCTTCTCTGATCTTCAGCTTAACCCCAATATTATCTGTCTCTGGATTTTTATTATTCATGCTACATATATTCATGTGTGTATGGATATTTAATTTCATCAGTATTTGAAATATACAATTGTGTTTTCTGATTATAGCCTAAATAATTCTATAACTATTCACATAGCATACTTGTCACACGAATTATTGTAAGCATCAAAAGATCATTTAAACAAAGGGATGTTATTAGAATGTTTGAAATATCACCCCGTTTTACAAAAGGAGTTTGAGCAGCCACTAAATTTGATAAATCTGGATTAGGGAGTCCTTAAAGTAATTCCCTATAGCTACTGAGAAATGACATTGTGAGTACCTGGCCATAGTCAGCACTTAGACCTAGTCATGAACAGTGTAAAAAATAATATTCACATTATGAGGCTCAATAATATTTTACTATGGTCTGTGAATATTTATTAATGGGCACACAATTAATAAATAAAATATTTATTTTTTTGCTGACTCTGGATTCAAATATTATGCCATATGTGCAGATAAATTAGCCATTGTTTGCCTCAGTTTCTTTACCCACTAATTAGGAATGGTCATGCATCCTTATTTCATAGAACTGGGATCAGAAGTTGAACAGTTAGTACATGTTAAATATTTGGGCCATTCCCATAGCATGTAATACATGCTATCTAAGACTATCATTATTTTTGTTGCCCCGTGTTGCAACATGGAAACATATAGCTCAAGCTGACCTCAAAGTCACTCTAGCTTATACTAATCCTAGCTGATATACCACATACTTCTGTAGTCACTTCTGTAGTCCTGGGATTACAGACCTGTGCCTCTCTACCCAATTTATGGTGTGCTGATGATCAATCCTGGGCCTTAGTGCATGCTAGACAAGTACTATACCTGTGAAGCTATTATAGCAGGCCTTTCTCTATATAGACAGCTCTTGAATAATGATACAAAGACTTTTTATTAATTATGAAAGTTTGGTCTTAGCTTAGTCTTGTGCTCAACTAGCTCTTAAAACTTAAATTGATCCATTTATGTTAATCTACATTTTGCCATGTGGCTTGTTACATTTCCTTGGTGCTGTACATCTGACTTTTTCTGCACCTGGCTGACAAATCTCCCAGGCCTCAGATTCTTTCCCAGAGTTCCTATCTCTCCCCAGAAGTCCTGTCTATCCTCTTCTGCCTCACTATTGGCTGTTCAGTTCTTTATTAAACCAATAAAAAGGTGCCTTAGCACTAGGGAAACATTCAGAGATCCACAAAGATGACCCCAACTGAGAACCTAGGCAGTAGTGGAGAGGCCACCTTTGATGCCCTTCCGATACAATGAGATTAATGACTACCTTTATTGCCATCCTAGAGCCTTCATCCAGTAGCTGCTGGAAGCAGAAGCAGACACCCATAGCTAAGCACTGAGCCTAACTCCTGGAATCCAGTTGAAGAGAGAGAGGGTGCATGAGCAAAGCAGTCAAGACTGTTCTGGAGAAACCCAAAGAAACAGCTGACCTGACCTAGTGAGAGCACATAGACCCCAGTTGTAAAGCTGGGGAACCAGCATTGGACCAAACCAAGCCGTCTGAATGTGGGTGCCAGTTAGGAGGCCTGGGCAGTATATGGGACTTATAACAGTGGAATCAATATTTATCCCTAGTGTACAAATGGGCTTCAGGATCCCATTCCCTATGGAGGGATACTATTTCAGCCCAGATACATAGACGAGGGCCTAGGCCCATCCCCCAATGATGTGACAGACATTGATGATTCCCATAGAAGGCCTCGCTATCCTTTGGGAGTGGGTGGGAGGTGGGTGGGGGCCATGGGAGGATGTGAGGGAGAGGGAATGGGGGATTTCTATGTAAAATAAGATTGTTTCTAAATAAAAAGAAAGAAATGAAGGAAGGAAGGAAGGAAGGAAGGAAGGAAGGAAGGAAGGAAGGAAGGAAGGAAGAACATGCCTTAGGCAGGTAAAGAAGGGCAGAGACTCAGTGTACAATAGATTATCACAGCAATCTATATCTTTAGCCCTGTCCTTGTTTTCTTTAAAACACATGCCAAAGCTGCTACAATAAAAAAGCATGGGTTTAGTGGTTTAAACAGTGGATAGTTGTTTTCTCATATTTAAAAGCTACATGTCCCAAATCCAAGTTGTCAAGTGTTTGAGTTTCTTAAGAGCTTTCTCTTGATAGCTTACAGTTGTTCAAGGCTTACATGGTCTTTCCTCTGAGATTATCTGAATTCCTCCTTCTAATAAAGCCACCAGTGAGAGCGGAGTGGAATGTGCCATGAGGGCATCATTTTATATTAACCATGTCTTCAAAGACTGTGTTCAGACATCAGTTCTAATGTTGTTTCAGTTGGGAATCCAATATTTGAATTTGGGGTTGGGAAGCAGGACTCAATTCATATCCCAAGTCTGAACTTTCCTTTTATGCAAAAGATGTTCAAAAGCTCAGTATTCAGAACTGATGGCCAGGATGGAAGACAGACATATTTTTCCACAGTATTCTGAAGACATGTGCCCTCCATGTGGTTTAAAAAAAAAAAAAACACTTTTCTGAGTCTAAGTCCATATTTTGATTTTATTTTCCATTAGAACTTTAGCCTCTATTTTAGGTCTATAATAGAACTATCATAAATTTATCCATAGATTCTTAGACAGGTAAAACATAAAAATATTTGTAAAAAATATACAAATATGTTAGGTCTGGAAAGTTGGCTCAGCAGTTAAGAAAAGTTAAGTCTATTGCAGAAGACCTAGGTTCAGTTCCCAGCATTGTTTGGTGTCTCACAGCCATGTGTAAGTCACATCCCTTGAGAACCAATAAATTCTTCCTATCTCTGAGGGTATCAGACATGGTCATGATACATATACATATATGCAGGCAAAGCACTCAGGCACATAAGTTACATAAATCCTTATAAATGTATACATATGTATTGTGTTATCCTGTCAAGTTATTTTTCCTCCATCACACTTGTCTGTGAAAGGGAACACATAGTCTCACAAACAGAAGTAAGCTAAGCCAGCAGAGAAGAAATAATTTAGCAAACTCTAAATTGGTATAAAGATACCATCTGTCTCTGATACTTAAATGGCGATTTTGATTCTCATTTTTATTTTGTGATTATTGTTAATTTATAGTTATTAATACTAAATAGCTTCTATGGTCACTTTACGAAAGACATTAACTTTGTTGTTGAAGCAATGAGCTTACAATTAGATATTGGGGTGTTTTATCCTATATTTTAAAGAAATAGTAATTTGTAGTTAACACAGAAATTACTATGCCCCACTACACAGCCGCCCTGGACATCAATTGAGTGTGCTGTAAGAACTACAGAACAAATGCCTTGGAGATTTTCTTTTGTCAAAATGCCACTATGCCTTGGGAACCGGCATTTAAACACTATGCTAATGTCACTTGCTCTATTTGGGATGTTTCTCTCCTGCATGTAACTTTCAACAAGACTACAGATATTTGCAATCTTTACTAGTTCATAAACATTTTACTTTGGGAAAGGAGCAGAGCAGCCCAAGAAAGACTTTAGAACAGCAATACTATCTCATTCATTTGTGCTGCCTATGATAATGTGTACCTTCAATTTTGGTCACTCTCTATGCCTTTATGGCTTCCATTTCCTTAAATAAGATTTCTTCATCAAAGGCCAGCTTTACACATTGTCAGTCACACAATTCTATCACATCCCCATGGAACCTACTAGATGAACACGTTTCCACTTATCAAAAATGACCCGTCTTAGCCAACTCCTTGGAAATTATCATGAAAGAACGCTCATCCTTTTCTCTGCTTCAGTAGCCTGATCCAAACCACCCAAAGTTGAGAACAGGGTGGTGGAGGGATGTAATCTCATTGCATATTCATTTACAACAAGTATCTCTACTATATGGCCTACCAAATAGGTGTTCTAACAAGATGCCCTTTGTCCTAATTCATTAATGTTGAACAGAAAAATGAACACAAGTTGTTACATTGCTAAGATAAGATGTGGTACCCAACTAGCTCCCACAAAGTGTGGGTCTGTAAGACAGAAGAGATGAGAATAAAGACTTCCTGGGGAATGAGCTATTGTGTCTAGATAATAAAGTAATTAAGAGAATGTCAGCAAATTCCCTGAGAGTGGAAAGTCCTACCTAGTGGCAGAAAGCAAAGTAGTTTGCAGCTTGGTAAAATTTGTACCTCAGGAATTGCAATTGCTCAGGGTGTAGACTGCAATGTTGATGAGTAAATTTGCTCTCCTTTCAATCATGCTTCCAAAACTACTCACCATCTTATCTTGCCCTTTGTCTGTGTCCTTCATGGATCTTCTACTTTGATGTTTCCTTTCTGGCTTGTGGTTTACCCCTCCAACTATTTCCACTACCCCTGTGTCCTTTGAAGCTTAATTTCATTTTTTTCAGCAACTCTTAAGTTTACTATTTTTAGAAACTGTTTCTTAGCCAAGTCACAGTAGAGGTTAGTGTTCATGCTGTGCAAAACTGTTTTTCAGTTGAAAATGAATTGTGACTATAAATTAATGAACCTAATTTTCTTATGTGGCTCATAAATCAGTTTTCTGTAGTATTTTAAAGAGGTGTTTAGACTTCAGTGAAGTAATACAGAGCAAAGCTTTGTTTAAAGCTATAAATCACCCTATAAAAGTAAAGGCTTTTTAATTGATAGTGATTATTGAATTTTATTCAACAACTGCTTTAAAGCTCAAGGAATATGGCCTCAATTTTCCTTTTAAGTGCAAAATTAATTTCATTAATAATTATGTGTTTGCTAGTATCTATTAATTACTGAGCACTTAAGTTCTTTTCCATATGGAGATCATAGGGCCACAGGAAAATGAGAAAATTGTCCAATGTGGAAAATGAAGTTCAGAAAGGAAACACAAGCCAATTATCTGAGTTGTTAAGAGTAATAACTGATGTATCAAAGAATAGCTTCCCAGGGTCTTGACCCTTGGTCCACTAAATCTGATGTATTTCACACATGTGCATCTGATGACTTTAGCCTTATATATTCTTCTTTGTCCTACTTTCTCTCCCTCAACATCTCCTAGTTTATTTCTCCTTTATTATTTCTACGTTTTAGAGTTAGAACAAGAAAAAGAGTTTCTACACATTTTTCTTCCATGTATTTCCCTTCTGTGACTTCTTGAAAATGATACATGTATAATGGACATGGGGTGAACAGACTTGTAATTGTTACACAATTTTGTTTTCATAAGGACCAAGTGACCAGATCCTCTATATCAAAGCCAGGGTGAGGTTTTGATGTATGTGTTTTTGAGTTATAAGTGGTTCCAAAGGGGCAGCTAGAAGCTGGAAAACAAGAAGTTGGGGAATAGAGTCCATAATAGGAAGTGGAATTTTGAGGTGGTTGTTTGGCTGTTGTTAGTTTTGTTTTTGTTTCGTTGCCCTTGGTAGATGAAATGAACCTGATGATAGGATTTGTGTTTTCTAATTTACCCAATGCCTCCTTTCCTTCTTCAGAGCAATTGCTCTGTGTCCTTTTGGGGATGCATCAGCTTTCTTTCCTTCCTCTGTTGCAAAGCTGAGCTGCAGGAATCCAAATGGGATTTAGGATAGCATTGCAAACAAAGTTCTTTACCACCTTCACTCCAGTGCTTCTTGCCATGGCCAGGATCTTTGTAAACGGTTGAAAGAATTTCCTAAGAAAGTCCCATCAAAACCAGATGACTTTTATACCAGGTTGCTAGTCTCCAGAAAGGAAATGTATCATTTTGATTAATGTACTATTTTTCAAAGCCAGGTTGTTTGTAATTGTGGGTGTGCAATGTGCATTATAAAGTATATTCCATTTCCCTGCAAGAATTGTATGTATGCTTGTTTTCTAAAAGTCATAATGATACTCGACCAAGGTTCTTAATTCAGAGACTAAGATGATATGTTATTAGCTTTTCTAAAAATTTGGCTTATGAGAATCATTAAGCTCTAGCCCCATGTTCTGATTACAGTTTCCTCTCCCTCTACTCCTTCCAGTTCCTCCCCTTCTTCCCTCTCCTCTGGATCCATTCCCCTTCTTCTCTCATTAAAAAAAGGCTCCCAAAAGATAACAACCAAACATGAAAAATTATTATTTCACTGCATGAAAGTAGATACAAATATACAATATACATGATGTTGTAAGAGATACAAATCATTGCAAAATCTAAGGCAATCAGGGTCAACTTAAATGAAATAAAAGCAACCTATGGGGTGTAACAATCTCAGCCTATATCAAAAGCATTTTTGTCTAATTACAGATTAGTGTCTCTAGAAATATTCTCAAATCCCCTGGATGGTTCTTTCTGTGAAGCTTTTTTAAGCAGTTGAAATCATGGACTTGTTTATAGGACTAACCAATGTCCTCCCAGTATAAGTCTGTCTCCACCACTGTGTCTGGTCTCCATTTGAACCTTAAGGTCTAGTATCATATCTGTAACATAGTCTGAGCTAAATGCTTATTAAATACATGAATGAAAGAATCGGGCTTCTTTGATAACCTAGTGAGATAAATTATAAAGGGGTCATGTCTCAGAAGGGAGGTCTCAGCTAATTAATATTTTAAAATTTCTTCTTTAGATATGAAAAGATAAGCGGAAAATAGATGACATGTAGCTGTAAATCTGTACTCATTGAAACAGGCTATTTACAGTGTATCAGTCACCTCCCTTTTCTTGGAGTAGAAATCTTCATCTCAATGGTTTATCTCAGAGTTTAGGAGAATGGTTCATTGGGAATTTTGGTCATATACTTCTAAATACAAATGAGCAAATTCTCAGACAAACCTAGAGATGACACAAAATAATTTAAGATTTTAGTGGTTTGATGTGGTCTTGAACATTTCACCAATAGCAATTTGACAATGAAAACAAATTATCTAATAGCACAGCAAACAGTAACAGCTTGGAATATTGTTAACAACTACAAATAAATAGGTTAATATCATGAGATGATTGACCAAACAAGAATGTGTTTTAGATTCTAGGGGCAAAAGAGTACCTGTAAACATTCTTATATGTCAAAAAACTAAGTGAAAATAACCTCTATTTCTGAGACTCTTATTGAAAACTTATTTTAAGCTGAATACACAATTCCAGATAATATAGGCTATTTGATAAGAAACACTAGAGAAACCTTTAATATAAGCCTTTTTATTATAGGTTTATTACATCAATCTCTCCAGTGGGCAATGGAACCTGTAAACACAGTCTTATGTAGGAGTATCCTTGTGGGCTTTTTATTCATGCTGAAGTAAGCACAGCAAACTTATTTGCTGTCAGGGTACATTGAATTTAAGATCAGTATTTATTTTGGTTCTAAGGAGGTTTTGCCTTTGTGAGTTGAAATTTGGATCAGCTGTGTGAAAACAAGATGGGACTACAGGAAGCACAGGAAGCAAATTAGTTTTTCTCTAAATATGCACTCTGTAAGCCTCCATATTTGGTTAGCGCAGGGTGCATATGTGCAGTTTCTCAGATGGGTGATTCATGCACTGGATATGTGTATGTATGGCTCTGTGGCGACAGAGAGAGAGGGGGGAGAGTGAGAGAGAGAGAGAGAGAGAGAGAGAGAGAGAGAGAGAGAGAGAGAGAGAGCTGTGGTGGCTGGTTTCCAATGCAGAGAATCCTAGAAAAACAAAAATAAGAGGTTTTAGGAAGGAAATACCATAAACTCTTGACCAGTGACTTTATGAAATTTAGTAGGGCACATGAAATAAAATGGTCCCACTTGAGTTACACAGACATTCTTATAAGAAAAAATAGCATTGTCAAGTTGTAGCATTTTATTCTAACACTGAAAACATATGAGAACAAATTATCTCTAGAAAGGGCCACAGAAGTAATAGTGGCAAATTGTTACAATATGTTAATCAGCATATCGATACTGTGCTAAGTGATCTACAGGAGTTACCTGATTTAGGTCTGCAGTTAGGGGGCATGGATATGAAGAAGGCAGGTACTATTCCCCCTCCTTTTACAGAGAAGGGAAAGCAGAACTAAGCACAGTAGCTCGCTATGGGTTGTGCTGTTACTTTACGGTTGTGTTGTCCTTGTATGACTTCACTTTATATGTGCATCACCCCTTCTGTTTTGTGTGGGGGGGGGTTCCAGACAGGGTTTCTCTGTGTAGCCCTGACTGTCCTGGAACTGGAACTACCACTATAGACCACGATGGCCTCAAATTCACAGAGATCTACCTGCCTCTGCCTGCTGGGATTAAAGGTGTGTGCCACCACCACCCAGCACATGCCGTTTGCTTAAATTCAAAACTGTGAACCATTGGAACCATTCTTTGCTTATATTTATAGTATAAAAGATGTTGGGGTTTTCTTAGAATTAGTTTATGACTTATTTGTAGTGCTGTTTTGCCTGCGTACATTTTGTGTATTGCAACACATGCATACAATGTCATTGGAGGCCAGAGAGGGCAATGGAACCCCAAGAACTGAAGGGATGAATGGTTGTAAGATGCTATCTGATGCTGGGACCCAAACCCTAACCTTTTGCAAGATCGGTAAGTGATCTTTACTGCTGAGCCATCTCTTCAGCCTAAGAAATATCATGTTTATTCTTAACACATAATCTGGGTGGTACTGTTCCAAATTTTATGTGAGAGAATCAAGAGTTGAAAAATTTAGAAGCATTTTCTCCCAGTTACTTCATTTCCTTTTAGGACTAGCCATCTTTAATAACAAAGTCCCCCATTCTTTCCATGAGTTTATGCTTAAGAGTCTCAGAATTGAATACAGAAGATAATTAATTGCATGTCATAAATTCCTCAGAATACATATTTTCTTGAAAATTATTTGTACACAGATATACTACAGAGCCAATATCCCAGGTCTTGCTACTTATATTGAGTTTCAAAGTAAAATGGTATCAGAGAATGTTCTGCTAAAAGCAGTCACATTCCCTGGGTGGTGGTGGCACATGCCTTTCATCCCAGCACTCAGGAGGCAGAGGCAGGCAGATCTCCAAGAGTTCAAGGTGAGCCTTGGGAAGAGTGAGTTCCAGGATAGCCGGGGCTACACAGAAAAATCATGTCTCGAAAAACAAACAAACAAAAAGCAGTCACATCTTTGTGTTTCTTGGGTCTCACTGCTGGAGACTATAAAACTTTCTTAGAAGTAGAGTCAAGGGAACGTCAGTAGGATATTGTGGCTACCACCCTAGTCCACATGGAAGTTGCTCTGCTCAACCCCTTAATGATTAATGAACCATGACATTTTTTAAATTCAGGCTCAAATGTCTTCTTTCTTGTAACTACTCACCTGTTTCCTTATTTGACTTGACATCTATAAAGTTAAGAGATCAACCTTAAGCCTTAGACACATTTTTTTTTCCTTTCTAGCCTCTATAATTTGTTTTAATATCCTGCACAGATTTGACACGAACAAGTACTAACTAGGTTGTTTTGTTTAGGTTTGCTGGCATGGGAGCTCATCGTCACTGTGCATAATCTTTGAATAAACATTATACCTAGCAGCATGTGGATTTCTCAAAACACTGATCTTGTTGAGTGCAGAGAAGTGAGTCGGGCCAGGGATGGGTCTGAACCGTTCCATTTTCTCATCCGCTATTGGTACAGGAAATCCTATTTCTATTTGTCATTTAATGGCTTTTAAAAATCTAGCATGACAGGTTAAAGGAGTCACTGGGCTTTGGCAAATCTCTCTTTCTTCCAGGCCAGAGACATTTGCATTTCTTACCAGGCTTCTCTGGCTGTGAGCTGTCTGGGAGTGACCCCACTTCACTTGAGAGCTTCAGGAATCTTGAAAACTATAAAGCCGGAGCACCTTCAGACTTTCCAAGGTCTAACGGATAATATAGAAATGATAACAAAACTGCAGTTGCACACCCAACACAATTAAAAAAAAAAGAAATAGCAAAGTCTACAAGCACTTATACAGGAAAGATGTGCTAATACAGGGGGCAGCCAGCGAGTTCGTGCAGTGACATCAAACAAGTATTTCATGTGTGCAGAGATAAGGCTGAAAACTATACAAAATAAGCAGCATGTGTTCACCTTAGATAGTGGGGATATTATATTCTGGATGAATTTCCCCCGCTTTTAAGAATCTAGGGCAATGTTGTCTGGTAGACAAACTCTCCTGCAGGCATGTCTTAATCCAGCCCTTAATTGGCATCTATCGAGGCAATTAAAACTACAAAACTACGGGATCTACAAATTTAACAAGGTACATGTAAAACCCTGAGGTCACCTGAAATTCTAAGGTTAACTTGAGATAATATTACACTATCTTAGGTGGGGGATCATCCCCATCTCTCTGCCTTTTTACCAATGCCGATAATCCAGACTTTGAATCTTCAAAGGAAGAGAGCACAGGAATACTGTGTGACAAACATCAGAATGACAAAGATGAGGCTGAAATTAAACAAGACTGAAGCCCTGCATGTCTGAGGAAAACGAAAACTATAAGAAAAAAATTAATGCCATTCTGCATTAGGAATAACAAAACCTATGCTGGAGTGATAGGTGTCTTAAGATCATCACACACGATGCCCCCTTCAGAATTATCTGTACTAATTACTTTGAACACTGTCTATATGAAATAGTGTCTGGGAGTGTTTGCATGTTTTAATTTTACAGGTGAGGAAACAAGGGTGCTAGGTAAATTAAGTAAGTTTCACCTCTTTTGCACTGAACAGTATACTATTTTTCTTTAGTTAAGCTGAAAGAGCTGTAGTCTCTCCAATTCATGCTTTCTTTCCCTTGATGTCCTTTCTTGTTTATTTTTCTTTTTATATAATTGTTTTCCATTCATATTACATCCTGATTGCAGTTTCCTCTCCCTCCTCTCTTCTCACTCCCACCCCCCACCTACTGTCTACCCCACCCCCATCCACTCCTCATCCCATCTCTGGTCAGAAAATGGGCAGGCCTCCCATGGGCATCAACAAAGCGGATGCAAAGATCCACATCCAATTCCTTCATAGCATCAAACAACAGAGGAATGCACCAAGTGTGATTTTACTCTCCCTCCTCCCTAGTGCCTCTGCTGAATGTTTGCTTCCAGCAGAGAAACACCCTGAAGTTAGGCAGCCCTGAGGAGGGATCCTCTAGCATAAATATTCCTGGAACTAATCAACCCCTGGAGATTTTAATGAACTCTGTGATTTATGCATCTAGAGCTGAAATAAAACATTTTTCAGAGTTTCTTTGGAAGATTTTTGCAATATAGTCAAGGTCAGCCTTTTCCAAAATATGCTCTGTGGGTCATTTGCATTCAAGAAACCCAATATGGGACACTGACTGTATTCTGATAACTTGGGAGGAGGGTTCCTCATTTTGTTTTCTTTTGTTTTTTTAATTTTTTTATTAGTTCAAATTAGGAACAAGCTTGCTTCACATGTCAATCCTTTCCCTCTCCCTCTCCTCCCTTCCCCCACCCCTCTCCCCCACCTACACTCCACCCCATCCACCCTCCACTCCCCAGGCAGGGTAGGGCCCTCAAAGGGGCCTCTCCAAAGTCCACCACATCATCCTAGGCCGGGCTTAGGCCCTTCTCATTTTTTTAATGCTCACTGTTATATGTAAAATTTGATCATATATATGTATATAAAGAAACACGACATTAAACATAGATTTTTCCAAATATTGATAAAACAAAAAATTAATCTCTATCAGCATCTTTTGTTTAAAAATTGGTGTAAATATTCCTTTAGAATAGATTCAGGGAAAGGTGTCTGCAAATATTTTCAATTTAGCAAGTGTGTGTGTGTGTGTGTGTGTGTGTGTGTGTGTGTAATATGGCTGATGTAGTTGTAAACATCATAGCTCATTCACCGTCTTCATGGAGTTCACAAGCTCGTGAAGGAAATAGGTTTGTGAGACACAGTTACAACCCAGTCAGTAGTTGATACACAAAGGAAAGAAATGTGGAGAGAGAAATTTGGACCATCCAACTAGCTGGCTGTTGCATACTGTTGGCTGCTGTCACAGATTCCTTCTCAATTCTAAGGTTTAATATGGTAAACTTTAGTCCCACTGACGTAGTATTCAATGGAGGGGAATGAACAATGCCCAAGCATTCATTCATAGTTGAAGGCTAATTTTCAGTGTGTCATTTTCAAGATGTTCTGGGTATTGACATCCAGTCATTTAAAAAAGAGAAGAAGAAAACAAAGGAACATTGTGCAGGGGGCTTTTGTGCTCTGTCCCTGGGGAGATTCTTCAGCATTATTTCTGGTCTCTAATTAGTAGGAGAAGCTCAGAAATATATCTGACTCTGGGAGCTGCAAGTACAAGGGAAAGACCAAATAACAATCTACTAGTCTCTGTCTCAGTGTGTAATTTGAGTATAGGCAACAGGCAATAAGGCATTCAAGATAAAGGAAATAAACTATCCAGATATACATAGAGAGCAGGCATGACACTATTAGCAATCCATAGCAAGTTCTATGTGGCTTGAACAGAGACTTCCACGCACAATGGTAGGTGTGAATTTGGAAAACAAAGGATCAAGATCTTTGGAGCTTTCTGTGCTACACTGAGGACCTTGGATATTTATATTTGCAATGATGGTGAATTACTGAAGATTCTAAAAATTAGTTAAAGAACAATATAATGAAAGAGTTAGGTGGCTATTGTCATAGGACAAATATCATGAATGAAGGAAGGAATAGTTAATTTGATGGGTTAGGGATAGAATTTTCAAAATGCCCATAGGTAAACAGTTCCTGGCTTGGGAACCCATTGGATACAGAAAGTGGAGGAGAAAGAAGGACATATCAGGAATGCCTGATGGCTTGTGAGTAAGTAGACACTGGGCTGAGAAGAGGGAGGAACTAGAAGAGAGTGCGCAGAACAGAAAGTCCAAGAAGTTCCCAGAGGTTGGGCTCTGAGGCCTGTCAGCATGTCATATTCCCTGAAGCTTAGGAAGGAAATGCAGCCTCAGGAGCAAGACTGGAGAGCTTGGGGCACATCCACACACCAGACTTCACAGCCCTAGAAGAAGAGTTCAGTTTTTACTTTGTTTTTTGTTGGGTTGGTTGATTGGTTGCTTTTTTGGGGGGTGGGGTACAGGGTTGTTTTTTGTTTGTTTCATTGATTGATTGATTTTGGTTTTGTTCATGAAGAGCCTCTCCTCAACTGTTAAGATAAACCAAGAAAAGAAAGATTTTTAAATACCAAAGGTAAAGGATAGCCCAAATGTCCATGAGCTGTGGAATACATGAATCAATAAAACAATATTGAGGAGAGGTAATAAAGGAAAGAAAAGGAGATGTGTGCCATATGACATGCTAAGTAAGGAGGTGAGTCTGTTGTGAAACACCATGTGTTATATGATTCTCATTCTTTGAAATGTTCTGAATGAACTATCAATTAAAATGGAAAATGAGCTGGGGAGGCCAGAGAGATGGCTTAAGAAAGAGGGCATGACCACTTTCAGACATAAGGGTTTTAGGGGAATGATACAGATATTCCTAAAATGACGTGATAATTGAACACTTGCCTAACAATGAATATATGCAAACCTATTCATATTTGAAATATGGGTTATGGTTTGATGAAAGCATCATTCAATAAGAAATATGGATAAAAGAAATTTTATAATTCTTTAAAAATAAACTCAATGAAAATTTGTTGGAGCTAAAAACAAAACAAACAGGACAGTCAAGCAAGAACCCTCAGCAACTGCCAGGAGGAGGACTTGGCAGAGAGAAGGAAAGAAAGCCATGCCATCTGAGTATAAATGCTGCAGACAGGGTACAGAGTGGAGCATCAAAGAGTACGATCTTGGGAGAATCCCGGAGTGTTAGAGAAATATGTTTACAAAGAAGACTGATGAAAGGAGAACTTAGTTTTTCTTATTATTTAGGGGGACTTCCAAAGCCCATGGCTGTGGCACAGTCATTGAGACCTGGGACATGGGAAGAAAAGCATCAGTATCTTTCTACAAGATTAAAGATGCTGCCTGGCTCTTTAGCCTGGCTTAAGGCAAGCCTGCCTTCCTAGGGCAGTCCCATGGGCCAGAGAACTGACCAGGTCAATCAGAAATTTAGGTTTGCACCCAGACCCAGAGATTCAATTTCTTAACCATGGGTTTTGTTTTTATTTTTGTGGTTGTTAATAAGCCTCATTTGGAACTCCATCACTGCCTCTGAAGAGGTAACCCTAGTCTTTTCGGAATCAGATCAGGGATTAAGGTTCCTAAACAGGGCATTTGGAGCCACTGGCAAGAACAAGGATTTGAAGAGTCCCAACGATATTTTTTTAACCATAAAAGAAACTTGTTAGTTTCCGTATTTTCCTTTGCATCTCTTCACCTTAAACATTCTGGAAAGAAAATTCTGATTTGTAAATGCTTTTGCTCCAGAGTTATATTTAAGCTATATTTGCATTTCATTTATTTAAATTATATTTAAAAACTATTTTATTTGTAATTGGCTGTATTTTATGGCACTGAGATTACTCCTATCTCTTCCTTCTTTAAAAATTGTATATTTTTCTATAAATTAGCATTGAGTTTTATGAGAAGTCTGTTAGGAACATTCTATTTTATAATAAATTATGTTTAATAACAAAATGTCATGAAAATGTATCTTGCATGCTATTGCCATTGGCTGTGAACCTGTAGCCTCCTATTATCTAGACCTGTACACTAACTGTACAGCCACTCCTTAAATGCATCCATACATGGGACCCCAAGTGAACCCACACACAACTTATCAGAGGGAAACATTTGTCACTTTCCATTTAAATTCTCATCCAAGAGTTTCTCTGGGTTTTCTTGGAACTTCAGAAATATCACAGTTATACATTATTTAGGAACCAGCTTGCTTTGCAAAGGTCAGGTTCATGTTATTCAAAACGTGATGCTTAGTATGCACAAACAGATTTGTTGTTTTAGAGTAGAACGTGATGAGTGAAACTAACTTTCTTTGGAAGAAAAATGTTTCCTCTCCTCAGTGTTGGATCTGTAAGTGGGTTTGGCTTCATTAATATTTAACCATCTTTTTAATCTGTGCTTCAGATTTTATTGCAGGCCACTTCTAGAGAGATTTCCTTTTGAAATATCACTATCACCCATTCTTCACTCCTACATCAAAACAAGGGCTGTCTCAGGGGGCAACTAATTGCATTTCATCTCCAAGGATATAATTATTTTGTGTTTATTCCCAGTTCCCCAAGGGCTTGATGGTGTAGGACACCCTTCTTACAAGCCTTTGTATTTCCAAAGGAGAATCTAGTTAGTGTTTCAAACATTAATTTGCATCACACTTGTGAATTGCCTGTTGCTAACCACGCTGTGAACCAGCTCTACTTTTATATGAGTGTACTAGTTGCTTCTTTGAAGCTCTATTAGTTGATCATTTCAAGATGTTTTTCATGAGCTTCAGAAGTTTAGAGAAGAAAGTGTCTTTTCTGTTGATGTGTTTTTAACATTTAAAATGATTGTCAAGCTCAGGATACATCAGAGTAGAGAATAGAATTATCCATAGCCTACTTTGAACTATCAGCGTGATCACACAGAGTAATAAAGCTACAAATAGGAACTCAGAATCAATATCTGTGGAGACTGACATTGAAGAATCAAGGTTGGCATTTCTGTTTCTGCAGCATGCCTCAGCCTCTTTCATGCAGGATGTAAATTTTTCCTTCCTGATTGGTTAGGAGAACCTGAATAGGAGAAAAAAATGTAAATTGTGATGGGGGGGGAGGATTTGTTTCTGACAAGATAAGTCCCTGTAGTAATAGTCTTAACCTGATTAGGTGATATTTCTTGTCCCTGTCAGCAGAGACTGTGAGGAAAGATGTGGTATAGAGAATGAAGCTATCCCCTAAACAATCCCAGTGGGGTCAGAAAGTATGACTTTGCATAGTTGTCTCTTGCTGAGTAGTTAACATGAGTGAGAAAAACAGGAACATTTGACATCCTATGTCTATCTACATCCTAAAATTGTAACCCTGTGCTAGGCTGACCAGGGGTGCCTAGGACATCACTAGAAACTATGCTTTTGTGTGTGTTTGTAAGATGAGCCCTAGCATTGCTTGAGGCTTCAGAGATTTCATCTACTGAAAAGAAATAGTATCCATTTAGATGGAAATGCTTTGAAATTGGAGAATAGCCTGTATTTGACAAGGTGAAACCCATTAGGAATCTGTACTATATGCATACAAGTCTGCTGCGGTCACATACCAAAGCTAACAACAAGATGAATTTACATGACTGTATTTCTTGACTTTTTTTCCCTAGAGGAGGCGTAATGACAAGCCAACTGGTAATCCATGATCTTTAAGGTTCTCCCTCTTCAGGTTTATTATCAATTCCACTTTCCAGCAACTTTGGGAAGTATGACAATAGTTGTCATGCCTTGTAGCATCACTGTCCATGTAGAGGACTGTTTACATGTCATAACTTGCCTTTCACAGCTATGATTCATGATTCTGTGAATAGGTCATCAAAAGTCACCATTCTGTTATTGAAAGCTAGGGAATTAGCTCAGTGGGTGAAGCATTCACTGTACAATATGAGAACCTACCTGAGTTTAGATTCCTAGGACCCACCTAATGCAGTTTGATAAAATGATTTTGTAATTCCAGCAGTCTTACGGCCAGATGGGGGATAGAGATAGGAGATGCCCCCAAAGTTCATATCCAGCTATGATAGAATATTCAGTATCAAAATAAAGGAGATACTGTCTGAAATATGATAGAAGGTAAAGACAAACAGCTGGGGTGGCTCTCTGAATGCCATGCATGCAGCCAAACTAATACACAAAACTACACACACACACACAGAGAGAAAGACAGACAGACAGACAGACAGACAGACAGACAGACAGACAGACGGACACAGAGACAGAGACAGACCTACAAACTCTAATTTTGAACTACACTAGTATTAAAGAAAAGGATACTTTTAAAAAGTTTGTTTTAGGAAGCCATCATTTTTTCTAAATCATAGTGTAATAACTGTCTTTTATGATCATTATTGATTTTTCCAAGTAAAACAATGCTGAATTTTTTTTTAATCTGTGTTAGGTTTTTCTTCTAAAAGAAAGTTCCTGAAGGAAATTTTCTCACAAGAAATAAAATTTTAAAAATAGGAAACTTTCCATTGCTCAAGGCAGAAAACACCCTTAATTAGTTTTGTAACATTTGAGTTCATTAATTCAGTAATAGTTGTCTGAAGTCTTCTATGAACCAGCCACCCACTGTTGTAGGCCCTGGGGATGCACAGATGGCTACATCTAGTCCTTACCCCCACAAAAGCTTTCATTTTAGTGGGCCAGAGAAACACCTAAACAGTGAATGGAAACAGCTTGATTATTGCAACAACAGCTAATCAAAGTACCAAGATACTGGCTTCCAAAGCATCATATACTGAAAAGGCTTATTTCTTTTCCTCTCCTGTCAATATAATGAGAAGTGGTACACTGTATTGATTAAAACTATGAAATCTCATCCATATCACATCTCCTCCTCTCAAGGCTAAGTGATCAATGGACAAGGAAACCTGCAGCCTTCAGACTCAGTAGGACCGCTACACATATGCATTCATAGTAATGCAAACTCTAGCCAGACTGAATTCCAGCATGGAGAGGAGAGTTAGGTATGAGATACTACTCTTAGCTGGGGACTTGCAGTTCACAGTGTTTTCCTCTGGAAATGTTACCTTGAGATCACCATGGCAGGGAGCTAATTTAGCACATGACAAAAGGAAGGTCATTTGAAAGAAACTCACAGAATGCTAAGCAGACCATGCCAAGGTAGGGTCCTATCAGCATCGTTGTCTCAAATCCCACCTTTCCTGCAAATGACTTGACAAGTTTCTGACTATGTGAAACCTAAGCTCCCCTTTTTAGTTGACCATGGGATCCTCAGCCTTTTCATGATCCTAGTGTGTTCTTCTGAAATTCCAATATATTGTTTCAGTAGTCTGATAAGCAAGGGAAGGGACCCACAGGCTTTAAAGAATGAGCTAGTTAGAGTTGACCAAGCAGAAATTGGAAATGTGAAAAAAGGAAAACTAGTTTCTACATTTCAAATTTAATATGTAGCTATTCAAGAACATTTTTGTTGGGAGAATCTCTCTTGGTAGTCTTTAAGAAGAAGAGGGATGCAGAAGATGTGAGGGAGCAGAAAGTTTGAGTCAGGGGAAGAATAGATGATAACAAGAATGGAGATATCATAATAGAGGGAGACATTTCTGGTTTACAGAGAAATCAGGCACCTAGGGAAATGTCTGGAGGTCTACAAAGATGACACCAGCTAACAATCAAAGCAATGGAGGAGAGCCTACCTTAAATGCCCTCCCCTGATTATGAGATTGATGACTGACTTATATGCCATCCTATAGCCTTCATCCAGCAGCTGGTGGAAGTAGCAGACACCCACAACTAATCACCAAAATGAACTGGAACCCAGATGCAGAGAAGGACGAATGAAGAACACAGGGGTCCAGACCAGACTGGTGAATCCCACAGAAACAGCTGACCTGAACATCTGGGAACTCTTGTTCCCCAGACTGATAGCTGGAATACCAGCATGGGACTGATCCAGACTCTAGGAACATGGGTTTCTTTGAGGAAACCTCAGAAATCTATGGGACCTCCTGTAGAAATTCAGTACTTATCCCTAGCATAGGTGTGGACTTTGGGAGCCCATTCCATATAGAGGAATACTCCCTGAGCCAAGAAACATGGGGGTGGGCCTAGGCCATATCCCAAAGGATACAATAGACACTGATGACACCCTATGGAATTCCTCACCATCCAGGGGGAGCAGAAAGGATATGTGATAGATAGGGTTTTAGTTGGGAGGGGTGGTAGAGGAGGACGGGTGGGAGAAGGGAACTGGGATTGCCATGTAAAACAATCCTGTTTCTAATTCAAATAAAAAAAAAGTTGGAAAAAAAAAGAACGGAAGGGACATGATTGGAGAGCTGATCATATTCTGACCTAAACTGGACAATTTCTTAACGTGGTATTGGTATTTGTCCTCAATCAAAATATGTTTGTGTGGATGAGGAGCATCTATCCAGACAGGTTTCAGTCTACTGCAAATGAGTCCCTGAGAGACAACAGAATAGTATTGTAAATGTTTTCAACTTTCTACCTGAGGAGTGACCTACACATCAAATAACCAATATCTAATAATAGGTGACAACCGTAAGGGATTAGCAATGGATTCTCATGAGAGGTCTAAACACTGCCTTGGTTGAATGACAAGAAAAGTAGGTTACAAAAGCATAAATATGCACCCCCACACATACACACATCAATGGATGACTCTGCTGTCTTCACAAGCACTTGAGGGTGTCTGGGAAGCAATGTCTTTGTAGATATAGGTCGAACATCATCAAATGGCATGATTCACAGTGAATTTTTGTTTCAAGTTTTTTAAACAGTTGTCTTCAAATTCCCAGCAGATGGTGGAGGCAGCAGGCAGGCACAGGAGTCAATGAGAAATCAAAGTGAACTTTCAAATTAGCTGATTCTTAAACTTGGAGTGAAAAGGAGGGAATGTTAGGAAAAATTAGCATGTTTCCCACAATGCATCTCATTTTGAGTAAATAAAAAAGTATAAAGCTGGAGAGTTTACAATAAGCACAGGAGTGGGTATTTTATATTATGGAAATGTAAGGCATTTAATCAGTCAGTGAACAGAGAACTTGAATATTAGCTGTCACCAAATCTCTTCAGTGTATAATAACCTCAAAAAAGCAGACCCATGTGTTTTTTTCTAACAAAGCTTGCTAGGGTAGTTTTCTAAAGAAGTTTTCATGTTTCTGTTAGTGACTCAGAAGTAGAAGCATGAGTATTTTCTTAATATTCACTGTACAATATACTGGTTGTCATCTTACTATGCCGTGTGTGTGTGTGTGTGTGTGTGTGTGTGTGTGTGTGTGTATGCCACAATACTTATTTTAATACTCTTTTGGAGAGAGAAGTGATTTTGTTTTTATATTACAGTACTTTCCCAGCTTGTTTTTCCTTTTAATATTTCAAAGCTTAGCAGTCAATGATTCTATGAAGAAAGACTTAGTCTACCATGCTAAAAGAGAAACACCATGGTTTTACAGCTGATACCATATACAGATATGGTGTTCTTAAAAATACTGTGTAACTTCTTTAATGGAAACGTTTTACGGTTTAATCCATTGTTAGCTTTATGCTATTTGACACTGCTTACAAAAAAGCCAAAGCAAAATTATGGAGGTTTTTTTCCTCCCAGTCTACCTTTTTCTGTATTTGAACTTTTATCTGTGTCTGGAGATGAGGTATTTATAAGATTAGAAGGAGCTAAGGAGTTACCTAAAATTAAGTAACCTGGACCAGAAGAGATATCCCTAGCACAGAAAGACCATGTCTGCAGCTAGTCTTTCTACTTTCTTCTTGTGTTGTATCTTCTGCTGTGTAACATTCCCCCAGGCCATTAAACATGTCGAGTTATCATTATTAAATGAAACAGCCAGGGATAACCCTGAGCTCTTCCAAATGCTAGGTGCATGTCATATCTAAGAAACTTCATCAAATGCCAATAAGGAAGCAGAGCCATATGTTCCTTGGGGCAAGCCCATATTAAATCTTTAAAGTTATAAGGCTTTTCTCGTGCCTTAAGAAGTCAACAGATGTGATAACTACTCCCGACAACTGGTTTCCTTTCCTTAGTTGGGTGATCAAGGTAGTACAAATGTAGCTGTCATGTTAACTATAACTAACACTCTTTGCATCTAGCTGCAAAAGAGCACATTTGTTTTATTAAAATGGCCTTAATATGTGTTTTGAATTGCAGTTCACTGAATGCATTGAAAATTTAATAAACACAACAGGGCTTACCAATGTCTTCAGTAAGTGCTTAATTCCCCTTGTTAATCAACAATTTTCCATTGCATTCATCTTTCCTGCCTATCTGTCAAATGTTCCTTAATTAAGAATTATTCTTAATTACAAAGTTTATGTGTCATTTTATTTTAGAGGTAATTAATTAAGTTTAACACTAATCATTGGGGATATTGCCTCTTCTGCACTCACATTGTTGCTTAATTATTGGAATACCTGAATCCTTTGACTGAAGGTGTAGGGCATATTGATTTGTTTTGTGTCTGGTATGTGGCAGCCCATACTGGATAGATTAGAGACTCAGCCCATCGGCCAGACAAAGAAGTAAGAAACATTTTTTTTCCTCAGTTGATAAAGGATGCTGAACAAATGCACTCTGGCCATCCACTGTATTATGTGAAGTCTCAGAGGGGCAAAGAAGGGTGATGGTTATGGATGAAATTCGATCCTGCAAAGAATAGCCAAAGTAATGCCATTCTGTGAGAGTCCTCGAATACTTTAGGAATGAATTTACCAATTTTCTCCTGTGGGGGATTATACTAAGGTCACCCTTGACTGGTCATGTGATTGGGAAAGACGAGACATCTGGTAGCTAGATCTGGAAAGGGATGCCTGGCTGTTCCTGCCCTCCAAGTTTGTTAACCATTGCACATTTTCTGAATGTATAACCTATGCTACTTTCTCAAAGAAGGCTTCCACAGTAACAGGCTTTCCTAAACTTCACTGGCATTTGTTATAACCTACGTTGATCTGGTTGTTCATTGATCTTCCTCATCCGATAACTGAAGTTTCTTAGCAGACTAAGATCATTTCTGATTTTATTTACCACTTGGGTGGGTGGATATTTTGAAATGTGTTTACAGTATTGTTTCTGTTATGTTCCGTGCCATCGTGCACTAGCTTCTATAAGAAAGGCATGGATGGATGAATGCTAACCCATACATTAAAAAACATCTGTAACACAGTAGAGAAGAAACTCATCCATAAACATCACAGAAACTAGAAAAAATACATGTTGTTATAGAGACATTACACATTGTTATGAGGATGTATAGAAAGCAAATTGGCAACATTTCAAACATGTGAAACTGATCTGAAGTCTGCCTCGAGGGTGCTCTGGACAAATGGAGAGAGATAACTGAATGAACAAAATCAAGTATACAACCACGTATGATGCTGTCTTTTTAATCAAAGTTTGGAAAGCAGATGGTACTTAGGCCTGCCTGACCAGGGTAACTAAGAAACATGCACAATATTATAAGTGCAAGTGGGTGAATTGGAAAGCAGTTTAGAAGTACATACCAGGACCAAGGTATATCTCCTTCTTAGAATCTATCAGTTATCAGATGTTACAATCCATTATGTTCAAAATTATAATATCGTCTTTAGGAAATATTATTAAGAGACTAAGCAAATATTGCATGTTAATGATGAAATGTTATGAAACTTCTTTAACATTAGGACCAATGTGTTTTCTTGAAAATACAGTTTTAGAGGTATAAACAGATTTATTCATAATTTATGTGCTATATTTTTCTGCAACTTATAATGCACAATAAAGTTTCATTTTGTTTAATAATCATTATAGACTGGAGGGATGGCTCAGTGATTAAGAGCACTTGCTGCCCTTACAGAGGACACAGGTTCAGTTCCCAGAACCTACATGATGATTCTCAACTACCTATAATTCCAATTCTGGCAGATTTGGCATCTTGTTTTGGCCTCTGTAGGCATCAGAGACATCATGGTATTTGCAGACAAGACAAACAATTAAGTGTAATTTAAAATCTATTACAGGCAAATTTAGAACATCCTGGAATTATCATTTTAGAACATTTTAATCTCCACACAAATATTCAGCTGTATTCACTGTTGCCCCATCCCTGAATGCAAGAAAATACTACCATACATTTCAATCCTATAGATTTATTTATGTGCTTCATAGTGTGGTATCATACACTATTTGGCCTTTTGTGACTGGCTTCTTTTATTTAGCATCATATTTCAAGGTTAACCCAAGGATGTGTATCAGTTCTTTGTTCTTTCTTTATTATTGAATAATACCTCCTGGTGTGGGCACTGAATCTTTTACATGTATTTTATATTTTTACAATTTCCTACATTTACATAATGTACTTTGGTCACATTCCCCATTATTCTTTCTTATTTTCCCTCCACTCTGCTAGCCAATTCTTTCCACCAGGCTCCACCTCCTATTTTGATAACTGCCTGAGGTTTTATGTTCTTTGTTGCATTTTTTAATGACCCCTGCATTTAATTACTGTTGCCTGCATAAACCTGGGCAGGGCTAGGTGGTATTTGTATATGCAAGGACAACTTACCAGTGACTACACTACTGAAGACTGTGATTCCTCCTGTCCCCCAAAATGTGTTTTAGAATAGCATTTAATGGTATGGAGAGATACTTGAAATGCAATATAAATAAATGTAATCATAATTCAATTATAGAACAATGTATTAGGATGTTATTTTGTTTTGTGGCACTGCAAAGCAAACAGAGGGCCGGTTATGTGATAGGCAAGCAGTCCACCCTTTATGACTCCCTCTAGCCTCAGAATACCAGGTTTATAATGTAAAAATGCACTCATTTGTGAAAATTAAATAATAGCAATGCACTAATTTGACAATATTTAATTATTTACTTTTGGGTGATGAATTTACAATTAGCATCCATAGTCTTCTGTATAAATTTTTATGTTATGTATTTTTCACAGTGATGTGATGTATCCCTTTCATAACATAACAAAGAAATAGGGTGATGGCTGAAGTAGAAATATACAAAGGAATGCTATTGTTTTAAAGCACTCCTAGATGCTATAATATGAATAGTCTTTAGAGGATAAAATACAAGACCTACCACTCTGTGGGAGAATTTTAGTCTAGCCCAGGAGGCAAGATAGAAATGATATATCATGATCATGTCATACAACAGCCCTGTTGATAACATGAGGTAGGGCATTGCAAATCTTAGTCGTCCCCTAGCCACTCTTTTTTGAATGGTGTATAGACATACCAGCTGTGCCTGTGCTCATGGTGTCTGCAAATACACGCCATAGAAATGAGGTTAGGGAGTAGTTGAGAAAGTGGGAGAACATGGAAAGAGGCCACAGAACTTACCTGACAAGAGGTCTAGAAACATTTGTTAAATAACCACTGGCCTTACTTCCTGATTTTTATATCCTTCTATAGGGCTCTGCCCTGAATGTCTGAATACATAGATTATTCATTTTCCTACATGATGAATTATACACATATGTGTGCATATTCTCTATATATTTGTATGGATATAAGTTTATGCACACTTCCAGTATTCTGTTTTGATGACAAATGATTATATAAACAAAGTTAATAGATTTTTCTCATTTTCATTCTTTCTTACCACTGATTAGCTTCATGCTAAAATTTGATTGAATTACTTAACTAATGCAAAACTTGTACATTGTTATTGTCATGGAAAAATGCATTTTATCTTGGAAAATAACAAGAAAAAATGAAATTTCTGACTTGAGTGTATACATAAAATATAACAAGAATAAGTGTTTTTATATGTACACATATTTTTGGATATGATTTCTTATCTATTGAAATCTATTCATGACTTGACTCCTGTACCATAGGCAAAGCTGATACATGTTTCCTAAAAATGAGGTACCAATTCATTAATGTCTCTACTGCCTACACATGCTGAGATTTTCAGAATAAGTAAGTTGGGCTCCTTGAACAGATGGCACTTACAAATTTTGGGAACAATGAGTTGATAAATGTGCTGATTTTTGCCATTATGGAAATTCTAGTTGTGGCTCTTTATGTGTGGACCAGAAATCTGAAGGGCATCTTTGAAAATAGAGTGTTTCGTATCCAATCTGCAACCCTTGGATTATGTGAATACCAAAACAGCAATGAATGTGGCCCAGCACACTTGTCTAATACAATATATTGTAACATCAGAAGACCAGGGGCCTCTAACTGTAAGTGTCTTATTTATTTTTCTATTACCATGAAGAGACATCATGACCAAGGAAATGTATAAAAAATAAATCATTTAATTGGTGACTTGCTAACAGTTACAAAATGTCAGTCCATGACCATCATGGTAAACAAGAAGATAAGCATGACATTGAAGCAGTTATCTGATCCACAAGGAGTATGCAGGGAGAGAAAGACTGGGCCCCAGCATGGGCTTTTGAACCTTCAAGCCCACCCCCTGTGACACACCTTCTTCAACAAAGACTACACCTCCTAATCCTTCCTAAAATAGTTCTATCAACTGGAGACCATGAATTCAAGTATATAAAAAAGCCTATGGGGGCCATTTTCATTCAAACAACCACAGTGGGTTAAACTTGCTTTTAACTTTTTCAGTAACAAAACAATAGACCACTTTAGTCAGGTAATAAAAGTGGAAATATTTCCATAATCTATAACCCAGAATATCACAATTAGATTTTAATAAATGGGAATTTTCTCTAAACCTATCCATGTGCATTTAGCTTTGAAATTCCTACTTTGATAAACAGTTAGAATTTACAAGTACACTGGGCTAGAAGCAAACAAAGACAGCTACAAACAAGCAAAACCAGTGAGCAATGTATGCTTATAGAAGATGTTGAACAGGTCCCTTTAAATACTGACATTGAGCATGAGAAAACAGATTGCAATGCAAGGGGTCAAACTTCTAATTGCTAAAAATTACACCCTTATCATATTTATATCTTGGGTCCATTCCCAAGAGCTTTCCTCTTAGGTATTGTTAGGCTTCACTTAATTTGACAAAAGTGCCCAATCTCCTCCATTTCATTTCAAAGGTTGGCCTTTAGCAATAAGAAATTTTGCTCTTAACCTTCACAAGGTGGATTTCCTTCTACTACCAGCCCGCAGGTGTGCAGGTGGCACCTTGTGAAACCAAAGGAGACATGGAGCAATCCTCGCCAATCACCAGCCCCATCATTCAGAACGATTGAGGTCTGTCTTGTCAGTTTCCTGTGTAGGGACATTTTCTCTCCTTAGATTCCCTATAAGTCAAAACAATCCACCACTATTATTTTTATAGCATGTCCATCTCACCAAGTGTCAAACTCTTTACAACGAGAAATGGAATAGAAAGTCGGTGCTTTGCAGACTTGGGTACAGTTATTTTCAAACAGAAAAAGGAAAATGACAAGAAGAGATTGAGTTGAGCAGAGTAAAAGTAAAGATAAGGGCCTGGATTGGAAAAAAATAAGCAAGGCAAGATTGAGAGATTCTGTACAAATCAATCTATTGCTTCCTATCCCCTCCACCCCCCACAACACACAGGGCATGACAATCTCAGCATCCTTTATCCAGAGTTTTCATCATGTGAGTTGATAGTAATTTTTAATGACAACATTATAATTATGTGCTTATTCTCAAGTACCATTCAGTTGGTCTTTTCTAATATATGTCTGCACACTGAAGATTAAATCATTTAATGAATGAATGCAAACACTTAGACCAATATTCAATGCCTATGGGCACACTTCAAGGGTTTTAGCAGTATTAATTGATGGTGAGGGTGATAATAACAGTAGTCTGTCATTAATTTATTTCCTACAGACTCCCCATGATGTAACTTTTTAACCTTTTTAATATTTGAGTGAACCTAAACAGAATGTTTCAAGGAAGTAGTTGATCTAGTCATGTTTTGACACTAGACAATATGTTCCAGTATTATTTGGGGTAGCAGATGTTTTTAGGAGCCCTTAAAGTTTCACTTGCATTAAACTCACCTATATTGTTTTACTTGAAATACGGAGTGCATGGCTTGGCATGAAATCTCCAAAAGAGCATCTTTGGGATACAGCCCTCATGCTGCATTTGTAAGAATCTCCCTCAATTGATTGCAGCACCCACAGGTTTGAGAGCCATTGCCTTGACTTTGAAGTAACCCACATTTACCCATTTGCAGAATCTAACTAAATGGTCAGCTTTAATGGAAGAGAGCTCTATGGAGGAAAAACCCAGCCTCTCAAATGTCTTCCATGGTTTTTCTGTGGTCTACAGATTAAACATTTATTCCTTTGAATTTCAGTGTACCTATAGGAGTCTCCATTTGCAATTTAAATACTTGGAGAAGCCATTAACATCCATTAGCACTCACTGTGAATGAGGTTTTTAAAGTCAATCATTCATCCAGGCTTCAAGAGGACAGGAAGCCCATTGAGGAGCTTGAAAGGGCAGCCTGACTGAGCATGGCAGCTGAGAAACTTGGAAAATCTAGAGAATAGGAGACAAAGGGCTCAATCCCACCTACCTGTGGCCTAAAAATAAAAAATGGGGAAACCAAATGGTATAAATAAATTTGAGTATAAACTAACTGGTATAAATGTTATGGTTGAGGTCATGCCCAAGGGTTACAGTTTACTTATTTCTTTGATAGTATGATGGACAATAGACCCTGAGGCTTGATGCATGCATTTTAAGATGCACTGCAGCACTGGGGAGATAACTGGGTGGGTTAAAGGTCTGCATGCGAGTGTGAAGGCCTGAATTTCACCCCTACTACCCACATAAAAGCTGGGTATGGCAGTACACACCTGTATTCTCAGTGGTATGGGGGATGGAGATGCTCAGATCAAGGGCTCTCACCTGTCAGCTATTCTAGCCAGTTCCATCAGTGAGCCTCAGTAAATCCTAGGTCCCAGTAAAAGACTCTGTCTCAAAACAAATAAGGGGAACAGCCACTGAGGAAGCTGCCATATGACTTTGCCTTCTTGCCTCTACATGCTATCTCTATCATCTATCTATCATCTATCTATCTATCTATCTATCTATCTATCTATCTATCTATCTATCTATCATCTATCTAATCTAGCTATTGCCCAAGATGCCATACTATGATGGATGGTACACACTTATAACCCAGTACCTGGGAAGCTGAAGCTAACAGATTGTGAACTCAAGGCCAGCCCTACTGAGAGCTTGTTTTGTTATGAAACTCGGTACCATATATTGTGAATATACATCAATCAAATCAATTTAAAAATATAAATGTCATAAGATAAAGGACCTTTTCTGGGTTTCCTGCCCATCCTTCCCTCCTAGCTTCTTGAAACCCAATCTAATGCTAGCTATATAAAAGACTATATATTAAATAAGTACATTTTTGTAAATGTGAAAGTAAAACTAAATAAATAACAAAAATTTAAAAGCAGGCACTTCACTCAGCAAGACTTTTCCCAAAGGAAATATCTTGATACTATATGAATTGAGCATGTCTGATAAAATACTTACAGTATCAAACAAATAGAAATGAAGTAATAGTTGAGCAGAAAGGTCTGTCGCAATGATCTGGATTGCTGCTCTGTATAGCTTTAGTATGAAATATGAAAAATGGACAAACATTATACATTGGCTTAACAAAACATCTATTGTCAGTTTATTTTCATTACCCTTAAAATATTTTAAATTGCTTATATTATTTCCAGCATTTTCACTTTTTGATCAGTGTAAGTAAAGTAACTGAGCAGAAAATGTATTACTCTCCTCACTTTCTTTTTATTGTACAAATATGTCTTGGCACAGCTTTAAATGATGAAAGAAAGATGAAGGTGTTCCCACCCGATGAGTTGGGAGGGATGGATAAAAGTATGCACTTCACTGTATAATTAGCCAGGCCGCTGCCTTGCTCAAGGATGAGTATGCTAATCTGTTCTTGTCTGAATCTGGAGGGCAGAAGGATGCCATGCATCCTTATGAAGTGAGAACAATGTGCATTTGGTGTTTAGTTCTTTCTTCCTATGGCACTTGGTATTGACCAATGAGAGGTGCACCAATACCAATATTTTTAACTTTTCTACTTTATATGCATGTTGCCTGATATCCTAACCTTTTGCCAAAAAGTATTCTTTACATGAATCACCATTATTAAGGCCTGGTCATGGTGATTTAAAAGAAAAATAAAACAAAATGGAAACCTACTGCTGAAATTAAAATTGTAAGAGAAGTACCCTTATCCTAAAAGAAAAGAGGAGAAGGGGATATCGCACGAGTCCTAATCTGCTCTCTCTTCCCTTCGATTTGTAGTGAAAAATGTCAAAGGCTATCTTAAAACTTCTGTAATTACTCCCACTTGTGATTCTAGCATGCAGGAGGCTAAAGCAGGAGGATTGCTATGATAAATTTAAAATCAGCCTGGGCTATATATACCCTGTCTCAGGAAACAAAACAAACCAAAAGAAAAGCATTTTCAAAGTACAAGAATGCTTCTAATGCTTCTACCCCAAAAGGTGTGATTGTATTAACAAATATGCAAGCATCTTTTAAGATTTAAAAACTAAAGCAAGATTCATGGTTATGATATTCTAATATAAATAAGAGAAATAACCATTTTGGTTATGATTTTGTGCTTCTTTTTTGATGGGTGTTAGTTACAATATGAAATAATTACTACTTATTTTCCATCTTTGGCTTTAACCTTGTTTCCTTCATTTTGAATCATCTATTATTTAAATCACATCATCAAGACTTTTCATGCTTAAAGCAAGTCATGGTTGTTTGGTTTTACATCATGGACTCTTTAAAATTATGGTTCTATTCCAGTTTCTATTCTCCATTAGGGATGTGAGTTTGTGATTTTAGACAACAGGAAAATATCTGTTTCACAAATGAACCTGATTTTTATTTGAAGAAAATAGATCACTTAAATCCTAGTTAGCCAGACTGTTTTGTAATACTAAAGTACTCGGGATGAAAACAGTTGCCAACATAAAAACACATACAGAGACCTATATCCTACACAGAAATAAAAGTCAGGTACTTGATTGTTGGCTGGAAGAAGAAGTTGCATAATCTGAGTAGTATGTAATTCCTATTGGACAAAAAAGCCCTTAACTCAAGAGTTCATTATTTTAAGTGGAGAACAGATGAGCCAGCAATCTTTGTGATGCATGCTGCCTGGTACTGAGATATTTTCAGAAGAGTTTAACCCTCCTATCATCCAGAATCGGTCTTTCATGATTTACTCTTTGGTCTGTCCCCTGGAACTAAATGTGTTCATTCTAACACTTCTGAGAGTACAAGAAGCAGAACAGTGTCAAAATCATTGGCCGTGCTAGCCCATACCCACACTCCTCATAACCTGAAGATGTATGGCCTTGCGTCTTCCTTTCATGTCTCAGTTGCACATCCTTCTACCTGTCCCTTGATGGATTTTGTCTTAACATTTCTGCATCCTGTTCCCCAACTGCATAATGCCTGAAGACTGCAATTTTCTATGCTATGATATTCTGTTCCTTGGCTTTCCCTGTTATTTCTCTCTGCCAGTTTTAGTTCACACAAGCACCTGTCCAGTTTTATTTTGCTCACAATTGAATCCCTGAAAGCTATGGGAGAAAACAAGCAGTGTACAAATTGGTACCACTAAAACTTTACAGTGTCCAAGGAGAGATGCCCAGGAAGCTGTAAAACATATGACCTGAGGTTAGACATGAGAGCCAAGCTAGTGGGTGGGCTTTGGGATTTCTTAGATTAAAAGTATCAATGAAAAAAGCCATTGGTATGAATGACCTCATATAGATGCCACAATTTTCCCTTTTCTGACCAATATTGGCTCATACAGGGTTTCAATTAATTAAATATCAGAAGATTCATCAGAAAAGTCTAGAGTCCTATCTACTTTGGGCAGTGTGTAGACACAGAGTTACATCCCCACAGCAATAGCGTCAATCTGGGAAGAAGCCACCTTCAATAGACAGAATACCTACTCCTTTATTACACTGAAGTAGCTAACAAGGATTTCCAGTGTTTACATATCAGGATGTTTTATGTATATTTACAATTTGAAATATCTGACAGATATGGTGAGCCTATCTATATCTCTGAATCCTTTCTTTTCCAGGTTGGCAATATTTTGCAATTGGACAGTAGTGTACATGGCAACCTTGCTTTCCTCCCCGCCTTTCTGCCTCACTTCATTCCTTTCTTCTTCACTTTTGTCTTTCCTTCCTTCCTTCCTCTTCTTTCTTCTTCTTTCTTGCTGGTACAATTTCCCTGCATCCCTCAGGTTCATCTCAATTTCACAATCTTCCTGCCTCTGCCTACTAAATGTTATAATTGCTACCTGAACCATAATAACATGGCACAAATAAAATATTTTGTTTATTTTTGATTATTTGTGTTTTGTTTTATCAATTCATTAGAGACCTAAAAGCTGTCAAATGTTAGAGAGAGCAGAAAGAAACCTTAGCAATAATTTATGGAAGACTCCAAGAGGCAGGCTTGGTGACTTGCTCAGAATTAGTATAAGTCAACAGTATGGCTTGAGGATAAAAGTTAAGTGTTTTGGTATTCCCAAACATTGGCACCCTCAGTTGCTGACATTCATCTTGACATATTTATAATCCATCTAGGCAGAAAATGTTTGGGGGATTCTATCTGGATGGAGTTCATAAACAAGAAAAACTGGTCATTATTTTGATAGCTTATTAAAATATGAAAGTACAGCATATAAGCATATTTTAGGCATTGAATATTTATTTATACAGTTGTAGCTGGATTAAGTGCCTTTTTAAAATAATATGCTTATTTCTACCTATTGAGAGAAATAGCTATTTCTTTAGTGGTTTTTTTTGGGCCACATTGCTTTTTTTGCCCCCTCAACACAGTTTGCCATGCAACCAAATGAAAGGGTTCATGGGCACCACCCTCCACCCCAGAATCAAAAGAATCATTTGTTCAGAATGGTATGAGTCATGCCAAGCTCAGCTCTGGTCAATTACCCAGTTACTCAAGCTGTATTTTCTCACCACAAATATGTGGAATTAAAATAATTGCAAATGTGTATATGCACACAAAAAGAAAATATCATATGTACACATACCCTTGGTGGTGGTGGGAGTAAAAGATATATTTGCCTGAGAGCATTATGCAATTCCTGTTGTGAACAGGGTCATTAATTTGAACCACTGTTTATTAAAACAGCAGATGCGGACAGGGAATTGGTATTGGAGAACTATGCAGCAGGGTTAACCCTTCAGCTACTCTACAAGCATCAATAGCCCATGCAGTAACCAGCTGAAAGATTTACAGAAAATCCACATTGACCCACTAAAGTATTTATAAGCCCTCCCTTCCTCTGTGGGATTTAGAATTCCCTTAGAAATGTACATAGTTATTCTCTGATCCCAGACCAAAAAGCTAACCATTTCAGTGCCTACCCACTAGTCTGTTAAGTGCCAAACATTGAGGAGGCTGAAATTCTAGGTATCCATCAGTAACTTAGGAGTAGGGCCAAGGTCAGGTAGAGTCCTCCAGAGGAATCTACAGAAAACCAACTGGATAGAGGATGGAAATCCAGCCCAACAGAGAGCTCTGAAGTTTATATACACATACAAATGAAGTGGATAACTTCATTTCCTTTAACACATCTTATTTCTGATTCCCACACTCCATCCAGTCTTAACATCCAGTTAGTGACAAACTTGATTCTATTCTTCCTGAAGCCTATCCAACTACTAAAAATTGTACACAGAAAAACAAGAAAGATCTTTAAATTCCCCTCTTTTAAGATTGCCACAGTCAAATTATGTGACTTGTCATTGTCAAATCCTAAGTGGTTCACTGAAAGATAATGGTTGTATGCCCTCTTCATGCTGTTGCTAGAGTCTATACTGAAGTTTCAGCATCAGTACCTTGGGCAGCAGCCTCCAGATTGGCAAGGAAGCAAACCTGGATACTAATTGATCCTGTAGAAGTGTACTTCGTTCACATCCTGGGAATCTTATTGTATGTGTTATGCTTCTTGTCCCAACTTTTTATCTGTGCATTGCTAGAAACCATTTTACTTTCATTGGCTGGGCCTTTACACTTCCTCACAGGAGGGAGGATATTAGAAAGACATGAATTCGAAGGAGAGTAGTTCATAAGGTCAGGCTGGAGCAGACTCTCAGAAGTCCACTCTGGGATTAGCAGTACAGAGAATGATGCAGGAAGTTTGCATCTTTAATGCCATTCTCAGACCTTATCCACCTGTACATACCACAGTGGGAATTTAGGATTTCTACAGGGACAGAGAAATGCTTCTTTCCAGCCTCCGGATATACTTGAGTTAGTATTGACCATTTTATGTGTGTTCTTTATAAAAAGTCAGGTGTAACCTGTAAAACCTCCCCTTCCCTCTCTCCCTCCCCCCCCCCGTGTGTGTGTGTGTGTGTGTGTGTGTGTGTGTGTGTGTGTGTGTGTGTGTGCTCTGCACACTCATATTTATGCCAGTGTTATACTAAAAAACTAAGGTTAGATTCTCAGTTTTTTTTGTTTTGTTTTGTTTCTCTCAGGGGACAAAATTGACTGTTAAAGTTAGAAAAGGGGTGAGACAAGGAAATCAATTTTCTGCTTCTCTTTACACTCTGTAATTCCTTTAGGTTACTACTGAGGGAATGGGTTTTCCAAAACAAAATTTCTGTCCTCTCATCAAGTTGTATGTGTGCCAAGGCTTCTGGACATTTCTCACTACTACCAGGACAGTTAGGCTGCATTCTCTGAGACAAGTGATGAGAAAGAAACTTGTTCTGCTTTGGGTACCTGCATCTTTCTCCAGTGACTGTGCTCACCAAGTCACCTGAGGGAAAGTCCAGAGATATTGAAATTAGTCATTATAGAAGAGAAACCCTATTCAAACATATAGAAATAAATATGATATTTGAGGAAACTCAGATGGCTATACTATTTATGTGATAGTTTGGGGTTTTTTTGGGGGGGTTGTTTTTTGTTGTTGTTTTTTTAACCCTACAACCCTTGTTTTGTCTGATATACATTGTAGTTACTGCCAAGACTAGGTCTTTATTGACAGAGAAGGGTTGCTATCTGTAGGCCAGAACTACAGTTAGATATTTTTGTAATATATGAGCTAAGAATAATTTTAGTTAAAAAAAGACAAAGAAAAAGAATGCTAATATTTTCTAACACATGAAAATTCTGAAATACAAACTTGAGTGTTTATCAACAAAGTTTAATTAGAACAAATGCCCATGTAACCCTTTTCATGTAGCCTATGAAAACTTTAAGTCATGATCTGTAGAACTGAATAGTTGAAATAAAAACAATTGTCCCATAGACTTTACTATCTGTGCCTTCCATTTGTTACAGTTGTTCTCATTGTTAACAGTATTAGTGTTACCAGAGAAACTGAGGGTACCTTTTTTTAATTCTTAGCCTCATTAATAAAAGTATATAGAAAAAGATGAAAAAGAAAGCTCAAGGACAATTTTATTAGAGTTTTTATTTAAAAAAAACATTTTTCATTTTACATGCCAACCTCAGTTCCCCCTCCCTCTCCTTCTCTCCCCCTACCCCTGTTGTCTACTCTTCCCACCCCTCAGAGGGGTAAGGTCTTCCTTGGGAAGTCAATGAAATCTGCCACACCAAGTTGTGGCAGGACCAAGCAAGGTATCCTACCAGAGAGAGTGAGCTCCAAAATGCCAATTCATGCCCGTAGAATAGGTCCTGGTGCCTTTGCGAGGGCCCATCCAATAGATCATGTTTCATAACTGTCACCAACATTCAAAGGGTCTAGTTCTGTCCCATGCAAGTTCCCCAGCTATCATTCCATGAGCTCTCTCTACCTTGGGTTAGTTGTCTCTGTGGTTTTCCCCATCATGGTCTTGACACCACCCCCCTTGTTCACATGATCCCCCTTCTCCCTTTTCAAATGAACTCCAGGAGGTCAACCCAATGGTTGGCTGTGGGTCACTGAATCTGCTTCCATCAATTACTGGATGTAGGTTCTACGATGACAATTAGAGTAATCACTAATCCAACTAAAGGGGAAGGCCTGTTCAGACATCCTCTCCACTTTGTTAAGAGTCTTAGCAGGGGTCATCCTTCTGGACTCTGGAAAATATCTTCAGCATCAGGTTTTTCCCTAATCCCATATTGTCTCCCTCTATCAAGATATCTCCCCCTCTGTCCCTACCACAACTGGGTCTTCTTGATCTCTCATGTTCCCATCCCCTATCCTCTCCCTTCTACCCCCACTCCCAGTTTACCCACGAGATCTTAACTATTTTTTTTCCTGGGGATTTCCATGTGTATCCCTCTTATGGTTCCCCTTTTTACCTAGGTTCTCTGGGGTTGTGGACTGTAGCCTGGCTATTCTTTGCTTTATATCTAATATCCACTTATGAGAGAGTATATATCATGTTTGTCATTCTGGGTCTGTGTTACCTCACTCATGACAGTTTTTCTAGTTCCATCCATTTGCCTGCAAATTTCATGATGTCATTGATTTCCCCTCTTCTGAGTAATACTCCATTGTGTAAATGTACCACATATTCTTTATCCATTCTTCCATTGAAGGGCATCTAGGTAGTTTCCAGGTTTCTGGCTATTATGAATAATGTGCTATGAACATAGTTGAGAAAGTGTCCTTGAAATATGATTGAGCATTATATATGCCCAAGAGTGGTATTGCTGGGTCTTGAGGTAGATTGATTCCCAATTTTCTGAGAAGCCACTGTATTGATTTCCAAAGTGACTTTACAAGTTTATATTACCACCAGCAGTGGATGAGTATTCCCCTTACTCCACATCCTCTCCAGCATAAGCTGTCATCAGTGTTTTTTTATCTTAGCCATTCTTATAGGTATAAGATAGAATCTCAGAGTCATTTTTGATTTGCAATATTTTCCTTGTTTATTTGACTTAGAAACAAGATTGGTTTACATGTCAATCCCAGTTCCCACTCCCTCCCCTCCTCCCCTACCACCCCTCCCCCAACTAAGCATTACTTTCCTAAAGGCTACGGATGTTGAGAAATTACTTAAATGTCTTTTGGCAATTTGAATTTCTTCTGTTGAGAATTCTCTGTTTAGATCTGTACTCCACTTCTAAATTGGATTATTTGGTACGTTGATGTTTAGTTTCTTGAATTCTTTATGTATTTTGGAGATCAGTTTTCTGTCAGATGTGGGGTTGGTGAAAACCTTTTCCCATTTTGTAGGCTTCCATTTTGTCTTATTGACCTAATAGAGACTTCTCAGTTTCAGGTAGTCCCATTTATTGATTGTTGCTCTCAGAGTCTATGCTACTGGTGTTATATTTAGGAAGTGGTCTCTTGTGCCAGTGTGTTCAAGGCTACTTCCCACTTTCACTTCTATCTGGTACAATGTACATGTCTTTATGTTGAGGTCTTTGATCTACTTGTGTTATGCCTGAGTTGCAGAACTTCCAGAAGACCACAAAAAGCCAGAGTCCAATGCAATCATATAAGTGTAACGATAACTCTTTCTGCCAGTCACCTGAGTTCTGTGGCCATGTTAGGGCCCCAAAATAACACAGAGAGATTAACATTAATTACAATGCTGCTGGCCAATGACTAGGATTTCTAATTTGTTAGCTCTGTCCTAAGTATCAACCATAAGCATTAATCTATATATTTTATAAAGACTTGTTTTATTGAGGACACCAGAGGCATACATCCTCTCTTGACGGGATCACATGATGATTCTGTCCCTTTACTGATACATTTCCCAGAATCCTCCTTCTCTCCTAGTTCCACCTAAGTTGCTTTCATTTTGGCCAACAGTGCTTTATTTATCAACCAATAAGACAAACATACATAGAAGGACTTCCCCCATCATACATGGGCCTCTTTTATTTTGAAGTTAACTTTGGTTCATAAAACCCCACACTAAGAAGCAGCAGAGGGAGAGGGTGTGGCCCTGAACAAGAAGGAGCACCAGTTTTTCAAGGGAAGGAGACCACAAGCAGGAGGGTTACATGTCCTGGAGTTTCATGATTGGGTTAGTGTGTTTGGGGCAATGATTCTTGGTCAGGCCATTGGTGCCAAACCATAAATAGTTAATAGGGTTTCTGTACATACATCTGGAAACCATTAACTGTAGACAGGATGCCTGTAATACTTCTGGGAATTATTGACCTGTCTTCTGTTTCATTGTATGTAAGGTAATAAATAGCTCAAATATCTGCTGCCAAAGAATATTGCTGGGGCTGGGTTCAGTTCCTGGTCACTAGATGCTTTAAGATAGAAACCCTTTCTTAAAATTGGAGTATGTGAAACCAAGTAGATTTTTCTAGGTCCTCACACTTGGACTGTTTTGTGCTTGGGAATAGATATGGATCTATTTACATTCTTCTACATCTCAACATCCAGTTATTCCAGCACCATTCATTGAAGATGCTTCTTTTTTTTTTGTTGTATAATTTTGGCTTCTTTGTCAAAAATAAGATGTCCATAGGTGTATGGATTAGTATCAGGGTCTTCTATTTGAGTCCATTCATCCACCTATCTGTTTCTGTGCCAATAACCAAGCTGTTTGCATTACTATAACTCTATAGTAGAATTTAAAGTCAGGGATGATGATGCCTCTGGAAGTTCCTTTATTGTACAGTATTGTTTGGCTATTCTGTTTTTTTTTCTTTGTTTGTTTGTTTTACCATATGAAGTTGTGTATTATTCTTTTGAGGTCTGTGAAGAATTGTGTTGGGATTTTGATTGAGATTGCATTGAATCTGTAGATTGTTTTGGTAAGATTGCCATTTTTACTACGTTGATCCTACATATCCAAGAGCATGGGAGATCTTTCCATTTTCTGATATCTTCTTTAATTTCTTTCTTTATTAAGACTTAATGTTCTTGCCATACAGGTCTTTCACTTGCTTGGTTAGACTTACCTCAAGATAATTTATAATATTTGTGGCTATTGTTAAGGGTGATGTTTCTTTGATTTCTTTTTTAGCCTGTTTATCATTTGTATATAGGCTACTGAGTTTTTTTAGTTAATCTTGTACCCTGCCACATTGCTGAAGGTGTTTATCGGCTGTAGGAGTTTCCTGGTAGAAGTTTTCGAGTTGCTTATGTATGCTATCACATCATCTGCAAATAGTGAAAATTTAATTTCTTCCCTTCCAAATTGTATCCCTTTGATCTCCTTTTGTTGTCTGATTGCTGTAGCTAGAACTTCAAGTACTATATAAACATATATGGAGAGAGTAGATAGCCTTGTCTTATTCAGGATTTTAGTGGGATCACTTTGAGGTTTTCTCCATTTAGTTTGATGTTAGCTATTGGCTTGCCAGAGAAACTGAAGGTCCCCATTTTGAATTTGTAGTCTCATTAATAAAAAAATTTAGAAAAAGAAAGCTCAAGGACAATTGTCTTAAAGTTAAAACAAAAACAAACAAACAAACAAAAAACAGGGCAGGTAAAGCTTGGCAACTGCCAGGAGAAGGGAAATGAAGACAAGGAAGAGAGAAAGCTAAGCTATTTACAGCGTGAGTCAGCAAGCAGTCCTTTGCCAAAGTAGAGGAAGACTTCAGAAAAGGGGAAAACAAAAACAGACTATCAGTCTCTAGCTAGTATTTGAAAGAAGGAGAAATAGATAGAAAGCAGGAAAAAAAAAAAAAAAGCATAACTACAGACTCAGAAAAGCAAGCAGGCCCCAAAGCCAAGATTCTGCAAATGGCTGTAAGCAATTCCACTGAGAAATAGCTTTAGGGATAGAAAAATGCCATCTCATTAAGTGGATAATTATTCCTCCCATTTCTTTTTGGATTAGTCTGAATTGCTAGGTCTCCACCCAGGGCTAGAGGAAGAATTTAGAACAAATTCCAGGTAAAGTTCACCTTTTCATATGGTAATTTGCCCCTGGGAATTGGAGCAAAGCGCATGTTTGCATTTCTAGTGTTATTATGGAAAGTGTTGGTAAGGCCCAAAATTACCCTAGTTTAAGGCCCCTACTGATCACTGGGGGTTGAATCTAAGACCTATGCTTGCTAGGCCAGTGCTGTGTGTTCAGCTTTCTCTCTCTCTCTGTCTCTCTCTCTCTGTCTCTCTCTCTCTCTCTCCTCCTTCTCATTATTATTATTATTATTATTATTATTATTATTATTATTTTGAGGCAGGCTGTCAGTAAATTGCCCAGGCTTGCCTTGAACACACTTTGCAACCCAGTGTTGATACTGCTGATTTGTTTTTGCTTTTTGTTTTATTTGTTTGTTTGTTTTGAGTAGCAAGATTATGGGACTGCTCCATTGTCCTATGTCATCTACCTGAACCCAGCCCTAGAGTATATGTACAAAGGACCAGGTGAGAAGAGGCTCCATCCCAAACCATACTCTTTGCCCCTGTGACCTGCACTGTGGTCTTACTTTGGAAATCAGTTAAATTTTTATATGTGTTGTGTTTTAATATGAGTAGTTCCCCACACTACTGACACTTACCTTGTCATAACTCAAGTTCATCTCTTTGGGAAATATACGTTGATTTCTTTGAGATATTCCACAAGGTGGTGAGCAGGTTTCGGGTCTGTTCTTTACAAGGGCACCCACTGAGTTTTATAGGTTCTTGTGTTTTGGAGCAAAGAATTAGAAGAAGGACACATTGCTAGTAGTAGAAATGGGAACAGCTTATTTAAAAAGAGAAAAGGCACTCACAAGAATGGAAGTGGATCAGATGTTGGAGAATGTCCAAGTGGGGAATGTTCTGATCACGGGAGCTCCAGAGTTTGCAATGTGGAGAGAGCATACTTTTGAAGGGAGGGCATACTCTGTCTACTACATGTAGCTGTGGCAGAACAGAGTTTGGGATTTTTTCTGCCTCCTGGTTTATTTCACATGTTAATCTTGGGGTCTCTTGGTCCATGCTCCACACTGTGGCCATAGTACGCCTTCAGAAAAATTTGAAAATTAGCCAAGCTGTTTGTGTTTCTACATCTGTGTAATAACAAAGAGACATTGTGTGTGTGTGTGTGTGTGTGTGTGTGTGTGTGTGTGTGTGTGTGTGTGAGGCAGGGGTAGGTGAATTAAGATGTTAATAAGGAATAAGATAAGGAAATGAAGAAAATTTGGTGAGGGAGACAAAAGAAGGAAGATGGGAAACAAGAGGTTAAAATGAAGGACAGAGTGAGCCTCAAATTTAAAAATAAATTTTAAAAAATGCAGGACAGGGGAATTCCATTTAACTCAATGTGGAATGACACTAGGAAGTCTGCTCATCACTACTGGCTTGAAGGTGACAGGACATCAGTTCTAGGCTGAATGAAAGAAAAATGGATTTTCATTCTAGTAAGGCACTGGGAATGAAGATCTCTCTGAAGCATAATAAAAGCTTTGAATCCCCAAATCCAATCCCTGCACAATAGCATTGCATCAGGCTATGTACCTGCAGTCATTGCCTTTGGGGAGTACACTAATTAGCATAGCTATCAGCAGCAATAGCACACATACATAAGTTAAACATATGTATTTTGACTAACAAATTACCTCTCTAATAAAAGGCGGTTGGATACAGTTTCTTGGCACTGTAAAAAATTTGCAAATTGAAGTAAACAATTGTTACAGTATTTTTCCCTGTTGTTTCTAATTGAGTTTGTAATGTTTCCAACTACAAACATTTTTTACCTTTGTTAGCACACTGGTACATGTCAGTATATCAGACAAGTGGAAACCTAGGAAACTTGCTAGGGATGATGATATTTGTTCTCAATGTTTGGCAACCTATCCAGAGAGATGTGTCCATGCCCTGCACTACTGCAATTGCTAGGCAGTCATACAGATATTGATATTTACTGAGTGCACTGCTGAAGTTACAATTCAGATTCTTAAATTAAAGTTAAGTGGCACACCTTAATTAGAAAGTATTAAGTTCTTAGTGGTAACTTGTTATGATAAATCTTTCTGCCAAAAGCCACCGAGCCCCACCTCCACATGTGCGGACTACGACAGCCGCCCGCCTGAGTTAGGGCCCCAATTAATGCACAGAGAGACTTGTATTACACACAATGCTGCTTGGCCAATGACTAGGATACTCATCTGTTAGCTCAGTCTCAATTATCATAAATCTATATATTTTATAAGACTTGTCTTATCGGACGTCTTATTGGCATCCCTCCTTGCAAGTGGATCACATTGCACTGCTGGAGGAAGAGCAGAGGGGAAAAGGGTACACTTCCTGTTTCTCCTTGCTTAAAAATGAGTCTCTTTGCTATGTCACTTCCTGCCTGGATCACCACTTCTCTACTACATTTCCCAGAATCCTCTTTGACTCCTAGTCCTGTCTAACTTGCTATCTCATTGGCCAAACAGTATTTTATTCAATAATCAATAAGATGAACATACACAGTACATTCCCCATCAATAACTGGCAGTTCTATCTGCTCATTCACAAGTATTTAAAGGAATGGTCCCTTGACTAACCATCTCCTGCAAACAGGAGGAGGAAGAGCTGGCAAGAAGCAGCTTAGTGTCTTAGAGAGTTTGATATTGTCTTTCAGCAAAGTAAGAAAACCTAACAGTGCCCAGTGCTTCTTCCCACACTTACCCATGTCCTTCCTGAAAACACATTACCCTTTGCTTCCAGTCTATTTGACATTGATGAAGTTCAGTGAATATTACAGCCTAGAGGATTAGTGTTGGGGCAAAGAACACTGGTTTCATTGTTTGTTAGGAGCATATGGATCTTACCTGGTTTTCCTTTTGCCTGTCTTTTTATTATGACAGGAAATGTAAGATTAAGTTTATCTTTTGGAGTCCTGTTGCTATTTATTTGCCTACAACATCCTACGACAATATATTATGAGAGGCTTTCTTTGTAAATATTTTTGTAACCCTCTTTTGTGAGCCACACACTGACACATAGACACACCATTTCATTTCATCTTATTGTGATTCTGCCAAGAAAGATAAATATCTTTATAGAAATTTTTCTGAATTAACCATTTGTAAATACTATTTGTAAACAGACATTCAGCTACCTGGCTCAGAGTGTGTGAAGAGCTGAAGAACTAGCTCAGTATTTAAGAACATGTATTGCTCTTATAGAGGACCTGGGTTCAGTTCCTAGACTCATCTAGTGGTTTACAATCATCTATGACTCCAGTTCCAGGAGATCCAATGCCTACTTGTGACCTCCATGGGCATCATATAAGCATGTGGTGCACACACACACACACACACACACACACACACACACACACACACAGAGTCAAAACACTCATAAAACTAAAGTAATACTTTAATAGTAAAGAATAAAAAAGCCAGTTGTATACAAATATGAAGACATGAGTTTTGACCTTCAGAATCCATATGAAACAAGTCATGGCAACACACAACTGAAGCCTCCATTCCTTCTTCCAGTTATCCTACTGCAAGTTGCTAAGTACAGACAGGAGAGTCCCCTGAAGCTAGCCTGATGTATGCATGATGAAGAAGATACCCTGGCTCAAACAAAGTTTAATACAAGGACCAACCCCAAGGTTTTCCTTTGACATATGTGTGCACACATGAACACATGTACACACACACACACACACACACACACACACACACACACACACACACAATCAAAATGAAGAGAAAACATTCAGTTTTCACTTACTTCCTTGTATTTCTTTACCATAAAATTAGTAATTTTTTATCAAAATTATAGCCTCAAAAATGATGTTTCTTCTATGAACATCTATCCCTGACTATTTTCTTAAAAAAAAAAAAACAAAATCACCCAACCACTATGAAAATCTGCAACATATGTAGAATTTGAAATAATGTTAGAGCCAATGTCTGTATGTCTACAGATTGATTACATTTTCAACATTTGATATATATCTTTGTACCCATTGATCCACCTATTCATCTTTATATTTGAACTATTACAAAGTAAACCGTAGGTACACATTTACTTCCTCATAAAAGTTTATCATTAATTGGTTATTTAATGTTTCCTTACACTCATTTTTATTTGAGAAGTTTATATACAGTGAAATGATTATAAGTGGCCATGTTTTAATGCTTGTGTACCCAAAGTATCACAATGCAGAAAATATCCCAGAAAACTTCTTGATGCCACTTCCCATTCTGAACTGTTTGATTTAAGAATCAAGTTTCTCCTTAACCCCATAATGGTCCCCTCTATCAAGGTACCTCTTTCATTGTTCTCCCTCTCCATTCCTTCCCCAACACTACCAACCCAATACCTCATGCCCCTATCCCTCTACCCTTCTCCTCCCACCCCCAGATTACTCAGGAGTTCTCATTTATTTCCCTTTCCAGGACAATAAATTTGTCCTTCTTAGGGTCAGCTACAAGCTGCAAGATCACACAGTAATTATACAGCTATAGTATCATGAGACAACTCAGAAGAGTTAAGAATTCTTCTGATGGATAAACCAATACAAAAGTTGTATTTGGCATTATAGTCCTGTGGATGAAGTGGCTGTTTCTTGCTGTAGATTCTTTCTATAGCTTGGTCCTTTCTGCAACAAACTTAGGATTTATTTCCCATAGTTCAGCACTATGTGATCATTTAGTGGGAACAAATTCCCCCATGCATTTGGAGTTTACTGATTACACTCTATACTTATGTGTAAAACCTGTTCTGTACTAACAGGTCCCAGTTTACTGATTACATTCCTTGACTGTGTGAGGCCTGTTTCCCACTATCAAGTCCCTTGTTCCCTTCTCTGTTGAAGCTGCACAGATCTGCCTTCCTGCAATTACCTTATTGACAGGCATTTGGTCAGTGTTTGGGGCCCAGGCAAAAGTATCCCATCTAAGACATTCCCAGATATCCAAGGACATAGAATTACTACACACCAAGAGTTGTTGATTCATAGCTGCCTAGATGGACAGAAAAAAAAAAGCATCCATTTGCCTTCAAATGTCATGATGTCATTGTGTCACCGCTGCCCCAGAGCAATATTCTATTGTGTAAATGTACCACATTTCCTTTATCCATTCTTCAGTTGAGGGACATCTAGGTTATTTCCCGGTTATGACTATTAGAATTAATGCTGCTATGAACATAATTGAGCTAGTATCCTTGTGGTATGATTAAGCATCCTTTTGGTATATGCTCAACAGTGCTATACCTGGGTATAGAGGTAGATTACCAATTTTCTGAGAAGCTGCCATACTGATTTCCAAAGTGACTGTACAAGTTTGCAATGACACCAGCAGTGGATGAGTTTTCCCCTTACTCCACATCCTCTCCAACATAAGCCGTCATCAGTGTTTTTGATCTTATGCCTTCTGGCAGGTATAAGATGGAATTTCAGAGTCATTTTGATTTGCATTTACCTGATGACTAAGGATTTTTGAGCAATTGCTTAAATGTCTTTGGGCCATTTGAGTTTCTTCTGTTGAGAATACTCTGTTTAGACCTATAACCCATTTTTAATTGGATTATTTGGTACTTTGACTTCTAGTTTTGTGAATTCTTTATGTATTTTGAAGATTACCCCTCTGTGAGATGTGGGGTTTGTGAAGATCTTTTCCCATTCTGTAAATTCCCATTTTGTCCTATAGGTAGTGTCATCCACTTTACCGCTTTACATCCGCTTTCAGAAGCTTTTTAGTTTCTGGAGGTGGAATTTATTGTTAATCTCAGTGTCTTTGCTACTGGTGTTTTATATTTGTGTTCTTCTGCACTCATGGGTCCAAGACTATTTCCTATTTCCTTTATCAGGTTCAGTGTAACTGGTTTTATGTTGATCCACTTGGACTTGCGTTTTGTGCATGGCAATCGATATGGATCTATTTCCATTCTTCTACATGTTTATTCCCAGGAATCCACAAGGATGACCCTAGTTTAGGTTCCTAGCAATAGTGGAGAGGATGCTGAACTGGCCTTGTCCTGTAATCATATTGGTGACTACACTACTTGTTATCATTGGAACTTCGTCCAGTAACTGATGGAAGCAGATGCAGAGATCCACAGCAAAACACTGTGCTGAGCTCAAGGAGCCCAGTTGAAGAGAGGGAGGAGGGATTATAGGAGCAAGGGGGAAGTCAAGGTAATGGTGGGGAAGCCCACAGAGACAGGTGCCCCTAGTTCTTGGGAGCTCATGGACTATAGACTGACAGCTGGGGAGCATACATGGGACCAACGTAGGCATGTATGTGACAGTTGTATAGCTTGATCTGTTTGTGGGGCTCCTAACAGTGAAGTTACGATCTGTCCTTAGTGTATGAGCTGGCTTTTTGGAACCTATTTTCTATGGTGGGCTGCCTCACTCAGCCTTGATGTATAGAGGAGGAGCTTGGTCCTTCCTCAACTTGATATGCCATGCTTTGTTGACTCCCATGGGAGACCTTACCCTTTCTGAGGAATTGATTGTATGGGGTAGAAGGCAAAGAAGCAAGTAGAAACTGTGTTTGGTATGTATAAAAAATTTAATTAAAAAACAAGCAGAAAAAAAACAAGTAACAAAACACATAGATTTTTTGAGTTTTCTCTTGAGAACTTTAAAGCCAACATAAAATATAGGTTGAATTCACAAAATCATCCAGGATTGATTAACCTTAGGATGAACTAATGAACAATTTTTTTTCTTGGATTTTCTCTTGAATATTCTAGTGGCATTAGGAGAACATGCTTTTCAGTGCTAGCAATTATTATCTTTATTCTAATGGTCATGAAATAATCTTCTCATGCCCAGGCAGTGAATATATCCTTATCAAGCACCTATTTAGAAGTCTTTGAATGCTAGATAGTATGCAACTGTTCTAAGTTGTCTGTGTCTGCCACTAAAATTGTCTGTGAAAGACACAGGCCACTGTTCAGATTCTCTGAGGTCTATATCAAGCACTACAAGGGTCCACAGTGACTGGACCAGGAGGATGTCTCAATGGGTAAAGTTGCAACTGCCTGGGAATCTGAGTGAAATCCCTAAAATTCACATTCCATTGGGAGGAGGGAGCTAATTCCACAAATTAATATTCTGATGTTCATATGTGCACTCTGATATGTGTGTTTCCCAAGGAATAATAAAAATCCAGAGACAGATATTGGGGTTCAAGCTTCAAGCTGAAGATTAGGGAAGCAAAGCAGCCAGCCACTAACTCTTACCTCTACCTCATACTGAAAGGGGTGATCCTGTCTCCATGAGCTCTCCACCAAGCTCCAGACAGCTGCCTCTCCTCAGTGTGGCTGGAGAATCAATCTCCACAGGAGACCCTTTGTTTTTTATTCCTCCCTAATACCAGAATTAAAGGCATGTGATGCCAAGGGCTGAGATCATCTTTGTGGAGCTGTTTCTCTTTAGGAGTGGATCAATTTCATGTAGCTCAGTGTAGCCTTGAACTAACAGATATCCATGTACTTCTACCTCCCAAGTGGTGATAGTGAAGGTGTGTACCACCACTGCCTGGCTTCTATAGCTAGCCAGTGTGGCTGGTTTTTCTTTCTGTCCCCTCAGGCAAGCTTTAATACATCATAAATAATATATCACCCCACCCAACAATAGTAATGAACAATTAACAAGTAACTCACAAAGAGGCACATGCAATCTCAAGGTTATACTACTCAGCAGTACTCAGCTAAACTTAGAAGGTCAGATATCAGCCTTGTTCTTTAAAAAAAATGTATGTGTAGGTGTGTGTGTATCCCATGTGTTTGCATGGATTCACAGAGGTCAGAAGACAGTGTCTGATGCCAGGGAGCAGGAGTTATAGGTAGTAGGGACCCACCCAACTTAGGTACTAGGAAACCAACTCTGGAAGATCAGCAAGCACTCTTAACCGCTGAGAGCTATTTCTCCACCAACTCTTCTTTGTAAATAAATCATTTTTCCTAGAAAACAAAAATGCCAAGTATGTGTTTGATACAAAGGAAAAAAGAGTAAGCCATAACTCATGTCTTTCTAAATCATATAAGGGTGGCAACCGTTAAAGGAAAACATTTGAATTTTCATGTGTGTGCAATAATAGCAGGTGGTGAAGCTATACAGCACCTAGGTGTATCTGTTAATCCATCTGGGCTTTTAGGAAAGTGCTTGTGAGGAGAATTCAGCCTAACTCTGGGTGTGGAGGGGGTGGTGAATAAATGTTAGCCAGGAAGAAAGGACGGTAAGAGGACTTGTTCCAAGAAATGGAATATATTTTCAAACAACGTCAGCTGTTCTGATGTTCCAGAGAATCTGTGCGTCAGAATACTCTGAGAAGTCAGGGCTCCCAGGAACAGCAGGAAGCAAATTTAGAATTCACTGAAGAGCTCAGTATCCCTTTTGCTACAAGAAAATTTCTATGTTCCTACTATCTGGAGTGGTGGAACTTGGTTCATCACAAGGATACTTCTCCAAGTTTCTGCAGTGGCTCTCTGCTACCTCTCATGTTAAGATTTGTTTTTGTTATTTTTTTTAAATTTATGTCTTTGTGTGTGCATTGGTGGGACTGTAAGTCACTGTGTGTTGATGCCTGCAGACCCAGAAGAGAAAGTGAGATACCCTAGAGTTGGAGTCACTGGCCATTATGAGCCACCTGATTTGGAGGCTGGAAAATGAACTCAGCTTCTCTGGAAAAATAGCAAGCACTCTTAAGTGCTGAGCCAACTCTCTAGTCCTGATATAACATATTCTGATCTAGATTTACCTGAATATCATTTTATAAAGACCTTCAAACAATATCTTCTAGCTTTGACAGTCTGCCACTTTCCCCCTTTTTAAACCTGTCTACTTTCCTGCTGGAATACCTTATCTATGCTTTCCTTTCTTCCTTTTATTTTCTTTCTCTGTTTATAATTAACATTTGGAGGTAGAGTTTCTCTGTGTCTCAGAACTTGCTAACAAATAACCACACAGAAATTTCTTATGAATTAAAATGCTCGGTCAATAGCTCAGGTTTATTAACTAGATCTTACAACTTAAATTAACCAGTAATTCTTATCTTACCACATGTCTCATGGATTTTTAACTCAGTTTGTACATGTCCTGCTTCCTCTGCATCGGACTCCATTCTTCTTCCCAGTGTCCTCAGTCTTGTTTTCCTGCCTAACATTATCCAGTCCAGTCTGCTTCTTTAGTACACCATCACCCTGTAATATAGATAGTGTACAGAAGGATCATTCCCCTGCATGCTATCCTGAAAATTTCAGCTGTCTGTCATATATTTCCCCTTCCCCATCATGACCCATCTTATCAAAGAACTCCCATAATTCCTTACTACTACCATCTCTTCCACCAACCTTTAAGAAACAAACACACGTGTTATGTACCACAGACAGCTGACACTGTAGCACTCACTGTGCTTAGCATAATACAGGAAACTCATATGTAGAGTTTCTCTAAGGTCTGTCTGTGTTCTGTGCAGTTTGTCTTTGTGTTCCCAGAGGGTAAAATACAGTGTCTGTAGTACTGCTGCCTCTTACCTTACCTCTTACCTTATGCCCTCTTCAGTTTGTTCAGTAATAGTGTCTATGATGGATACCAGTGAGGATGTAGACTGGGAGGTCCAATGGCAGAATGTAATCTTAAGATTGCATAATTAGGTTAACATAATTGTGGCAAATGGGGTAGTCCACTTAAAAGAGCAAAAAGAGCACCACCAGCTGGAGACCTGTTCAAATACATTATCATATGGGGGACATTTCTCACTCAAGCCACTGTGGTAGAATAAGGCAAGGTACTCTTAAGACAATGGAAGAGCTTCATTTAATCTGCTGAAGATCTCAAGTCAAAAGTCTGAAGTTCCTCAGACTTCCTCCAAATGGAGGGATGCTCCTAAAAACAAAACGAAACACAAACCACATGGAGTTCAATACTGCAGCACCAACATTTTCCTGTGTCTCCATCTGCCTGGTAAAACTCAGACTCGACATTCCTCTTAGATGTCTAAATGAATTCCTTACAATAAGCATTCCAGAACCCCTTTTAAAATTGATACATTCTACAGGTTCTGTTTCTGTGGAGCACCATGACTTATATAACTTACAACTTAACCTGTTTTAATGAAGGAGAAAGCCTGGAGGTTACCTTTAGGAGGAAGAGCCTTTCTGGAGGAAGTATGTCACTGTAGGCAGTCTTTGAGGTTTTGGAGCCCTAGAATACTTCTTATTCCCTCTCCTTTTGCTTTCTAGGTGTAAAGAAAATGAAGTCGCCATTCTTCTTTCTCCTGCAATGCCATTGCTTCCTCCACTGCTATGGCGCCCCCTATTGAAGCAGGAGCTAAAGTAAATCTAGCTTTCGTGGTATTTTATCATAGCAACAGATACGTAAAGAATGCATTTGCAGATTGCACTTTGAGTTGTATCAAAAATACCCCACACTGTGTGTATCTAAGCTTCTCTTTTACCAAACAACTGTCTACTAAAGCCAACCCAAGTTAGCACACCTGGCCCAGGGACATAACTTACAATTGGGGAAATAGCTCAATACAATGAATAATTTGTTGATATTTTTGTCTCACAAAATTAAATCACTCAGCTGTAAATATACCATGTGTGTTACAACTCCATGGTACCAAAGGTAAGACATGTTGGGAGGATTTTCAAGTGGGAAAATCCATCGTTGTTCATCTGCAGGAAGATATTTCTGATATGTTTTCGAAGTAGTTTCTCACCTGGTGCCCCATCTCCTCTGTTCTTGATCCTTCTTCACTCAGCTCCATTCTGAATGTTGCACCCGGATCGTCAAATACCACTTCAGACTAGATCGGTGCCCCCAAAAGTCATGTGCAACTTCATAAAGGAATTTTGCCTGACATTTTCAAGTGCTACTCACTTGAACTCATAAAAGTCAGGTATAAATCGAGAATGGATTTACACCTAAGCCTTTTTGGTTGATTTTGGTATTTATTTGGAACTGACATTTGGAAGACTAACCCAATTGCCCTTAGAATCAGACCCTGCTCACTCCAATGTGTGTGTGTGTGTGTGTGTGTGTGTGTGTGTGTGTGTGTGTGTGTGTGTGTGTGTGGTGTATTCCCGGTAGTGAGTTTGGTTGCAAGTAGCTACTGCAATAAGCTTCAGGTAAATTTCAGACAATCTTGCTTATTAGGTTTTAGGTTAGGCCAGTTTAAAATGGAAGTAAATTCAGTCATTTCAGTAGGATGGCCTCTTGTGCAGGATTTGGATGCTATCTGAATCACAATTCTTGCCTGAAGATGTCAATGGTTATTCGACTGGGCCTCCTGAGCTTGACTCTTCAACAGTAAGATGTTGATCATTATCATTTGAGACATGATTGATCCTGCAGCTGAAGTCTGCTCACATTCAGCTCCATGCAGGCTTCTGCCACTGGGTGACTTGATAGAGCAGATGATGCTTCCTCTCAGACTGCTGCAGCAAACAGATGGAATGGCAGGCTGTCTGTGACTAAGTGTCTCTGAACAGGAACCCACGCTTGTGCTACCCAGCCACTCCACTTTCATGCAGCTTGCTACTGAGCCATGGAAGGATTGTACCAGATGGAGCACATGTAGTAGCTTTAGCCAATGTAGCGCTTACACTGGGAATTCAGCACATATGTGATTTCTATCACAGTCAGCCCCTAGGAGTGTGGTCTTCAAATCCAAATTACAATTGTCCTATGGAATTTCTGTTGTCAAGAGAAGCAAGAGCATGATTTTTAGAAGGATTTAATCCTTTCCAGAATGCAGTTACATAGATTCTGGCAGAGGTAGAGCAAAAATCCTATGTACTATGTCACTGGTCACACTGCAATGTCACACTATTGCAGTGTGACCAGTGAATAACAATGGATAGCAAGGAAATGGGAAATCAGATGTTCGCTATATTTATGATTTTAAAAAGTTGAAGCTTTTGAGCCTGTTGTGATGATGCAGGAATATAATCCTAGCTCATGAGGCTCTTGAGCAATAAAGGCAGGAGGGTGATGAGTTCAAGATCATCCTTGCCTATGTACTGTGTTTGAGGCCATTTTGAGCTATATGACACTGTCTTAAAATATTTATGGCTTGCATATTTAAATTTGTGATGCTCTAAACCTTGGTCAGAATAGTTTTTACTGAAGAGGGCAATGGCTAATACAATCACAACTATTCAATGTGTTGAAAATAAAGGTGTTAAGCTGTAGGTGGGACATCTGTATCAACCCTGTCCCTCCAAGGCTCAAGGGACACTTCAGAAAACAAAGTAGAAGGCAGAGAGTGGCAGAGACCTATGAAGTAATGACTGTTAGCACACATGAACTCATAATAAATGTGGTACCTACACAGGACAAGCACAAGATCAAATATATTAAAACTTCCATCACAGGGTGGTGAGGGACTCTCAATGTTTCAGTCCTACAGGAGCCAATGGTAATGGATAGCCACTAAGGGAGGGAGAGTTACTTTTCTTTATGGGGAGTGGCTGTTGGTAGATTGTCGTTATCCAGTGGATGGCCACACACAAATGTGATAAATACATGTGGCATCATTAATTGGATTTAGTGTTTTGACTTTTTTAAAACAGGGCGTGCGGTTAGAAAGGAGAGGTCCTGGGAGGGCTGTGTGGGTGTTGGAGAGGAGTGGGGGAGGCTATGGCCAAGACACCTCTGTGTCTTTCAATCCCTCCCCCAAAAAATGAAGCTTAAAGGCTTTATAAGCCCCTTTTGTTTACTCTGTCTCCCTTTTTATATTCCTGGAAGGGACGACTCAATGCATTTCTGCCTTGTAGGAATATTAATTTGTAAGTTGGTTTGAAATTAGTCTGTCATCTGATTCACTGATATAGAGTTAAAATAAATTCTCGCGGAGAAAATGGTAGGGGAGAAAGAGTTTTATCATTTATATGGATCAGTTCCAGGAGTTCACTTCAGTTTAGTTATTAGTTTTCCCTATAGCACACAATATTCAATTAAACCTCCCTCAAATTGGCCATAAATTTCAATGAAAATGGAAGAAGTTCCATTGAGCAAACAATTTCTGTCACAGAATCTAATAATACATGATGTAATAAGAATGACTCCCATTTACACACCTCGTTTTTCCTGTGCTGGGCCTTGAACACACGGTCTCTGCATGTCAAGCAAGGTTTCTGCTGCTGAGCTATACCCACAACTCCAACACAAAGCATTTCTTGTACATTTCTTGTACAAGACTCATGTACATTAATCCACAAGACATTTTTATAGCAGCATGTTCCTCACTGATTCAGTGATGCCTAAAATAAAATCTTATATCACATGACCTTTTTATATTAAGTGGAACTACTGTGGCAGGAATCACATCTGACACTCTTTCTCCCATTCTTTTTGGTTATTTATTCAAATTAGAAACAATCTTGTTTTACATGTCAATTCTTGTTCCTTCTCTCTCACCTCCTCCTCTGCCCCCCATTGACTTCTATCTCATCCCCTTTCTGTGACCCAGGGAGGGTCAGGCCTTCCATGGGTGATCCTTAAATTCTGTCATATACTTTGGACCAGGGCCTAGGCCCTCTCCCCATGTGTCTAGGCTGAGAGAGTATCTCTCTACATGGAATGGGGTCCCAAATTCCATTAATATACTAGGAATAAATACTGATCCACTACCAGAGGCCCCATAGATTGTCCAGATCTCTTAAGTGACACCCACATTCAGGGGGCCTGGTTCCATCTTCTGCTGGTTTCCCAGCTATTAGTCTAGGGTCCATGAGCTCCTCTTTGTTCAGGACAGATGGTTCTGTGGGTTTCTCCAACCTGGTCTTGACCCCTTTACTCATCACTCCTCCCTCTCTGCAACTGGATTCCAGGAGTATGGCTCAGCATTTAGCTGTGGGTGTCTGCTTCTGCTTCTATCATCTACTAGATGAAGGCTCTAGGATGGCATATAAGGTAGTCATCAATCTCATTATCAGGGAAGGGCATTTAAGGTAGCCTCTCCACTATTGCTTAGATTGTTATTTGGGGTCATCCTTGTAGATATCTGGACATTTCCCTAGTGCCAGATTTCTCTTTAAACATATAGGCTCAGTAAAAGAACAAGAACTTTCAGCTTTTAAAGAAAGAAATTGAAGAAGAAAACAGAAAATGGAAAGGTATCCCATGCTCATGGATAGGTAGGATCAACATAGTAAAAATGGCAATCTTGCCAAAAGCAATCTACAGATTCAATGCAATGCCCATCAAAATACCTGCATAATTCTTCACAGACCTTGAAAGAACAATACTCAACTTTATATAGAAAAACAAAAGACCCAGGATAGCAAAAACAACCCTGTATAATAGAGGAACTTCCAGTGGCATCACCATCCCTGACTTACAGGTCTGTTATAGAGGTATGGTCCTGAAAACAGCTTGTTATTGGCACAAAAATAGACAGGTAGACCAATGGAATCTATTCAGAACCCTGATATTAACCCACACACCTACGAACACCTGATTTTTGACAAAGAAGCTAAAATTACACAATGTAAAAAAAGAAAGTATCTTCAACAAATGGTGCTGGCATAACTGGATGCTGGCATGTAAAAGACTACAGATAGATCCATATCTATCACCATGCACAAAATTTAATTGCAAATGGATCAAAGACCTCAACATAGATCCATCTACACTGAACCTCTTAGAAGAGAAAGTGAGAGGTACCCTTGAATTGATACAGGAAACAGCTTCCTGAACATAACACCAGTGTCACAGACACTGAGATCGACAATTAATATATGGTACTTCCTAAAATTGAGAAGCTTCTGTAAGGCAAAGGACACAGTCAACAAGACAAAATGGCAGCCCACAGAATGGGAAAAGATTTTCACCAACCCCACAACTGACAGAGGGCTAATCTCCAAAATTTACAAAGAACTCAAGAAGCTAGTCACCAAAACACCAAAGAATCCAATTAAAAAGTGGGATACAGAACTAAATGGCGAATTCTCAATAGAGGAATCTAAAATGGCTGAAAGACACTTAAGAAAGTGCTCAAAGTCCTTGGCCATCAGAGAAATGCAACTCAAAACAACTATGAGATACCACCTCACACCTGTCAGAGTGGCTAAAATAAAAAATACCAATGACAATCTATGCTGGAGAGGATGTGGAGAAAAAGGAACACTCCTCCATTGCTGGTGGGAGTGCGAACTTGTAAGACCACTCTGGAAATCATTATGACATTTACACAGAAAAATGGGAATCAGTCTACCTCAAGATCCAGCCATTCCTCTCTTGGGTATATACCCAAATAGTGCATGTTCGTACAACAAGGACATATGTACTGAAAATAACACATCAGGAATTGTGAGTATCATCATTGAAAAGTCAGAGATCTTCAGCTCCTGAAAATCCTAATTCAAGGACTGAAGGGCATTGGGGCTGCAGCCTGGAATATTCTAGCTTTTTCAACTTCTCTTTTTCTCTGAATGGCTTGAGCCAGAGCTGTGCAGAAATGTGAGGAGGAGGAAAAGCACAACCATAGAATGGCACCACTTGTTTCATAAACACTGTAAGTCCATCACTATCACACCTCTGATTTTACAGACTAGACCACTGGGGCTCATCATGGTAATTCCTGAGTCAGTAATATGTAATACACTGGAATTTCAACCCCTATCCTTCCAATTCCCTTTTAAGTGTTGGCTGAATTTCTTGGTTAGTAAGGATTGTAAGGATGTGACCAACACAACCTGGCTTTGCATAATTTAAACAGAAAAAAGGAAAGCATTGGTAAGTTAGGTACTGTGAGCAACTATGAAGATTTCATGAAGGAGGATTTGTAGGACAAGTCTCTTTGAAGCAATAAAATAAAAGGTATCTTCAAGGGGAGATGGGCTAACTAATGGAATGACTGGGCTCTGAACTTTTCATCTATATCTGGGTATTGCTTCTCAAAATACAGAATCTTAGAGGGAACAATGTATGATTGACTTTGCTTGAAGTACCAGGGGCCAAAGCGTTGACAGCAGGAGGATGCATATCTTTATTTGTACACCCCACTCTGACAGCATTGATAAGTGAATTGGAATATCACCAAGTAAAACCAGGATGAACCAGTAAAGCTTCACTGTAGGAATTAGGTCATATGTAAGTAAAAGATGAAAACAACAATGAAAGTACATGTCTAACATGATTCCTGTAGGTCTGAATTTAAATTGTTCATTGTGTATCTTCTCGTGTTTAAAATACAGCAAATATATCCTAAGTGCTCTGCCAAAAGGAGTGATCACAGCAACCTGATTTCCATTGTGCCCTCTAGCATGAAGATAATTAGATACATTTGACACAGCTGAAGTGTAGTAGTTTGGCTCTGTTAACATATGAGACTTATGAGTGAATTGACACCCAAGTTTAAAGTTTTCCAGGACAATATTTGGACAAGCTCCAGAAAGAGAAAACATTCTCTTGAGTAAGAACATGTGGTGAAAATTGCTAGGATACTAAAGATACTAAATGTATGCTCTCTCTCTGTGTGTGTGTGTGTGTGTGTGTGTGTGTGTGTGTGTGTGTGTGTGTGTGCGCGTGCCATGCACACACACACACACACACACACACACACACACACACACACACACACACACAGTTCTTATATTTGTTGAAATCCTATGTTCTGAGTGGAAAGGTAGTTAAGGACACAGAAAGAGTTTCCCAGCACAAACTGCCCATTTTAAGACATTATAAAGCCATCAGGGATTCCTTTTGTGCTTTGTTCCATACACAGCAATCTCCTGCCTGCCTTCCCAAAGGAAATGTGCTAAAATAGACTTCAGCTGCAAACCCAACTGTGTTGGCTAGAACAGCCTTTTGCACCACCTTCAGCAAAGTTCTACTGGTAATTCTTTGGAGGTTTTAAGTGAAATGTGATAATTAGCTTTCTAAGGTTTTCACCTGTATCATTTCATTCAGTTGTGACATGATGAGATAGTTATTTTGGCATGTGGAAACTGGGCATGGGGAATGTTGATACAGTACATAACAATACCCACTATGTATCTCTTATATGGCATTGCACTCTTGGAATTGTTATTTTCTGCATTGAAGTCAAAGCCGCTTAGAATCAGAGATGGCTTCTTGTTTATACTTAGATGAAGTATGTTGAATGTGTGACCTGGTACAAAGCTCAGATTGATACAACTGAATAAATAAGGATAGCATGATTAAAAAAACTGGAAATGTTTGTGCCTTGGTGAATATAATAGCTTACATGAAATGTGAAAGGCCCCCAGCATTATCTAATTTGTTTCTAGCTTTCAGACACATTAGTTTGTGGGATTTAGTACAAGAAGTACATTGAGTTGGAGGGAATTCCCTTGTGTTGCATTTTAACTTAAAATCTCAAACAGGATGTAATTTGTCAGTTGTAACATGATTTTAAGTAGTTCTTAATTATAAATTGTGCAACATCTTCAGTATATTTTATAATCTCCAGGTTCCACAAGATTAATTATATTATCCCAGCTCATAAAACTAAAATTTTAGAAACACAAGGAAAACTATGAAGTTATTTGACTTAATGCTGAGTGAAGAATAAAACAAAGCAAGAGTCAGTTACTTGTAATCCAGAATACCAGCAGTATATAACAGAATTAACACAAATGGAAAAGTGTCTTTGAGGAAGAATATATCATGTATTTTATGTATATGTTAGACTCAAATTTCAAAGGATTTCAGTATTACACTACAGGAAGATTTTGAAGACAGTAGCATCAGTTAATAGATAGCAAGTAAGGGGAAGATTGACTCTGGAAAAAATCTTAATATGCTTCTTGTGAAGAGAAGAGATGAGGGACAAGGACTCAGTCTTTCTTTCAAGTTGAAGTTCATCCACACTATCCTACCTTTATGTACTATTTCTGTAAGACTACTTCTAATTAATGATGGTCAGGGAGAATAAAAGATAGAAGGTAGGATCACATGTAAAAGCAAACTACACCTTTAACATACAGCAGAAGTCCAACCATGTAAGAAGGAAGAAATTAAAATATGGCTGCAGTGAACTAGATCGACTGTAGTTAGACAAAGCTGGAATCTTTTATTGGTGAATATCATGTGATGTAGGCCAAGAGAGCGTTGTTTCGTCACCGTCACTAGAATCATCCAAAGGTCAGCTTACTGTCCCTATTTCCATATCTTCTGATTTTTTAAACATGGATGGGCCACATGTCTGCATACAAGGTGCTGCTGTTTATAGGAAAAGCAGATTCAGACGTGTTGCTGTTTGGATTTTGAGTATTTACCTGACTTCCATGTGTCATAAGTGTGGTCATGACCTTTGGATTCTTAAAGGGTTATGAAATCTTTAGGAGGCAATCTACTGGAAGGAACTTAGGTCGATGGAAGTTTGTACTGAAGGAGATATTATCTTGACCACCTTTGCTCTCTTGTTGCTGTGAAGTGAATGTTCTTCTCCAACACATGCTTCTACTATGATGTATTGCCTTGCCTCAGGCCTGACAGCAATAGAGACTTATTTTAAAAAAATCTAAATCTATGAGCCCCATGCCCTTGTGTTGTTTAATGGTAATTAGTGTGAAAGTATTTGTCATAATGATGTACATATTGTGACTGTCCTAGAATATTGAGAGCCCTGTCTTTGGATATCTATAATTAGTGGTTGTAAGAAGAAATCTGGGTTTCTCACTAGTGAAGTCATGTCTGGGTGCTTTATTCTAGAAGTGAACCTTATATTCTCTCAAGGAATATGAAATACAGGTCACTTGTTTGGACCCTAAATTATGTGCTGGTGTGTTATTAAAATAGAGACTTGGATGTGGGTCATCAGATTGACTTTAAGATGCATTAATGAACTCAGATTTTTATAAAACTAGACCATTTAGAGGTAAATGAAAGGAGATATAAAAAAGGGCTTTAATGTGTAATAGTTTATCAAAATTAGCTATGGCTAATGATTGTTGAAGTTTAAATCTTAAGAAGACTGTCTGTCTTATGGAATATTAATGTCCCTTCCCATCCCTATCTCAAGCTACATCCTAAGACTGTGTATGATAATGAGATCAAAGCTCATGAAGCACTGTATTAGCCATGCATTTAATATAAATCATGCAGAAATGTTCACACACATTGGCTTTATACAGAAGAGGTTCTCAAACTCTCTCATAGATGGTAGACATCTATTAATCTTGTAAAATAGCCAAATGGCTAGAATAATCTATTTTTAAAATAGAAACAAGAAAGACCCTAGAACATTAGTTCATCATGTATTAGTTTTTTAACAGAATGTGCTTTAGTTTATACTTACTATTGTAATCAGTGAAATCTGCTTGATATCCATCTACTGAGACAATACTCCATCAGCACATTTTGGAAAAACAGGAGTATGGTTACCTGAGGAGAACTTACACCACAGATGATTCATTCACTCTAAGTAAGGTGTTTCTACTATAGCCACATAGAGGAGGGGGTGGGGTTGACTTTTAGCATAATTGTTGTTTGATTCTGAAGTCACACTTATAATTTGCTTCAAATATTTGGTTAGGAGACTGCCTGTGTCATCAAAAGACCATCTTATTTCCTCACTTTGGGTAATATTAGGGAGTAGGCAAAGGTGGAGGTTTTATTGCGGGGTTGTTGGGGGATAAGTGTAGCCGTGGCTATTGAGCTATTCTGCTGGTCGTTAGGTGTTTTCTTTGGCTATAGCTAAAGATTTCTTGTATAATCTAAGTAGGGGGGTACTCATGTACAGTTCCTTGAACTTTTCTACATGTTTAAAATGAAGAAAGGGGACATAAAAGATTATATAGATCTCAGAGTCAATGCGCTTAGATTGAAATCCTATCTCTTTTGGTATATGACCTCAGGAAAGTCTCTCAAACTTGGTGCCTCAATTTCTCATGTCAATAATTCTTACTGACATAGAACTCACAATATCACATGATGCTCTCAAAGTTGCTGCTCTTCAGCCTCCACTCTCAAGTGCTCAGATTGCAGACACAGATCACCACTCCTGGATTGTTGGAAATTTTTTAATAAATTAAAATGATGGAATATTCATAAATATAAATGTATTTCATGATTTCAATTTGGTATATTATAGAATCACATCTGTAATTCAAGATGAGGAATGAATCTAGAAAATTCTAATTAAGTATGTATAAATTTTGCTTCCTGTAGAGTCATTTTGAGAGATACAGAGAAGTTAAAAGAAAAAAAAAAAAAACTCACCTTATATGCTACCGGTCCATTCTGATCTTATTTCTTTTGGGTGCTGACAAAACCAAAATTGAAATTCACAGTGTGAGTTCAGGCATGGAGGGTGATCAAACATGTCATCTCTAAGAATTTTCCATATTGTGTTTCTGTCCTGATGATTTAATATCATATTCACCACTGACATGAAAAAGAAAGTAACATCAACTTAAAATACTTAATAAGTCTGATCTGCACCACATATCTTAAAAACAATAATACTGACAAAATATGTTCTACTACTCACAATACAGTGTCATTGTTAACTAGGAGATGACACAACAAAATATAGTCATTTATATTATACTATTGTGCTTCATATGAGACTAATTTATAAAAATGAATCCTTATTGCTGGTGACAAATGGCTGTAATTATTGGCCAGGGTAGTAATGGAGGATCCCATTGGAGACTGGTTGTTCTTGGAAGGATGACTTCAGAGTACAGAGAATAATGTTATCTCTACCTGCTGTGCTGAAGCTCTGGGAGGTGGGCACTGACCTTCAGTGACAAGACTGTGACAATTTAATAAAGGAGTCTACTGGTGAGGGCCTCAGGGTCCAGCAACGTGTCCCACACCATGAATATTCAAAACCTCCTGCAATCAGGAGACCTGTTTATGGACCTCCCAAAAAGATGATCCATTCCATTCTATTCCCTTCTATAGAGATAGCAGGAATGCACATACACATTAGGAGAAAATGACAGAGTGTCCTTGTCTAAAAATATTCCTAGAATATACTATAATTAAACTGAAGTTACTATGTAGAACACACAAACACACACACACACACACACACACACACACACACACACACACACACACAGGACAAAAATGATACTGTCCTTGTCTAAAATTATCACTAGGTTATACTATAATGAAACTGAAGTTAGTGTATGAAACACACACAAACCTGAATAAAAATGGTAGTGTCCTTGTCTAGACTATACTATAGTAAAAGTGGTGTGTGTGTGTGCGTGTGTGTGTGTGTGTGTGTGTGTGTGTGTGTGTGTGTGTGTGTGTGTGTGTATACCTTCATTCCTCTCTAAAATGTTCCAAAAGGAAACATGTTGAGTGGAAATCCAGAAATAGATTAATGGATTCCTCCATGGAACTGTATCTCAGAAATGTGTTTACATACTTTGTTATGCACATCTTTAAGATAAAAGCATGTCTCCTTGAGATACCTCAGACAAGTTCCCACTAGTGAGTCTTGTTTTGACCACAAGAGCTGAGTGGAAGCTTCAGAAATAAAGTCTTTATGTTTTTTGACAACACAAAAACCATGAGTATCACATTTACAACAACAACAAAAAAATAGATTTTCTTGGGAAGGAAAAGCATTCTTCAGAATAAGGAATTCTGTCATAGTTGTAGTTGAACAGGATCCAGGTGTGGGGGCTCCCACTTGCAACACCCGCTCTCAGGAGACTGAGCAAAGAGGATTTCTGTAAGTCTGAGGCCACCTGGGCTACATTGCACTTTTCCAGCCCATCTCAGAAAATAAACAAGAGCAGAAGAAAAATCTTGAAAGGGGCAGACTTACCCTCACAGTGGTATGGCTCTCCTCTGTGTCTCTGGATCAGAACCATATGGAGAGTTGTAAAAACTATTGATGTTTGGGTCCACCTTTATGCTGTTGATTTGATTGCTGAGTGATCAAGACACCTCCCAAGGGTTTCTTCAGTCACCTAAGTTGTACTGTGCTGGGAAACATGGAAACTGCTGAAACACAGTCCTCAGAACCATAGCACATCCATGAAGTTCACCACAGCCCAGACCACCTTTCTGGTCAGTTCTCTAGCACAAACAACTTCTGTTTAAAAATATGTTATTGATAATTGATGAAGTTGTACAATGCATTTCTACCAAATTATTGCTTAGGGCAAATGGCCACCATTGCTAACATGTCAATCATCACTTTATAGATATACTAATGTTTGTTTTTTGAGAAGTTACTAAATAAAAAAAGATAAATGACCCATGGTAGCTATAATATTTGACCCACATTATATCTATAAACACATTTTGGAAATATAAAACAGACTAGTCAAAATGCCTGTAATTTAGTACATCACAAACACACATTTTACATGATTTTTATGCCAGTTGTGTTATATGTGAGCATGGGTTTTGATCTGGGGCTTTGCTAGTTGCACAGACCTCAGAGAACTTCAAATAATATAGCATTTACAGGGAGCCATCCTGTGAGAGATATGGGTAATACAGTTTACAGCCTGTTTGTCTTGGTCATACACAAAGCAATTGGAGAGAAAAAAGAAAAACACAACAGAAATAATTTTAATTGCATATTGTTGTGACAAATTTATTCAGGATTTTGTTGTATTTTACCAACTACAGCTGTCCCTAGACTTCCATTAACCGGTATAATCTCTTTGACCCAAAAGCTCCATGTAGTTGTAACCTTATCTTTTGTTTTCCTTGTTTAACTGAGGAAATCAATTTTATTATGTGTGTTGTTGGCTGAATAAAAGACAAATGCTAAAAGGTGTCCATTGCATTCAGGTTTTTTAATATAGGAAGGTATCCAAACTTGTGGTCTGTCTTCAACTAATTTAGATACGATTTTATTTTTCTGGCCACCCATGGGCTTGTCACAAATTAATTAAATGCTTCATTTCCTTTATCTAATAGAGGCCATTTCTACCTTTGCTGAATAATTTCAATAAATTTGTTACAAAAGAAGATACTTTGTGAATGACTATGTAAATATATGGGATAGCTCTCTTGTAGCAGGTCCTCCTGGCTGAGGCTTTTCCCACACACTCTGCTGGGATTTGTTCCCCCTCTAAGAGGACCAGTCCCTCCCTTTTTTAAATGCACAGCAAGAACGTACACTTAACCTCAAGCTTTAAAGCACAGACATCAACTTCACCCAGCAGCTCCAACATTTGGTTTGGTTTGTTTCTAAATCAGTTAAAATGGCAAGAGATGAAATGGAAGAATTGGGGATATGATTCAGATGAGAGTCAATCGGCCCAAAGAAGGGACCATTTAAAGTCATTATCAATTTTGATGATTTCCTTAGCCAAAGAAGTGTCACTCAGAGTAGGAAGGTTACAGACCCATGTACCTATAGAGGTCAAGTACAGAAAGCAAAAATTGGAGCTAGCAGTATAGGTAATAGATCGGGGGTTAAGGGGACACCACTCAGAACTCTAGAGAATCACAGCTCATCCAAAGCCAGCAGTACTTACTCAAGAACAGCCAGCTCCTGCTCATATGAAAGTCAGTCCACTGTGTAGAGTTCTTCTGTATTTCTAAAGAACTTTGAAGTTGGATTCATTTATTTTTAATGTTTTAAGCTAATTTTTAAAATGAAAAGCAAACATGAGAAATTCCGTGTATGTTTTGGGGACAGATTTATCAAAAACTTTCCCCTATGTGAGGGTATATTTAAGGTTCTCCACCTTTTCTCTAAGAACATCATGAAGAACTGAAGGGCACAGAGCAGGGTGTCAAGGTCCCTGAAGAAGCAAAAAAGGGGATTTCATCAACTCTGCTCTGCAGATTAGAAAACTACAGTAGGAGAGAATCGGTGTGGCAGAAAGGAAACTACTCATTGTCTATGACAAACCCCTGATGAAGAACTTATCTTGTCTGTCTGATACCAAGCAAAAATTATAATACAATCAAAGAACTTGAAAGGACATTTTGAGAGATCCTAGATTCCATCTTATTGTGTATTAAAGGTTCCCAGACCAACAAGATAAAGAAATGATATATTATTTATGATATATTAAAGCTTGCCTGAGAATTCAGAAAGCAAAGTCAGCTTTGCTGAAGGTACACCTTTAATCCCAGCAGCCATAGAGCTAGTCAATGGTGGTACAGACCTTTAATCCCAGTACTCAGGATTAAGAGGTAGATGGATCTCTGTTAGTTCAAGGCCACACTGACTACACGAAATTGATCCTGTTCTAAAAGAAACAGCTCACACAAAGGTGATCTCTGTACTTGGGATCACAGGCCTTTAATCCCAGCACAAGGGAGGTAGAGACAGGAGTGATATGGCTGGGCAGAGAAAGGAATAAGAGGAGGAGAAAGGAATTCAGAGCCTTTTGTCTCTGAGAATTCATGAGGACAGGATTGCCACTTCAGCTGTCTAGAGGTAAGATCTACTGGCTTGGCTGCTCTGCTTGTCTAATCTTCAGTTTGAAGCTTGAACCCCAAGCTGTCTCTGGGTCTTTTATTTATCATCCTACAGCAGTTCTTTATACTAGCTAGTGACGAGCAGAGCTTATTTCCCAGTTGTCTTTGACAAAAGATTTTTTTCATGCACATAAATAATACTCAGTCATTCATTTTAAATTCTTCATTATACTAAGAATTGTAATAATGTCATTTATGGTATAGTTCATCTGAAGGCTGCATGGTTCATCTCTCTATTACTGATAGATGAATCACCAGTCAACATTTACTAAATTATACAGTCATCAAAATGCAGTTTGTAGAAACTGTAGAAATGCAAAAAAAATTATCACCAGTACAAAGCTTATCATAAAATCTTATATACATTGTTATTTCAATTATTGTTGTAGCTGAATTGCAAACAGATGAACTGTAGGAGTAGCTGTTAAGGTGAAATTACATGTGATTTTTTAAATATTCATTTCTCCAGAACTGTCATGCAGTTGTATTGGTTTCAATTAAAAATATGTAACTATCAAAATAAATTGTTGTTTTAATATACACCACATATTTGATAATGCATTAGTTGTAATGATAGAAAATTCTATTAACTAGTATAGGAAGAGAAGGCAACATTTTTCCTCATCCACTGCAAGACTTGTAGGTGAGAACCTGTAGAACAATCAACCATGCTTTTGTCAGGCACCAGATTCTATGAAGACTTGGCTTACAGAGCTAACAATTTACACAAAATGCAGCTCAACACAATTAGTACTTTTCGAATTTTGTTTGTTCCTATACATTCTGATTAGTCTACTTTTATTTATGCATTAGATTTTATTCTGTAAATTTATATGTTCATTGTTTAAAACTCAGTATCTCTGGGTTACTATTTCTAAGAAAACTCAATTAAACCCTCTTTGACCACATGCATATATATTGTAAATTTTATTTCAATCAATTTCATAAATAATTTTGAAGTTACAGTAACTACATTATACTCATCTTAAATTTACTTTGTTTATTGATAATTAGTGGATTATCAAGGTGAGATTATTTTTGGAAGGAGTAGTGAAGAAAGGGAAGGATAGAAGGAAAGGGAAGAGAGGAAAGGAAAGAGAGGAAGAAAGAAGATAGGTGATGGGAAGTCAGGGAAGACAGGTTTGTGTTGGATTCCCTTCATTTGATGTTTGAAATCCAATAGTTTTGGTTTCTTTTCGCATGTTTGTAGAACCACCACTGTGTGTCCATCTACATCTGCTCCTTGGTGGGAGTTCTTGAACAGTTTTATACCTTGCTAACTGACCTACTTAGAACTTCTCCTTCCACTACTTTTAGACCTTTTATGTTCTATTCAAATTTTTACATGGAGTTGAAACAAATTATCTCCTTTAATTCTTTTGATTTCCTCTGTACCTGTTGCTTTTATTATTTGTGTTTTCAATGTTATGCTCCTTTTAAATATTATATTCTTCAACCATTTATACATACCTTCTTAGCTTTCTTTGAATTCTGTGTAAATTATTCTAACCCATATTTGTCCTCTAATTGATTTACCTTCATTTTCTTTTTTTCTTCCTTTGGTTTTCACTTTAATTTGTTCTTAAGTTGTATATTAATTTATGCAATGTTTGTATATTTGTAAATAAGGGAGAAAGGAGAGTGAGAATGAGCACAGACTATGAAACTGGATAGGATGCTAGAGAAGAACAAGGAGGGTTAAAAAGGGAACTTTGGGAGGGCAAAAGTCCACCTGTGCTATAAAAGTGGATAGGGGGCTACTGGATGTTGAAGGGGACAGGGAAGTAGGAAAATGGGACAAAAAGGGATGAAAGAAACAAGTAAAACTAAGTTTTGTTTGAAAAATGCTGAAATGAAGCCTACTTCTTTGCAAGCTAGTAAAGAATTATAATAAAATATATTAATGATGAATAACAAACATTTAAAATACAGATGTTCCTACATTTAAGTTAGAAATATTGTCAGTGGAAATGAACTTGTTCCAACTATTCAACTGAACATGCAAGCTCCACTCAGCCCGCCTTAATGCCAGAAATTGTCAACAGCTGAGCAAAATCATCTAACAAAGTGCCTATATCATAATGGACTGTAGGCTGCAAATTTATGTAGTATGGCACTGGCAGTGAAAATAGCGAGTTGCCTGAGCATTACCACTAACATCCTGCTGAATCACCCTAGATCTTTGAATCACTAAGCTAAAATTAGTCATTTTATGAGGGGGAAAGTTATAGTAACAAGTTCATCAATTTCTGACAGGGACATGGCTTTTTCCCACTGCCCAGCCAGTACCTTGAAAATACGTAGTGGTGTATAGCACTGGCCTGGGGGAGGGGGAGAAATCAAAAGTTGGAATTGGAAGCATAATCTATTGTTGATCACATATCATTTTGAAAGCCATCTATGATCGTCGTATAGCAAAGTAAATACCACAATGGACAGCGGAAGTTCTGAAGGGTATTTTATTACAGAGGGTGTTGTGTTGCTTTCCAAATGTGGGGTTATGTTCTATTTGTGTGATACAGGACATTTTTTTATCTTCTTGTCAATTGAATTAAAATGCCATGGCATCAAAAGACTGAAACCAATCAAAGAGGCTCTCACTCCTTTTACTCCCCATTACAGCCAGGCAGGTGTTACCCACATTCTTGGCAGCCTTGCCCAAAGATGGCCTTTTTTTAATGTCTAAACATTCCGAGTCTCAATGCACACATTCAGACATGGAGGGGAAGACTTAAAGTAGCTAGCCTGGGATTTACACCTGAATTTCTGAAGACTCAACAAGGGCACCAATTTCAAAGAAAATTTGCACCATATAAAATGTATTTCAGAAGGTTAGAAAAATATAAAAAATATGATTTCTAATTTTAAAAAGAATTATATCCTTAGCCAAAGTTGTGCACATCTCTATCCCAGCAACTAGAAATTAAAGTTAAGTGGATTAGGAGAGTTCAAGGTCATCCCTAGTGACTAGTGAATCTGAGGCCAACCTGGAGTACATAAGACTCAATCTCAAGAAATCAAAAGAAAGGGCTGGGAAAATGGTCCAGTCCATAAATTCTTACCACTTAATCCTGAGAACCTGAGTTCAATTCCCAGAAACTTTTCAAAAATTATGAGAGAGGCAGTGCACTCCTGTAATCTCAGTGCTGGGGAAGTGGAGACAGGAAGGTCCTTAGGCTTTATTGTTAGTCATCTAGTCAACCAATGAGCTATAGGCTCACTGAGCTACTCTTTCTCAAAATCAATGGGGAAGCAACTGTGGAAGATACCTGATGTGTGAATATCTTATGAGTACAATCTTTTTCTTTATTTTTGCACTTTCTATTCTATAAACATATCCCCTGCTCATAAAATTATTTTGTTACTTTAAAGGATCTTATAGTACTCGACATATAAGTATATGACTATTAAATGTTGTCTTTTAAAATGCAAATATATATATATATATAATTTTAATTATATTCATCCTCATTCCTCTCCTAGCATCCACCTCTCCACCTTACCCCACAGTTTCATGGCCTTTTATTTTTTAACTTACTAAGATCAATTTGTGCAGCCATGTGAGTGTGGAGCCATCCACTGACCGGTACATGGCCAACATGCCAGATAGGAGGCATACCCTTACAGAAAACTGACTATCCCTTCTGTAAAAGCTATCAAATGTTTGAAGCTCCTGGGGAGGGTCCTGAGAGCCACATCCCCCAGGCCTCTGTTAGAACATTGACTTACTTAATCTTGTGATGGCTACCACAGAGATAGCAAATGCAGTTCGTGAGTGAAGTGGTGCTGTCATGTCCGGGTGACACTGTATTGTCCTAGTCTTCCCTTCCCTTTGACACTGACAATCATTCTACCTCTATTGCTGTTGTCTGAATATTCATGTCCTCTAAACATTCATGTTGAAATCCCAGTCACTACAGGAATAGCAAAGGGAGGCAGGACCTTTCATGTTGGGGTTTACTAGAAATGAGATCCCAGGTAGCTGCTTTGTCCTATCGACCACCCAAGAACCCAGTTCCAAGATGCTTTATAAGTCAGAAAGTAGGTCCTTACTGGACTTGACATGTTCCTGCCTTGCACCCGTACCTCAGGCTCCAGAAATGTAAGCAAAAACTGTTCATTGTTTATAAGCCACACGGTGAGTAGTGTTTAGTTATAAGTCCAAAGAGATTCAGACAAACTGTAAAATTTCGGGTTTTTTCTGTATGTTTTTTTTTCCTATTTCTGCATATGTTTTCTATGCACAGCTCTGATTATCTTCTCAGCATACTATCTAAGTTACTCTAAGTCCAACTTCCCCATTTACATGGTGAACTTTGGGGCTGGACTGTCAATTGACTTCTCTGTGTAAAATGTAGTCTAGTGGTGGGTAGTGGATACTCAACAAATACTTGCAAGTGAATTACGATGTTATTCTAATATCCCACATCAGTGATATTTTCCTCAGTTGGTGTTGCTCTGGCAAATAGTTGTTTTTGTTACAAAGGCAGAGAAAGAGGCTGGAGGGATGGTTCAGAAGTTAGGAACAAGCACTGTTCATTCAGAGGACCTGATTTTGGCTTACAACCACCTGTAACCCCAGCTAGAGGAGATGCCATGCCCTCTTCTGGCCTTCCTGGGCACTGCTGTCATCTATGCAGGCCCATCCACATGCAGAAATCACACAAGTGCACGCCTACATAAATAAACATAAACAATAATTTAAAAGTCAGAAGAGACCATATTCATCCTCCGTGCTGGGGCTAGAGGTCTACAAGAAAGTGCTTGGGTACCATTTGATGGGTAAATGAAGAGGACAAGTGAATGGTGAATTACTTATTCAAAGGTCCAACAACTTAGTGGACATGCTTTTTACCATTTAAGAAAACATTTCTCTACATCACTTCATAAGTCTGTGAATGAAAGTTAGAGTCATTTATGCTGCCATTCATCCCTTCACAAAAAGAATGTTTGCTTTGTATTTTCCCAAGTCAGAGTGCACGCCACTTGGCCTTATGACAAAATGACATTGAAAATGCATAATGTCCAATAAATAGATGCAAACCTGAAGCTTAACATTTTTAAAGGTTATGAATACCCTCTTTTTATAAAGTTTTCTATGGAAATTGCTTTAGGACAAAATTCCCCTTCCACACATTCTTACATTGCTAATTCCTAAAGATAGCAACCTTGTAATTGGAAAAAATAGGTAACAAGTGTGTCCTGCCATGAATCACATTTATTCATTCTTCTCTGTATTGAAAGGAAATTTATTTCTTCCTGGACTAAAGTCTGAAGACACAAATATAGCTCTAATAGATTATCTCCGTTCCCAGGGGATGACTACAGCATCTTTCCTCATTCTATTTCCTACTAATAGGTATGATTCCACTGATATCCAAATAAGAAACTGAAGAAAACATAGGTACTTATGCAAAATGTTCAGATTTATTCAGAAAAGCAGGAGTTTGGTTAGAACTCCATCACACATAACCCATGTAGCTTTAGAAAATATCACTTAATGTCTATAAGCTAGTTAGGTTTTGTTAACTGGACCCCAACTATAGTCATCTGGGAAAAAGGAAATCAAGTTGGGGAATTATCTCCATCAGACTGATATGTGGGGATGTCTGTAGGATAATTAGTGTCAGAGGGCCCAGCCAATGTGGATAGTATTATCCCTGGGCAGATGTCCCTGGGTTGTAGAAGAAAGCAGGCTAAGTAAGCCACTGAGCAGTTTTCCTCCATGGTTCTCACCTCTGCCCATGCCTAAATTCCTGTCCTGACTTCCTTCAATGTTGTTCTGTGACATGGAATTATAAGCTAAATAAACCCTTTCATCCCAAATTTGCTTTTGAACAGTGTTTTATCACAGCAACAGAGAAACAAAGTAGAACTCTGAAATGCTTTGGTTTACCATCTCAACAATGAGCTAAGATTCAAACAAAACCTGAGCAAACATTTATGATATTATTTCACTGCTGTGTCAAAATATCTGAGACTGTAATTTCTAAAAAGCAGAAAGCAATTTCTTTGATTTTTCTTTTGGGGGGTGGGGTGGGGGTGGAGTGAAGAGGGGTTGGGTGGGTAGGGTTAGTTACCCTACTAGATGTGAGAAAGTCCAAAGTCAAAGCACTGAAAGACCCAATAGCCAGTGAGGACTGTTCTGTGCTTCTAAGCTGACATCTTACTGTTGTGTCCCCCAGAGGGATGCTTTGTATGTCATTGTATTGTTAAGTACAAAGTTTCTGTTGTTGAAACTGATTACCATGAGGTGCACAACTTAGAGTGAAAATATTTTTTTTATCCATAGTTTTGGAATCGGGGGTCTAAGAGCATGGTCCCAGAACAGGGAGAGGTGTTCATGGATGCTTCATTATATGGCACAAGGCTTATGTTGTCATAGCCTCTTGTCATTTTGTTATAAAATTATTATTGCCATCATATGGCTCCTGCTGTGTGACCTAATCTAATCCCAATTGTTTCTCCAAGTCTCCATCTCTAAATACAATTAATTTGAGGAACTTTGGGGAGTGTGGTGGTTTGAATGAGAAGTGTCCCTCATTGACTCTAGTATGTGAACACTTGGTCTTAAGGAGAGATTTGGGTGGTACATCCTTGCTGGAGGAAATATGTCCACTGGGGTGGGGAAAGTCAAGGTCGGCTCTTGGTTTCTAACATTAGCACATCTCTACCCTCCTTGAAAGATTTATGGATTGTGTTTGCCCTTTCTTTAGCAGGGTCTCTGCCTTCCATGACAAGCTGATGCAGAACATAAGCCTGGCTTGGTTTTGTTAAACAACTTCCAATTAAAATGCTGATGTCACACCAGGGAGACCTAGACTCAGAGCCATTGCCTGTTATGAATATTATTATCTCAAAAACATTTTATCCATTCCAAATTCACCATGGGCAGGCACTATGGTAGTTCAATTTCATAAGAAATAATATACAAAATAACTAGTTACATACCAGAAAGGGAAGTACACTAAATTCAATTTTAGAAGATCTTTCCAGTTGGAATATGTTGTTTGGGTTTTACTTGAGCAGTGCTCACCCACCCCCTCCCTAACACACTTGCATATATATATTGATGAGTTTGCTATGTGCCAAATTAAAAACGTGAAAGTTGCAGGGGAAAGACAGAAATGGGGTACTGTAACTGACAAAGAGATAGAAAGAGACAGGTGCCGAGATATTTATGAATATTACTTGAGGAGCCACAGAGCATGTAGCATGAGCGTGTTGCCTTCAGGCCTTTTGTGTTTAAGCACTTTCATTTCATAGAAGGCAGGGGGAGAGAGAGGGTGTCACTGAGGAGACAAGAACAACAACAGTACATGCCAGAAGGGCTCAAAACAGATGGTTTCCAAGAAGGTGCAATGGGGACTGAATGTAGAAGCGGCAACCTTAGCACTGTGGTCATAGCATTTGTTTGGTTGAGAAGGATGCCTTGACTCTGTGAGGCATGGAGGGGCAAAGAGGCAAAAAGTTGGTTGTTTCTTCAGGGACCACGGAAGCCTAAACAACTCTGGTGCCTTGGTGTTCTTAATGCATGATGACAGGAATGTCAAAAGTCAGAGCAGGCATTTTGAAATCATTTACATTTCATGTTATAAAGAGGGACATACACCCCTGTGAGTGTGTGATCTCTCCTCATTCAGATCATAGATAGGAGACATCTGGCATTTGGTTTAGGAGACACACATATGCTGTTTTCTTTCAGTTATCAGTTCTGGGGGCCAGGTGGTGCTTAAAACAGCATAATGTAGTTGATATTTCTACTGCTCTGCCCTCCTTAAGTGAATGATCGTGAGCAGATGCAGTGACATGTGCCTGGAGTCCCAAATACTTACAAGTCTAAAGCAGGAGATTTGCTCCAGTCCACAAGACTGAGTCCAACCTGGCAGTTTAGACAGAGACTGAATCCAAAGAAGAAAAGAAAAGGAAAATCAAAAGAAAAAGTGCTGTCCTGGCTAGAGAATACTTGATTCTGAATATCATAAGGAATGTGGTTCTCATTCATATGCCTGTACTTCACTACCAAATCGAATCTGAATTTTAGTAGAGTTTTATGTTCTTCATTTTGAAGAGGGGAGAAGTATCTTTTTTTTTTCAAAGTTAGCACAGAAAGTAATGGGGCGTGTGTCTAGCATTTTCATTAATACATATCATGTAGTCTTCATTTTTACCTGTATCTCCAGGAGATACCTTTGGAGAACAATGCAGAAAACATAATAAAAGGCATTACCACTGTTTGGGGGTAATGATCTTTCCAGAGAGTTACCATAGGTGAATTTCAGTTTGAAAATAATGCTATTCAGAATGGTTTAACATGCAAATATCTGTATTTCCCTCAGTAGAAAGTAATATCTTCAAGTAGGGAAAGGCAGGGGAAACAGAAATCTTTATAGGTTTTGCCATGGGCTCCCTCCTTTTCAGAAGGATCTGCATTCAAATGAGCAGTCTAACAGACATCGGCTAACCACAGGAACATCCAGATTAAGATTGTGGCCAGTAATTAGCATAGTATATTCTGTAGGGCTATAAAGTTGACCTTTTTATATTCTGTCTCTTCTCAATATCTATCTATCTATCTATCTGTCTGTCTGTCTGTCTGTCTGTCAATCTATCTAACTACATATCTATCTGCTTTTGGAATTGTGAAAATAAAGAGGAGAAAAGAGAGATGTGATTCTGTGTCTTGGATGATGGTTCTCTTCTATGAATATGGTATCCAGTAGGAACCACGTAGCCGAATCTGAGAACAGCAGGTCAGACTGGCTTCATGTCAGTGATTAGCTTACATTACTGAGAATCCCAAGGAGAAGAATAAATCTTGCTTGGAGAAAAAGTCATTCCTAAACACTATCTGCATCAAAAGAACTCAATCTTTCCCTCTCCTTTGATTCTTGTGGTTTGACTACATTCTCTTGCATAGGCTCTCTTCATGGGAGGACCTTCTGAGGTTCCAGGATTCCATTCAGAAATCTTAGGATGAAAAGGGGTTTTACATTAGTAATTTCATAAACCTTCCAATGGAATCTCATTAGCCAAACTGGGGTACTTTTTTCTTTTTAAAATCAGCGTAACCAAGGGTATGGGATATTAATTGACTGGGGCTTGGACATATAATTTTAGTCTCCTCAAAGACCATAGATTGTAAGAGTTGAAGGACTAATTCACCAGACAGGTGGTGTATTAGACTAACATTAAAGAGTGGCAGAATACAGTGAGTCAGAAACTCTAGATGCCTTCTGCAGTTAAGTCTCTCCAAAGTGAAAGTGATTAAATTAGAAACCTAATATCTAACCTACACTTTGTTAGTGCAAACCAATCAATTATATACACATGTGTTTCTTGTTTTTGTTCTTATTCATACATAGTGATGCATCTTAATGTAATTTAAAAGATAGCTACAGTGAACCCCAGAAAACTGTAAGAGCAATATTCTACATGGTATTTCATTAGTAGATATTGCCATAATATACTTTCTAAAATCACAGATAGTTCAACACAAAGAATGAACTCTAGCCTAATGGTCAGCCTTTTGTCAAAAACCACATGTCAATATTGGCTCATCAAGATAATAAATCTACCACACTGATGCAAGATGTTCAAAACAGGAGAACCTGGCAGCAAGGGAGAAGAGTCTATGAGACCTGTATACATTCTATGCTGTTTTTCAAACTGCCTTAAAGAAAAAAATATCTATTTAAAACTAGCTGGTTATTGTGTACCTATGCTTCTTGATTAAACCCTCAATATGCTCAGGACAATGTCTCCTTTGCACACTGCTAGGTCCCCTCCAAGCAGTTTTGGAGTTTGCATACAATAGAGGTTCCAAAACTCTGATCAGAAGCTATTTGGGTCAAATATGTGTAAGAATTAAGAATTTTTCTCATTTTAGAAAAGAAAAATGACCCACAAAATATGCCCAGTGTTATATAACGTCCCCAGCTGAGTCCAGGTCAGCACTCCGTAATCAAAGGCATCTCTAATTCTGCAGCAAAGCACATGAATATTCACACCAAGGCTATAAATAGCCTCACATCAGTTCAGGTCAGATTTTGCCTCCAAATGAGATCCAACATTTTTGCATTTGTTCAAAGTGCCTCTTTCTCTCTATAACTGGGGCCTGCAGCTAAATTGGCCCTATTCCTTATTTTTAGAGGGCTAGCTACTCCATGATCCCCAGGTATGAGGTCAAGGCCAGAGAGGGTGTTGATGCAGCCCTCCCAACCTGCATACCTCGATTCCACCCCCAGCTGTTCTTTCCACCCCTACAATTTTTTTTTCAAAGTGGAGAACTTTTCTCTAAAAGTCCTACCCTTACCTCCACACACTTCCCCTATCCCACCCAATTTCTAAGATCTGGCATCATGTACAATTAGGGCCTTGTGCATGTAGGGTGTTTGGTGGCAGGAACATTATTTTGCTAACCAGAGAACAACACTCAATAAGGGAAGAATTCACTTCCTATTTGGATTTTCTCTTGCTTTGTGTCTTCACACATATGCCAGCCTTTGTTAGACTACTCCATTTCTTACTGCTTAAAAGACTCATTTGAGACAGTTTAAAGAAATAAAATAACCGTAGAAGGTAGAAGCCAGGCTAAATCAAAGAAACATTGCATCCTTTAAGCAGATTTGTCTGTCTCTTCTAATATTGGTTTACTCCTCTCCTCTCCAACTGAACAACCAAACAGAATTCTCACTTGGTACAAACTTTGTGCCTTCACTCTTGTAAACATCCCTTACTATTTATTTAGTAAATACTAACAATGCTAAATCATATTTGTAATGATGATATGACAGATGGCCAATCATTTCTGCAATTTTTTGAGAGTCCTCACTCTTTGGGAAATCATCAGTCTGATATTTTATTGGTGTTTGAATTTCCTTACATTATCATTTATATATTTTATGAGTTTTTACATATACAGCAATGTGATAGACTCATAGGTTTTCAGCCACAGTGAATTACTAAAATCATTGAAAGTCTGTGGAAGAGTCAGAGGCCTGTTTATGCTCTTCCTGGAACATCTGAGTGACAATGAACATACAGACCTGTAACAATATGTCTTTCTGCCCGATGCCATATTAAGGTCCCATGTAACATACAGAGACTTATATTAGGTACAGTGCTTCTGACCAATGACTAGGATTTCTTATATCTGCTATCTCTGTCTTAAGTATCAACCATAATTATTAAAATCTATACATTTTATAAAACTTATCTTATAGAGAATGCCAGTGGCATATATCCTCTCTTGTTGGGCTCACATGATGGCTCCAGAGAAGAAAAGATGAGGAAGAGGAAGAAAGCAACTTCCTGCTTGTCCCTGCTTATATTCTGAGGGCTATGTCACTTCCAGTCAGGAAGACTTATCTTACTACATTTCCCAGAATCCTCCTCGACAGCTAGTCTCACCTATCTTGCTTCCCTATTGTCCAACAGCACTTTATTTAACAACCGATAAGATAAACATATACACAGAAGGACCTCCCCCATCACAGACCAGACTTTAGGAACAGATCCAGAAAACTAGCTTAGCTGAATTACTTGTTTCTTGTCCCAACTGACATTGTTATTCAATTCAATAAGGTCATGTGTTCCCAAGATTACATGCACACAGTGTGTCCTCTCTTCCTTGTTCAAGGATTGCATAGCCTACAAGGCAAAAGACATAGCATGACAGCCATGCTGGTTTACACAAACATACTTTGGGGCATGCACACTGTGACCATCTAACCTGTTTCCAGATGTGACCCAGATACAACCACATCTAAACTGTTTTGTTCGTTTTTGATGACTAGTGTTCTATGCTTATATTCAAAATCCCATATTCCCCATTAGTTTTCAAGAGTACAATTCGAAGCTAAGACTGTTGCCATTGAATTCTTTTTTGTCCCCCACTCAAGACCAGATGTTTAATAAGGGAGCCTTTTTGACATCCCAGGAAAAATGGCTATCAAATCTTAAATTCTTGAGTGTGATGGTATCACTTTCTTATCTGCCACAAGGATTAAGAAGCAACACAACCTTCAGGTGAAACAGCTGGGATAGGCACAAGTCTTATAAGCAGACTGATGTCTGGGGATTTTAGTTTTCTCATATGAAACCACAGTAGTCTGACCCTGGTCTTTTGACGTGGAAAAGGCACTGAGTTTGCAAAAGGTGGCAATCCATCCAGTAGAAAAGTCCACTGTGTTAAGGTCATGCTGGAAAGTGTGTTCTTCAACTCATAGGACATAAATCTGCAGTGTGGCTTCTCATGATAGGGAGTGTTATTGTGAGTGAAGTAACCCAGTCACAAAAAGACAAACATGTTATGTACTCACTCATATATGGATTTTAGACAAAGTAAAGGATTACCAGCCTAGAATCCACACAGCCACAGAAGCTAGGAAACAAGGAAGACTCTAAGAGAGATATACATGGTCCACTGGAGAAGGGGAAAGGGTCAAGATATCCTGAGCAAATTGGGAGCATGGAGGAGGGGAGAGGGAGCTAGGAGAATGAGAAGGGGAGAAGAGGAGGGGTGAAAAGGACATGAGGGAGCAGGAAGGTTGAGTTGGGGGAAGAATAGAGGAGAGCAAGTTAAGAGATACCATAATAGAGGGAGACATTATAGGTTTAAAGAGAAATCAGGCACTAGGGAAATGTCTGGAGATCTACAAGGATGACACCAACTAACAATCTAAGCAACAGAGGAGAGGCTACCTTAAATACCCTCCCCTGATAATGAGATGACTGATTCATATGCCATCCTATAGCCTTCATCCAGCAGCTGATGGAAGTAGAAGCAGACACCCACAGCTAAACACTGAACTGAACTGGAATCCAGTTGTAGAGGAGAAATGATGAGCAAAGGGGTCAAGACCAGGATGGTGAAACCAATAGAAACAGCTGACCTGAACAAGGGGGAGCTCTTGGTCCCCAGACTGATAGCTGGGAAACCAGCATGAGACTGATCCAGACCCCATGAACGTGGGTATTAGTGCGGAGGCCTTAGAAATCTATGGGGACTTTTGTAGTAGATCAGTACTTATCCCTAGCATAGGAATGGACTTTGGGAGCCCATTCCACATAGAGGAATATTCCCTCAGCCTAGACACATGGCGAAGGGCCTAGGCCCTATCCCAATGGATATGACAGACTCTTAAACACCCCCATGGGAGGCCTCACCCTCTCTGGGGAGCAGAAAGGGTATTGGATAGGTAGGTTGTTAGTGGGGGGGCAGGTGAGTAGGGGAGGGCGAGGAAACTAGGATTGACATGTAAAACAATCTTATTTCTAATTTAAAAAAAATGGGAAAAAAAGAATGAAGGCAATGTGGTGCTCAATTCATATGTTTAAATATGAGTTTTGGAACATAATTCACAAGACTCAACAGGGGTATTTACTAACGTAGTATTTTGTGATTCATGATAAGAAAGTCCAGAAGGGTTCAGGAATCATCTTTTTAACAAGCACTCTTTACAAAGACAACAGTGACATGAGAGGCCATCAGCCACACTTTAGGAAATGATAGACAAGCTTCACATTTTAGTTTCTGCTCAGTTGCTTTCTATGAAATGTTCAATTTTCAGATTGGACCTGTTTCCTCATTTGTTTCTCCCCTCTTTATTCCTTCACTCTTATCTCAGCTACATTTTTCAAATTGCTCACAGATGCTCTGATAAATAAAAGACCTGCATCCAGCCCTGGTGGTGAATTTCCTTCTTGTTGGTGCTGCCTTATGGGTGTGTTCTCCTCAATGGCCACACACTAGAATCCAGATTTTCCTCTGTACTTGTTCTGCAAAACTTGATATCTGGGGTTTTTGCCTTGCTTCCTTGACTTATCCATTACCAGGGACTTAGAGTTATTTTATTCTGTTCAGCCCTGGGAAACCTCAGGCTAGCTTCATCCATTACAATCCCCTTGCCAACCTTCATGCTGGCAGCCTGAGTAGTAAGAAAGATACTTTTCTGTGGCAAGATCATAGGGATAGGAAGAAATGGACACAATAGATATCCCCAAAATGCACATAAATTATGTGACACCTACTTGTGGAGTGGTGCTTTGTTATTGGATTTCTTAGGAGGCTATTTTTCACACAAAAATAAGTTGTCTTCATTCCAATAATGGATCTAGCACATGCTTATAAAATTGTAATTAAGTAACATTGAATAATTTAATTCTTCTCTTTCTTTGCATCTCTTTTGTATTCTACAAATTGAGATTATTTCTAATACTCTATTTTACTTCTGAAAAGCTTATGGGAGAAACTGTTATATTTGTGGATAAACATACTGACTTTTCCTTTTCTCAAAAAAATGCATTGACTTCTTTTCTTTGTAAAAATTATAGTTCAAAATGATAAAGGGATTATCTGGAAAAGGGAATTTGAGAAACCTGGCTGAGAGCAATTCTTTTTAATAGTCTTCAGGATTTATGCACGAAAGAAGAAAAGGTTGGTGTCTATGCATCTTATCCCAACCTTTACTTGAACAACTTTCTGGTCCTGAGACTGTTTTCTTGTTGTTGTGTTCCTCTCACATAAATTTCAAGAGTTTCTAAATCTTTATTGAAACATTAGAAGAGGATAGATTTTCTGCCTTCTCATTGCAAAGATGTTGTTGACTAGGAAAAAGTCCAGGAACATCTGTAGTATTGTTACTAGAGTCCCAGGCCACAGGTCTAACTCCGGGAGTTCTACCAAGCCAGGCTCTGCCACTTGCCATCTAGAGAGTCAAAAGAGGGCTGTGGCTGAGGAAGATCAAGACAAGACTTTACATTCAGTATGGCCATACTACAAAGGATGAGGACCAGCCTCCCAGTCTTCAGGATACTTCTAGAATCTCACATTCATATAACAGAGGGCCAATGTCAAAGAGCCAAAATGAGTATGCAAAAACAGACTTTGTCATACTGTGGTTCAATTGTTCATGATCTCAGATCCATGTGTCCTGTGAGAGCCGGCTGTTTCCAGACACAGTTCAGTTCTCATCCTGAGATGATTGCTTCTGCTAAGTTCTCATCATGGGATAATTTCTCCCATGTAGGGAGAAGTTCCATCCTAGGGGGAACTTCCACAAGCCTTGCTATTACTGGCACATATAAGTTCTTCAGTACTCTTGTTGTATTCAGTTTGAAGAAAATTCAGAGAGATGAGGATAAATTTAAGGCTCCTCAGCATTCTAATTTTTTGTTTGTTTTTAGATTGTCAAGTGATTAATATGTTTATGTGCAGAGTTGAATGGGATCTGACCTGGAGTTTATGGTAGAAAAGAAGATGCAAAATGAAGGCAGAGAGGCCAAGGTTTTATCCTGGTTCTGGTTACCCATTAGACATCTACAGAGTCATATGGATACTTGGTGATTTTTAGCAGAATGGGTCTCTAAGTACCTGACATCTATATTTGAAACTGTTACTATGACAGAAGTGAGTCTTGTGATTCTTCAATCAGAAGAAAATAGCTCAGGGAAACCATGCTTTATCATATCAACATCCACATGAAATCTACAAAACTGGGGGTTCTATCAATGTACTAAACTAATAAGACCATTGTCCTTAACCACAATTTTTCAGGAATTCCAAGGATATTATAATGTATTGCTCCCTTACACCAGAGAGAACTTTCTTCCTATGTCTCCAAGGGCAGTGAGATTTTCGGGTAACTTTTCTTTTGGGGGAGAAACCAGACATAAAGCATTAGTCTTATATCCTGTCCTTAAATAAAAAGAAAATGTTTACTAAGAACTTATAATGGTGAGTGCACTGTTACTTATACTGTGTGTAAGAACAAAACACTTCTATAAGTCTGTTTATTAATGTGGTCTCCCCAAAGATCCTATTCTTCATCGACTCAGTGTGGCTCTCTAGGAAGCCTCATGCTTAACAATCCGAAGTTATGAATATCTAGAGGAAGGAGTCCATTTGTACGACTTTTGTTCTAGGCCTTAACAAATATGTCCATTTTTCTTTTCTGCTTGCTTTCCTTTTCTTTCATTTCATTTCACTTTTTTACTGTTGCTGCTTTGAGTTAGAGTCTCATTATGTAGCACATGCTAGCTTCAAACTTTGTAGGTAACCTGTTCTGGACTAAAATTTGTAGCTACCATGCCTCTGACTCCAGAGTTCTACAATAGCAGTCTTGAACCACGGGGCTCAGCCATCCATTTTCTTTGTGAGGCTCAGTTTTGTAGTTTTCCATCCTCCTTTGATGCTTCCCTTTTGACAATGAGTCCAAGTATGCACTAAATTTGCCTCTCTAATTTCATCAAGCTAAGAATGTTGGTTAGAGCTTTTGCAAGGAAAACATCTGAGAGTAAATCTGAAGTCAGCATTGCCTGAAGTGTTGTTCTGGGAAAATGGAGAGCTAGGAACAACAAGGTCTGGGTTTTTACTTCTCAAATTTTAGTGTGCAAGAAAATCACCCAAAGAGCTGGGAAGGAGCAGTTAAGAACATGGCTGCCCTTGCAGAGGACCCTGGTTCAGTTGGCAGGTCACAACTGCCTGCAACTCCAGTTCCAAGGGATCTGATACCCTCTCTGGCTTCCTTACTAAGCCAGAATATGGTATACATACATACATGCATGGAAATCACCCATAAAGTAAGTCTTAAAAAATGTTAAAAGACAATCACCCAGGGAATGAAGTTAAATCTAGTTTGTGAAAGCTAGTCTCTTCTGGTACAGCCCGTCAGGCTGAGACTTAGTAACACAAAACTGACATGGTTAGAATGAATACACATGCTCTGTAACCTGGCTTTAACACCAACGCCTCTACCATTTGCTAAAATGTCCCTTTACTTTTTTAGACTAAACTCACTTTCATTCTTCTAGTGACACAGAACAGCTTCTGTGAAAGATCTAAGGATGAACTTTATCTTCTACTCTGTGAAGATGGCAAACACAGAATTTCTGTGGGCTTTCAAGAGACTCGAGAGTATCTTTGTGACCAGTGCACTTACACTAGACTTGGATGCTTCCTGAAGTCTCCTCTTGTGTCTTTATTTCCTGAAAGCTGGCACCCACAGTTTGGTTGAAGCAAAACACTTCTTTTGTTCCTCAAACACATTGGTGACTGAAGTCTAAAGGTTTAAAGCTAAGCTGCCTGCTTCCTACATGCAGACTGCTAAGGATGATCAAATCTCTCCATGTACATCATGAAACCAAACAGTCCAAGCACTAAAAGCTTCCCATTTCCTTACATCAGTGCTGAAATTTGGTCCCCTGTAGGATAATGTTAATTTCCAGGCAGTGTAGTTGGTTAACTAAGAGAAAATAAAACTTTAGACAATGTGTTATTTATAGCCAATGCAACACATCATTATTATCAATTCTTATTACAAAATACACAGAAAAAATATCCTTTTGTTATTTAAATATGGCTTGGCTACATTGAGAAATAGTACAGATGTTAATCCACAGCCTTCCAGCTGCATCCTGGGTAATCATTATTATGATTTATTCCTATTTGGAATTACTGGTAATAGACTGTATATTTTTGTGTGAAATTCAAATCAGGGAGCACCGATGAATTGAGATGATTGATATTATATATACACACACATAATTTTGGAATTGGGGACAACAATAGAAATATTTCTCCCTTAGAGAAAAATGTACCACACTTGCTGCTGTCTCTGTGATCTTGTTAAAAAATGCTTTTTATCAAAATATATGTGCCGAACATTTACTAAATTATCTATAGTTAGAATGAGCTGACCCTTGACAAGTAATCTAAATTTGTTTTGAAAATATCTGTGCAATTGTTGAAAATGTGGGGCATTAATATCTGGATCCTGAAATATATGGCTTTAATGCACAACCATTTAAAACTTCACTAATGTATGCTTTTATTCTGTGCTTCTGTTTTCTTTCATAACTCCTATATTCTTTGCTTAAATTTCTCATTGATGAGTTTTTACATACAGAATCAGGAGAAAGGAAAGTGGGAGCACAATGATATATAATATTGTTGACAATGCACATTTTCTAAGTATACATATGTGTTTGTGAGCAAATATTCATCTTTCCCATTAATAGTCAGTCTAAGATGATTGACGTAGTTCAGTGTCATTATTTTATAGCAACTTATTGCACAGTGAGACTGGTGGTTTCCAAGTGGTCCTAAACTTAGGAACTGAAAGAGGCATTGAATTATAGTTCATGGTCTTCTTGAAACCTCATTCTGCATCTTCTTACATCAAAGGCATATGTGGTCCTTACATCTCTGGAATAAAATATAATTCTACTCAGTGATCTTGTCCCCCTTATTTTCTTTATGTCTCAACCTTAACAGGAAGCATTAATTTTTGATGTCTGAACTAAAAATAAATGATCTTGCCAGACTTCACTTAATCCCCAAATCATCTTGATTTATATTCCTCTGTCCCAATTCACCTGAATGAGTTCTGTATGGAATTATCACCCATGAGTAAAAACTGTTGACATAGGTTTTCCAGACCAGAAATTACACTTCTTAACACTTTAAGATAATCATGCCTGAAAGTGGAATGAACTCTTGATAGCAGGGTGGTGATATTTATCGTGTCACCATATAGCCAGTAGTGTTTCTGTCTCCCTCTTTGTCAGGCAATGCCAACATAGGCTGATGAAATATTTGTTAAACAATAAATAAATAAATAACTAAGACATATTCTTATGGACAACTGTACTTACCACCACATGGGGAGTCAAAATGTAAGTCATAGTTAGGGTTTCTGTTACTGTGAGGAAACGCCATGCCCAGAAAGCAAGTTGGGGAGGAAAGGGTTTATTTGGCTTACACTTCCACATTGCTGTTCATCACCAAAGGAAGTCAGGAAGGTTATGCAAACAGGGCAAGATCCTGGAGGCAGGAGCTGATGTAGAGGCTATGGAGGGGTGCTGCTTACTGGCTTGCTTCCCTTGACTTGCTCAGCCTGCTTTCTTATAGAACCCAGGACCACACAAACCCAGGGATGGCACCACCCACGATGGGCTGAGCCCTCTCATTGATCAACAATTGAGAAAATGCCTTACAACTGGATCTCATGGAGGCATTTCCTCAACTTTCTTTCTCTCTGAAGACTCTATCTTGTATCAAGTTGACTCACAAAACCAGTCATCAATCTCTTAAGAAACTATGATTCACAGAAAGGTAAAGAAAAGCTTCAATGCCTTGATAGAAAAAGATAGGCATCTTATAGGAAAATCATCTTTAACAGTATATGGTTGTAAAAAAGATAAAGGTCTAAAAACCTGGCAGAAAGGATAGAATTTGGACATGTTTTTGAAAAATGGAAATCCTATGAATTTTCCATGGACATACATAATGATGTGTAATTTGACCAATGTTTGTACATGTATACTCTGCATACTCTGCACAGGTATGCAGCTTATTCTAAGGGCTTTGTTACTATTCCATGACAAAATGACTGTCACACATCTAGTCTTTCTTCTTCAATAACAAGATTTGGAAATGCATAGCGGTTTGCCTTTGCTGTTACCAAGCACATGATCAGCTTGCTATAGATCATTTTAGGAATCAGAAATACAAATTTATTCTTTATTTGCCTGCACTATAATTTTAAGTAGGCTTCGTGTGTGTGTGTGTGTGTGTGTGTGTGTGTGTGTGTGTGTATGTGTGTTTGTGTGTGTGTGTGTGTGTTCAATAAAGATTTAAGTAGGCTTGTATGTCTTCAATATAGAGCCATTCCTTATTATTAATATATTTTATTTTCTTAATAATGTCGTTATTGTTTCCAATTACAGCCTTTAATTACAAAGGGAGAAATTGTTAAGTTTGTGACATTGGATAGCCTTCCAAAATGACAGCAGCACAAAAGGGATGTAGGAAGCACAATGTGAACAAAATAGAAGACAGGGCCAAAGCAGATGAAACAATAAAGCATAGACAGTTGTAGAGGAGATGCCAGGCAGCTTGTGTCTGGAAGCTGTTAGTGAAAAAAAAAAATGATCAGCATGTGACAGGGAAGCCCTGTTTTAGCTTCATTAATACCGGTAGGAGGTTATGGTTCAATGGGAAATTTCATCCTGAAAGTGAAATAGAATCTTGGGCATCACTGGTTTTTGTTTGTTATTTTTTTTTCATTGTGGTATTGATCCTGAACATTGCTCCAGTTAGAAAGATGGTCTTCAATGCAGACCCTTTCTCTTCTTCTTTCAGATGATTACACCCTGCATGGCCCAGTTTTTGTTCAAGAACCAAGTCATATAATGTTTCCTTTGGATTCCGAGGAGAAGAAAGTGAAACTCAGTTGTGAAGTTAAAGGGAATCCAAAACCTCACATCAGGTTTGTTGATTTAAGAGTCTGTCTTCAGCCTGTGAACTCAAGGCCAGTCTGGTCTATATAGTGAGTTTCAGGCCACCCAGGACTATATAGTGAGATCCTGGTCCCCAAGAAACAATGTTTTTCGTGCATATAGTTTGTATTATTGAAATTATAGCAACTACTCAAAGATTACTGAAGAGGAAAGAGTTTTTAGACAGACATTATAAGGTACTCTGAGATACATGAAGAAAAGATTCTTTCATAAAAAAAAAAGAGTGCCGAACATTTTTCTGACAGGATTAAGGATTGAATACCCTGAATGACCTTCCCTTTGAAAACTAACAATTCCAAAGAACATAGATTTAATAAAAATACATTTTTTAAAATTTTTTCAGTAAGCTAGTATGAAAATAGGAAGTGCATGTGTCGAAGAATAAATGGATTTACAACCATCAGTATTTGCCACTTTGACAAATACGATCTTAATCTATTTTATGCAACCTCACCAGGACCAGAGTTGTAAGACAAAGCCTAGACTTCCAGGAGTCTGTAACAAGTGAGCATTTTCCCGAAATGAGCCAGAGAGATACAAGGATTCCACATTTAGAATGAATGTTAACACTAAGTATTAGATTCCTGCTCCCAAAACAATAAAGTATTGGGAATCATTTCTTTTAGACCTTGAGTCTCAGTAGTTTTCAAATGAAATGTAATGAGTCTATAAAAAGAATTGTTAAAGTGGATAACAGACATGCAGAGATCAACCCAAGGCATCAGAAAGAGGTGAAGAGGAGCCCAATGTGGAGGGGAGGTGGAGGCCTGGAAGGAGGAGGAGGAACTTGATCTGAGTCAGCCATCTTGAGTTCCAGAATGAAAGGCAGAAAAGAAAAAGGCAGAAACAACTGTTAGAAGGGTCAGAATTTGCAACAATAATTAAAACTGTCTACTGTTCACTGCAGCTTTATCAGTACCAAAAAAAAAAAAACAAAAACAAAACAAAAATAAACCAGTAAAATACAGAATCTACTGAGGTACACATCAACAGATAAAAGGGTGAAGAAAATGTTATTCATACATAATGAAAGATTATTCAGTCACAAAAAGAATGAAACCTGTCCTGTCATTCTCACACTGTGGGTGGTACTGCAGGACATTACATTAAATGAAATAAGCCAGACATAGAATGATACTTCATGTTCTTACCTCTATGTCGAAGCTAAAGTATTGATCTTATAGAAATTCGTGAGTGGTTGCCAGAGAACATGAAGGAAGAAGGGGCAGAGAATAGAGAGAGGTTGGGAAACATGAAAGAAAATACAGAAAGGTGGGCTAGCTTGTAACTTTCTACATTAAAGATGGATTATGACAATTTATCACGTATCTGACAATGACTAGAAGATTGGGAATGTACTTGTGATGGTATAATTGCATGGCATGGATGAGGCCCTAGATTCAACATACAGTACTTAGGATAATAAAATAAGCAATAATAATAAAACAATTTCTTCCCTTCCTTTCTTCTTATCTGGGATGTAGTTCATTTGCTGGAGTGGTTATCCAGTGTGTATGAAGCCCTGAATTTGACACCCAGAAGCAGAGACAGGGTGGTGCACAACTGTAAGGCCACAATTTGCAAGCCACTACAGAGGAAAAATAAAAAAAAAGTTCAAGATTGCCTCCAAATATCTAAGCAGTTTGTGGTCAGCTTGGGGTACATGAGGACCTGTCTCAAAAATATTTAAATTAGTGTAATGACAATTTTTAAATTAAAAATAGTTTTAATAAGAATAAATAAATAAATAAAATACTCATTTTAACATTCTAAACATGAACGGCAGAGTACACTAATTCGATATTGTATCTTGCACATATGACAAATTTTCAAATTATTCCCTATAAATATGTGTAAATTTTATGTGTTAATTAGAAATTCCTATAAAGGAGAAGAGAATATGCATTTCTGTAGGCAGACAAACATTTTATTTTGATGGCTACTCACTCTCACTTAAGAAAATTCTAAAAGACATCTTTGAGATGGGATAAAAATTAACCCAGAGAGAAGACTTGAACTACAAGAAGACAGAATTAAACAAAGCAATGTGAGGGTAATTCCACATAAAATTGATTGCAGTAACCCTGATAATAAAGAGAATACTTTCTTGTGAAAATCAAAAGAAGAAAAGTTAAAATTCATGACAGTAATGGAAGTACTTTGAAAACTCTTGCCCTGGACAGTGGATTGCACATGTGGTTAAAGAAAGAAAGAAAACTGAATCACTGTTTCATGTTACACACAAAAATCAACTTCAGGTTAATAAAAGCCCTAAATGGGACATTTTAAAAGAAGAAAGAAAACAGGCATGGATATTTATGACCTTGATGGAGGAAAGACTTTTCAGTATGAAGGGAGAAATACAAATCATTTTTTAAAAAGTTTAACTTCTTTAATAGTAAATATTGTGTTTGATGGAAGATACTGAGCTGAGCAAAACCATAGGCTAAAGTCCGAGGATGATGCGTTTAGTAAAAATTTTCCTTGGTAAAGAATTGATATTAAGGGCCAGGTGTTAGTGGTGCACGCCTTTAATCCTAGCACTCGGGAGGCAGAGGCAGACGGATCTCTGTGAGTTCAAGGCCAGCCTGGTCTCCAGAGTGAGTGCCAGGATAGGCTCCAAAGCTACACAGAGAAACCCTGTTTCGAAAAACCAAAAAAAAAAAAAAAAATTGATATTAAGAATAGGTCAAGAATTGCCCAAAATCAAAATGTAAGAAACAAGTAACCAAATAGAAAGCAATATTTGATTAGCTATTTTTCTAGTTGCTATGGTAAAACACCCTGACCGAAGCAACACAGGGGAGAAAGGGTTTATTTTGGTTGCCAGTTCAAGGGTATGGTCCACCACAATGGGAAATCACAGTACCAGGAGCTTGAAGCAACTAGTTAAATCACAGCAAAGGCAAAGGGCAATGGATGCTTGTGTTCATCATTCCACTCTGGCTTCGGAAAGGTGTTTGCCACAGGGCAATCTCATCACCTGCTTCTTAGAAATTGAATGAAGGTCAGAGGGACCTCTTAGTTCTGTTAATTTTCATAAGCTTTTAGCCCACATAGGCCAGATTAGCATTAGGTGGGGTGATACATTCATAATTACCCATGACAAATAATCACTTAAAACATGATGAGAATGAAACTAAAGATTGTACATGGATAAAGGTTATGCTTCCAACCATAGCGATCACAGGAATCCTCAGTAGTAAATACTATTCACTTTATCAAACACAGGTCTTCATTATCTCATGATCCCTTTCAAAATACATTTTATGTAACTTATTTTAACTATACTCAAATGTAATGCTAATAAAGTTACTGCAAGAGTAAATAAAATACATTTATACTAACCTTCCAGGCTCAGGGAATACTGGGGAACAGGGTACAGAGAAAACATTAGAGTTGGGGAATGGAAATGAGTGATGGAAAGGGCGAGCATCCTGACATGGCATGGCTGGGGCACCCATGAAGCTGCCAGCTTTCGAGGGAATTAAAAAAAAACAACAACAAAAAAAAAAAAAACTAGAAGTAGTGGGTAGATGTAGTGAAGACTTCAAAAAAAAGGGGATGTTGCAGGTCCTTGAGAAAGGCCAACTGCTTTGCCACATGGATAAAGAAAGGATGAACATTCCAGAAAGAAGACAACAACTAATTAAAGTGAGCATGCCAGGTATCCTCTGACACAGGACATGTTGAAAGAGAAAGAACAGTATCAAGAATTACTCTAGAGCATCACCTATAAACCCTAACCTGTCCTGACCGAGCCAGAAGGCGTCATCTTTCTGGGTATAATACAGTAAATTCAAGGCTAAGTTAATGATTTGAAAACACACTGCAAAGTAAAAACAAATGCAAGGCACAAAGTTGCTCAGATACATAAATGACGAGTTAATGGATCCCTCTTTGAACACACAGCCAAGGGTAAGTTCAGATGTTAGCTATAAATGAAAACAAATTCTGCAGCAGTTTTTGGCAAGCTGCTGCATTGTTTTCCCCCAAACTGTGACCTTTAATTAACATTGCCTTTGTAACATTGTGTTTCTAGATATAGGGGCTTGCCTTGTTATTTAAAACAAGCCATAGAACAGAAACCTATTATGTTTTTAAAGATTGCAGGGAAAGCTGAGGAGAGCTTTTAATCAAATGCATTAGCCATTCCAGGCAGTGCACTGGTGCTTGCCTTAATCCCCCTGGCAGTTTTCTTGTGACATAATAGCAGTCTGGACCCAGGAGCTTAAAAACTCCCTGTTGCTGAATGAAAGAGCAAGAGAATGAATAGAGAGATCAGGTGTTTTCGAACACCTTGCTAGCTGAACTTTCTTAGTCTTGGTGTTGACTTTCAGGGGGTTGAACAAGTAGGAAAATTTCCAAAGTGAGTGCTCCACGGGGATCTTCAGCGGCAGGTTTTTCCTAAGACATCCTAACTGACCTCTTTTCTTTACGTTTATTCCCTCAACTGAGCCTTTTCTTTTCATTGTTTCTGCCCATCAGTTCTGAAAGGATTGACCCCGACCCAGAAAATTTAAGAAGTTTTGCCTCATGCCAACTTCTCTTGTATTCAAGTTCCCTAAGGACAGGTGACATTACTTATTTCACCCAGCACCCCTTCCTAGAAGGAAGAGGCTTTCAAGCACCCTGTTAGAGTTGGTTTGCTGTGAAGTTTGTATTCAACTGAGTCTGAAGAGAGCCAATTCCAAGTCAGAAAGGACCTGCCCCTCCCTGAGTGTCAAGTTCAAACAGTTAACAGTGAAGGTTTCTCTGCACTGAATCTGTACAGACTCTGTGGAAACATGCCTTGGGGAGGTTCAAGGTGGCCGTATTTGCCTGTGTACAGCCCTGCTCTCTGAAGAGAATTCAGCTGTGCTTCCCCCAAGTAATTGAGAAGTCAGCTTACAAGACACCAATTTGCCTTGCCCCCTGGGAAAATCTATTTACTCCAAATGAGCCTTGCCTCTCCATTACCAATACTTAAAAGATTCCTCAAACACTGAAACTAAATTGCGAGATTTTCAAGAGCTTTTCACTATGCTACGAGATGAGAAATTCTCAATGCAATCCATAGTCAATAGGAATGAACACTGACTGCATTGCAGTAAAACACCATGTCTGCTTTATCGCATGTCTCATAAAGCACTTTATTTTCTAAATAATCCCATCCCTGTTGCTGTTCGTATGTAAAGGCAGGCCATAAAGTAGATGAACGGACTTTGTGCACGGCATTTTTGGTTGAGGTGACGAGTGCCGACGAACCTACAGAGGTGTCATTATTCCCATAGCCAGTCTTCTAAAAAGACTCACATGGTCCCATTCCCAAATTCCACACTCTGCTTGCAGCTCACACTATATTGCAATTTCCTCTTTGAGTTCTTAGATTTGTCATATTAAATTGCTCTGCTATCATTTGAAGTGAGAGTTATGGCCAAGACGTGATCAGCTGACTAACAGTAAATGTGTAGGGCAGGCAGTCAGTTCTAGAGATTCATGTGCAGCTAGCACCGCTGGGCTGTAACGTGGCTGTTCTCTTTATTGCTTATTACTTTCTTGTCTGTGTCAGAGCACAGAGAGAATTACTGCAGAGCCCCTAAAACACTGTCAGTTTCTAATATCCAGCTTCTTATAAACAAAAACATAAAAAGCTAAGTCCTATTTGTGCTTCTAGTCTACTTCCCTGGCCCTCCTGTTTCTAGATTTTTACACTGCAAAGACACAGATGGGAGTAAACTCATATGACGGTGCTGGGTGAGGCAAGCATGGTTCATGAATTGTGTATATGCTCACAGCTCAAATATATACCAGAAAGACACAATTCTGAATCCATTCAATTCAACAAGTGTTTATTGCGCACAGTTAGACAGTTAAGTTCTAGATGGATGAGAGCAAGAATGCGGAAGTGGTTGAGGTAAATTGTCTTGTGGCAAAAGCAGTCTTTGCATGAAGGAATAAGAGAACTTCCACCGGACATCTAATGAAACATGGTACATCTTGACTGGAAATATGGGCAGGAATTTCATTGGAAGATGTGTGCCTCCCCCTTCTGCTCTTTTTTTTTTTTTTTTTTTTTAAGATGGTCTCTATATTTAACCATGGGCCTGAAGCTCGCTATGTAGACCAGGCTGGTTTGTAATTCACATGGGTCTGCCTGCCTCTACCTCCCCGCTGCTGAATTTAAAACAAAGAGCACCACCAGCATACATGTCCTCTGAGATTGACTTTGGTGTTCCATGTACTGACTCAAGTCTGTAGTCCCAACACTTGGGAGATGAAGGAAGAAGAATCAGGAGTTTGGGGTTATTTCAATTCCAAGGGAGTTTGAGGCCAGCCTGAGTGGCATGAGACCATGTCTCTAAAAGACACACACACACACACACACACAAACACACACACATGCAGGCATGCACACGACCCACCTATGTGTGTGTAATTTGAAGCTAACAGACTAACAATTTTATCATTTAAATTCTAGCACATTATACATTCATAACTACAATGCCTGGGATATTATAAAGGATTGCCCAATGGGTGGGCATACACATGCGCATTTCTATTTAGGTAATGGCTCTTGTTATTTTAAGAAAGTAAGATGAATAATTCTCAATTTCTACTCCCTTTTTTGATTTGAATCAATTTCCTTTGTGCTATAATCTTCTGTATGTTTTCAGCTCCTGTGAGAGTCTTGGTAATTCACAAGCTATCAGAAAACAGTCATTGAATTATATTAGTTCAAAAGTTTATATGAATTCCCATGAATCCTGAAAGATAATTTGACTCAGATAAGCTCTCATTCTTTGGATGTTAGTGACTCCGAGAACAAAATTGTAGATATTCATACCAAAGCTTACCTGCTGAAATATAAGTCCCCAGAAAACTAATTTACTGGGCTTGCTGCTACAGTCAGATGCACAGGTGACCCCAGTAAATGAACAGAAGGACAAGAAAACATTCTTTGCTTTGGTTATTTAATAGTCTGTAGTTTACTGGGGCAGTTGACTGGCAGTGACTAAAGAGATCATCCAGTTGATCCATGGTCAGGCAGATTTGGTCCCTAAAGCATCTCAGATCAACAGAGTTCCTTTGCATTGCAGCACTTCAGGCATGTTAAGAACTCAGCAGAAATTTCAACAGCTCTTTTGCTGTCTCCCTGAAAGTGGAATGTTCTGTCCTCTTGACATACCTATTTAAACTAGGATGCCAAACAGAAAAAGGACGTTTTATTGAGGAGTCCTTTTTTGAAGAAAGATGTAGTAAACCATGTGGAAAATTTTATCCCCTGTAAGAAATAATTATTTAGAGTATCCTATGTAGTCATGGGACATGTGCTAAAGTTTGATTTAGCACAAAGGACGGCTCTCTTTCTCCCTAAGTACTTAAGATGTCACCATTGCTGGCTAGTTTTTAATATTTGTATTTACCATGCTTCAAAACGTTCACAGATGATATTTTATGGTCTTCATAGTTTTTATCTATTTTAGACAATTCAAAAATATTGATTTATATTACAAGGCTTTATCTACTGGCATTTTTATACTATAGGTGGAAGTTAAATGGAACAGATGTTGACATTGGTATGGATTTCCGCTACAGTGTTGTTGAAGGCAGCTTGTTGATCAATAACCCCAATAAAACCCAAGATGCTGGAACGTACCAGTGCATAGCAACAAACTCGTTTGGAACAATTGTAAGCAGAGAAGCAAAGCTTCAGTTTGCTTGTAAGTAGCAATTATATTGCACCCCAAATGTATCTTTGAGATTTTGTACATTGTGTGAATACACTTTACAAACAGTACCTCCTGAAAGACCTCATGTATTTGAGTGTGGCAATGAACATTTTACCTTTTATTCATATTTTGAAAATATTTTACATGACTAATGAACTATAAACATGAGAGGGAAGCTGTATGTTTTATAAGTCTTGAGATAGTGTGGCTATGTAATCATTCAGTTATATGACCATTTGGTTATATGATGCTTTAAACAGACATAAGTTTACACATGTTACAGGTTACACATAATAAATGCATGCATACAACACCTACAAACATTGAACAGAGCATATGTGAATAGGTAATTGAACTATCAGCAACCTCGTAGTCCATAAAGAAGTATTTTAACCATTCGTAGTAGAGGCATAGCTTGGTTGGTTGTCAATTCACCAGTAAAGCCTACAATTCTCTGGGCTTTCTTCCATACAGTAAAAAAAATGTTTTAAAGTCCAATAATGAAAAGTAGGGGTACAGTATTATTCACCTTATATGTTTATATACCAAACCAGAACACTGAGAAACAAGTTGCCATATCTTAAGACTGCTACTTAAAGAAAATCTTTGCATGTGTGAAGGGAAGTAGGTTTTAGAAATAAAGAGTCGAAAATCACAATCCAGGGGCAGAAGCTGTAAGCACACATTCTATTATAGACACCTTGAGAATTGCTGTTCAGCTACAATCTTAAAGGTGTATGTATTTGCATATTATTATATATTCCCTTGTATAAAATCTCAACTTGTATAGCAGTATGTTAATATCAAAGTTTTCATAATTACTAAGTCTGTTGGTTGTATCACTGTAGAATATTCTCATTAACAAAACCCTCTCTGGGAACAGAATATCAAATATACCTATTATTATATTCAGCACTTAATCTTTTATTGCTGTTTGGTGGCATTTTTTACTCATTGAGAAATGAATTTTCTAGAAATTTTATAGATATAGAATTCTGGAGCTCCATGTTTGTATATGTCTCCTGAGATAGTCTTCAATTTTCTTAGGTAAGCAGAATAATAGGAGGGTAATACATCTGATTAAGGGCCACAGAACCAAACTGCATATTCCTCTGGTTTAATCAAGCTGGTATCTATACTCACATTTTAGTAATTACAGATGAGTCTCATTAGGTTTATCCAACAAAATAATGATACAATGGTAGGTGTTCAACATAGGGGGAAATTTCATGGTTCAATAAATTGCAACTCTGTGACCCTGATTTTTTGGGGGGTTTTGTAGCAAGCGTTTAACAACAAAAAGGGAGAAGGATACTATTACCAGCAAATTGACTTTCTAATAAATATTTAAAAAATACTTTTCTACCAGCCCTCAAGAGTATGCTTTTATAAAAGTACAGGCCTTTTTATTATATAACACATTAAGAAGACAGGATTTTATATTCAAAGATAGTTATTTAACTAGAATAGAATAGAATAGTTCTCCCCAAGAAGCTCCTTGTTTCACTTTTTGAAGCATTTTCACATTAATGTATGTGAAACCCACCTTGCTCATTCTATATCAATAGTGACATACGTACCCATCAGAATCGTTGTTGACAATCATTCATTTCATTTCATGCCTATGGATGTTTTGTCTGAATGTGTATCAGTATACTGTATGCATACAATTCCCTCAGAAGCCAGAAGACAGTATTGGATCTGTTGGAACTGATATAATGTATAAACTGTCATGTAGGTTCTGGGAATGGTCCCTGGGTCTTCTGGAAGAGCAGGCAGTGTTCTTAACTGCTGAGTCATCTCTCCAGCCCCTTTCCAGTTCTTACTGCATGAAACTAGTTAGTCTGGAAACCATATCTTATCCCATAATTTATCTTTCCTTTGAGTATTTAATGGGCAATTATCTTCTGGACAACAGACTCTTGTGTAAATTCATTTATGAAGTTATGGCCCTATAGATAGGTCTACAAGTCTTTACATGTGCTGTGACCTTTGCAAAGGACACTAGAAGCCAATGTAGCCATGCTATGAACTTCCACTACAGCAAATATAGTGGTCATACTGTTCATTTTCAAAAAGTGCTAGTCTCCTAGTATAACTTTATTGTTAGTTTACAGCTTATCTAATATTTCATGTTATTAAACTAAATTCAGAATATAGTATTTTCCTCGATTATATGTCCCTTTCTCAGAAGTAATCCTTTGTTCTATCTCATTTGAAATTGTTTTGAATATATTTCTTTTTACCTCTCCTTCCAAAATAATGGTATCTCTGGGACATTATAAATTCCTTCCTTGCAGGTGGGAGTAGCTTTCACCCAATCCAAACCTATGTGTTTCCTGGTATGGAAAATGCTGCTGGACATGTTAATCTCTCTCTCCCAATCTACTAGGACTGAATGTTAGAGATGAGCTCAGACCACTGGCTCAAAACCCCTATGTGTGTTAGAAGTGTTTAGGTAGCTTTCCTTAAGTTAGTATGGTGATTGATACGTGAACTCTCAGTACTTAGGAAGCCAAGGCAGGAGAACAAGGCCATGACTTCAGGGCCACCTTTTGCTACATAGTGAGTTCTTGGCGATTATAAGACATGGAGTAAAATTTTGTCTCATAAGAACAAAAAATATGGTCAGGGTGCAGCCCAGTTGGCAGAGTGCTTGCCAGCATGTGTGAGGTCCTGGTTATGATTCCACATAAAGTTAGATACATTTTTAATTATCTTAAATATTGATTGTCCTCCTAACTCAGGATCATCAGAAAATGTCATGGCTATGTCTCCACCAGTATAACTGGTATGTGTTGACCATGGTATCACGTGTGTGTCATGGAGAACTTCACTAAGATGAGGTCAGGTCAAACCATTAGGTTAGTGTTCTCTGCACATTCTTCTTGTTAGGCCAGCTGCAAATTTAGCCAATTATTCTATATTGAACCCCAAATTCTATTTATCCTTAAGCAATGGGAATTTTCTTATAAAATGAAGATGTACTTACTGTCTCTTCAGTATTCACTCCTCTCTGGTTTCTCTACAACTTGGAGCCTTGCTTCAGCCGTTTATCATAAAAGAGTGAATAATCATTGAAAATGTAAAATAGATCATTCCACTTCCTTGCTTTATGCCTTCTGCTGCACTTTAAAAAATCAGCACATCTTATTTTAATTTCTCAAAAAAAAAAATGAAACTACTCTTTTGATACCAGAGTCTTGATACTTTCATTAGCTTTGCCTGATACCCAGTACCCACTTCTTCCACTCCTTCAATTAGCTGACTTCTTAAACTCTTCCACTCTCAACTTCTGTGTCTGTGGTGGTTTGAATACGAATGGCCTTCATAGGTTAGGGTGCTTGAATGTTTGGTTCTTAGCTTGTGGACTGTTGAGGAAGAATTAGGAGGTGTAACCTTGTTGGAGGAGGTGTGTCTTGGGGGGTGCTGAGCTTTGAGGTTTCCAAATCTCATGCCAGTCCCAGTCCCTCTGCTTCCTGTTTGTGGAACAGACTGCCCAGCCTTTGTTACTGCTCTACTCCAGTGCCATGCCTGCCTGCCTGCTGTCATGTTTCCCACCATAATGGAATGGATTAACCCTCTGAAACTGTAAGCAATCCAACAGTTACTAGTTGCTTTGGTCATGCTGTCACTTCATGGCAACAGAGTATCAGAAACGACGCAGCCTAATAGATATTTTCCACAACTCCTTTTCTTACATAGCATCTCTTATTTTCTTCTGTCTGCCTTCCTCCAGTCCTCTACTTCAACATCCCATCATTTCTGTTCCTTTTATAGGATTCGATAAAACTTGGAATGACTGTATATTTTCCTGTTTGTTTTTTATTCTTCTCATATCATCTCCATTCTGAAAGACCTAAGATCACTGCCTCTGTCCTGCATTTGTAGAGTCTCTAGTAGGTTATTTGTTTGAAAGCACACATTTCTTTAACGCCCCCCTTAGTAATGAGTATGTTTCTAAAACTAAATTAGAAAAGATAAATTTTCACAACCACATCTTTTACATTCTGACCATGTTTTAATGCTGAAATTCCTCATTATCAAGCTACAACTTCAAGGAGATGTTTTCCTAGCTTTTTAATAAAGAAGATTAAAAAAAACTTGAAAGATGTTCCTGATGTCAACACAAAAAACAAAGCTCTTATCTCCAAGGGAATAAAGTTTATTCTGGAGCCAAACCTGATTGACCATGGACAGAAAATCATAGCTCTTTGTATGTCATCCTATGTTCTGTGTTCCAACAAGGGAGCAGTTTCATGGAGTTTTAATAGTAATGCAATGAACAAAGTTAGAAATCAAGGCAATTTTCATTAATGAAAACATCAGAAAGGGTATAACAAAAAATTGAGAAATCTCTCTTATAAGCCTAATGTGCTATGTGATGACATTCTTAGCTTTGGGATTGGTGGCAGCTAGTGGTCTGTTAACGTTAATATATTACACAAGGTTTTTATTTATTAGTTATAGGATGTTAGTTCCTATACATATGTGGGAAGGGATTGGCTATTCTGGGGACTAACGCTAGTACCAATAAGATAATTAGGTTCTGGACCTACAACATTTCAACATTTTCACATCACTATAGCTAATCATTCTTGGTATATACAACCTCTTTTGAGGAATTCTCATTCACACTGGTATTCAACAATCGTTTTCAATTGGTTGAAGTGAAAGGTCATTCTGTATTTAATAAATAAAATTTAAGTAAAGCATTATGTTCTTTAAATATCTTTAAGTTAGTTTTTCCTAGAGCCTTGTGTAATCCTTGAAGACTAATGTTACTTTTTGACTACACTTTTTGTCCTGTACCATGAGTGAGCCTGTGCCCTCATCCTGAATCAAGTGGATTTTATGGCCAAGGGACTTTATATATTTCCTAGTTTTTATCCTTATAAAAGTGAAAGTGAAGATTGGAATGAATGAACTATTCATTTTTATTACATAGTTAATAGTTTCCAGAGCCAAGGAAGTCCAGCCCTTAGATCTTAGTTCTGAGCTAGCTTTTTTCTCCTTCAGCCTAGCTTAGTTCAAAGAAATGCATCCCTTAGTTTTGATGTAACAATCAAACTTCTGCAGATCTCTTTTACATACTTTGTTTTCTCCATAGAAAAAATATGAAGAGGTAGATTTATAGTGTCTGTTATAAGGCTTATTAAAAATTATCTCATGCAACTTTGTTGACAGAAGTGGATAATTTCTTATATTGGCACTTAACATCTTTGATTTGTATTAATTGACCTAGACAAATTTCTAGTTCACTAGAGATGATGCTTTTAAAATATGTTCTCATTTTGCTGCACAATGTTTTTCAAAAAGAATTTTTTTTCTTTAATTAAACAAATACAGGGAATTGCAGGCTCCTCTTAGTGAGATATGGACCATTTCTTGAGAATGCTTATTGTTGTGTAATTTGGAGAGTATTTTGCATTTTGCTTTTTGATACCTACTATTGTGGGGGTAATAATCTGACCATATGCAGTCATCTCCCTGGCCTCCACTTACCCTACTACATACTTTTCTGCCCTGTACTCCTACATTATCTGGGCCTAAGAAAGTGATTGACCAATTTGCCCAGTGCATGGCACTTAGGAAACTCTCAGTAATGCTTTTGAATTAATTAATGAATGAATGAATAAATCAGAAATAAGTAAGTGTTGAATCAGCATGCACAGGAATGAGTGAGCACTGCGTCCAAGGACTTCCTTCTATCCCTTTGGAGTACTGTGTGGGTGTGTGCAAGCCTTACCACTTTGAGGCTGAGCCAGGGATGCCTGGCATCTTAATTCCAGATGTGGACCCATGCTAGGTGAGGAAGTACAACCTTCACCAAAAAGGCAACCTTGGAGGAGATTTAGAAAATGTGCCTTTATAAGGTAGTTAAACTGAGACTGTGCCTGGCTTCAGGAATAGCTTTCCTTTCCACTTTAGAGAGTCTCTCAAACCCTCATGCATTCCATCCTCTCTGTCATCCAGAAGAAATCGTGTTGAATGCTTTCATTCTTCCACAGGCAAGATATTCGGTAGACAAAGTTGAGAACATTTCTTTTCAAATCATTATTTCCACAGCATAATAGACATGCTTCTAGAAGTTGTGTCTGTGTATGAAAGGATGCTGTAGCTTTCATGCTTCTCCACCTAAGCATCACAGATCTCCTGGAGAATCAAGATGCAGTCATGAGCAGTGAAAGTTTTCTCTGACATATAGACATGGATCACAGGGTCCCAGGGATGTAGCTCTGTATTAGAATGCTTTCCAAGCATAGGTAAGACTCTGAGTTCCAGGTGCAACACTGCCAAACAGAAAACAAACAAACAAATTCAAATGTACATTTCTATACTTGCAAAATCATCATTAACAAGAAAATCAATCCAGACTTGTTGGTACACGCCTATAATTCTTGCACTCAGGAGATAAGTGGTTTGTGAGTTGGAGGCATAAATAAAATGATAGAAAAAAGTTGGGGAGATGCCAGCTTGAGAAGTGGAGTTTCTGTTGGAATGGAATTTAGCTCAGTTCTCTTTCCATTTATCTCTCCCATCACTTCTCTAGATCTCTGGCCTTCAGCAGCTCCGTGGGGGTACAAACACTCCTCTCTTAGAGATGCAAAAATTCTCTAAGTGGTCCTAGTCTCAGAAAGTTATCCAATGATTCTCCATTTTCTCTTATTTCTTTCCTTTATTTCCCTCCCTGTCCTATCTCTTTCAAATAAAAGTAGTTAACTGCCATTTTACATGCTTAGATGTAGTCAGGTAAGAATGCAATACATGGACACAAATCTTTGGAATCACTCTTAGCTCCTTCTTGGATGGCCATGACCTTGTTCAACATGTTTCTCCTGACTTCAGATTCTTTACCCAGAAGATGGAGGGTATTTACTCTACTTCTTTGCCTACAAGGACTAAATAAATTAACACTTGCAAACTCCTAAATAATGCTTTATTTGGCTTAATGAATACTAGGTAATATTATACTTTTATTATTCTATATTGGATATTATGCTAAGAATTTTGGAAGCAATATCCCACTTAATTCTCAACATAACCCAAGGATTTGTAGACTTTATACTCATAGCTGGAAGGACTTGAAAGCTAATGAATTGAAATCAACAGGACACAGGGGTAGGAGTCCATATCAGCATAGGACCCTGGTTACCTAATGCCTGAGCAGTTGGCAGTAACCCTGTGCTACTTTCAACATTTTCCCAAAGCACTTTGTGTTGAGCACATTGGTTTAGTTGCTTGATAAGATGATTCTGTGATAGATACAAACAGATTTTTCATTGCATTTATAATTTTTGCTATAGTAATCCATAATTTTTGTTTAACATTTTTGTTCTTGACACCATTATGTTGTTGATTTGCTCTTAACGTGAAAATGCATATTGTTGAGTATCATAATTATGCAAATATTTGTGTCCCAAATTTTTGTATAATTGGTTCCAGGTTCTATAATGAGAATAATTAATAATAATATTTCTGCTTGAAAAGTTAAGAGGCAAATTTCCAATTTATTTCAAGTAGGTTGTCAAATACTCTAAATATTGATATTTTATGGCAAACAATAGTGGGTGGGTAAACTGTTATCCCCAAACAGAACATGACATATTACAAGTTTCTTACTCCTATATCGTTCTTCTCCCACAGATGACAAAGATGTACTTTAATTGTCAATTGTGATGAAGAGCTTTCAAGAAAATAACCTAATAGCTTCAGATCCTAGCTCATCAAACTGATAGCTTTATAAATACTGTTGGGGCCCTCCTTCTTGTGAGTTCAGCTGTTTTGTTACAGTTCAGATATGCAGAACAAAAGACCTAAGCTATTCATCATCTCTAGTTGTTGATGACTATAATTCATACATAAGTAGCTGCAAATTGTTCATGGTACAATTAACTCCTTTAACAAAATCCAGTTACCTGCCTGATGTAGGAAGACTGGCATTGTCTTGGCAAGTGTCCATAGTGCTTTATTCTAGTGGAAGCAATAAGTGGTGTGTAGACTTATGCTTCTCTCTGTTGACACTGAGCTTGAGGTAGGAGATGATAAACAAAGTCCAGGGATGACCCTGAGTTTATACAAGAGGACAGAAGCAGAAACATAAAAATAAAGGAAGAGAAAAAATATAGATAACAAATGGAATAAAGTACAAAAGCCACTCCATTTTGGCATTCTTTTTACCATATATGGCATATGTGTCTTATCAGGGTGGAGTTACTAAGGCTGGGAGTAACTAAGGCAGAGCATTTTCTTTCCTACTATATCTTCAATCCCCAGTATCACAATGAAAATTATAAAATCCATTCTGAGGGTAATTTCAGTAACCATTGTCACTTATGTCAGTCATCATGTTTTCATACAGTAAAACTGTCAGATGGAGGCACAGTAGCTGGTGGAGAAGTTCTTCCTGTGTATGCTACATTCAGTCTTGTTTGAGTTCCTAACTGTGGTACATCATTTACTACAAGGATGAAGTCACCTTGGGGTGATAATAATAAAGTATTACATAGATGATGATGAGTTTGTCAACCTTGTGTTTGTTTCCTAATCATTTCTTGTATTTGCTGTAATTTTCAGGTGCTCATTGTTTCAAATAGTTAAAAACTTAGCTATTCATTTACAGCTAAATTGGAGAATGGGCAGTCAATCAGAACAAGAGATGTGAATTTGATAGATGGCCAGCTTTGTGACTGGCTTGACTGGTTTTTAATTAGTAAAGCTGCTGAAACAGAGAAACTTTTGTTTCTGACCAACAAAATGTTGATAGATGGCTGTTTGGATAAATAATTTGTGAATATTTAGGTCAATTAAAATTAATCAAGAAACATTTGGGTGTCAAAACTGAAAACACTTACAATGCAATGAAGCTGTACAATGTAAGACTATTTTTTTTCTTTTTATTTGACTGGTTAGAAGAACTCAATCCAAAACTTGCTGACTTTCTGGGAAAATGTTCTCAAGAAAGCAAATAGTTCTGCCACCAAGTGCAGTAGTGGAGACATTGATGGTGATGACTGATGTTGATTGCAAATTCAGTAATGTGAACCCTAGTATTTTAATGTACAAACAGATGCTTGTCAATTGTAATTGTTAGCTATCAGGTTTATCCCCTTCAGACCTCTCACAGTTGCATTTGGGATCTGTAAGACAGAAAATAGTAGTTTGTGACTAAAAGAGATCTGTGAGGCATTGATTTTTAAAATATCACAGGTATCTTAAGAGTACAACATATATGAAAAATATGTGTATTTGAAACCTATATGTCAATAAGTATATATAAAAGACCAATGGGAATCCATAAAAGTTTGCCCAGACATGTCTTTTTAAAATTAGTGAAATTAATGTCAGTTCATTCTTCCACCCCTCTGCAAGGGATAAACCATGAAAGGGAACAAGAGAAAGTAACAGAACATGGGACATCAAAAAAATAGGAGTGACTATTTTGGAGAAGGACCAGAAAGAGAGAAGAGAGAGACTGAGGAGGAGAGTAAGGAATTATAAGATCAAGTATAATAGTAAATACAGGGATTGTCATAGTTAAATTTTACTAAAAAATAACTTAAAATCAATTGTTAAAAGAAATAAACTAAAATGTATAGTTTTCAGTATTGTGAACTAATAATTTAGTCCATACACTTAAGCGAATAATTTTAATTGAGTGATGATATTTTTAAATTTAAGTTTTATACACTATAGTTTTGAAAAGAGGGACAAATGTTAATTTCACTTTAACTAAATTGCTCTTCTTCGGCCACACATGCTTACAGATACTCACTTATGGGTAATCTTCAGTCCAATTACTATATGCTGCATGGTAACTACTGTTGATTAGACTTTAACTTTCTCTCCAAAATACATATGCTAGAATCCTGACTCCCCAAAATGGGGTTAGTTGCCTCATAACATCATTCCTGAGCTCCTCTACCTTGAAAAGAGATAGCCCACAAATCAAGATGTAGGCTGTGACCAGATGAATGCCCAATCCTCTTATGCTTTGATCTTGAATGTCAGAGCATCCTAATTTCCAAGAATTACATTTCTGTTGGTTTAAACTAGGTACCCACTCTATAGTATAATGTTACAGCAACAATTACAGATTACTGCAACAAATCTAGAAAGGTATGTGTATTTGCAAATATCCCATCTTTTAACTTTTTTTGTTATAATTAAAGATCTAGAGATGAGCTCACTCAGGATTTAGGATTTAGGTGGGTCATAAATCCATAGAAGAAAAGATGTACAAAGACAAAACATTGTGACCACAGATACTTCGAGTGATCCAGTCAGGGGAGGCTGTGATCTTGTGCAGCCAACAGAAGCTGGGTGAGACAAAGCAGGGTCCCCTGGGCCTTTGGCATGAGCACGACTTTTCTGGCACACTCATTTTGGATTTCTAACCTCTCATGTTTTGAAAGGGAGACAAGGCTCTCTGAAGATACCATATTTGCTAACTTTTGGGTGTTTGCCTCAGAAAATCAACAGGCCAGTATATACACAGTTCACTTCCTCTCTTTTGCTGCCACTGATCAAGAAATGACAAAGCAGTGTGGACAATGAAAATAGTGTGGTGCTTTCTTTACTTAGCTGTATTAGTGTGAGAGCAATGGCCTCAGCGAAACAAGGATTTATCTGTGGACATTTTGTGTAACACTGCATTTTACCATGGAGAGCATAACAGGGTTTTGAACTTTATATAATAGTATAATTTGACCAAATAATGACAATGGTCATTGAAGAAATTCAAAAAGCAACCTTTCTGTTTCCCCAGCACGTTTCTTTCTCCCGCTTGGACCAGGATTGGCCCTTTCTTCAGAGGGCAATAATTTGAAGTGATTCAGAGGAGGTTGTTAGCCCTCGGTCACACTCTCTGGATTTCTTGCTTTTTTCTAGGTCATTCTCCCTGAATTTGACCCCTTTGTCTGGCATTCTAAAGCCCCAGAAACTGACTATTATCACATTTAGAGTGTGTGACCTACCTGCAGCTCTAACAGTTCTACTGTAGTCTCTCAGGCATTGTTATCACTCATACTGTGACATTTTGAGCCCCAGAAAGCCCCTGTGCTAGCAAGGGTTAGCTACTACCATCTTCCCCATCAGCACCTTTTCCTGAGTGAGCTGTAATGTGAGAGAGCCGTTTACCTCTGAGCTAACTTGAATTTTATGTCTCGCAGCAACTAGTTTTTATATCCCAGCTACAATACGCAGCACATTTAGAGAGTAAAGCATGGTTCAGAGGTTAAAGCTCAGATTCAAAGCATCATAAAAAGGTGTACATGTGTTTTCCATGAACTCAATTATTCTTTCAGAATTTTCCAGAATTTTCAATTCTGTCTCAGTATCTAAGCTTTTAAAGGATGACACTATGGGTCAGCAATTTGTCCCTGAAATGTGTATTTAGGATATACACTAATTATGATCATTAATTTGATTTAACAGTTGCATTGTTTGATATCATTAGCATTTTTAGATGGTTTCATTTTCTCATAGCATCTACTTATTTCTCCTAAATGGAAGGAAGGTATTGTCATGCAGGGTAACCCCTTAGTTTGTCCTCATACATTTTAAATTTACTGTCCTATAAAGTCCCTCATTTAAAGTAGAGGAAGTAGAATGTATGATGATGCATGGGTATCAACAAATAGATTTTGAATGTCACTCACTGCTTTATTTTAGTTTCCTCCAAAGTCTGTAGAATGATGGAAAACAGCAGTGCATGGTGGCATATGCCTTTAATCCTAACACTCAGGAGGCTGATCAGTGGATCTCAGAGAGTTCTCGGCTAGCTAAGGCTGCATAATGAGGTGGAGATAAGATAAAGAAATGAAGATTTTTCCCCAAGCTCTGACTGAGAATGACCAATATTTGAGGAATAATGAATGAAAGTAAAAGAGACAGGAATTGCCTTTAATATGCTTTAAATGGAGAAATGCTCTCTTTACATTTCTAAAATTGAGGATTATGCCCTAATAAGTCATCAATATAGTATTTATCATTCATACTATAAAATTCCCTAATTTGGGGTACAACAGTCAATGATTTCTTTCTCTGTTTGCTAAGTCGTTAACCACCATCTCTGTCTAACTTCAAATGTTTGGCATCAGTCTAACAAGCAATCCTGTAGCCATTAACACTGTTCTTCTGACCTTCTCATAAGCACTATTGTACTTTCCAACTCAAATGGCTCTCCCTATGCTGAACATGGCATAGAAGTAGAACTATTTGGATTTTTCATCTAACATATCTAAATACTACTGTATTTTATCTTTCTTGTCTTCAAATGTTCTCTCATTTATTAAGAGGGTTGCAGATGAACAGATGAACAGTATAGGTTGATAGATGGTCCCACCCATTTGTGTGTGGAATCGTTCTGAGCCTCCTGGCATAGAAATAAGGAATGTTCCCCCAACGCCTCTTGCTGAAGGCTTGGTCCTTAATTAATGGATCCCATCACTGGACCAAGAGAGGTTCTCACATAGTAATAGATATTCCACAGACAGATTCCTAGTTTGTTGCCAATATTGCAAAGGAAAAAAAAGTGGAACTGTGAAAAAGCTGGACCTAGTTGGAAGAATTTATTCATTGGGGGTTGAACTTCCAAAGGTGTACCTCATTCCTTATTCCTCCTGTCTGTCTCATCTCACTTCTCCCTGACCAGCATCAGGCAAACAGCATCTACCTCATCATCCTACCTCTCTGGCATTCTCCTTTACCTGAAGCCTGCAGACATAGAGCTAGATACTGTTGGATTGAAACTTTTAAAACAGTGAGACAACATAAAACTTTCCACATTTTAAATTGCATCATCTGGATGTGTGTCACAGTGACAGAGAGGTAATTATACCAGGTCCAGGGTTTTGTATTTGATTTGGTGTTAAACACATTCCCCAGTCACTGGAAGGTACCCACAAGTTTCGCATAACTTTGCAGCCTCTCTCTCTAGGACTGGCTTCATTAAGGAAACCCTGGGCCCTACATAAAATTCAATTTATACTCACAATCAGATATTTTATAGGTTTTCTCCTTTGGGGTAGGCAAGATAGCTCAGCATGGGATTATTTACAGGCCTATTGCCTTGAATTTGATCCCCAATTTCCACAATATGGTGGGAGAGCCATAGTGTTATCCTCTGATGTCCACAAGCACTCCATAATGCATATACCAGCACTCACAAACAAACATATACAAACATACATGCATACATATATTGAATAAATAAGTAAATCTTTGTTTATTTGGCAATTTGGTGCTGGAGCTTGAACCCAGGACCTCATACTTGTTGAGCAGGTGCAGCGCCACACACATCTCTGAAACCTGAAATTTTGCATGCATAATTACTATTAATTAATTACTAATACTACCCAGTATTTTTAATACTTTTGAAAAACTAAGTGCCTTTGGTAAATACCAGATATTTGTAAAGTATCCAGGCAAATTGCATTGTCAACATTCATTGTAGACAATGAATCTTATGTATCTTCTTTTTTTCATATATATTAGTGAATGCCAGTTAAGTTGAATATATAATGTTGAATGTAGACAGTACATCAGTGGATTAGAGAGACATGAAGTTTATATCTAGCCTGGAAGGGGAAGATTTAGCAAGCCTCCAGTGTATGGAATTTTAAGGAGATTCAGAGTTCAGCTTTCCAAGGTACAATATAGAATAAGGTAAAGTTTGTGTAGCAGGTGATTTTGACAGACATTAAAGGAGTGATTGATAGAAAGTGGAAGAGAAAGAAAAAAGCCTGTCAAGAGAGGACCAGAACACTGACTGCATGTAATGTTGTCATTCCACAGTTTTTTAAGTGTGTACTGTGTAGAAAGGTTAAAAAACAATCAAACCTCCTTCTTTATCTTTCATAGTTTACTTTCAAATGGGGAAGAAAAATGCTACCTGAGTAATCATATAAGAAATAATGTCCAGTTGTCTTTAATGGATTGAAGACATTTATGATTAAAAACATCAAACGTTAAACTAGATTACCAAGGAAAACCTCTCTGAAGGAATGACTATAATTATGATCTGAAGGGGAAGCAAGAACATGTTTTCTAGATAAAATGCACAGAACATGCAAAGACACTGTGGTGTCATGGACAATTCAAGGATTCTGAAAAGATCTGCCCTGGGAGCTGGAGTGCACTGAGACAAGGTAAAGAAAGGCAAAAAGAAGAATGGAAGTTGGTGATGGTGAGTGAAGGAAGGGGCGAGCATTTGTTCATCTTACTACAAGATTTCCCAAGGTCACTGACTGTTGTTAAGCACTCCAGTTGACCACTACATATTTGTCCATCTTATTACAAGATTTCCCAAGGTCACTGGCTGATGTTGTTCAGAATTTCATTTGACCACTCCCATAAAACATGTTGGATTTGAAATCCATGTAGCACTGCACAAAATGGAAGCTTTCTATGTGAAGGCGGGGAGGCAGGGAATAATGAGTTCACTAGACCCAAGATAAATGAAAAATAGGTGTTTTATTATGGAACAACTTACACAGATAATAATAATAAAAACCACTGCAGCATTCCTGCTCCAGAGAATGCAGTCTCTGTCCTCCACATCAGATCCATGACCCGAGAGAGAGAGAGAGAGAGAGAGAGAGAGAGAGAGAGAGAGAGAGAGAGAGAGAGAGCCCATCTTGCTTCTGCTTCTCCAGTCACATCCTCACCTGAAGCTATGCCCAAAGGGGCATGGTCACTAACACCAATTCACTGCCAAGGCCAGAAGCCATTACATCTATGAGTCCATTCACCAATTCTTTCAAGAAGCGAACCTGTTTCCCTGGCTGTGCACACACCAGCAGCTGAACTACATGGTCTCATGTAGTAGTTGCCTTGATTCCAGCCATATGTACTCTCATTTTTTTCTCCTTTTACAAAGGAGGGTACTGAGGCATGGGAATAAACAAGGTTGACAGAGACAGGAAGCTGAATGGCTTGATTCCAGGCTACTTGACTTCTGTGTTTGTGATCCTGATCACCGTGCTTTCCTGCGCTTAGCCATTTCTTCTATTCATCTTCTGCAAAGAGAACATTTTGCTCAAGGTACTCAAACCAAGAAGATCTGGAATTTGGTGATAATAAAATAGCCAAATTCAATTTCCTGACAACTTACTGCTCACTAAGTTCCACTTACATCCCTGGACAAAGAAACCTCTATTTTGTTTCCTTGCCAGTAAGGGTCTGTGGTGAGGACTGAAGGGTTTAGGATTTAACATCACTACTCCTACTGTGTTGCTCAATTTCTGTTCAGGGATATGAATGTGAGATTGAAGATACTCATGGAGACAGGAAAAGTCTCTTACTAGATCTGTGCTGCTGGGCAGGGCTCAAAGTCCTTTCAAGGCTGAAGAGCCATTTCTCCTGGCTCCGTTTCATGAAGTCTCAAATGGCTCAAGTGAAAATCAAAAAATGTATGTCAAGTATCTGATGTTCAGGGACAAGGAGAGTTGTTGTATTTTCCTGAAGTTAGACATTTAGTCAGGTAATGTTCTAATAGCTTCACTTGAGTTTTTAAATTTTAATAATTTTTAATTATTAATCATCAATTAAGTGCGGTTACCAATAGTTTGCTATTAACCTATGAGGTAAAGTTGTTGAGCCTGTGAGTAGTAGTATATAGGCTTCTCTTGCTGTCTCCTGGCCTTGGCCCCTCAGAAAGTATTCTGCAGCTTACTAAATCCAATTCCACCAAGAAACCCAAGTCCTTTTATTTATTGTACATTTTAATTAAATATAATGACATCAATTCCCTTTATTCACTCTAACCCTTCCAAAATCCTCTCTCCATCTCCTTCCATGTCCAGCTCTCAAATTGGTAGCCTCTTTTTCTTTGATTATTATTATTTCATGCATACACATATGTACATACATATGTATGTGTGTGTAAGCATGCATGAATATATAAATATAACCTGCTATCTCCATTATTGTCATTTGTGTGTATATGGTTCCAACACAGACCACTTTGTATTGAATAACCAAGTAGGGAGTTCATCCCTGAGAGAAGCTAATTCTCCATCTCTCAGAAGTCATTAGTTGACTGTAGTTCTTTGACTAGGGGGTTCCTGGGAACCCCTAGCAGCACAACATTGTCCTGCTCTCACTTAGGCAGCCATTTCTAGGAGAGACTGTTTCATAGTGGACTTTCAATTCTAGCTCTTATACTCTCTCCATCCGATTTTCCATGATATTCCCAGAACCATAGACATAAAAACTATAATGTAAATTATCCACTGGGACTGGGCTGCCCATAATCCAGGGATCTCTGGACTGTTGAGTCCCGTTGTGGTTTTCTGAAGTGATCTCTATTCACTGTAGAGCCACATTGTTCTTTAGTAGCTCCCTTTATCTGTCAAAGAGCCATAAAGTATTTATTAATTTAAGCAGACCAAAATGGATATTAGTGACTACATCATCAATAACAACATTGTAACTATGCCTGTAGATGCCAGTCATACTGGGTGCTTGGAAGGGCAACTCACAAACTTTAAGAAGAAGGAACATTTTGTGATCTTAGAGATTTAGCAGTGAAAGTAATAACCTGACAGAATTTCATTGTCTGTTCATAGCTTTCCCAAAACTTATTTTTCTTTTTCAGAATGCATGACACAGCACTACTTCTTCTAACTGGTTATAGTTCTAAGTCATAACAGGGTTTACTTTGCATTTTTGGTTCTGAGTTTGAATATCACCTACTCTTGCCACCCTGATTAAAGTAGCTTTTCCCAGTGACTGTCTTTCTCCATGAGGTTTCCCATCACATCTCCCTTGATTATAATCTATAATTTTATCTGCTGTTTGGCCTGCTGCTTGTCAAGCCCACTTGTTCTACACGTTTATTGGATGAGAAAAATGGGACTGCATAAAGGCCAGAGTCACAGAGGAAAGCTACAACACCTGAAAAGCTTTTCTACCTTGAAATAAAGATGCATGATGAGCTCTGGGGTGCAGATACTTTCATTTCTAAAATAATGGGAAGATAATGGGAGAACAGGGAAGGAGAGTATTCAGGACTGCATTGCCTTCACTGTCATGGATAGGTAGATCAAAAGGATGTAGACACACACCACAAACAAGTGTCCTTTGTTCATGATGACTACTATCAAGTCATTGATTGTCAGAATAGATCCCTTGTGTATCTGAAAAGGGAAATGTATGAAATTGTTGTCCACTACCTTATTGGTTTTCATCTTCTTATCCCATTAATGCACAATAGAAATAACAATGGGGGCCCAGAAGGCTCCAGTGATCTATTGGAGGTGTCTGTTTTCCTCCTTGAGAGGAGCATCCTGAAATCCTAGGAATGGATTCTGATGGCCTTTCTGTCTTATTTGCCTTTTGGCTTCAATCTGTCTATTGCAAGAAATAGTTCCAAGTGAAATGTGAGTTCATTGCTGATAGCAACTCTGGTTTCCTTGTCCTGAAAGCCCAGCAACTCATTCATTGAACCATAGACAGAATGTGCTCAAAAAGAAAATCCTCATGCTAATTAAGTAGGTTTATTTCCCCATACATGTTTTTGAATTAAATTAAAATATTCTAGAATAGCAGTGGATATGTATCCGTTGCTTTTTTCTAACCAAAAGGCAAAGCTAGAAAACATTTGCATTTTGAATTAAAGTTTTAAAATGACTGAAATGTAGATCAATAGTCAAAGAGAGACACTTAGAGATGAGCAAATGTATTACATCAGCAGATCCTTTGAATTTGTTATTTTGAGTGTCATTGCCATTTCCTGATGGAAATTAAGCATCACAAATGTAACCTTCATTTGACCAGGTGGTCTCGATGCCTCTAAAATGAATGACAAATCCGGGAATATAAATTATAATTGTATCATAAACATCTTCCTCTTAACCTTGGCAGTCACATAAAGTAGTGCATTTTGAGCTTATTTTGAAGGTTAAGCAGGAAATCTTGTCCTGAATAATTAATGCATTGATGAAAACCCATATTGTTACTGTTAGCAGGTAAGTGATTTGGCTAATTGGCTCAATTGAAATTTTGCTAGCTATAAATTGTCTTTTGGCTGAAATTGTGTTTGTAGATAAATGGAAATTGGTGAGGTGTTTACCATCTTGTTCAGCCAGCTGTAGAGAGCTCTTGAAATAGATGTGGAGGATCATAGGAGCTGATCCTCCAAAGGCCTCCAAATATCCCAGTGATCTTCTCTAACTGCTTTGTAATGGCACCAGGGATTCTAAAGCTTAGGAATATGGCACCCTGTCCATAGAAAGGACATTGGTCCTTTATGTCTACCACTTCAGTTTCTCTTTAATGGTCCATCCCTTGAAAGCAGAACTAATAGCTAAATTGTCTGTGCTATTTTGCTTTTTAGAAAAATACTTTAGACTCTATTTCATTGTTTAGTCATTACAAAGACTATCTTAATCACCCTTTTACGTATTTTACAGATAAAATTGGTGGTGCATCTTAGAGACAGGATAGAGTTTCTCCAAACCATGGTAAAGCTAGGACTCCAAAGCTCAAATTTAGTCTTAAAGTCCTAGTGTCTATTTACTATACCACCTCATCATTGTCATTGCAAATGAGTTCCATTCAGAGACAAAATAATAGATCTTTACTAATGGATGTCTTCATCATTTTGAAAAGACTTTTGCAGGGGGAGGGACATGCAATTCTTTACTAATGGAGTATCCAATGTCTTCATGATTTTGAAAAGACTCTTGGAGTCGGGGGGGGGCATGCAAACATATTCACTTAAATACAGTGTCACTCCCATGGTGACTTTTCTAACATGTTGTAGTGTATGAAACATGTACTATATTCGTTTAATTCAGTCCGTTGGTTGAAAGGGTAGTACTCCTTCTACCATTGTGTTGTCTTCTTATTTTTAAGGCTAACAAGTCTTGTCGTTTATGAACTAATAGAAGATTAGCAACACAGTACTAATAGCTTTAAACATTAATTCTTAGAATCTATGTTGGTTTCATATAAATACCTTCTTTTTCTTTAAAGTTCCATTTTCTTGGGGCTGGAGAGATGGCTCATATTTTAAGAGTATCTACTGCTCTTCCAGAGGAGCTGAGTTTGGTTCATAGTACCCATGCCATGCAGCTTACCTGTAACTTACACTCCAGGGGATCAGATGTCCTCTTCTGTAATCCATGCTCACTGGTGCATGAGCACATGTGCAAACACATACTCTCACACAGAATGAATTTCTCAAAATTCTATTAAATTCTATTAGCTACGGCTAGCAAAATAGTTTAGACTTTTGAGAACTTAGATAGCATATTCAGGGAACTGGCTTTGATTTCTAATGCTGGAAAAAAAACATGTGCCCATTAAGACAGAATGTGTATAACCCATGTCTTTGAAGAGCAAACCCAGCTAATGGAATGGAAGGCTATACAGAGTGCTTCTTACCTGCCACCTAGGCCCATAGAAATCTCCATCAGGCCCAAATGTCTATGATAAGGAGAAGCAAAGAAAGGAAGCATTCTCCATAGTCAATCACAGCCTCTATTGTAGTGTCTGAGAGCCACATCTTGTTCTTCAGTATCCAAGCTAAGTCTTACTGCCCTGGCTAGGTTAACATATCCCATTACGGAGGAACTAAAGAATAACTTCCCTCCATCTCTTTCCATTTAGCTGGGTATTTGAACCCTACAACCATTTAAAACAAAACAGTAATTTCTTGATGTGCACACATACCTCCATGCCCTTGTACCCAGATGCATCATCTCCCTCAGACACAAAAGTGTAAGTATGGTATAGAATCTCTTCTCATTCTCCCTCTGAAAAACAAAAAGGAATTGTGAAATCTACATTTCTTTTGAAAAGCAGTGTCACTTCATCTGGTCTTGTCTGAGTGACTATTATGCATTCATCATCATTGTATAGACTCATAAGGATTAAGGAAGAAAACCAATGGAAACAATCTAGGATTAGAGATGATCAGTGGACCAGCTTGAAAGAGAAATGTAAGTGATAAGTAGCCAGGAAGCACCAGTTGAAAAGCTGATATACTATGAATAGTAAGAATTTAAAAGTAGCATGGATAATACAGTATGCAGAGGTATTCTGGTATCCTCCAAGATGGACCTCAATGATAATACCAAATACAGGGGATGGTGCCAAGAAGTACATACTGTGCACTCTCATGTTGAGAAACACTCCTTTTTTATTAGCAGTGTGTAGACCCTATTCATCATTGACAGGACTGAAAATGAAAGAACTTGGTGCGACTCCACCCAACAATATACATATATATGCATTTCTAATATCAGAACTTAATCGGGAAGGCATATAATTAAAATGAACCCCAAAATTCCCTTAAGATATGTACACATTCTCCCATTGGAGGATATCAAGTCATTTTCCCTCTAGAACAAAAAAATACTAGTAAGTATTATTACTTACTTTGAGCACAAAAGAAGGATGTAGCTTGGGTTTAGAGTCACTATATGTGAAACATTAGATATTTTTAAGAACCAAAAATGGTGAAAGAGTCTAGCTGCATGAAGCTAGTAACAATTGAAACAATAAAAAATCTAGATTGATCTCTCACTTCTAGCAGTGTACAGGGAACTTACCATAGATGCTGTATGGTGGATGTTATTGCCTAAACTATTTACAGGCCAGCATTCTATTGTGTGTCCTCTCTGAAACTCATGTTTTTCTTGCATAAGAGAAATGCTAACAATATCAACAGCTTATGTAAGAATCACTGTAGAGAAATGTCACTATATACATTTTCTTCCAATGATAGGACATGCTTTCTTGAAAAAACAAAAGACACCATGGGAAAAAATCTAAAGAAAGATATATCTTAACGGACAAAAAATTAGTAAGAGTAAACATGCACTCTAATGAAAGAAAGAGGCATAAAGTATTAATTCTCACAATTATGCGGTAAATGAAAAGGCAGCAGTGTGCACAGTATGCTATGAGAGCAATATGTAACCCATTCTGGGGTGCACAGTAGGCTCAGAGACGTGGCAGCTGAGCCAAGTCTTGACAGATGGCTGATAGTTAAAGAGGCCAACAGAACTGGCAAAGAGTTTTATGCAGCAGGCATAGCAAAGCCTGAAATTTCATGGATTTGCAATAGACATGGAAACATGCCATATATCAAGGTTGTCAAATATGAGATGGGGCATGGGAGGCTAAGAGGCTAGGGGAAAGGGTAAAGGTCCAATCATGGAAGGCCTTGTTTGACAGGCTAATGAGATTGAGTTAATCTGTTGGTGGCTGCTGATTTCAAAGGGTCTTAAGCAAGGGAGTAATATAAACCAAGTTTGCATATTTAAAATTGATTGCTGTGTGACCTCATTTCAGTGTATGCATTGGAGGTGCTAGGATGTCAGAGTCTGGAGAAAATGGTTAAGAGTATTATCTAATAGACTAGTTAGGAAAGAATGACATACTCACTAAAGATTGAGATGGTGGAAATGGAGGAGACATATTTATAAAACAATGATACAATAAAAATGTTCAGAAGTAATGGGTAGTTTGGATAAGGGTTAGGGGAGAATGAAATTGTGATGGCTTGCAAGTCTAATGTCTCAAATAATACAAATGAATGAGTAACTGAGTGTGGAAAAAAGCTAGGGTTTGAGAACAGGAGATGACAGATTTAATTGAAAAGATACTGACTTTTATCATTTCTCTTGCATATCTGAATACTTATGTGTATCAAAAGAGCCTTTACTAATAAGTTTGTGGGGGCCAAAAATGCAAACCCCATAACTTCAGGCAAACATGGCTATAAACTCACCTCATTTATAGATTATCCTCTTAGAAGGGTATGTGCAGATCAGACAACTGGGTATGTCACTGTATTGGCTCAACAGTATTGAAGGCTTACAGTAAGTAGAAACAAGAAAAAAGGTAGAATTCAAATGATGCCAATGGACTGAAAGAGGGAAGAACAGCATATCAAAAGCAGGCCAAGGGCACTCAGGCGAATGCCACTGTTGAAAGATCCCTTAAAGCAGAGGAAGAGGGAACAAGAGGAATAGGTCAGAAATAGGAGAGAGCCAAAATGCACAGTTCACAGGTATTGAAGGCATCCATTGAAATAGAAAAATCAGGTGAAGTAAGTATTGAAAAAATGCCCAAAAGATCTGGCAACATTCTGTTCAGTTTTTTTATCCAAGTGGTTGTGTGCCAAGAGCTGAGGTCAGTATCCAGATCCAGTGGCCTGAAGAGTCAGTGGGAGATGGAGAAATAGAAAAAGCAAAACCATAACTGAGGGAAAGAAGAAAAGAGAAGCATATAGCTGAATGGAAGAGAACCAGAGAGAACAACTGTTTTGCACAAGGTGGCAGAAGTTTCTATAATTTTTCATAGGCTAAAGACCAACTTTGAAGGTATAATTTTTATTCATTAGTACCATCCAAGCCAGTGCAATTCTCACTTGATTAAACTGGAATGAATAATATTTATTCAATGAATATATTAACCTTTTTTTTATTTGTGGTACTTACAAGTCAATCAAGAATGGAATTCATGGGGAGCTGTTCCTGGGCGGTCAAGGCTAGCATGAGATAGAGAGTAAGCTCCAGGCTATTAACAGGGATTAAGGTTCGTTCTTTTGGTTTGTTTGTTTTGACTCATTCTTAATGAAAGAATTTGGAATAAACTTGAAGGAAGATTGAAGACAATTGTATTAGAGTTTAAGATAAAAACAAGACCTAAATCTCAGCAACTGCCTAGATGAGGAACATGAAGAAGAGAAGACCATGAGATAGGGCATGAGGGAGGCTGGTGGCTTCAGAGAAAAAAATTGAAAAAGCCCCAAGGGTCTGGGAAAGTATGCTAAGGCTTTGACCAGTGCCCAAAAGAAGAAATAAAGAGGAGGAAAAAACTAAAACATACTTTTCTGAAGTGAGCAGGACACAAGGATATAAGATAGAACCTCTGCAAGGGTCCACAGTGATGATGCAATTCTGAGAACAATTGCATTATCATTTAGTTAAGGGATAATTATTCCTCCCATCTGCATAGCATGTCTTTTGGTGACTCAGATTTTCTGGGGACTTAAAATAGGGATGGATTCTTGACCAGCTGATTGACAGGCAAAGCTGGATTAGTTCTTAAAAGAGACAGGCAATAGATATATTTCATGTCTCCACCCAGGGCCAGTTGTATTCAATCTATTATATTAACAAGGAGGAAGTTTCTTTATGTTGCAGCCCTCAAGAAAGACCAGATATCCAGATATCTCCAGGTTTTCATCTTGTACATTTTTAAAAAACATTATAAAGAGGTTTATTTAGCTCATTTTCTGGAAGCCCAAGTTTGACAGATTGCTTCGAACACAGTCACTCTTATTGGTCAGGACTCTGCAGAGTGTGGATACCACAATGCAGCACACAGAAATAAAGTACTAGCAGGATCTCACTTCTTCTTCTTTATTTAAAAAAAATGTTTTTAATTGAAATAGAATTATATTACCTGCCCCCACTCCAAGGAGTAGCAAAGCTATTGTTTCCTTTCTAGTGTTACTAGGGATACAGGTGGTCAAATCTAAATTCAGTGTCTCAAGGGCTACTGTAATAAGAATCGCCTGGGCTATATTGTGAGGTCTCACAAAAAGAAAGAAATAGAAAAGGAAAAGGGGAGGGGGAGAGAGGGAAAAAGCAAAGAAAGGAGAAGCACAAAAGAGAATAAATCCAACTTTATTGCTGGATACTTCTGGAGAACACTAGCGACAGAATTATGTGGATACTCTAAAACCTGAGGAAGCCTTCAAAGAGGTCATTTGTGTGTGATCCAGATGAGGAGATCTGGGCCTAGAGTTTGATAGACTGTCTGCTCTTGACTCACTGCAGAGGCTCCACCACTGGTTCGCTTACAAACCTGTAGGAAGTGTGTTGTCCTTTATGATACGAGTGTGTCATTAAGGGCATGAAGTCTGGTGTTGTGCAATAAAGAAGCCTTTGTTAGATCCCCGGGAAACTCAGGCCTCCGGGATCCCAGCCCAGGACCTCGGTCACCCCAATCACCAGGCGGATTCGAAAACTTGCTGCAAACTGCATGAGGCTTCATTGTTGTTTAACGAGCTAACCCCATGTTAGCTCTTGTCTTTCACCCATGGCAGATGGCTAGCAAAGACAGCTCGAACTGTCTGCCGAGAGATATTGTAGGGCAGCATAAGGAGAGTGTCTAGGGGTACGCACAGGCTCAGGATTGGTGTGCCTCCGGGCTTGGAGGGCTTTTCCTGTGTTGATTGGCCATTTGGTTGTTATGGCCCATAGGCCTTCCCAGGGTGGTTGCTATGCTCTGCGTGTCATTGCTGTGCACTTGTTTGTAAAGCACACCCAGAGCCGTAAAGCATAGCGCCACAAGGTAAATTCTGATTGGTTCCTTGCCACGAGGCAGGCATCTGACTTCTAGTGACTAGGACAAGGTCATGGCAAGCACGTGTTACTGTCATGGCTGCCGAAAAGGGCAGCTGGTCCCTTCACCTTAACACAACTCAGTAGACTTTATTGGAGACAAGTATTAGTACAGAAAGGCTGCATCAACTCCACTCCCAATCTCGGTGTATCTGCTAAGCTTGTTGCTTTGTGATCACCTCATCTCACTGAGGAATACTTCCTTTCCTCTTCTACACAACTCCTATGTTATGGTATGTCCTGTATGTAGTTTTACATTCAAAAGAACTAATTAGTAAAATATTCTCTCTTATGTAAACCACCGAGGAGGAGCACATTTCCTCTACAAGCAATCATCTAAGGAATGTCCTTCCTGAGCTCTTTCAAGGGTCAGAAAACAACTGGTATTTTACAAAGGTTGAAATTTAGGAAGCCTTCCAAAATATTGAATTTTGTCCTGGTGTTTACAAATATGGCATAGTGTGGGGAAGTAAAATTAAGGCCTGTCAGGAGCTGAAAACAATTAGAGAATTTCTTGGGGTCCAAATGGTTCCTGTATCCAGGAGCTCTGGTCTGCATTGTATTGCAGATGCTAGCTGATTTGCTGTTGAATGGCATAACCTCCCCTAGTTTTGCATCTCAACAGAACTAAGCATTTGAATAGGCCTACCAGGGCAGAAGGCTAGGTCTATGTGAGGAGTAAGGACAGATGGTTACAAGGGATCTGCTGAGAGGGTCTAGGGAGAGGTTTGGGCAAATAGTCTCTGCTATCACCAGAGGACTTTAGAAAGCAGTCAGGAAGATGCTGAATAAAGGAGAGACTCCAGTTTTGCAGCATGGAGCTCTCTAAAGATGACAAGATGCCTGTATCTGGTCTTTACCATTGGGTTGCTAGGAATTTCCAAGTCCATGCTTCCCCACTCAGGCCAGACCTTTTGGCTTCAGTGGTTTGGGACTGAGACATGCCTGGCCACAACAAAGGTCACACTCCTCAGATTGCTGTATCTATCAACTTCTATCCAGAAACCTTAAAGAGAAACAACTGTTACAAGTGATTTGGAACCAATGTGTGACCATGTCCCATGAGACACTAGCATTAAGCTCCATGATGTTCATTTCATTTTCTTATTTTAACTAATGGTCTAGTCTTTAGAATATGAAATAAGGGCTCTCTTGGATGATTTATGAACTATCACAGTGTTTTGTTTTTTTTTTCAAGATTCCCAGGATTCTATGTCAATTCCCATCCAACCATAGACCACCCCTGTCCTTTGGAAGTATACATGGCCATTTCAGCTTTGTAGATTCTCCCTGGTTGCTCTTCTAGTTTTCTCAGCAGCCTTCTGGTATGCTTTAGTCATCATATGCTCTGTGGGACAGTAATGACTCTAGGGCAAGCATAAGTGACAGTTTATGTTTGCATCATCAGAGCATTAATCTTGTATGATTTGATCCATATGCTTTGTCCAGTGATGATAGCAATTAAACCTTCACAAGGATTCCTTCAGGGCATTACATTGGCTTGCTTCAGAATTCAAATACTGCTTCGTCTTTTTTTATTTCTAGTCAGCTTGTTCTTCTGATTGTGTTTCATTCCTTTCTTCTTGGCCCCCATCACCATCGTGGCTGTTGAAGATTCTCTGCATGCACAGTTATTGGGTGGCACACCATCTCTGACCTCCCTCTGGCAAGTTGATTCTACCTCTTAATCTCTACAGCACTTCAAGAATTGTAACAGAGAAATTTGTATTACACTCTGTGTGATTGCCCCTATTACTTATTAAGGTCTTATGTCTCCTTTGTTTTTAATGAACTTAATGAGTAAAAGGTCTTTTTATATTTGTTGCTATAATACCCTCATGTCCTCATGTTGTGGTGACCCCCGACCATAAAATTATTTTCATTGCTACTTCATAACTGTAATTTTGCTACTGTTATGAACCGTAATGTAAATATCTGATATAATATAATAATACTAATAATTGCATTAGTAATGTTCTTTCGTAGCAATTAACAGATATTTACTGATTAAAGTATTGTTTTTTAGTATGGTCAGACACCTCCTCTTATTTGCCTTATATTTTATGCATAGATATAACACATATAGACTTTGCAGACTGTAAGCTTCTTGGGAGAAGAGACCAGATCTTCCTCCTTTTTGGCTCTGTAACACCTAATTAATGTTTTCTGAATCTATACGGTTCAGAGTTTGTTACGTTGAGAGATTTTTTCCCGGGGAAACCTAGTGTTAGACCCCCAGAAAACTCAGTTATCCGGGGTCCCAGGCCACGTTCGCGGTCACCCCAATCACCAGGCGGATTCGAGAGCTTGATGCAAACTGCACGAGGCTTTATTGTAATTTAACAAACTAACCCCATGTTAGCTCGGGTCTTTCACCCACCCACCATGGCAGATGGCTAGCAAAAGACGGCTCCTAAGGGCCTCCCAAGAGATCTTATAGGACAGCGTAAGGGGATTGTCTAGGGGTATGCACAGGCTCACGATTGGTGTGCCTCCAGGCTTGGAGGGCTTGCCCTGTGTTGATTGGTCAACTGGTTGTTATGGCCCATAGGCCCTCCCAGGGTGGTTGCTATGCTCTCTACGTCATTGCTGTGCGCTTGTCCGTAAAGCACACCCAGAGTCATAAAGCATAGCACCACCAGCTAACTTCTGATTGGTTCCTTGCCATGAGACAGGCATCTGACCTCTAAGTGACCAAGGCAAGTTTATGGCAAGCACGTGTTCGGCTGTTATGGCTGCCGAAAGGGGAGCAGGTCCCTACACTAGCATACACATCTACTTACCTGAGTGAGGAAATCTATGGCAGATGAAAGCAATGTCTGCACCAGAGTCTAATTTGGTGAAAGTGAGTTTTAGCTGAGGTTACTAATAGAAGTATGAGTGAGGGGCTTCCCATAAGAGCAGGAATGACTATAAAGCAGCTATAATAACAGAAAGCCCACCCCAAACACAAGCAATGATTCTCAAAAGTTCCACCATTGGAACTCTCTGTGTATCTTTCAGGAGCTCAGTGTGTTCAAGAGATCCCTTAGCAGCTTGGGTTTCCTTGCCCAGCAGTTGCTTATAGCATCTGAAAAGGTGAGGGCAATGGAGTCTTTAAGAATCTTACAAGTTTTGTCTTTCCTAGGCCTGTAACATTTCTTTACTTCATGGGTGGTGCTGAGCCTCTCCCTTCCTCCTAGAGCACTGGTTCTCAACCTTCCTAATGCCATTTTAATACAGACCCTCATGTTGTGGTGACCCCCGACCATAAAATTATTTTCATTGCTACTTCATAACGGTAATTTTGCTATTGTGATGAACTATAATGTAAATATCTGATATGCATGAAATCTGATATAAACCCCTGTAAAAGGATAGTTCAGTGCACAACCAAAGGGGTTGTGCTCAACAGGTTGAGAACTGAACTAGAGGGAATGTTTTAAAGGAGGAAACTGCTACAACAAAAACTTTCCTTAGCCTGAGTATTAACTGTAAACAGATATGCCTACTTCAGCTACATTTGACTTTTAGATATACTATGGAGAAAGCATGTATATTTTATATTAAGTATTATAAATAATATGTATTTTTTGCATGTGTATATGGTGTTTATTTGCATGTTCTCAAGTGTATGTACACATATGTGTGAGTGTGGTGGTCTAATATGGACATTGAGTGTCTTCCTCAATTGGGATAGCTCTTCAGCTTATTCTTTGAAGTATGGGCTCTCATTTGAACCCAGAGCTTGGTGAGACTTCTAGACTAGCCAGCCAGCTTGCTCTAAGAATCTATATCTGCCTTCTGGATGCTGAGATTTCAGCCCATCTGCTGTAGAATAATCCTTGGTACACTGTGAAGATTTGTTGCTGTGATTGATTTAATATAGAACATGGCTGGTCATTAGCTAAACAGTATAAAGTTAGGCAGGAGAGCAAAATTGAGAATACTGGGAAGGAGGAGGGGAGGCAGGAGTGCCAGCCAGATACAGAGGGGAGGAGATGAACATGCCATGCTAACAAAGGCACCCTCACATGGAAGAGTATAAAATAAAGAATGTAGGTTAACTTAAAATGTAAGAGCTAGTTAGTAATAAGCCCGAGCTATTGGTCAAGCATTTGTAATTAATATTAAGACTCTGAGTGACTGTTTCAGAGCAGCTGTAGGACAAGGAAACTCAGACTACAACCTTTCACCATGACCAATAAATATTTACACTGATGTGGGGGAACCAAACTGAACAGAAATCTCTTTACAGTCTGATACATCATCCAAGCTGTCCTATACATATAATACATATTGTAAGCCGAGCAGTAGTGACAAATGCCTTAATTCCAGCCCTCGGGTGGCAGAGGCAGGTGTATCTCTGTGAGTTCGGAGATCAGCCTGGTCTATAAGAGCTAGTTCCAGGACAGCCTCCAAAGCCACAGAGAAACCCTGTCTCAAAAAACCAAAAAAAAAAAAAAAAAAAAAAATACATATAAAAATCTCTAATCTCTGCGATTCACAATTGTTACCTATAACATGAGGGAAATTTTAAGACTGACCCATATTCAACATGTCTCAGGTATGTGTACTCCTGTCTGGTTATTGCAGAGAATTTGGATGTAGTTACTGGCATTCTAGTTTGCACTGAGTACCTCAGACTATAAGGAAGTCTCTTCCAGGGATACCACCACACATGTATTTGATTGAATAATGGTTTTCTTAAATAAATATACCTGGCAATTATCCACTACCCTCAGCCCAGGACAAAAGCCTCAAACTGTCTCTAGTCATAAAACTTCAGGAAGACCACCTGGGAAATGAGTTTCTCCAGTTCCTGTAAGCTGACCCATTTCATGAGGGGCCACGAGCACAGTGTTCACAGTGTTCTGCAGTGGGGACCTTGCTACACACAGCATTTTCACAGGAAATGCAGGCAATCATGACTTGGTTTATGTGGAAGGCAACTTGCCCAAATCATCCCCGAAACCCAGGTTTTACATATTTCTTTCAACTACGATAAGTATGCTTCTCAATATGACAAGGCACAGAATTTTATTCTTTTCTAATGAAAGCAGTTAAAACTATTTCTAAGAATATAACATAACCAAACGTAACTATTGCTTTTATCTTAATCCAGTCATTCTGTTTCCTGATAAACAGTATCTTCTAATTTTAAGAAATAACTACCCACCCCTGAAATACAGTATTTGTGACATCTATAGTCCATGTGTATGTAAGAGAAAATCATGATCAATTTTTAAAATACTTCAAAGTTGATATATGGAGCAATACTCCTTGAGAACAAACAGATTTAATTGATGACCAGAATGTGTGCCATTCATGCTTCACAGCAAATTGCAGCCCAAATCCCTTGAGCTGTTAAATGTAAGACTGCAAAGCTCCTTGGTTTTCCTCTGTTTACAGCATATAGGGCTCCTTAAAAGTCTGTGCTGTCAATGCTAATATCCATTATAAAAATTTTAATTTACTCTAACCGTGACTGCATTTAGTAAGTGCTGTTACATACAGGAAGTAGAACTCTTACAATGATGGACTCCTTTCTCCCAGTTATTAAAGAAATCTGTTTTATCATGCTGATTCTTTTCAGCTTCCCATAATGTGTGGAATAACCAATGCAGCGGGTTCAATATAATGGGGAAGAGAGAGGAAGAAAACAACATGCAGAAAAATAGCCGGCTTTTAATGAGAATTCTTTAGGGCTTTGACCAAGCAGATCCAAAATAATTTCTCTTATGATAGTAGCAAAGGCAAATTACTCACAGCATTATACTGTTAAGGGCTGTCACTGTATTCCCACAGCTGTAATACTGCCTCTTATAGATGTGCTAGAATCAACTTTATAACTTTTGCTATTAGTTGCTAAGAAACAAATTATAATTGCAGTTCATATCCTTTCCTGTGTTAGACTCTTAATGCCCCATAGTAGCATTTATTTCCTTCAGAAGATTAAATCATCAACAAAGTAATTGTTTTAAATATAATTGACAAGGAAAGCACTTTTAGAAAGCAGGCCATGGTTGTGTTATATTTTATTCAGGCGGGGCTTGGGGTAGCAGTGCTATTACCTAATGGTGCTTCAATGGCTTAAAACTTTGGCAAATGTTTAATGGCTTCCTTTTCACACAGTTGTTTCTTAATTAAGAACTACTATCCCCATTTTTATGAATCATCTGCTTCTACAAGAAGCGATATTTAAGAGGACAGATTTTTCTGGGAAACTATTCAGAATCATGTGCTCATTCTGTCCTACATTACATGTGACTGTTTCAAGTTACTACATTTCCTCAAGACTTCAGTGTTATCTGGTGTGAAATAGCAGTAAAAATGTGCTGTGATCTGTCACCTAAGCAATAATTGGGATAATACACTTGAAATATATAACAGCCACCCAGGAAATGGTGATGCTTGTGTTCCTGTCAACTGGTAAGATTAGGGAAGAAATTCTAAAGATAATTTTAAACAACTTTATAAGGATAACTGGCTACAAGGATTGATTAACCATACATAGTTTCCACTTAATATACAATTAACTTTCAGAAAGATATATCAAAATCAGATACTGACCTGAGACATTTATTTATTTATTTATTTATTTATTTATTTATTTATTTATTTGAAAAGTTACCTGAGCACCATTGTTTGAAAATTTAAATACTTGCTGTTAAACGGGGTAAAGTAAAGGAGAAGGTCTTAATCACACAGATAGTAGTGACCACTGTCTTACTGAAGACAAAATATTCTTGTGTACCAGATTCACCCTCTGAGCAAATACTGCATCTAAAAATGAGATGAAGCTACACATCGTATGCATCCTCTGGGGAGCACCACTTATTGATAGAAAATTACTCAGAATATTTTATATGCTGTCATCAGCACCATGGTTCTCACTCTACAGTACTTTCCTAGTAATAGATGCTAGCCAGACTTTCTTTAGACCACCATCTCCCAAAATGACAGACTTATTAATTATGAAAGCTTGGCCTTGGCTTAGGCTTGTTCCCAACTAGAACTTATAACTTAAATTAACCAGTTTATATTAATCTATGTTCTGCCATGTGGCTTGTTACCTCTGCTCAGTAGCCTGAGTCTCACTTTCTGTGTGTCTTGCTGGCAAACTGTGCCTCTCTTTTTCTCTGAGTTCCTACTTTTGCCCAAAAGTCCTGTCTATCCTCTTCTGTCAAACTATTACCCATCCAGCTCTTTAATAAAACAATCAGAAGGTGCCTTGGCAGAAACACATCTCCACAGTATACAACAAACATTATCCCACAATAATTCCACCTTTATGTCTAAATAAAAAGGAAAATTTTAACTCTATCACAGTAAAAGTGTATACAATAAGAACAATTATCAGGTATTGGCTAATTAAGATGAAAGGTTTTAACCCTAACACAGTAAAACTGCGTACATTAAGCAATTATCAGGTAAGAATTGCATTCGCAATGGCCAGTCCATTAGTATTTGGCAAATTTGGATAACGTACTCTATTGTCTATCCTATGTTGGTGAGTTCAAAGTTTTATATCTAAGCCACATTCTATCATAACTTATATTACCATCCTAAAAATATCTTTATAGACCTTAAAACATTTTCTTAGACGAACAACTTCACCTTTTATGTCTCTCTACCTTATAAATTTTACACCTCTTTGTAACTTTCTCTTCTGAATTTGGTAACCAAGAAAACAGTATATTTATCTAGTCTTCAACCCCCAACAGAGTTCAGAGAAGGATAAAATATTACCTGAGTAAATGGAAAGTACAGAGCAAAAATGTGCAAAACTATAGCAATGACAGAGACAGTTGAATGCCTGGACAGTCACTCAACATTCCCCTCCAATGTTGGGGCATCCATGTTCAGCCTACAGGCTTATAATATCTGACAGACTTTTCTGTGAAGACAGCATGTCTGTTTTCTGTAGATGACATAGAGATCTTGTAAGTGAGGCATGCTCTCTTGTCCCCTTCACTATCTTGGAAGATGCAGTTACATCCTGGTGACTTCTTTCACTTAATGTTTCTTTTTTACCTCTATTGAGGAACAAGTTTGTATTTCTTGGATGCCTTTAATACATACTCATGTCATTTAAATTTTATGCTTGCATGGGTTAAAAACTTTGCCACTTTTCATGTATATAATAACACGCTCTCATTCTCTGAGAAAGGAAGCTGAGAAACCATGTGTTATAGAAAAATAATCTTCAGAATCCTTAGATTTATCATTATAAATCTTAGGTGACATAAATTCTCTGAGAATTATAATTACCTCTCACAATTCCAAACCCAAGTTAAGTCAAATGTTTTGATCTACAAATAAATGCTAATAGAGTACATTGTAATGTGAAAGGAACTCTGGGAAATCCAGGGTGAAATTAGATATGATTCTGCTAAAATCTCAAATGAATGGAAAGGGTAGAAATAAAAAAATTACATATTATTGGGGTTTTTTTTGTCGTTGTTTTGTTTTATTTTTTACTCTTTGGAGGCATGGCATCCAGCTCACAAATAAATACACAGAGACTTATTCTTACTTATGAATGCCCAGCCTTAGTCTGGCTTGTTTCTAGCCAGATTTTCTAAGTTAAATCATCCCATTTCTCTTTAGCTACATTGTGCCTCTGGGCTTTCTACCTTTCTTTATTCTATATATCTTCCTTTCCTTCTTACTCCAGGAGTGGCTATGTGGCTGGGTGGCTGACCCTGGCTACTTCCTCTCCTCCTTTTCTCACTCCTTTCTCTCTCTCTCTCTCTCTCTCTCTCTCTCTCTCTCTCTCTCTCTCTTAAATTTCTTCTTCTATTTATTCTTTCTGCCTGGCAGCCTCACCTTTCCCTCTCTCCTGTCTTGCTATTGGCCATTCAACTCTTTATTACACCAATCAATTGTTTTAGGCAAACAAAGTAACACAGCTTTACAGAGTCAAACAATTGCAACATAAAAGAATGCAACACATCATTACATCATTAAACAAATATTCCACAGCATAAATATAACACATGTTAAATTAATATTCAACAACAAGCTTAGATTCAAATGAAAAGGCAAGAATATGCCAGAAGACAAACTGAAATAATACATCTGTCAGAAATCAGAACTAGGGATAAAGGTGTTCTAATCTTAGTTTCATAAAATGTAAATGTTATGCTCAATGAATATGACTTATATTTCTTCTTAATAATCTTAATTCAAATTCCTCCCTTTGAAATTATAATAATCTGTTATCTTTCTCACATCACCAGTAGCTAATTAAATATACAACATATATTACAGGATAGAAAATGAAATGGGAGTGGCAATAGTAGTATGCTAAGAATCAGATGGTTATAAGTTATAAACTAAAGATAGGTGACATGGGGGCTAAGACACTTAGAGTTCTCTATTAACCTTTTGAGGATGTCTTCTGTGAAGCATCTTTTCACCATGTTCCCAGTGGCAATAAAGTGTGGCAAATCCAAACCTGTAGTAGATTCCTGCCTTCTGATTGCGTTTCTTTCATTTTAATGGAAAGGAATAGACAGTTTCCAAAAAAAAAAAAAAAAAAAAAGCCTCTTGCCTTTCTTTCTAACAAAAAGTCAGTGTAAATCTCAACATCCTGGCTGTTTCTCTAAGAAGTTAGAATATACCACTGCGCAGACAGGAGGCCAGGTGCCATGATTTCCTTTGGGGATCAAAAGCCAGTAACATTTCACTTTGAAAATCTTGTTAGTGCTCATTCCCTGTGGCTTCCAGGCTAAGCTACTACTTTTCTTTATCCCCTGCTTTATAATGCATAATAAAAAAGAGAGGAAGAATGCATGTGTCCCAGAGTCCTGTGGTGAAGAAGGCAACTAGATGCTTAAGAAGTGCTTTCAAGGGGATCCATGCTTAAGGCTGAAGAGTGGCTTAGAAACAAGCAATTCTCTTGACTGTCTTGACCTGAATCATCTATTTACTTTGCACTGTGAGGGAACCTACGGAAATCAGCATCTCATTTCCCTAACTTCAAACATTAGGAGGATAGGAGCCTTAGAAGCAAATCTTGAAGGAGATCACAGATGCCAGTATGGTCCTATTGCTGTTATTAGTGCTTCTGGCCTCTTCCCATCACATGCATTATTATTTCACATTGGTGTTCCCCCTACCACTGTACAGTGTCTAGGAGCTGGAAGTAATGAGAAGAGAAATTATGAACCAAAGGAAAGAGTCAGAAGCATCCTTTCACCAAACACTAACTGTGACTTTTCTCTCAGCATGGTCAAGGCTTTTAAAAGAAGACAAAAACCTGCTTTCTCCACATTAAATGAAATCATTATTTTATTGCTGTGATACTTGCATTATGTAGAAAAATCTCCAACAAATCAGCCTCCCTTGTTATAAAACAGCATTTGAAGCCAAGATAGGACTTGTCACTTAGAAAAAAAAGGCTATTATTTGCCTTTTGAAATATTATTTGATCATTACAAGGCAATTGCTACTCTCTCTAATCCACTAGGCTGACGTTATGAAACACTTATGAAAATTCTGTTCTTGCCCAGTTTATTCCATGATTTTTGTTGCTTCCTTTTCAATTTGTAATATTTGCAATAAAGGTGTTATGCATGATTTCTCAGGAAAGATCAACATACTCCTCTTAACTGGTTGTCTGGGTGTATGATTTTCAGAGTCAACTATCATGATCTCGAAATTTAGATTGTACAGATTGATTACTTTCCTTATAATGCCTGCTGAAAATTCTGCATATAGCCATTTTTAAAAACTGAAGTAACAGTAGACACTATTGATTTTTATTCTTTTAGTAGTTAGGAAATCTCACATCAGAAGGAAAGGCCCTCTGAAAGTATAGGTTGGGAGGATGGGATTAACAGCAATAGAGACAAGGGAATATTGTATTGAGCCACAGCTATGTGCTCTTATTTACAGTATTTGTTATTATGAAGACACTTTAATAGCCATGCTGGGCAACACAATGTGCACCAATCCATTGTTCCCATCACTGTTAAAATTAATTTGATATATTTTATATACATCTTATCTAAGAATACACTCTCTAGGAGCCATGTAAGTACCTATTAATCAGATGAGGAGTCCAAATTTTGTAAAGATTAAAATCTTTGCTTGAAGTCATACAGCTAAGAAGTGGTAGAACTGATCCTCACCACAACCCCTACTGCATAATCCTAAACACATAAGTGTAGGCTGAGAGAAAAGACAGCATTCTTGGTGTTGGGTTGATGCTGAAAAATGTCAATCTAGAAATAAACAAAGTGATTTACATTTCATGCCACACGTTGCCCTTAGTTTCCACCCTGTATAAGAAGTGTCTTTAAAAGTTGAAGGGGGCAGTGTATTTTTGTAATCATAGCTCTGGAGAGGGTGACACAGGGTAGATGCTGACCTGAAAGCCTAGATGAATTCAGATCCAAAACAGTGAGAGACACTGTCTCAAAAAACAAAGTTAATGACTCCTAGGGAATGATACCCAAGATTAACCTCTGGCTTCCACAGGTGGACACCCAAGTATGTACATACATATGCATATACATATACACATACATATGCATATACACATACACATACATATACATACATATATCAGATTCAAAGTGTCTATGTGCTTTGTTTTTCAGCCTGGTACAGTTACTATTGTATGCTCCTGATGGAATCTCCCATGGTAGATTCTAGATGGACCTTTTCACCAGACAGAATAACATATAATGCAGATTGACAAAGACAGGAAAGCTAGGTTACCATTTAAACAAACTCTTCATCTCCTTGGGAACAAAAGATACAGTTTATAGCAGACTACTTCCTGTGGTCTTTGTACAGCAGTAAGAACAGGGCATTGTACCTCCCTGCATTTCACTCTCCTTTACTGAAGAATGAGAAAAAATAAATAACTTGATTCATTTTAAGATCCTTCTAAGTGTGATATACCATTAATACGTGTGACCTAATTAAAATAACTCATTTCAGGCTAAATCATACTGAATCAACGTGTCAAATTAATATGATGTCATGGGAAATATGACCTGACCCCTGGAGAACTGAGAAGTATTTTCATGAAGGAAATTGAATCCAGGCAGGGAGAGACAGGCTGAGTTGGATCTACCATGACCTAGAAGGAGCAGAGCTTTGGTGACAAATGCCCTTGGATAAAAATCCCAGTCCTACTTAGTATGTAACAGTGATCTTATTTTGAGCAAGTCATTCAACTTTTCTCACACTTGACCTCATCGGGTAGGACTGAGAGTTCAATAGCTTGGCTCAGACAAATTTTCATAAAGCTTTGGTTCCCTTTCTGCAGTGCACAGGAATACAGGCTTGAGGATAGCAGTTTTTGATTTGTTTTCCCAAAAAGTTCTTTCTTATTAAATATTTGAATGTTTAAACTTGAGGGATTCCTGCTTGGACATTCTCTAGTGTCTTAACTTCCTTAGCACAAGTTCACAAGTTACCCTAAACCTCTAATATTATTTATTCATCATCTGTATACAACTGTTGACATATATATATATGTATATATTGTAAAATTTCAGTAGTATGCTAATAGATATTCTCTAGAGAATCAATAAGACATGTTTTTTATCTTGAGAGGATGATTTATCCTCTCATAAATCCTCGATTTATGAGAAATCGGCTCATATAGTCATAGAGGTGGCAAAATCAAACAATATTTGCCTAAAAGCCTTGGGAAGTGCTAGCATGGTGATGCATATAAAGCTAAGGCATGGCAATAGCAAGTTCAAGGCTTGCATGGGCTACAGAGAAAATTCAGGTCTACCTTGAAGCAATTTAATGAGACTTTTCTCAAATTTTAAAAGTGAAGCCAGAGACTGGTGAGCTGACTCAGCGGGTAAAGGCAGGCCACTGACCCTGGCAACTTGAGTTCAGTCCCCGGTAACCCACATGGAAGGAGAGAATGGACTCCTACAAGGTGTACTCTGACCTTTACATGCAAACCATTGCACATGGATATGTGCACATAAATACAGGCCCACTCACCCCACCCCCACCCACAACACAAAAACACACACTTGCATCACACACCCCAAAAAACAGGTCTAAAAGACAAAACAAAATAACCACGTTGCTGTGTTGAAACCACAGTTTGTGTTGGAATAGTTCAGAGTCAGGAGGGACCTTGATGTTGAGTGGTCAGCAAAGCTTCTCTGAAAGCAGACACGTACTGCAGAGCCTGTGTACTGCCTCAGCCGCTGGCCCTGCTGTTGAGGGGGATGGCTCAGTTTAGACCTAAAAGACAAGGAGTGATTCTTAGTTATCACCACTACTTCTGGCTTGCCTGAAATAATGAGCACCATTGGTAATTATCAAAACTTAGTCTACATCTTTTTTAAGAACCTTAATCATTTTCAGAGGGGGGGAAAAAAAAAAAACAGGGTTTACTAAAGTCAAGAGCAGCATGACCTCAAAAAGAAAGTGCTTTTTGCCTGAGGTTTCCAGTGCTTAAGAATTGTTAGATGTGTTTTTGTGGACCGCAGTGAGGTGTGCAGTGTGTGAGGTCGACAAGGGCAGATTTCCAGGAGAGTAAAACCTAGTGTCAGTCTCAAGGCCAGAAATGAAATACTAACCTTGAATATAATGAGTGACCTCAGTAATTCATTCAAATGATTTTATTTTGTACTTGAACAATTTTCTTAATACTCAGACATGAGAAAAATCACTATCAGAAGTTAATATAATAGACTCATGATAAAATGACTGTGTGGTTTGAACTTGACAACTAATAAGAATAGGGCAAATTTGAAGACATGTTAAGAAAATCAAATACTGGATTTTAAAATAGAAATGCGAATCAAGGGAAGGGTAATGGAAAATGTCATATGAGCAGAATTATTTTAGCTCAGGAAATTGAGGAAACATCCAGTTGTCCCAAGCATGGTGGCATGACTTCTGCAAAAGCAATGGTTTGTACGTGATCAGAGTCTGACCTTATTTTGAGATAATCCAGGCACGTAAGAATTCTGTGATATCTCAGTTACAAGTGCCACCGTCAGTTTCCTTCACTTCAAATTCAGCTTCTGGATCCCCCAACTCTTTTGCACAGCAAGTCACTCACCTTCTCTGTGTCCCTTTTCCTCCCAGGTGACATGGGAGTGATATGCAGCATCCTTGATGAGCTTCTAAGTCAGTAGTGCACAGAGAGAGCATGCTCATCATGGTACTGTGCATTGTAAATAATTACACACCATAGAGTACTAACAGCAACTACTACAACCCAGATAGCTAGTGCGTACCAGGATTCACTTTGCTCAGACACTAGTATAAATAGTTTATAGTGTTAGATTTCTTAATCCTGACATAAATGTATGTGGTCTCCAGGGATTTTTCATGTGATAGATGAAAATGCAGCAGAGAGCAGTTAAGTGTTTAGCCAAGGTTACACAGCTTCTTAGTGGGAAGCTAAAATCTGAAGCCTGCTAGCATAGCTTTTATCCTAACATTCTACTGTTTTATATGCTACTACTGCTCACTGCTTATAAAACAAGAACCCCAACCACTAACTCAAACTATTAAGAAGCAATACAACGATCAATGCATAGTCATTGTTAGGTGTTCAGCAGGGTTTAGCCCACTCTCAGGTCCTGCAATTCTATCCTTGGATTCCGTTTCTTCCCACCCTGGCTTTGAGTGGGCTGTGCTTATGGTTTTGGTGTTCCTTTGCTCAAGACACCAGAAGGAGGAATGTGAAGTGATGTAGGCTCTCAGTCTCTCAGTTAAATATAGTTGACTTCTCTTCCACTGTTAAAACAGCACCTACTCAAAAGTTAAAAAAAAATAAAAGAATAAAAGTCTGCAATCCCTTCTTTTCTCACTTGTATATTCCTTACTGTGCATGCCTATTTCTCTAGGGCAACACTATTCTAATGGTACCTGACACAACCATGTTTTTTTTTTTTAATTTTTACTTCTAAACAATTCTTAGTATCTGCCATGCCTTCCACACTGGGGAAGATTGAGGTAAGAGTTCTCTTCCCTGGAGACACTGGCAAGCATCCCTAATGAAGTTCAATCACTGGCAGGAAACAAATTGGTTAGAGAGAAGCTTATGTTTCTTTCTCTCTTTCAGACCCTGCATGGCTTCTAAATGTGATCTTAGAGCATAAGGTATAGTGGGTCAAACTGCAAGAGAGGTTTTTGGAATGAAAAAGCCACTCTAGGGAAATGGCTTTTTACAATCTGAATTGTCTTCTGTATCCTTTGTCCTCCTATGGCTGGTACCCACTCATTTCACTACAGGAGATTATAAGGAATTATCTAACCCCATATGACCTCATGCTAAAATGATAAAATGGAATATGGGAATATAAATTATTGATTTTTAAAATGCCAAGGTGTCTATTTACAATATCTTTCTCTAGGTAAGGCCCTCAAAACCACAAGTTGAAAATATCTACAAAAGAAAGCTCTGTAATAGGGTACTTGTAACAAAGTTACCAGCCTTATTCACTATAGTTTTTCAGAGAATGTACTCTCTTGACATTTTTTTCCCAATTAAATTATAATCTTTTACAAAACTGCATTCTGAAGGCCAATTTGAAAGACTGCTTCTCGAAGGCTCTAAAATATAGTCCTAAGAATGCTAACCTCAAAACAGAGTCATCATCCTACTCAAGTTTCCAAAGAGCTCTGTTAGAACCACCTGCTCCTTCACATAGTTCTGAAGCCTGCCTATCATTCCCAGGTGCAGAAGGAGTAACAGCCTCTGTTCTTGATGAAACCTTTCTTTTTAAATATATGACATTCAGAGACATGGGATTCTGCAGTTACACACACCAAGCTTCTGAGAGATACAAAATGATAGGAGGGAAACACTATGGCTCTACTATTATTTCTTCTGTTAAGGTTTCTTCCAATTCATAACCAGTGGGCTATTCAATACATATGATATTGAATCTATTTAGTATCATTGGTACCCAAAACTCCAGATCAGCCAACAGAGGCTCAGTATATTAGATCCCTATCTATTGCCTGACTATGTAGGGTTCAACTTTTGCCTTAATTATTAGCTTTATGCTCTAGACAGGTTCTTCATTCAGAATCTGTTTCCTTATCTATAAATTGGTAACACATGAGTAAGTTAAAAGTATTAAAGATATGGCTCATAAGAAGGGCATAGTTCTGTTTATGTATATTATTATTATTATTATTATTATTATAGTTATTGTATCCCAATAGCTATTGACTTGCAGCCTGAGAAGGCAGCCTAACTTTGTTGCCCAAGTGGTTGCACCTCATAAATTCCTTTCCAACAGAAATTAATGGGATTCCAAAGAACACTGTAGGAAGGTAAATAAAATGTAATTAAACTATAAAAGAACTGGAAAGGTTTAGATCTGGTTCCAAGATAAAGAGCCTGAAGATTGCATGTTTTCAGTCTTAGCTTACATTCTGTCTCTACCATTCTATGCTCTTTGGTCACATTGTAGTTTCCAAATGAGGTAACTCTTCCTTTGAAAAGGTGCAGTCAATATTGTAATGATTAAAATATTAGTAGCAATTGCTCTTTAATGGTTTGTATTTACTATATGCCACATTGCACAATTTGAAAGTATAATTTTAGTTTATATAATCAGAAAAAAATCATTGTATCTCTTAAAAACAAGAAAAACAAGGTTACGTCAAATGAAGTAATTTCTCTGAAGTTACATAGCATGTGACAAAGGTAAGCCAAACCTACTCTTAGCCAATTCTAACTTTCTAAATGCTCTTTCTCCCTATTTGGGTGTGGTGATTTGAATGAGAATGGCTCCCATAAGGTCATGTGCTTGAACACTTGGTCCCCAAATGGTGGAACTGTTTCACGGTCTTTGTTGGGGAAAGTGTACCACTGAGGGCAGGCTTTTAAGATTCATTCCCCCCCCCTCTCTCTCTCTCTCTCTCTCTCTCTCTCTCTCTCTCTCTGTGTGTGTGTGTGTGTGTGTGTGTGTGTCTCAATTTTCAAATCAAGATATAATTTCTCAGCTATACTTGTCACATTTTTTTTTTGCTGCAAAATCATGTACTCTAACCCTCTGAAACGGTCAGCCCCTAATTAAACGCTTTTTTTTTATAAGTTACCTTGGTCATAGTATTTTACCACAGCAACAGAAAAGTGATGAAGACATTGGGCCAGGCTTCTTCTTCATCCATACTTGGGGCCATCAAAATGAATTAATTATGTGAAAGCCAACTGAAGAGAGATGCACTGAAGTGTAATATATCTCTAGAGATCAACAGAGCGACCTCCCTGCCTTCGTGATGTGAATGACCCAGCCATCTAGGACAGATGCTTCTATATTTTATTTCTTGCAAGATCTTGGGGATAGTTATTTCACGACTTCTTCCCAGGGTAGGGTAGCAGAGGCAGTCAAGCACAGCAAAGTAAGAGCATGAGTGGGCAGATGTGCTCCGCATGACTCAAACCCCAGCAGACCAGCTTTCTGTGAAACGTTCTACTTGAGAACTTTCTGTTTAACAGACCCGTCAAACGAGCCACCAAGTTAAGTGGAGGAAAGTCACTTTGCTTCTTGTGATGTCAGATAGCTGTGTCCAGTGATTTTAGCAGCACAGCTTTCTTGTCATTGCTTAGAGAATAGTGGTTACAGGCTTAGGACTGAGCTGACTTTTCCGTTACCCACAACTTTGCTTCTGTCACCAGAAATGGGAATTCACTTTTTTTTCTGCAAATCACGCATATTAAATAGATAAATATTGGAAAACCAGCATCTGTTCTCACCCATTTGCAGAATAGTAAGTGTTATGCTTTTGTTTAGGTAAGATTTAAGTGAGGTTGGATATGATTGCATATCTCACACACATCTTCCCTGCTAGTCTGTAAACTCTGTGTCACCAGTTTAATTTCCAGTATTTAAATGAATACTGAAAGAAGAAAAAGAGACAAAACAGGAATTCCCACAAACCCCAATTTCCTCAAGAATGGGCCCTTCAACTTCCAGTAAGGTTAATAAAATGAGGTTTATCACATGAATCACGGGGTTGTCATAAAGAATTAGGCAAATGGTGGTGGATTTTGTTCTTTATTTTATCATTTAACTAAAAGAAACGGCGTCTATAAATAAAAAATTGAAGTTTATATGAATGAGTAACCATTTAAGTAATACAAACCTGGTAGACTTCATTCTCACGCTGCTATAATAAATTAACCTCAGTCTGCTGACTTGAAAATGATAGATATTTGCTTTTTTATGGTTCTGGAAGCTAGATCTTCAAAACATAATAGGGATGCATTACTTCTGACTAATGAGTAGCAAAAGCATGCAGCATGAGAACACAATGTTATTTATTTTTTTAATATATAAGTGTTTTGTCTTCTTTTATACACTTGTTTGCTATGCCACCATAACAAAGAAACCTAAGTTTGCTGTCCTGAAATCAACAGACATTTGTTCCATTACATCTCTTGAAGCTAGATGTCCAAAACTTAGAAGACACACATTCTTTCTGCATTCTCAAGGGAAAAATATGTCCCCTGAGCTCTTTGTACCAAGGAGTGGCTACCAATGCTGTCATGAGCTGTGGCCATTTCATTTCTAGTTCTTTCTGTATTTATGTGCCTTCACTTCTGTGTGTCTGTCAAATATCACCAGCTTCACTCTTAAGACATGTGCCAACTATAGGACATACTAAGCTAATTCATAATGAATTTGTTCTTTCAACATCTTTAGTCATTTCTGTAAAGGTCCCCTTTTTCCACACTGTCCCACCAGTTTTAACTAAGGTTTATAGACATATCTTTTAAAAACACTATTTTTCTTTAATATACAAGTGTTTTGTATATATGTGTGTATATATATTATATATACATTATACATACATATGTATATGTATGTATAATGTGTGTACCTGGTGCCTATAGAGGCTAAAGGGTGTTGGAATCCCTAGAAATGCAGTTACAGATGATTGTGAGCAATTGTGTGGGGGTTGGCAACCAAACTACAGTTAAGTACCTTTAACCACTGAGTCATCCCTCTAGTTCCCATAGGTTTTATTTTATTTGTTTTCTTGTTTATTTATTTTCGTTTTGTTTTTAAACCTAATTCTTTACTGATTCTCTGGAAATTTCACATCATGTACCCCAAATCTGTTCACATCCCAGTCCCTCCATATCTGCCCCTCACACCTGCAGAATACCCCCAAAAGTTTAATTAAAAACAAATCAAACAAAAAACCCACACTGCTCCTCCATCTTTCCAACAACTCTTTATTCATCTAGTGTCACACAGTATACCCCTTTTGTCAAATCAGCCCTAACCACAAAATATTCATTGCAATGAGTCATTGGGCTGATTCAAGGCCTCTGGTTTTTGATACACCATCATCATGGGGCCCTCATCAAAACTACTCTCAGATATCCTGTTGTTGTCAAGTCATGGAGATCCATGAATGATAATCATAGTTATCATTCCACAGGACCAGTTACTTCAGGAGTGGGGGAGCAGTGCCAGCTCTCCTGCTGCAGTGTCCAGTGGGGGGGTAGAGCCAGCTATCCCGGGGCCAGTGAGAGGCAGGACTGGCTCAGCACTGAATTTCAACATACATAGTTTCTATTACTTTCTATAGTAAAGTTGCTGCTGCTGGGTCATAGACCCAGGCGTGACCCATGGCAGTAACCCATGTTCAGTCTTGTGTGGCTGTAGGCCACTTGGATTGGCATGGCCCCCATGACAGTTAAGGCCCTCGGACACCAGACTCCTGGCATCAGCATTACCTTCGATGGTATCAGGAGAATTGAAAATCAGCACAGCCCTTGGCTGCTGTAGGGCCACCGGCCCAGGCATGGCGCCTTGTTACAGCCTGGGCTCAGATGTCTCAAAGGCCCCAGGTGGCAACACAGGCCATCCAGATTAGCATAGCCCCAGCAGAAGCATGGTCCCCAGAGACCAACATACACTCGGGTATTTGACCGGACCCTGATCATCTGCATGGCCCTCAGCGGTTACTGAAGCTGTGGACATCAATACAGACCCTGACTGCTGCAGTGCCATGGACTCAAGCAGGCCCCCAGCAGCAGCCCAGGCCCAGATACCATCATGTCCCCCAGCAGCAGCCCAGGCACGGATACCATCATGTCCCCCAGCAGCAGCCCAGGCACGGATACCATCATGTCCCCCGGTGGCAGCACAGGCCACTCAGATCAACATGGTCACAGTGGTGACATGACCCTTGGACACAAAATGGCCACCGGTGGTGGCCCATACCCCAAGCATGCACATTGTCTTGGTTGCAACATGGGCCATGGCCCTCAACACAGACCCCAGCTATTGCAGACCCTGATAAGGCCCTAGACAGCATCAACCTGCTCCCGGGAGGCAAGCAGACTCCCAACATCAGTCTGTTCCTCATAGCCCTCGCTTCTTCAGAACTCCCTCTTACCACAGCACACAAACCACTATACCTCCCTTTCACCATTTACCACCATATACTTGCTGGTCATGTTGGTACCCACCACAAGGCGCCAGACAGACATATGGATGCTTCAGGCCGGCTGGACTGTGAGGACCCAGGCAGCCCCATGGGTGTCTTTCAACTGCCTGAGCTGCATGGCAGCAGGGGACCTGGATTTGTTTTTTGATGTTTTTTTGTTTTGTTTTGTTTTGTTTCCTTTTGTTCTTGTTTTGTTTGGTGGGTTGGTTTTGATTTTTTGAGACAGAGTTTCTCTTGTAACAGCCACAGCTGTCCTGGAACTCACTCATTAGAACAGACAGGCCTTGAGCTCAAAGAGATCTACCTGCCTCTACCTCCCAAGTGCTGGGTTTAAAGGCATGCACCACCACCACTTAGCATATAGATTATCTTTTATGGGCTCCTTACTCGGCCCATTATAGTTGGCTACCATTTGTTAATACAATCTCTGTACTTTCCTAGCAGGGACCATGATGGGATATTTTTACAGAGAGAAGTGTTGAAATGCCTGACTCAAGTAGCAGGAGTATCTACTACCAAACTTTGTTGGTATTAGCTAAATATAGTTGCTGCTGTTGTTTATTTCAAAGATGGATCATTTAAGATCTGCATTCCCTCTAGCCTAACAGACAGAATGTTATTTAGCCTGAATATTAATATCATTTCTGCTTAGAAGGAGATGTTTTAAAAGTGTTTACAGCTGATTGATACATGCATGTTTTAGTTTGCAACTGAATATGTTCTAATTCGGGCTGTGAGCTCTCTAAGCAAAAATGGTAGGAAACCAATTGAATTAACAAATGCAGTCAGATTTGGGCAATATTATTCTACTAACTGTGGAAGTCCTTAAGGAAAAATCAGCTACAGAAGCCATCTTGCTAAAAGACACCTGTCACAACCAATCCCTTCACATGATAATCACTTCTAATACTGAAAGGTGTTTGTTATCATCTAAGTTTCTTTTTTTCTCAAAAAATGGAGAAATAGACAGGCAGAAAAGTAGACTGCCAGATCTTTACATTAAACTCTTGGTTTTAAAATAGGTGTTAATGACAAAATATTCTATACTGCTACCCTATCAAAAGCACATGTGGGTTGTGAATCTTCAGAATACAAACCCAGAAGTGACAGTATTTATGGAACTTCCTCCTGGCAAACAAAGATTTGCAAGGCAGAGCTTAACTTTCAAAAAAGATGGAGACATCTCTGTCATATCTCCAATGACCTGAGATAGGCAACCTCCTTGGGGACATCTGATTGCTTTCATCCTGTTTTGCTGGGGAGCATCAAGTTCAGTTGCTGGATTATTTCTGCATAACAGGAGATGAAATCAAGCTAACCTTGTATAAAATGGCAGAAACAAAGCTAGACTTCAAATTTAAAAAACGAAGGGAGGGAGGGGTAGGAGGGAGGGAGGGAGGGTGAGAAAGAGAGAGAGAGAGAGAGATAGAGAGAGAGAGAGAGAGAGAGAGAGAGAGAGAGAGAGCATTCTCAATCTGGTTCACCCTATAGTGAAATGTATTTGCCTTTTGTAAATAGAAATTTCACTTTCGACTTTCTGCTTCTACTCTGCTTCTTTTTCATTTCTCCAGAGCCACTAGAAAGCTAGTTAATAATTTCATCTATTGATAAAAGCAATGAATCTCTATTGTCAACCTAAAGAAGTAGTGCTACCTGCAGTGAAGCAGTGTAATGCCACTTCTAGCTTTTATCCATAAACTTCGGTTTATTTAGGGTTTTACTTGTTAAAGATCTTTAATTATTGGCAATTCCCTTCATGAATATGGCATAGTTCTTGTTTTTCCAAAGATATGCCAAACTGGGGAGAACCAAAATAATTAGTATTTTGGTCACAATTTGAGAGAGATGCTTCTGGTTTCTTATGTGCATGCCCTGACAATGGTGAGGGTACCTTTCTGATCACCGCCATCGTGACTGCCAATATGGCACCAATCCATTCCATGTGGTGGATGAAATATCATAGATGAAAAGACTAGCCATTGCCTTGGTCATAGTTTTTCAATATAAATTAACAGGAGGAGAAGGCACATGAATATTTTGCTTCTAATTTTTTGCTTCTAATTTTCGTTAAAGGTAGGGAACCTGTTCCTATAAATGACTCAAATCATGTCCATCAATAATAACCACCTGCTATATACCACATGCTGGTTGGTTGTGATCAACTTGAAATACCAAGCAAAAGAAACAGCATATGGTGCCACACATGTGCTTTGTTCGCAGGGTGTTTAAAGCACAACATTGAGCATGTTTAAAACCCACCGTGTCTTTTAGGTATAGTTTCTCCATCCATTCACCTCTTTTATTGATTCAGAATAAAGTCTGAGACATATGTCACATTTTACAGATTCTGGTCCTCAAAGCTAATTATTATTAACTGAGTTTTAACTCTGCAAACAAAACCTAGTGCCTGATCTACCTGTGGAAAACTTCTGACATCCTGATGCTACATGGCAGACATTCTCAGCATAAGTTCAGGAGAATGCTGCAAGAGGTAGCATGGGGAATGGCTCACAGGCTTCATTTTCTTCAGGACTTCTAGAAACATTTAGTGCTGCAATGTGCATTGTGTCTTCCTCAAAGGAAGTGTTGACAATGCCCATGCCTACACTCATCTGAGGATGAATCCCAGTATTGCTCACAGTGGGAAAATATCTTCAGAATGAACGCTGTTTTACTATCAGCATAGCAACACAAAATAGTAGGATGCAGATGGAGTGGCAGTGTCAATCCGGTTTCAACTCTAGCTCTGCCACAAGCAGGGCACGTTTAAAACATCACTTGACAGCTCAAGGCTCCAGCTTCCTTTGGGAAGAAAAATAAATGATTTCTTAAGTGCTTTGAAAACTATGCCTCCTTCTGTTTAGATTGCTGTATGAGCTGTCATCATATGAATGACTTAGAAACAACAAAAACACATTTCCAGTGGTCCAGAGCCTGAGAAGTTCTAGACCAAAGTGGCAGTAAATGTGGCATCCAGGGAGGGCCACTTACCGGTTCAGAGCCCACTGTCTTCTTGTGCTTTGTATATGAAAAAGTGAGGAGGCTCCTAGGGGTCTTTTTTATAAACTAATTTTATTCATCAGCCATGGTGGCTTTATTACCAAAGTTGCCATGTCTAAACAGTAGCACACAGGTAGTTAGGATTTTAGTATGTGAAGGTGGAGACCAAACATTGAGCCTGTAACAACTTGAAATCCTGTAAGCCCCCCTATTGTCTCCACCCAGGTTAGGAAGACTCCTGTGCAATATTCACATTTCCATCCTGTCAGTTTCTTTCTATTCTTCCAGTTTGGATAAGAATTATCAAACCCTGACGGGCGTTGGTGACATACGCCTTTAATCCCAGCACTCGGGAGGCAAAGGCAGGCAGATCTCTGTGAGTTCAAGGCCAGCCTGGTCTCCAGAGCGAGTGCCAGAATAGGCTCCAAAGCTACATAGAAAAACCCTGTCTCAAAAAAGAAAAACCAAAAAAAAAAAAAAAAAAAGAATTATCAAACCCACAAGAACATTTAAGTGGTCAAATCCCTGAAAACTATCAGTGTCTTGAAAGGATAGTTATCATGAGCAAATAATCTCCATTAGACAGATAGAATAGGATGGTTGAACCTGGGAAGATGATCCTTTGATCTTCACCGTACACAAATAACTGGAATGTATCTTGACTCTTTCTAAGATTTTTGAGACAGCATAGGTCCTGAAGGGTTGTGATTGTTCTGCTGCTATTAGTTTAAACATCTACCCATATCTCCCCATGGTCTGATACAGAGCTGTACCATTTATGTCCTCCATTCTCCCTTTTTGCCTAACACATACTTTTCCTTTCCTTAATATATCATGGCATCAGTTATGTCAAGTAGAAGAAGAACATCTCATCTCATTTTATTCCTAGGCACCTTATTTTGGAATAGCATATGGGTATATTTGGATTCAAATTTGTATTGTATTCAAAAAAGTACTTGTGATGCACGAAGAAACTAATTCAAGTTATTTAAAATTTGATTATGAGTAAACATTTTTATTGCATCCAATTTTTATATACTCACAATTACATTAAATGCAAACAACCCCTTTCAGATATTCATAAATTACTTGTCCTTTCTTTAATCATGAAAACAGCTGGTAAAAAGAAAGCAGTGTTTCACAGAGTCATTGGGTGGGGTTTCCTTGCACATGAGAATTAAGAAGCAAAGTCTGTTCTTGTTTTCATCTTTTAAATCAAATACAAGTGCACTCACTTAGGTTATGTACTTGGTTTACTACCAAAAGCAAATCAAGAGTTTAAGCTACACTATAACATTATCAACTGAAGTTTTTACCTTTCACCATCCTTCAATATTAGAGTTCTTATAAAAAATGGAATTATAGAGAGTTGCCCTTCAAAGAAAGCAAAAACAAGAAAAGTTGAAAAAACTCATCAATATGACTAACATGAAGCAGAGTTTCGTAAAGCCAAAATCAAGCAGAATCTTTTGAATCTCTTTATCTCAAAATATCATTGATTAAATGCACTTCTTAATACCCCTTTCAATTATATGGTATGGCTTTTAAAGTGCCCTTATTTCTCTGAGAGAAAAAAATGGAAACAAAAGTAGCCATCTAAAAATAAATGCCACACTTAATACAAAAGCTAAATATACTCCCAAGTTTTCTCACAACCACATTAATTCAATGAAATCTAATTTAGGCTGATGCCATTGTCCTGAATAAAGATGAATGCATATTATAAGCCCACATTGTGTTTCAGTTTCTTTATGGATTTATCAGGAGAAATGCTAATTACTTAAGGCCTTACATAAGAACCTATGTTCTTAAAAAATAATAAAAGGAAAAGAAATAGTTGATCTGAGATTAAGGATAAAGTACCAACTAAATCTATGTTCATTTTTAGCTTTCTCCTCTTCTGTTGCAATGTTGCTAATGTAATGGTCCTCAATCCATGCCATTTAAGGAACAAGATCCTGATGGTATTGCACAGCTCAACACCTTACCCAATTATGTTCCCGAATTTCTGCAGTTGCAGTTGTTGCTTACAGGACTATTTCCAAAACTCTTCTACAGAATATTAATAAAGGAAACTTCAGCATATCCAGTGGCCACATAATGTTTAGGAAGTATTGGATAAAGTTGAACAAGTCACTTTATTGAAGGATTGTTTAGTAGTAAACATGGTTATATCTGAGAAATCAGTATATTTTTAACCTTCTTGCAGCTTTGAAAAATCATTCTTATTTGCAAGATTCTGATGGGAAAATAAATGTAAAAGTCTAGGATCATTATGACTCTACCCATACTAGTTATACATGTATCTGACATACAATATACGTTTAATGTCCCTTGGTCATTGTGAGAGTGTGCCTTAACTCTGCCTTCCTCCTCTCCCCCCGCCTTGTCTCATTCTCTTGCTGCTTTCTTTGAAACACTAATTTTCTATGTCAAGACTATATATTACACACTATGTAATTATGCTTTTCCCCATACAGTAAAAAAAAAAAAAAACAGTTTGTTGTGCTTCTTGAGAGAACACAGAATTTTGTTTACACACTTAGACAACTCTTAACCTTGACTTTCAAATCTGGCAGTGAGACCTTCAGAGACAAAGGCTGTGCTTTAATTTATCTTTCCACTTTTCATCTTTAGTGTTCTTCCAGGCATGCAGTGGGCAATTACTGTAGTTGAAGAAATTGAGTTGGATAGCCACAAAACCATAAGTCAGACCATGCTATTCTGCTTTAGAAATACCTCCTGTGGCTTCCACATTCACTCAAAATGAGAGCCAGAGATCTCACAGCACTCCACAAGACAATGCCAGTCTCTATGATTCCTATACCACCCCCGTGTTGTTTCTCTCCTTCATGTATTCCTTGATATCCAAACAGACCTATGTGCTGTTAGACATGCTGGAATCTTGACTGTTACCTAGAATGTCTTCTCCCTAACATGTGCCTAAATAAATCCTTCCCAAGTCTTCACTCAAGTGTTACCTATTTTCTTTGGCTTATTTTTTTTAATTACTTGTATATGTGTGTGGTGTTGGAGGAGGTTGTCTGTGTATATGTGTACAGTTGCCCAAAGAGGCCAGAAAATGGTCTCTGATTTCCTGTGACTGCAATCACAAGCAGGTATGATGTTTTGGTGCTGGGAGCCTAACTCTTGTCCTCTGGAAGGGCAATATAAACTCTTAATGTATAATCCCTCTCTCCAGACTGTTGAGTCCATTCTTATATCACAGCCTTTCTTCCTCCTCCTGTGTCTTTCATCCCCTCAACCCTACACTGTCCTCTTACTATATTAACCGCTAACACACTGTCATTTACTGTGCTTTGTTCATTGTTATAACAAGAAGCCATAGAGTAAGTCCTTTGTAAGCATATGTTAAGTGAATTGAGTGAGTGAACATTATTTTCATTCCATTTTCTAGTTCAGTGAATTTGGGGTATCTATTTGCCACAGTATGTCCATACAGAACTTAATAAGACCAAGTTAGTTTTTGTTAGTTTTCATTATTGAAAACTTGTTGTCTGCACTTCAGCTCACTCAAGCTGTGAAGGCAGTAAAACATTGCATCAATTAAAATATTCCAATTAACACTAATCAGGAAGAGCAATATTAATAACACAGCTGAAACGAGTTGATGAATTTTTGCAGCCTCGCCTATGTCTCTAGGCATAGTATATCAATTTCATGAGATAATTTTTATTCCTTATTATGGATTTTCATAAAATAATAAAGACATCAATCGAAGGAGGACAGTGAAGGTTTATAAGAAAGACCCACATTTTAAAATATTCCAACTCTTGATATTCAAACCAGTATGCCATCATTCTCAGCATCATGGTTAAGAGTAAAATTTCATGGCCCATCTATCTCATAAGGACATAAAGATAGGTTTTGAAAGCCTAAGGAACATGGGACATCATTCTCACCCTACAGGAGTTTCCAAACCCCAGTGAAAGTAATTGCATTCAGTTCTTGTCCCAGATATTTTTTTAACTCAGCAGAGATTTAATGTTAAGCAAATCTCTTTACTTTCCTGAGCTTCAAATATCTTCTTTGTATCATATTTAATGCTGAATGAAGTCTTTGCTACTCTCCTTCAAGGAGATGTTTTCATAGTTATGAGTAAAAATGTTGGGTTTATTTATACTGCCCTGAAGAGATGGCTCAACAGTTAAGAGCACATATTACTCTTGCAGAAGACCTGAGTTTGATGACCAGCACTCACACTGGGTGGCTCACAGCACCTACAACTCCAGCTCCAGGGGCTCCGATACCTTCTTCTGACCTCCACAGACACCTGTGCTCATGCACACATACCCAAATAGGCACACACATACACACTTTATTATTGTGAGGAATATAAAAACAAGAGAAATCATTTCAGCATTGTTCCCATTATTGTTATAATTACTACCACTTCCAGGGTATTATTGCCAATATTGTAGTTATTAAATTAATACCGACATAATCATTTTCTATTGTATAATCATTTTACCCACAGAATACTCTGGGGGTAAAAATGACTTCTAACTTCACCTATGTATAAACTCTGTGTGAGATACAAAATATTTAGCAGTGCCATTTATCAGGTGCCTCCAGGTGCACATTACTGAGTGAGGTGCCCTGAAACGTATCTATAACATCCACATCAACACTCATAGCCTTTGGAGTTATTTGTAGATGTACACAGAAAATCAAGCTATTTGAGTCACTTGACACTCATTTTTCCACCTGAAATTGAGCAAGGTGACACTCTGCCTTCTTGTTTCAGCTCTTTCACTATAAACAAGTGTCCTTTCTGCAAGTTATTTAGTGGCATGCCTTTTGCGTTTTGGTGCTTGTAGTGGGTGATTTTTAGAATTGCCCGAAGCAATGATGCTGAAGTGCTAGCTAGTGTTCATAAGCACAAGAAAGCCATGGTTCATAGAGAAAATGTATGTGTACATAAGCTCCATTCGGGCATGAATTATTATGCCTTTGGCCACGAGTGCAATGTTAATAAATCAACATATATTAAGTAAGATGCCCTCAAACAGAAGCACACTTAAAACAAGGTTATGTAGTGATCAGTTGATGAAATTGTAGTGAGTGGGGATACACAGGAACTGAATGCTGTTTCCCCTATGAGCAATAGTGGAGTACTTAATCATCAGTGAAGCTTTACAAAATATAGCTGCCATCAACAAGAACTGACCTCAGCTGACCTGATAGTGCGGTGCTACCATGAGGGGAAGAGTTTTGACCAAAGTTAGCATAACAAAACCATAATAGCTTCATAAGCATACAGGAGAGAGTCCTCCAACTTTGAGATTAAAAAGAGAGCTCCTAAAAAAGAAATTGACACTGTCAATGATAGAGAAAAGATTGGTGCAGTCACAGGACTTCCAGCCATCAAATATCAAATTCCATTAACAGTGTATAAAATCTTACACCAAGAGATATGTGAAGAACTGTAACTAACTAAAAGACAATACACAAAGAGCGTCAATGTATACAAAACACAAGTGAGTCACCAAAAAAAAAAAAAAAAAAGACAAAATCCAAGTACATGGCGGGATAAATGCCATAAACTGACATTTTCAAGTATGATGTAAGGCTGCATTAGAAATTATAAATTGCCATTTCATAAGCAGAACTAACAAAGAATAAAGTATTAAGTATCAGTGAGAAGTAGCATGAGTTCTCACCAAAATCTCCCAAGAACTTTAGAAAATTGATGGGTAGTTGTTTAATGAAATTTTTAGTCTTAAGTTCTAAATTTATTTGTTTCCTATCACTCTTGAAAATGTGCTTAGGCAATTAGTCTTTGATGGCAGAGCAGATTGCTTTATAATCACAAGTAAGATGAAGGGAAGAGGTTATCTAGGGAATGGTAGAGATGAAGTATCTACTTTAGTACCTTTATATAAAGACAAGTTTAAAATAATGAAAATCAATGAAATACAGCTATATCTGTTATGCTTGAATCTCTAAGGAGGTTGGGAAGAAAGCTCAGTCAGTAAAATACTTGCCTTGCAAACTCAAAGACCTGAATTTGATATTCTTATTCCATATTAAATACCATGTTGGCACATGCTTATAATCCCAGGGTTGGGGTTGATACATTGCCAGACAATGCAACCTAATTGATGGACTTCAGGCTAGGGAGACTGTGTCTCAAAAACAAAGTACATAGCTCCTGAGGAACGACACCCTACCTCTGGTCCCCACATGCCTACACACATATGGGCAATACACCCTTTATCATATAAACATGCACAAACACATATTCATGAAAAAATCAACTCTAAAACAGTTTATAGTTTCCACTTTTATGAGTACAATGATTTTTTTTTTTTGGTTTTTCAAGACAGGGTTTCTCTGTGTAGCTTTGGAGCCTATCCTGGCACTCGCTCTGGAGACCAGGCTGGACTCGAGCTCACAAAGATCTGCCTGCCTCTGCCTCCCGAGTGCTGGGATTAAAGGCATGCACCACCAATGTCCAACTTTTTTTTACTTTTTTTTCTTTTTTTTTTTTTACAAATGATGTCTTAAAGTAAATAATACATTGCTTAGGACTTTATGTGTAGATGTATGTTTGTATCCACACACCTATATATGTAAATATGACAGATATTTAAAAATGGTAAGATAAATAGAAGCAAGAAAAAACGCAGAGAATTTCTAAGTTATGAAGAAATTCATCACTGATGCTATATCTGAGAACCACATGAGTATTTTATTCTTTAAATTCTGTGTTCATTTTACACTTTTTTTGTGTGCTTACTATAGCACACAAATGAAAAATTAATACAAAGGAAAAAACTTCATTTTATCTAAAACCAGACAGCTTGGGTTAGATTTCCAACATTAATTTCATTACTAGGATGAATAAATTACCTAGTTTTAAAGGCTTGGGTTCCTCACATATACAAGAAAATGTAGTAAAGCCACCTAATAGTATTGTTTAGAAAAATTAAATTAATTGATGAAATTAATTAATAGAATAATTCCTAGAATATAGGAAGAATTCAGTAAATGTTGGTTCTAAATGCTGAAATTTTCATTTAAACCCAAGGCGACTGGATTAGTTCTCAGACTTCCCACAAAACAAGACATGGCTGTTTCTTTCATCTCCAGGGAACCATGATACCTCAGCATGAAGCTTTCGTAGTATTTGCTTGCCCACACAAATATACATATATAGTTTCAGGAAACTTTAAGACATCCACTGGGAAACCTGCATGGAACCGAACTAGGCCCTCATTGTGCTGAATGTGGGTGACAGTTATGTTGCTTGGTCTGATATGTTCGGGAGTGATGAAGGGGCAGGCCCAGGCTTGCCTTTGGTCTCCTGCTTGTGTTTCAGGATATAAGCCTTCAGCATCCTGCTCCTGCCTTCATGTCTTTGTTCTACCATCATGAACTCTAAGCCTCTGGAAGCATTGTCCAAAATCAAACTCTTCTATAAGTTGCATTGGTCATCATGTTTTATTGCAGCGATAGAAAAGTAGCTATTATACACCTAAATAGATTAGTGTAGAGGCAGGTTATTTCCACAATACTTTAAGTTCATAATGGGTTCAATTCTGGGATATAATGCCTGTGGATAACATAGAGGGATGATTATACTTCTTTATATATTGCAGTCATGCTTTTGAAATGTGCCTGATAATCTAGGTTATAAACTCTTTGGAGCCATATTTAATTTGCCTTCATATTCTCCTCATAGCATCTACCACATATGACACTATGAATAATATTAAATGGGAAAAAGGAAGATACAAGGTCAAGCAAGGTAGTTTGGACTGAAGACATGATTTTCAGGTCTTCCCAGCTCTCAATTAGTTGGCTTGTAGGATTTCTAAGATAGAACAGAGCAATTCCATCTAATACCAGGACTTTATCGAAATAGAAGTTGGAAAACTCTCTTCATTTAAAGTTTAGTGTACACATTCACATCTCCTGTACTGTTCACTCCTTTCTTCTCTTGTCCTTTGGAGTCTGTTTTGTTTTGCTGTTGAGAAATTTTAAACTTTAAATGTAAGCTGAAAATACTTATTAGTTTCCTCTGGTGTTACATGACCCAAGATGACTTCACCCACCGTTATAAATTGCACACTACAAGACTCACCTAGGACTGCTGTGTCATTGGCATTATTTTGTACCCTTCTTGGCAGACTCAGCTGGGGACCAGAACTGAATTGGCAAGAGAGAATGATTTATCCTCCCACACCTAGAAGTAGGATAGGAAGTAAAAAGGTTTAACATTATAGCATTATCTCTTTACAGGTTTCATATAAAAAAATCCTCTATTTTGTTTGCCTATTTTATTTCTGTAGCATATATTACCAACAGAATTACTTATTTTTAAGTTATTTATTTTAGTTTCTGCTGTTTTGTACACAGTAGAATTTTTGATATTTTTAAAATTCTACTTTCACTAAATTGTATATGTAAATACATTCTAAAATACTATATATCAATTTGTTGTGTATGTGTATACATTTGTGAATTTGGATGCCATAGTGTATATGTGGAGGGCAGAGAATCTGTTCTTATAGGAATCTGTTCTCTCCTTTTGCTGTGGAGGTGCTGAGTATTGAACTCAAGTCATGAATCTTGGCAGTGCATTCTTTTTACTTACCTATCCACATCAAGCCTGTGAAGACTAGAGATGTTTTTGCTTGTTTGCCAACAATATATCTTTGGTGGCTAAAGCAGTAAGTGACATTATAATGAACACTTATTTTACCTTTATTGTAGGTACTGAATGGATTTTTATTTCTCCTCATTGAAGGAATTATAAATGCATTATGCATTCTCTCAAAATGTGCAAAATTGGTGTCTTTATTATTTCAAGATGAAACCACTGGGGAAATTGTTATTTCAGAATTATCCATTCTGTCTTTACTTTCTACATGCACAGGTATGACAATTCTGTGAAGAGGAATGTCCTTCAATGACCCAGACATGACAAACACTGTGATAACTAAAGCCTGACCATCAGGGCTTCAGCAAGCAGGAATATGTCAAATGTGAAGTCAGTCTAATCATTCATAAGCTTCATCACTCCATCCCATATTTCACTCACACACACACAAACACACACACACACACACACACACACACACAAACACACACACACACACACAAACACACACACACACACACACACACACACATATATATGTGTGTGTGTGTGTGTGTATATATATGTGCATATACATATGCATATATATATGCATTTTGTGGGTGTACACACATATGTGTGCATACATGTGGAAGCTAAATATTTAAATATTGACATTAGGTATTGTCCTAGAATCACTTTGTACATAATTTTTGAGACAGGATCTCTCACTGAATATGGAACTCACCGTTTAGATTAGACTGAATGGGCAACAGGCCTAAGTACCTACCTGTTTTTACTTTCCTCATGCCAGTAATACAAGTGTGTCCTGCCCTATCTTGGTTAGACCCACAAGTGACACCAACTGTCAGGTACAACCCATCCATCACAGACACGTATTATAAGAGATATTATTAGTAATTAAGATTGTACTGAAAGGTCCTGCATTCATTTACCTTGGCCAGAGAGTATCTGGGTAGGTGAGATTCATGCCACTGAAACCAATGGGCTTGTAATTTCTTGTTACTCTATAAATTCTGACAGTGTGCACAGACATAAACACATTCATCTGTTTCTAGCATAGCATCCTCCCAGCACTCAGATTTCTCTTTATGAAAATGAGAATGTGAAACAGCACCCTTAGCAAAATCTAAATAGATAGTGAATAAACAGTGCTTGCATGTAGAGTTGATGGTGGTTTTATTTTCAAAACTGTAATTAAATGAGATAAAAATATATGGTTGAAGTTTCTGAAACATCTTAAATTCAACATACATAACAGCTGCTCCTCATCTGAGAGCTTCCCCTTATGTATCAATCCTTGTTTTTCATGCCCTTCAACATACTCTAGCTAGTACACAGCCAAGTCAGTACCTAGTATCCCAAGAAATTTATTATAGTTGCTAGTTACTTCTCATAACCTTGATTTGCCTAAAATAACTATATGGCAGAGTATATTCAAATTTAGGAGCAATGGATTCATGCATGACTGGTATAGTTTTTATGAGTCAACATACCCTATTTTATTGTTTCCATGCCCCAAAACTGAGTATGTTACATGGAAATTTCTGTCATCTTAAAAGCAAAACTTTTCTGCAAGCTGAAAAACAACTAAAAAGTTCTATCAACTTCTGCCTCTTCTTTTGAGCTTTGGTCAACACAGTTTCTTAGGAGGCAAAGGCTACTTTTAGGGATAGAATTTAGAGAAAGTTAAGTTAAATTAACCAATGTCTTTCTAGATTTATTTATAAGCAGAAAGACAGAGCTTACCCCTCCTACCTGAGACCTCTGATATATTGCCATTGAGTGCTAAGCAAATTTGACAAAGTGAGTTTGAGTTCATTGCCAAGGCATGTATCTCTGGAAAGTTTACAACAGAAAAGCCATAGATTGAACATGTTTGAGATGAAATGATTCATTTCACTTTGAAGCAGGGTATGTCATAAACTGTTCTGTGACTGACAGATTTGTAGACTCTTGGATTTCATCATGATCTGTGGTTTTTATGCCTCCATTTGTAATTGATTTCCAAGGTTTTTCCTATGGATTACTGACTTTGTCATAATATCTCTCTCTGTCTCTGTCTCTGTCTCTGTCTCTGTCTGTCTCTGTCTGTCTCTCTGTCTCTCTCTCTGTCTCTCTCTCTGTCTGTCTCTGTCTCTCTCTCTGTCTCTCTGTGTCTCTGTCTCTGTCTCTCTCTCTCTCTCTCTCTCTCTCTCTCTCTCTCTCTCTCTCTCTCTCGTGTTTTTTGAAGCAGGGATTCTTTGTGTAACCTTGGCTGTCCTGGAACTCTCTCTGTAGAACAGGCTGGCCTCAAACTCACAGAGATTTTCCTGCTTCTGCCTCCTGAGTACTGGGATTAAAGGCATATGCCACCACCACTTGGATGTGACTATCTCTTGATATGTGACTTTCTGTCTTTCTTCAGAGAATATTCATTCTAGTGTTCTTTTGATGTAGCCGATTTACTTCAAAGGTGTCACATTTATTAAGAAGACTAAGCTAATAGATTTTAACTTCCAGATTGTTTTTCACTGGGGAAAATCAAAGATTATGAAATGAAATATCCAAAGAAGAATTAAATTTCTTTCTCTGAAGGTTATAATTATCCTAAGTTTATCTATCATAGAATTCTTAAACTCCAGTGGCTCTCAACATTCCTAATGCTGAGACCCTTTAATATAATTCTTAATGTTGTGGTGTCCCACAACTATAAAATTATTTTGTTGCTACTTCATAAGTATAATTTCTCTTACTACTATGAATTGTAATATGTCATATTACAATATGACATATTGTAATCTGATGTGCAAGATATGTGATATGTGACACCCCCTCAAAGAGGTTGTGACCTAAAGGTTAAGAACTAACACACAAAGAGCAGATTATTGTATGGTTGTGTCACTGACTAGTTTGTAAAAAAAAACCAGGATCATATTTGGTTCATTAAATTTCTGGGTATTATTTCATATTTTGGTCCCAACAGACTCTGCTGGGGTAGGATGGATGGGTGGATGGATGGATGGATGGATGGATGGATGGATGGATGGATTGGATGGATGGATGGAATGCATTGGATAGTATTGTATTTCTTTTGCCAAGCAGTGTTATTATTTCATAGGCTAAATGTACTCCACCCTAGATAGTTTTGTTTCAGATAGTTTTAAACATTGTTTAGAAGACTGATAAAGATTGAATAGATGGTGATCTTGATTATTGCTATGCAGAAGTAATCAAGAAAAGGTACGGAAGGTTAACTGGAATCAAAATCCACTTTAGATCAACAAGAAAAGGCCCTTCAAGGAAGGCACATCTGACCTGGATTCTAAAGAATGACTATGTGTCATAAGTGACTGTTCTTCAATCTGATAAAGCCATATTGAGGAGTTGAGCTGTGCTCTTTTTTGCAAAAGATAATCCCTACTGGGATAGTTAGGCATTTACACTCCAGGATAAAGGTACAGAATGGGGCAGGAAACTCTCTTCTGGGAATCTGCTGTCCCTTACTATCTGGCAATTCTGCATGTGGCATGAAGGAGGAACTAGACTATATAGAGGCTGGGAAAGTCTAGAGTAGGGTTCTGTCTATGAAATTAAAGTGAAGGACTTATTGCTGCTGGATAAGGCTTAACAGATGCTGCCAATTGGGAGAGGAGTGCCCACCCAGGTAAGTTACCCCTCATGTAGGCTCTGTAAGGAGGTCCAATATATTTATTGGTTCACCACAGTAAACTTTGATGGAATCATGCTTTGGTTTTTCATTGGGACCCTAGAAAAAGGAGTTACCTTGCTTTATATGTCTTCCAGAGAAGGAATTTTAGCAACACTGATATACCCAAACTAGAAGACCACTTCAAATAAAGGAATTGGCATACTCAGGGGCCCCAGGATAGTGTAAGCCTTAAGGCTCTTGAAGAGTGGAAAAATACACAGTTGTTACAGTAAAAATAACAAAGAGATAAAGTAGCAAAGAGTAAGTTCAGTTTTGTAGGCAGGGTCCAAATCCCTAATACCCCTTGCAGAACCCAGTAAAGAGTCCATGTCTTACTTTTAAATTCAAAAGTTCAAATTATTTCCTGCTTGTCTTGTGTTAGTATGAAACCAAAGACAAGAGATTGCAGCTGCCTAACATTAACACTCCAGAGTCAGGGTGCTATGCGAACAGAGATGGGTTCCTGTAGAGAAAACTGCTGGTAATAACAGCTTGCATTTTAGGGCACCTGTCTCCAAAGCAGAACAGCATTATTTGTGATGCCACATCCCACTAATCACAGTCACCCCATGGGTTAGATAGGTGCACATTTTTATGGAGCACACAGGGAAGAGCAAGTGTTTTAAATTGAGTTGTTCTTTGGCTTCTTAAATAGCACAAAGGTCTAGATAAAATAGAGTATGTCACAGAGATGAAGGAAAAGAAAGAACTAAAATGAGAAATAAAAATAGATTCCTGAAATGTCCTACACTTTCAGAGCAAAGGGCAACAAAGCAAACTTCATTTTCTTGTGAGGCCTAGAAAATAATAGTTGAGGGGTAAGAATCTGTGATTGCCACATGGGCCGATAAAAAAAAAATCAGCTCCATGTTTTTAATTCTATTATTTAACTCAGTGTATAAGAGAGGCTAACTGAATGGACTTCTGTGTTGGAAATATCTGGATTCTGTTTCAGTCTCTTTCATCTGTGACTTTGGGTACCAATTTTTCATGTTATTAAGTGGAATGAGTAATAGTACCAACTTCATAGAGTGGTTGTGAGAACCATATGCAGAACCACATGGAACATACAAGTGTGTTCTGTGTATGACTTAGATAGAATTGGCCTCACATTCCTCTGAAGAGGTACTGTTTATAAAAGTGGTGAGATGACCACATAGCCCACTGAAGTCTCCTCAGTGTGTAATATTGACTATGTTATCTTTAGTGCTTGCTGGAGTTTTGTTCCTGAAAAGAAAGGCAGGCCAGTGATATGTTTCAAGGAATGTTCTATGTTGCAAGGAAAATAGAATAGAGCAGTGTCCTGTCTCACTAAAAGCAAGGTTGCTGACCCTGGGCAAATACGTCTTTGGCCATCTTGACATACTTTTCTCCATCTTAGTTTCTTAGTGATGATTTCTTCATGAAATTCGTCAGCTCTGCCTATCTTTTCCAACTACTTCATGGATCAAACTTTCCTTCATTTATTTAATTATTGTTTTTATAGATATCCCAAAGCCATATGCTATGGATCCCTAGTGCTACTTTTGACTTGTTAAGTAGCAGCAATTTGATGGAATGAAATCACTCTTTACTATATGTACCATCAATATAAAGATGATCAAATAACAACAACATTCACATTTCAGTATAAATACCACACAAAGTTTAAGATCCAGGTCCCTGTTCCAGATCAAGACAGACAATATTCCAGCACAGAGAGGTGTAGTTGTGTGTGTTTTTACTCTTTAACTCTTTGGGGGCCTGTCAACCAGGTTCCAAATAAATTCGTGGAGACTCATTCTTACTCATGAATGCTTGGTCCTAGCTTGGCTTGTTTCTAGCCAGCGTTACTTAATTTAAATTATCTCATCTACCTTTTGCCTCTGGACTTTTACCTTTCTCTATTTTATATATCTTTCTTTCCTTCTTACTCTGTGGCTATTTGTATGCTGGGTGGTTGGCTCCTGGTGTCCTCCTCTCCTTCTTCTTTCCTTGTTCCTCAATCTTCTTCTTTAGCAGCCTACATTTGTCCTCCCATTTACTCTCTCTGGCTGGAAGACCCTACTATTTCTATCTTTTGCCTAACTATTGTACATTCTGTTCTTTATTAGGCCAACCAGGTGTTTTAGAAAGACAAAGTAACAGTTTTACAGATTTAAATGAATGTAACATAAAAGAATGCAACACAATTTTGTATCATTAAACAAATATTCCATAGAATAAGTGAATGTAACACATCTTAAGATAATATTATTCCACAACAGAGAGTGACACTTCCAAGACCTCAGATGTAGCTGAGATGATACTGACAACTGATGGCTTCTAGGGGAGAAAAAGCCAGTTCTCTGTTTAAGAGTATGGCCCATAGTGGGTTGACAAAGCTCCAATGTGTTGGATATCTACACACCTAGGAACATATGAACTTGATGGGTTATAGTAGGGGGGTATGTGTATTGGGGAGTGGGAAGAGGGGTTCTGGGATAAGTTTGGGGAGAACTGGAACTGTAAAATGAATATGTTAAAATAGTGTGCATATGTGAAGTTCTCAAAGAATTATTGAAAATGTTATATTTAGGGACTTGAAAGATGACTCAGTGGTTAAGATCACTGGCTGTTCTTCCACAGGACCTGGGTTTGATTTCAAGCACTCTCATGGCAGCTGACAATTGTCTGTAATGTTCTCACACAGATACACATGCAGGCAAAACACCAAAGCCCATGAAATGAAAATAAATGAATTAGAAAAATGTTATATTTAGTATATATTAAACATTATATTTAACAATAGTGTTATATTTTAAAGCATTGTGTTCCTTAGTTTAGACAGAAAAAAAAAGAGGTAATGATTTGAAGCCATTTGAAAAAGGTATAGATAGAATGAGATTTTCTTTGTTTTGCTTAGTTGTTGTTGAGAGAAAATGGCTGACAATATTGTTGGCACCAAACAAGGAGCTCAAAATAATTGCTGAGCATTGGATAAAACAGATCAAAGTGACTGACTTAGAAAGATCAAGAGAGATGCCTTAGTGGGTAAGAGTGTGTACTTTCTCCAAAGAGCATGAGTCCAGTTCCCAACACCCACAACCTCCTGTAACTCTAGCTGAAGGAGACCCAACTTCCTCTTCTGTACCCATCAGCATGCATTTGCACATTCCCTACAGAGACAAGCACACAGATCTGTCATAAAAAGTAAAATTATATTTCCTAAAGAAGAAAGAGTAAGATATATGTACTTCTATCAGTATTTTATGACTATTAGTATACCTGAACCTATTTAAGCTTTGATTTATATTTTTTGTATTTTAGTGTATAGAATGAACACTTAAAACTTTATGTTTAATGACTAAATGTTTATAAGAATACATTTTTATTTGTGATGAAAAATAGCAGAATCAGGCTGGTAGTATATGTAGTTCAGTTGGTAGAGTGACTGCTTATTATGCTCAGAGCCCTGGTGATTAACCTCAGCACCTCACCAAACTGTGTGGAGTGGCACATGCCCACAGGCTCAACTCTTTGTAGGTAGAGGCAGGAGGATCACAATGTCAAGGTTATCATCAGTTACATAGCAAATCTGAGACCACCTTATGCTTTTTGAGACCATGTCTCAAAAAAATCTAAAAATATAAATAATACATTTGACTTAAAGAGAAAAAAGTCTCTATTTCACAAATATAGTTTTCATTTTCATAGTAAAAGAGCAAAAGAGATTCTCTCAAACCATAATATTATATAAGAATTTCTTACAGGAAAACATATGGAGCTACAACATTTATAATAGTAAACATCATATGAAGATTGCAGCCTGCAGACTCTTAGGGATAAAGTATAGGGTGGACTGTAGCACCTGCCTTGGCTTAGAAACAAAAAAAGATGATATATTTAAGTTTTATCAGTATGGTGTGGGGTGGTGTGTGTGTGTGTGTGTGTGTGTGTGTGTGTGTGTCTGTGTGTGTCTGTGTGTCTGTGTGTCTGTGTGTCTGTGTGTGTCTGTGTCTGTGTGTGTGTGTTATGTTCCAATAGAACTTTGACTTTGACACACATATAAATGTCAGTGTTACTTTATTAGAAATTTAAACTCATTTTCTCCCAGTAAGTCACTATGTGTAGAATTTTCTTTGATGCTCAAAAACAGAAACGGTTGTCCTAACACTTATAGACCACTAACTTCAGAGCAGGCACTAAGTTAAGTGCTTTACACACATCATTTTAATCTTTCAAAATCCCTATGAGATAGGAATTATTGACCTGATACTAGAGATGAAGAAATTGAAGTTCAAGAATATTAAGAAATTCACCCACATCACACAGCAATGGGGTATGAGTGCTGAGCTCATATACCAGTCCTTTGACTCTAAAGCCAGTGTGATAAACCATTAAGCAATTCTTCCTCTTGCTATAAAGTCACACTTGGAAATCCAGTCAACCATGCCAGTCTCACTAATGGTTTCTTCATCCTTCCTGAGTGGAAAGAATGTTTAAAAAAATGTGGTTTTTGCAAGCCATGAGGTTTCGTGAATTCAGATTTATTCTGGGTATGAACCTCTGCAATCTCAAGAACCACGCATATGTGCAGCCACACTTAGGGAGCAAATGGAACACGTTCGAGACATGATTTAAAATATGCTGCCTGGTAACAGGGTTTAGGAATTACTCTCTGAAAATACCTCTTTCTTTTTATAAACGATGAAATCATCATTATGGAAATCATATTCATAACCAATGTATTTCTTGACCATCTTCCTGGGTTGATATTGATTTCCTTATTGATTGCTTTTTCAAAACTGAAGGAAGCAATAAGACGGAAGATGGGTGCTGACAATTTCGTATGCTAAGGATACATTGTGGGAATTAATAGAATCCAGGCCTTTCCAACTCAAGAAAAATAATATGTTTGCATTTTAAAAATTTTATAATATACAGAATAGGTAACTAAAAGTGACTGCATTATATGCATAGTGTACTGGGCCATTTTTCATTCTTCATTTTCTCCCTTTCCTCTGTGGACTTACAGCAAACCATGATGTGTGTTACTATCTCATTAACCTTTCCTGGCTATTTTACAACTCAACTTTTTATATGCTCCTCTGGGAGGTGCCAGCTTGCAGATAGCTTCAGCCCTTCCTGCCCACATGTTCAATGGCTGGTCTCTTAATGGTGGCTTAAATAAATTGCTTTTTCTTAGTCAATGTCCAAGTATTTATGGTAAGTTACTTTTTTTTAAACCAGCAGTCAGCATTTAATAACTTTCTAGGCAGGAAATATTTAGATGTGTTCCATCTTACTCCCTGATTTACTCTGTGGTTTGAATTCCAAATGCCTTTCTGCTCTAAGGCTTTTGATTAGTGATTGCATGTTGCAATCCTAAGGCCTTTCTTCTCTTCATTCATCCAGGAATTTAACTGCTAAATCTCTTGTGTGCCCTTGGTAAGCTAGCTCACTCCAAATACTGTAGCACATTTTCTAATTTGTTAAAAAAAAACAAGATAGATATCAATATCCTGTTGTACAAGAAAACAAAGGATGGATACTTACAGCAAAAAATATGATTTGAAAAATATCTACCATAAAACTCTTCATCCCTCAGCACATTATCTCTGAAAATTTTATATAAAATGATGAAAAAGAAAATTACCACAAAACTAAAGTTTAAGATCTATGCATTTCATATCAATGAGCCCCATGAAAAGCTAGAAAAGCATGCTGTTTTAAGAAACTGTGGTACAATGATATTGATTCTTTGTCATACATGTGAGTTATATTCAGTCATAACTTTAGTAACCAAACGTGTGAGTTAAAGGGAAAACTCAAAGATAATAGTTCAGTTACTTTTTCTTTATATGGCATTATTCCTCTTTCTTACTAGAGTTGTTTGTGCCTCCTCTTCCTCCTGTTTCATCCTTTGTACCTGGTATTTAAGTTCCCACATTAAGTACTCAGCCAAAGGGAAGGGAAAATTGGGACCAATATTCCTAGACAATACATGGTGCACTGAAATGGAGCTACCAGCCAGGCAGTGGTGGTGCACGACTTTAATCCCAGCACTCGAACGCAGAGGAAGGCAGACCTCTGTGAGTTCGAGGCCAGCCTGGTCTACAGAGTGAGTGCCAAGATAGGCTCCAAAGCTACACAGAGAAACCCTGCCTCGAGAAAAAAAAAATGAAATGGAGCTACCGTTGTATCCATTGATATTAAATTCATTATCACAAACTATCTTTATCAAGTAACTGGTTTAAGTGCTATTTGCCTTTGACCTCACTAAATCCTGGTGAAGCTAATTGGCTCTGGAGGGAAAGACATGACTGTACTATACTGACAGAATTCCAGGTGCATGGTCACTAAAACACTAAATTCTGTTACATCAGCTATGAATGTAGAATTGGAGCCATAATGGAGTTAGACTAATATGTGTAAGAAAAGTACTTAGTACATGGTACTACCTCAGTATTATTTGCAAGGGTATATTTTTGCAAGTTGTGTAATGATCAGGGTGAAGAAGTATTACCTGTAATGCATTCTCTTTCCTGGTGTTGTTGCTATGGTCATTATCTAATAAAAAGCTTTGGAGATAAAAAAATGACTTTAAATATGCTAGTTTACATTTAGTATATTGTATATATTTTATTTATAGACTTTACCATTGAAACCTTGTAAAACACACACACACACACACACACACACACACACTGAAACTAGCCAGACCCAAAGTCTACACATCTCAGTGAACTTCTATACATTTAGAACAGCCATTTGGAGTGAAATCTGTGGAGCTTGACTCTAACTCTGTCATTTTTTTTGTTTTAGTGATAGATAAAGTATGTAAAAAATATATTTAGTACTGAAAATTGTATATTTTATATTTATAATATATAATTCATATTTTAGTATATGGGTTATAGATATTGCCAGCAAAAAGCTTGGACATGAGTGTACAAGCATAAAAATTGTTAATTCATATACACAGCCTTTTGACATAGAAAATTACAGTGTTACTAGCTAATGGTTAGACTGTGGTTTGGTGATGATATTTGAAAATATCAATTCAAGATCTGTCAATCTCTTATATATGGACATATGTATCATTTATTTTTCTTAGCATCCACAGCTCACTCTGATGTTTATTGCAACTTGGATACTTTTTTTTAGATGACATGCTTAGAGAATTTTTCCATGGGATATACTAAAGACCAACCTTATTGCATAAAAGGTTTGGTGCTTTGCTATTTCACTTAACTTTTGGTTCTTTGCCATGATTCTTAATTTAAAACAAAGCACATACAATTCTCTGCTTACATGTCATAAAATTAAGATATGTCCAAGATTAGCACAACTAGTAAGAGGCAGAAATGATTCCCAAACTCAGATATGTCCAAATACAGCTTTTCCATTAAAAGTAGGAAAATTCTGCCACATGGAATACTGTCTAATTAACTACAAACAGATATTTCTAAACATTTCCTCAAATATCATATGCATATACAATAATCTGAGCATTCAAATACTGTAAAACTGGATAGCATTCACAAAATAAAATGGGAGAAGTCTGAGTTTCATTTTTTTAAGCTCAAGTGGGACACTTGAACATTGTGTGTTTCTTTTGGTTCTTTGCCATTTTTCAAAGATTTTATTTACTTTTCTTTTTTTAAGACATACATTAAAATAAAAATTTGTATTTTTAAATAAAAGTCATAGCAGGGCAGGGGTGGTGCCTACCTATAGTCCCAGAATTTGGGAGGCAGAGGCAGAAGAATCTTTGATTTTGAGACCTGCCTGATCTACATAGTGAGTTACAGAGCAACCAAGGATGCACAGAGAAACCCTGTCTTAAAAATACAAATATAAATATAAATCACTTTATTTTAACTACCATGTCTCACAAGTAAAAAACAACACTAATCTTCAAATATTTTTCCAGCAGTAGTTTGTTAGTTTTGCAATATTCTATCCTTGCTTACATACTTATTTTTTAATTTCTTTTTTTACTTGAATTACAAATGAGAATGTTTTACATTCCAACCCCAGTTCCCTCTCCCTCCCCTCCTCCCCTACCACCCCCAACTAAAACCCTACAATCACATATACTTTCTGCTCCCCAGGGAGGGTGAGGACGTCCATTGGGGGTCATCAGAGTCTATCATATCCTTTGGGATAGGGACTAGGCCCACCCCCGAGTGTCTTGGTTCAGGGAGTATCCCTGTATGTGGATTGGGTTCCCATAATCCACACCTATGCTAGGGATAAGTACTGAACTACTACAGGAGGTCCCGTAGATTTACGACGTCTCCTTGCTGAAACCCACGTTCCTGGGAACTGGATCAGTCCTGTGCTGGCATCTCAGCTATCATTCTGGAGACCAAGAGCTCCCCATTTGTTAAGATCAGCTTTTCTGTGGGTTTCACCAGCTGGTCTGGACCACTTTGCCCATCACTTGTTCTTCTCTGCAACTGGATTCCAGTTCAATTCAGTGATTAGTTGTGGGTGTCTGCTTCTACTTCCACCAGCTGCTGGATGAAGGCTATAGGATGGCATATATAAGACAGACATCAATCTCATTATCAGGGGAGGGCATTTAAGGTAGACTCTCCTTTGTTGCTTAGATTGTTAGTTGGTGTCATCTTTGTAGATCTCCAGACCTTTCCCTAGTGCCTGATTTCTCTGTAAACCTAAAATAGCTCCCTCTATTATGGCATCTCCTTTCTTGTTTTCTTCTGTTCTTCCCGTGACTCAACCTTTCTGCTCCCTCATATCCTCCTCACCCCTCCTCTTCTACTCCTCTCATCCTCCTAGCTCCCTCCCCGCTTCTGTTTTGCTCCCAATTTGCTCAGGAGATCTTGACTCTTTCCCCTTCTCCAGGGGACCATGTTTGTCTCTCTTAGGGTCCTCCTTGTTTACTAGCTTCTGTGACAGTGTGGATTGTAGGCTGGTAATCCTTTATTCTATGTCTAAAATCCACATATGATTGAGAACATACCACATTTGCCTTTTTGTGATTGCGTTACCTTGCTCAGAATGGTTTCTTCTAGTTCCATTCTTTTTCCTGAAAATTTCAAGATTCCATTTTTTTTTTTTTTTGCTAAGTAGTACTCCATTGTGTAAATGTACCACATTTTCTCTATCCATTCTTCAGTTGAGGGGCATCTACATTGCTTCTAGGTTCTGGCTATTACAAATAATGCTGCTACAAACATTGTTGAACAGATGTCCTTGTTGTGTGAATGTGCTTCTTTTGGGTATATGTCTAAGAGTCAAATTGCTGGATCTTGTGGTAGACTGATTCCCATTTTCCTGAGGAGTTGCCATATTGATTTCCAAAGTGGCTGTACAAGCTGGCACTCCCACCAGCAGTGGAGGAGTGTTCCCCTATCTCAACATCCTCTTCAGCATAAACCATCATTGGTGTTTTTTTTTTATTTTAGCCATTCTAACAGGTGTGAGATGGTATGTCAGAGTTATTTTTGTGAGTTTCCATGAACTTGGTTCAGCTGTCTCTATAGATTTCTTCAACATGATCTTGACCTCCCTTGCTCACGTATTCCCTTCTCCCTCACTTCATCTCTATTCCTGGAGTTTGGCCTGGTGCTGGGCTGTGGATTTCTTCATCTAGTTCCATCAGTTTCTGGATAAAGGCTCTATGATGATAGTTAGGGTATTCAATTGTGCATAGTTTTTATGTATCCTAAACTTTCCCTGAAAATAAACTGTGTGTGGAACATGTCTATTTGTAATTGTGGAATGGTTGTCCAGCCTCATGTGACCATGTCACTCACAAATTTCATAGTAAGTATAGACAGTAATGATCCTGAACTTCTATAATTGTTATGTAATTGTGGCTCATCTTTCATAAGATAATCTTACCATTGCAAAAGCAGCCATTAAAATGACCAAGGAAAAAGTCAATGTTATTTCAACCCAGTGGGTATAACCACATGACTTGTAACACTATATGACATACTGGAGACAGAAAAAAATCTGAAATCAAAAATGGCCTTTTATATCAAATGATTCAGACAGGAGGGAAAAAATGAAGAAATAAATTTTTCTATACTCATTATTAGGAGGATTTATGCTGTGTGGGTAGGAGGTTAAAATGCTCTATTGAATAAAGTCTACCACTTTAGTATATGTATTTTATATCACTCATTATTTACTTGAAACTAGTTGTTTTTTCTAGTTGTGACCTTTAAGCTATAAATGCCTTCTCTCTCCTCCTTGTAGAGATAGAAGTTTCTCCCCAAAAGAATGATAATCAGCCCCTTATCAATATTTAAAAACAGGCATGAACTCAAAATAATCTGTTTGTAAATATGTCTGTTTATACTGTACCTATATATGCACATGCACATATACACATAATGTGTACATCGAAGAATAAAGTTGGTGTTAGGACTTACATCTGGCTGACCCTGCTCCCCTAACAATGGGCAGACATGCACAGGAAACGTGCTACGTCATCACCACATCACCTGCCACGCATTATGGCCTGTGTGAGGACTCTGTGCATTTGTGAAGCCTCAGTGCACATGCGTGGTCTTCTCTTTAAAAGGTCCAGCCTCCCCTCCTTCTCTCTCTCTGCCTTTCCTTGGGTTAGCTCACAATTCAACCCCATCCCCCAATCCCCATCAATAAACTCCATGGTGGGTTGTTCATTTGTAGCTTCCTTTTTCTCCACCAATAGCTGCAGCAGAAATCTAACAGTTGGTAATGCCAACACTTAGAAGCATGTTGCTGAAGAATAGTGTGTTTGAGATTGTGAGGTCATGGACAGTTTGTATTGTATCTGGGGACTATATCTCTAAAAATCAGAGTGAGGGAGTAAGGAATCTGCATATGATATGTATAAATCAACATATATGAATATATAGAAAGAGTTATAATTGCATAAAATAAGTTTATGAAATGAGTATTGCATCAGAAATAAGAATGTGTATTGTAAAAATGATGCTTACTACAGGAGATCATAAAACTTCAGGTTCTTCACCTAAGTTGTTAATGTTTAGTAGATTTTTCTAGAATGATAGAAAGTGTTCTTTATGTGTGTTTTGCAGTATGATCTGTAATTATTGAGTACTCAAAAATTAGCTAGTGTTACCAGAGCAACTAAATTAAACATTTAATTTTAGTTATTCTGAGTCTAAATAGGCACACATGGACAGTGCCCATTTTATTGGACAGTCTAGCAGTGGAATCCAGGAGTAAGAAACAATATTACTGAAAGTTTGTCAGAATCAGTCTGGGAAGCAAGCTGGGATACCAGCAGGGGACTGATCCAGACCCAGGAAACCTCGGAAATCCACGGGACCTCCTATACTAGTTCCGTACTTATCCCTAGCATAGTTGTGGACTTTGGGAGTCCATATAGAGGAATACTCCCTGAGCCAAGACACACAAGGGTGGGCCTAGGCCCTATCCCAAAGGACACGATAGACTCTGATGACATCCTATGGAAGGCCTCACCATCCAGGGGGAGCAGAAAGGATATGTGATAGATAGGGTTTTAATTAGGGGTGGTGGTGGTAAGGAAGGATGGAAGGGAGAAGGGAACTGGGATTGTCATGTAAAACAATCTTGCTTCTAATTCATATTAAAAAAAAATCTGAAAGGAAAAAAAGAATCAGCTAAGCAGAATTTCCCTGGTATAGATGCAATCCAGGATATTTTTCAGCACAACTACCTTATTGAAAATAGCGATAGTCTCCCTTGGTATTTTAGGGCTGTAAAACTTAAATGCATTTTCCTTCATTTCTCCCAACAGATCTTGAAAACTTCAAGACAAGAACAAGAAGCACAGTGTCAGTCCGTCGAGGCCAGGGAATGGTACTCCTGTGCGGCCCGCCACCCCATTCTGGAGGTACTGATAAATATTTCCATGTGTGCACACTTAACTGGCTGATATTTTTCTTGCAGAATGCTTTCTCTCTTGACACCAGCTGAGGGAATAGTGTCATTTATAGAGATTCTCATAGTCCTTCTATGTACAGTAAGGGATGTTGTGAATGCCTCCCATAATTAGAATAAGAAAATAGCAGATTGTACAAATGTTCCATCCCATAATGTGCATGACACAAAGAAAAAGATATCCAAGTTGGTCAAAGTCAGAATCCTCTTGCTTGGTCAGTGTAGCTAAACTGTCAGTATCTATTATATCACTACAGGGGTAAAAGGAAATGATGGCGCTTAGGTATTTTATCCCATTCTGGGTCTAGGAAGAGATATATAAACTGTCTCCATTGTGATTCTGATACAAAGTGTATTTCTTTTGATTTTCTGTACCAACAACCACTTTACCAACACCCTGGATACCAGGTGGCTATACAGTGACTCAGTTCCAACCTGATGGCCACTGCCTAGAGTTAGCCTCAGACCCCACAGATAAAAGGATTAGATCCACAAGGCTACTCTTCCTCCAGGGCCAGGAGCATCTAACTTTGTCATCTCTAGTGCTTCTGACAAGCTAACCCAGGTTTAATAATTTGCTGTAACAGCTAATAGAACTAAGGGGAAACAGTTCACATACTAGTTTGTTTAATCACACCAAGGGGCAAAAGACACTGAAAAAAATCAAGTATTTTAAGCAATTACCTCATGCCCTGAGAAATACCATAGTTATGTTCCTAAAGGAGAATACTGAGAAATACCAAACAATAGTTACTGGACATTTAGGGTTAAGTACTGATACATATTAGAATTTCACAAAGGAATTTCTGTGTTAATTTTATGTGTGTGATTATTTTTGCTTGAACATGGGTATGCATACCATGAATGTACCTATTGCCTGGGATCAAAACAGGGCATCAGCTTCCCATAAATTGGAGTTATAAATTGTTTTAAGCTATTGTATGGGTGCTGAGAATCAAACCTGGGTACCCTGTAAGAGTAGCCAGTGTTCTAAAAAGCTGGGCTTTCTATCCAGCCCCTTAACAAAAGTTTTCATTGACAAACTTAAAAATCAACAGGGGCTGGAGAGTTGGATAAGCAATTAAGATTCTCTCACAGAGAGCACATATTCCATTCCTGGAATCCACATCGTGGCCTATAGTCCTCTTTAACTCCAGTTCTAGATCATCTAAACCCTCTTCTGGCTTCCGCAGGAGCCAGGCATTTGTGTGGTGCACATACATACACATAGGCAAAACACTCATCCATGTACAACTAAAGTAATCATTTTTTCAAAGATTAATAATCTCTGTTCTTAGAAAGGAGATCTGATTTAGTTTGGTATCTACCATCACAATCACATAAATTTTCTGTTTGGAATTCATGATTGAAAGAGCAAACTTTTGAACTTGCTATTTTAAACTACTGTTGGTTTTGTGCTGTATCTTCCTTTATATGTATATGATAGGCTGTGTGTGTGTGTGTGTGTGTGTGTGTGTGTGTGTGTGTGTGTGTGTGTGTGTGTGTGTGTGTGCAACACCATAGGTCAAAACCTTGGATGGCATTCCTCAAGAGCTTCCCACGTTAGTGTGTTGGATTGTTCTGTATTGTTTTGTTTTGAGATAAAGTTTCTCTTAGGTCTGGAGATTTTCAGGCAGTCTGGGCTAACTGGACAATGAGCCACAGAGATCCACCTGTCTTTGCCTCCACAGAAGTGAGATGACAGTACACAGCATCAAAGAGGTTTTACTTGGGTTTTGGAGCTCACACTCAGATTCTTGACCTTGTTGGATGAGCAGTTTACCAGCTGAGCCTTGTCCTTACCTCTGTAACTTCCTTTTTAAACTAATGTCACACTTAACATTTTCAGCAGGAAAAAAATTAAATAGACGGCTCAAAAGCTTGTAGTCCAAGCACAGGCACCCTGTTTATGAAGCAGTAGGGAAGGAAAGCAACCAACGAAGTCTGTCTGAGATGTGGGAGTGTTAGGTTCCTGGAGTGTGTACTTTCTAATAGGAGTTTATTCCTTAGTAATGCATTTCCTTACAAATGAATATCAGAGGCACTAAACACACAGTATGTCCTCCAGTTTCTGAACCAAATAATTATTTTAAAGTCTGCAAATGTTTTGATATTTCTAGGCATCACTTTCCTGTCTTAGAAGGGAAGAACCTACAACTAATCTCACAGGTCCCTTTTAGTCACATTATTCCATAATTGCAACTCAATAAATGTTAATGCGTGTCTTTATTAAATATGTTTGCACTATTGAAGGTATGTCCTTCATAAAGAAAACCATCTAACTATAGAGATGTCTATTGATTCTGGTGAAATTTGTTCACGTTAGAATTTCTAAACATGAAATCTGATTAAAATAAAGATGGGAGGTTTGCTATGGGTATCCTCACAGTATGAAGCTTCTGTAACATGACATTGACCCCAACGACTCGCCTTAGTGGTGTATTTTCAAACTATCTCTCTTCCCTAGTGTAATGATAGCACAAAGAAATGATAGCACAGTATGATGAAGCAAGGAGGCTGTGTTGCCTGATGATGAGGGCAACTCTTTCCCTCTTCCCACAGAGAATGTTATTAAAAATTGCCATAGACTTCTGAAATGTGCCTGTCTCCATTGGCAGCAGTCAGCATCTCTGAAATCTACTTCCTTGAGCTGTTCTGACATTCTTGACAGTCTTGATGGTAAAAGACGAGGAAATAAATATTCTCATTATGGGCTCTATTAGAAGCTGTGCACACAGTACCACTATGAGTGAGACAGATGCAGGCTGGAAATTTTCAAGAAAACAACAAAGAGGATCTTGGAGGTTGTTAGAGAGCATGTCAGACATCTATCTGTTTTGTCCAGTAGAGTTAATGATTGTCTGATGAAATCTCCCCTCTATTCAGAAACCTCCAATGAAGACTGTAGTTACAATTTTCTCATGCCTTTTTTTGCAGCCTGGATACTATCTAAAAGCTGGCAGAATCACCGAAAGCTACTGGACCTACTGAGCATTTTAGACATAGCATATGGTATCCTAGTTTCAATTGTAACATATCATGCAGGGTGAAGGAAATGACTCAGCCTCTTACTTACTTTACCAGTGGGGTACTCAGTAATGCCATGAAATCCAATGTAAGGGATACTGTTCATCCTGTTTCAAAAGGTGTGCATTGTCAGACCTTCATAAGTTAGCACAGAAATGAGCTACAGATCATCTGTCTTGAGAAGCATACAGTTTTTTATTACTGTTCTGTCAGTCAGTATGGTAGCATCATTGTCATATCACTATATACATATATGTGTGTCAAAATTTATAACTATGAATTCATATGTAAGTCATTACATGGATTTTTACCATTGCATGGGGACACAGACACAAAAAAAAGAAAAGGGAGAAATGAGTTTGATGGATTCTGGTTGTCCTTAGGTGCTGTTTTGTATTAGAAACAGACATCACCAAATTCTGGAATGTTCCCTTTCATTCTGCCACCCCCTGTGTCGTTTGGCACCAGGAATTCATGACCTTTAGCCCAGCTCTTGTTAAATAGGATTAAAATGAGGTGTTTTGTGATGTTTCCTTCTGATGTAATTAAGTCCCCAGGTTATTCATCATTGAAATCCATCAACTATTTGTTGAGGGAGATTTGAGTCTTTCCCTATGAGACCAAGGTCCTTGCTACTCAAAAGCAGCAGAGACCTCACCTGGGAATTTATAATAAGGGCAAAGTCTCAAATCCCACGCAGGGCCAGTTGAACCAAATCTTGCTCTTAATGAGGTCTCCCACTGTTCCCATGCACACTGAAGTTTGAGAAACCCAGACCTGCTTCTCTGGTTCACACACACACACCTTACCTCTGTGGCCAAGGGTAGACAGGTAGTTTTGGAATCATCTAGGAAATCTATTATGGCTCTATGTGGCCATCCATTTCTTAAAGATAATCTGATTCCATAGAACTGGGGATGTTTCCCCCAATATATCATTGTAGTTGACTCTGAGGTAGCACTAGATTTGAGATCCAGTCACTTTGATTGTGCTCTATAAAACCACTGTAGGGCCAACCTTGCTGGGATGGAATCCTTTGATCTCTCATCATCCAAGATGAATTGCTGACATTCCTCATATGAAAAATATATTTAGGGCAGGAGTGGTGACTCAAAGGGTAAAGTGATTCCTGTGTAAGCCTGAGGCCCTAAACTTTAATCTCCAGTACCCACCTAAAAGTGGGATGCAGTGGTATGTGTCCGTAACTTGAATACTGAGCGGCAGAGACAAGAGGATCCCAGGGGCTAACTGGCCAGCCAGTATTGCCAAATGGAGAGTTCCAAGTTCACTGAGAGACAATGATTGAAAACACAATGTTGAAAGTGATGGAATAAGACACCTGAAGTCAACTTGTGGTCTCCTTCTGGATATACACCCATGGTAAAATACACATGCAAGAACATGCTTATGACATACCAAAATTTTTGAGACTTTAAAATAAAGTATGAACATGCATAGTCTCCTTATATTTTATCTTTGCCTTCAGATCTTCTTTTGGCTATAGACAAGCAAAATTAATGCCTAAGACTATCATTTCCCAGGTATTCATTCATCTTCAGTAGTGTTTTATGAATGGCTGTCTCTTACTGAATTACTGTCAATAAAAATCTAGCTTCCCAGAGTCTAAAAAGAAACAAAATAAGCTGATTTTGATACTGAAGTTGTTTTCATTTTGAAGACACAACATAGAGTTTCCTTGTTTAGATCTTTTCATACAGAGACACCTTCAAAAAGTTAGATCCCATTCCTGAGACATCAGACACATGAACCTTACAACAGAGCATCTGTGGAGTTCTTCATGGTGTTTATACTGCTTTAATTTACATTCCATGTTCTCTTGATGCTCCTAATAATCTAGAAGTTGTGAGCATATGCACTTTTATCAATAAAGGGGGTAAAACAATGAAATTGGGGGTCACACAGTGGTCAATACCAGGGTTACTGTAGACACATCACCTTTTTATAGATGGCAAAATGGAAATATATGTTGTTCTGTCCATGCCAGGAATTGTTGGGCTCTAGCCTAAGTCATGTAAATTCCAATTTCTTAGTGAAAGATCTTCTTTGGTAACCAGGATAATTTTTAAAGATCCACACATTATCTCTTACACAGCCAGGCTGGAAAACTGATGATTATTTATTACAAAAGAAGCACCTGACCCAGGAAAGCCTTTCTGGTGTAAGCGTCTCCAGGATTCTGTCCATTCTCCTTGATCTGGACATATCCACATGGATTATACTCAGAGCTCTAAAAGAGTCAGCATGACTTCCCATTTTGTAATCACTAAAGGACAGAATAAAGACAGAAAAGTAGGACACCCATGTTGTAGCAGTAGCTTTCTCCGATTGCCCTACTGTGCTCTTAGGCTGATTATGTAATTTCCTCTGAGCCGTATTTCCTCATTTTAGCTTCTGTTACTATCCTCTCATACCTACTCAGCTTTCAGCACTAATACAGCATCGCCAGGATTAGATTCATCCAGTTATGTGCTCAGTTCAAGCTAGGCTGACATGTTTCTGAGCCAGGAGTGATCTTACTGTGCTAAAATATAATGTCCTCTGAACCCAAAATAATCACAAAGACATCTACCTTGTCATCAAGCTGCCTGACTTTCCACTTTATACCTCATTCCCACTGCCTTCTCCATGCCTGATCCTATTACTTGGCAATTCTTTATAACTTTAGATTATCAAGTACAGCCTTATTTGCTTCAATTATCAACCCATTTCATTTTACTATTTTCTGATTACTTCTTGTCTTCATGTCAACCCAGTGATGTACTGCCTACTATATCTCATTTTATTTGTGTGTGTGTGTGTGTGTGTGTGTGAGAGAGAGAGAGAGAGAGAGAGAGAGAGAGAGAGAGAGAGGAGAGAGAGAGAGAGAGAGAGAGAGAGAGAGAGAGAGAGAGAGAGAGACTTAGGTGTGCATGTGTTAAAGTCATGGGAAAACATGGGTATCCTGTTCCATCACTTTTTGCCTCATTCCTTGGAGACAGGGTCTCTCGCCAAGTGAAACAGTGCTTGGGTTATAGGCACATGTAAAGCCATACACAGCTTTTTATGTAGAAGCTGAGATTCTGGCAAAGGTCAAACAGTCATCATACTTGGGCAACAAGATCTCTCAGCTGTTGATCCATCTCCATACCCTAGATCCCAATTTAGTTCATTCTAAAATTTGAGCCTATCTTTTGATTGAACTGTTATTGATATCTAAGGTATCTACTTATTGATCCTCACTTATTGAGGATCATACCACATATTAACATAAGCCTAACTGAATCTTGGATTTGATACCCTGTGATTTGAATAACTGACTACATTTTTCAGAAAGCAATTTTTGTAATTTAAAAAAGTGGCACACCAGAGAAAGATGCCATGTGACAGAGCTTGTGTGGAGGGGCTTTTACTGGGAAAAGTGAATGGAAAGGGGGAGAAAGGAGAGGAGAGACCAGCCACTGGGGACAGGAGATGCAGAAGAGAAGAGAGGTGAAAGGAGAGTGGGGAGAGATAATGAGAGACAGAGAGGCAGGCAGAGAAGAAGAGAGAGAGGGAGAGACAGAGACAGAGAGGAAACTGGGATGTTGTCAGGGCCTTTTTAAAAGGGAATATAGTGAATGTGCACAGGTGGTACTCTTAGTGGCTGCAGCTGAGGGCATATCCTGTTAGAACCACAAGGACAGGCCAGTAGAAATGCCTGAATTCTAACAGCAATCCTTCTACTCCTGCCTTATCCTTTCTCCTTTCTCTCAGCCAATTTGCAGGCTCTTTTCCCCATAAATTGGCTTGAAGCATGACTCTCAACTCATCATTCAGTATTAAGCCAGAAGAATGGAATTCACATTTAACCTATAAACTCAAATATTAATAGAGTAGTGAGATTTAAAAAAAGACCCTAGTATTAATTCACACAACTAAAACTTAGAAACACAATTTCATTAACTTTGTCATTTTCATTTGCTAAGCAGGAAATCAATAAGCTACACACACACACACACACACACACACACACACACACACACACACACACACACACACACACACACGGTTCTTGACTTATCTTCAAGAAGCAACTCATAAGCAGGCATATACTTTTCAGCTGAACCTCCTAAGTGATTCACCTAGGATTTACATCTGTTATTAACAAAGTAGTTTGCTCTCTTGTGCTTTATTAAAATGCTGACTTAGCCATTTCTTTTAGATTTGAAAGTTGCTCTCTCAGACTCAAAATGACAGTTGAATTAAACTCTGCTAACTAGTTAAACTAGTTATCTAGTGAACTAACTAGTTAACTAGTTAAACTAGTTATTAAGAGGGTTAAGGTCAGTGTACTTTGTTATGTTTGCATTTTCTATTCACTCTGTCTGAATTCTGTTTCATTTCCTTAGGGAGAAAATAGGCATTGGGTGGACATAAGAGGAGCCAAGATTTGTGTGTGTGTGTGTGTGTGTGTGTGTGTGTTATTGGCAATACACCTAACTCTTTTTGCACATGCTATGCAACCTGCTCTGCCACTGAGTTGTATACCCAGCTTCAGAGATATTTTAAATATTTCAAACAATGCTGAATTATTTTTAAATAGACTAAAGAATATTCTATTCCATTTATTTTTATGACATTCAAAAGTTAGCAAAATGTGAGAAGATTTTTAAATGATTACGCTGCTAACAATTACTTATTGTTATGAAAGCTGTAAAGAAACTACACAAGTGTTGAATTATGTTCTTTTTCTGGTCATAGTGGAATCAAAGTTAAATGTGTATGTGGGCCAGAATATAGGGAGGCTCCACGATCTACTTTGTTTCTTTCAGTGTGCTTATGAGTGTGTTTATACATTCGTGAGGGGGGCGGGCAGAGGAGAGAAAGAGAGAGAGAGAGAGAGAGAGAGAGAGAGAGAGAGAGAGAGAGGGAGAGGGAGGGAGAGGGAGAGAGAGAGAGAGAGAGAGAGAGAGAGAGAGAGAGAGGGATGTACCTATATATTATCTATTTTTGAAAACATTTAAATAATAAGCATTTAAATAATGACCTTAAAGTCATGATTCTTTGTTGCTCATCCCCCCTCTAAGGTAGCTCTGTTTGATCTCTATTTCATGTCACCTGAGAAGTGATTTCCTTGAGAGCTGGTTTAACTCCTGAAAAAAAGTTTAAAAAAAGTTTAAAACCACAGCTGGTCCAAAAGAGGTTCTTTTAACATGGACAAAGAATGGGTTCTTTTGATGTGGACTCAGACCACTAGGCATGTTGTTTCAATAGTACTACAATACCATTCCTTAAGGAGGAGAATGGTCAATCAACCATGGATAAAATCAATGTTAACAGAACAATCCCAGTGGAATATGTATCCTATCGTCATTTCTAGTTCTTAGCAAGAGAACCCTACATATCCTCTTAAAGAGATAGGCATCTATCAATGACATAAACATTTAGTGGTAGATAACATTAGTCATAAGAAATACACAAATCATCACCAATATGAAGTATCTTTTAAAATATGACATTAAATAATCTTAAGGAAATATTGTTTGATGTTCCTTAAGTCTGGTATGTTTATGTCAACAATATGAATTTAGGCTCCTCTGTTTTAAATATGACCACCACTCCAACCTTTCTTCTGTTACTTTGCCAAGTAGAGACACCACAGAATGTCACAGATTTAATCAATGTGTCATAAGTTTGAATGGTTTGCAAATGCATGCTTTTCTGTGTTCATTGTCTCTGTTTTCATCTCATCATTGAACAAAACAAGAAGAAAATCAGAACTATGTTGCTCAGGGCTCACTTATTAAAAAATGTTATCTGGCCCAAATGACATGGTAGAGTGTTTCATACTCAGGAAGATGGGCCACTGGGTGTATCTGTCCATCTACACAATGTGCAGGCTCTGTTCTTCTCAGATATGAGGTTGTGTCACTCAAAGAAGGAGTAAACAAAAAAATAATGAGGAAGAACAGAGATCTTACAGGTCTAGAAGAATAACTTACATCTTCCCTTTGGAATGAAAGAAAGGAAGGAGGAATGAATGAAGGAAGTAAAGAAAGAAAGGAAGGAAGGATGAAAGGAAGAAAGAGAGAGAGAGAAAGAAAGAAAGAAAGAAAGAAAGAAAGAAAGAAAGAAAGAAAGAAAGAAAGAAAGAAAGAACAATGAGATGAAAGAAAGAACAATGAGATGAATGACCCTGTGGTCAGTTATCTCCAAAGCTGGTACCTTGTGTTCTGCAATGCTATTCAAACACTCTTTCTCTGTGGAGTTTTCAGACCATTCTTTCTAATACAACTTGAATATCTCATGATAAAACCTTTGAGTGCCTAGATATCAACATCTGTTCACTCAGTACTAGGAAAAAAACTCATCAAAATGTAAAACATATTCTCTGTCCATAGACTAATTAAATCTAGATCCTATAGAGCTGAGCTTCCAATTTCTTTACCCTTCTAACCTGGTTTCTAAGAGATGTCCTAGAGTAATAGTTTCATACTTTTCACCTTCATTCTGCTTTTTTGCTCTGATCAGAGCAAGGTGTAAGATGCTTGGGTGGTTAGAAAACAAACCCATGTACCTTAATCAATACCTGTTGAACCAACATAGTTTTGTTCAATAGTCTGAGAGGTCATTTCCTTTAAAAATTGCAGAAATATGCCAGGCGGTGATGGCATACACCTTTAATCCCAGCACTTGGGAGGTAGAGACAGGTAGATCTGTGTGAGTTCGAGGCAAGCCTGGCCTACAGAGTGGGTGCCAGGACAGCCAGGGCTACACAGAGAAACTCTGTCTTGAAAAACAACAACAATAACAATAATAATAATTGAAGAAATTATTTGCTCCTCCTTTGTTTTTATAAATTATTCCATATCTTTTATTGGAAAGAAAACAGGATTCTATTTAATGAACAATTGCCTCAATTATCCACTTTCCCACCTGGACAATTACTATGTACTTTAGTTATAGGCATGTTAAAAATGTTTTGTGGATATAGATTTAAGCTTAAGTTAGGAATGCCTCTATTTTCTTTTTAGACATAACCTGCCCCTACTCAAAAAAAAAAAAAAAAAAAAAAAAACCTCAAAGACATTATCTCCAGTTTGATTTTTAGAACTGGAAGGCCATTGATCAATTAGGAAAAGACCAAACACATTAAAACTAAAGGAAAATCACAATTTATAAAGTAAAAATTTAACTGTGAGGTTGAAGAACCAATAAACTGATCATTTCATGAGGCTCTGCTATACTCCAAGGTTTCTGATGTAGAGCTTCTCACCCTAGAAAGCAGCAAGGGATGATATTGTTTTGTAGCACAGGTGCTAGTTTGGACAGGAAGAATCTGGAGATGTGAAAACATATGATGTTTCCAGGTGAGCGCTACCAGGGATGAGCCAGCAAGAACAGAACAAATGATCAACACTGATCTTTCAACAACACGAACCTGACTGAGCATCTCTAAATAACCAGCGCACATTCACTGCAGGATCCCTGGGAACCATTCTTGTTTTAATGCTTGCTGGAAATAGACCCTGTGACTCTCGGCTGGAAAAAAGAAAGAAAACGAAAAAGAAAGAAAGAAAGGAAGGAAGGAAGAAAAGAGCAGTTCTTTGGTTACATTTTCAGCAATAAGCTGGTATTGTTAGGAGATTGTATCATGGTGTTATGGTGAATTACACAGGATATTGAGCAATTGTGGGTTGAGTTATATAAGTTTAGAAATAGTCTCTGGGTAAGTGCTCAAAGATTAAGTGCTTTTCATAGTCAAAAGTCTTAAGCACAAATAATTTAATAAATTTTCTTCTAATTAAACTTTAGTTAACACACAAAGAAATAGATTTCAATGTGATATTTTCACAGGTAAATATCACTATATGTTTAATTTTTGGATGTTCAAAACTTCCTTGTGTTAATTTTCAAATGTCTTGGAAGAAAATTGTTATTGTAGACAAACTTTAAGACTAAAAACTATCCATTTGATCAAGTGACTTTAATATTAATATATAAGATAATAAATTTGTAGCAAAAGTAAAAGATAGTATAAAGCCTTTTGATTCTATATAGTGTCTGAATACTTGTTTCCAAAATATTATTTAATTACCTGGCTATATGTAGAGGACAATCATAATGTGTGAGAACAGTTTTAAGACAGGTTCTCAACATGTATCTCTTCTGAGTTAGGGCCTATGGGCATGCCAAGATAGTTAGCTTCAAACTTAGCTGATTTGAGTTAACCATTTTAGTTTGGGATTTTGACATGTATCTATATGTAGAATGAATAGAAGATTCCAAATAAAGTACAGTGGTTGTAAAGGGAGCAACTCTCCTAGCATTATAAACTATGCCAGTTCTTTAATTCAGAGTCTGACTTGAAGAATAATTGTCACATCTTAGATAGATACTGACTATTCACAAAACAACAGGTATCCATTTCACAGTGAGCCAAGAAAGCTGGTCCCTTCTCTCACTGAAACATACCCCATTTTTCTCACAATAGTTGCAGGTTAACACATTATCGAAATCTTCAGTGTCAAAATGAACCCCTGGAAAGGGGGGATGTATCATAATAATACTCCACAGGCATTCATAAATCCATATGGCAGGCACAGCTGGAGAGGTAGTTACAGTTGATAATGCAGTGTTTTAGATGCAATCAGACATATTCTAGTTGTCACCATCTATAGATGAGCATTTTAACAATATCTGTAAGAGGCTGGAGAGATGGTTCCACACTAACAGCACTTGATACTCTTGCACAGGATCTGGGTTCAGTTCCCAGCACCCACATGGTGCTTTGTGACCGTGGATAACTTCATTTTCACACCCTCCATAGGCAATGTACATGCAAGCAAACAATCATACACATAAGACATTGTTTTAAATAAAGAAAATATCCAAAAGAATCTGCACCTTCTGCAGCAATTTGGAATGCAAGTGCCTTTCTCTACTTGGAGCCAATTCACCCTCTAGGGAAATCCTAGGAAATACCACCATACTTCAGCTGTAAGCACTTGAAGCTCAGTGTGTAATCCTTCACACTGAGGAGGGGTTAATTTTAAAAAGATAATTCTTAAAAAAAAAAACCTGTAGGTCATTTAAGTATCATATTTCTTCTTTTTGTGGTTCCCACTTACTGCAAATGTAGGCAGATATGACACTTTTCAGTCCTTTGCTGAGTATGAGACATGTGTAGCTAAAATTTCTTTCAAATGTAAAGCTTTAGCTTATTTCAGATCCAATGAATGTAATGGAGCACATAAATTAGTAGTTCCAAGGTGAAGAAGTTAGAGTACCTTACTAGGTTAAAATATGAGACTTTGCCAGACCCCATCAGATACCAGACATATAGAAGACAGAGCACATACAAAACTAAACAACATAGAATGGTCCCTCGTGCTTTGTTATATATGAAGTTGAGCAAATACTCATATTGAGATGTTTGCTCTTGGTGAGAGAGAAGAGGGAGGAAACAGGTTCCTCCTCAGTGACCTCTCACAACCATTGTGACCATTGTGAAAAGGAAAACACAATCCATCCTGGAGTGGCAGTGCTTCTTCTAAGATTTGTAAAGTTTAAATCTGAAGTTTAAGAAAGTAGAAGGGAAAAGAATAAATGGGAAAAAAATTCTAAGGCTTGAGTAGGTAGGTTGTCACAAAGAGGTTGACACTGAGGGCTGTAAAGATGGTTTCCTGATGATAAGGCAACTGACAGTAGCACCAACTCCAAGGAGTTTAACATCTTCTTCTAGCCTCCACAGGCACCTGAACACTCTCTCTCTCTCTCTCTCTCTCTCTCTCTCTCTCTCTCTCTCTCTCTCTCTCACACACACACACACACACACACACACACACACACACACAATAAACCTACAAATAACAAACCATTTTTAACAGCTGCCATAGGCTATTAGGGTGGGACACAATGGTATGTACTGTGGTTTGCTCTGAAAGGAAGCTATGGAGCAATAGAAAATCCTATCATGGCTTCTCCTAATCTTACCAAATCCCTATTATCCAGACAATGGTAATTCAGAAATAGGAAGTAGCTGTAGAACTACTTCAGACTTAGATCTAGCAAAGGGAGTCTGGCAACTCAGTGTAGTCACTTTGAAGAAGCAAAAGGGCATGAGCTTTGATGGTTGGAGAACCAAACACCTAGAAAGAACTATAACATGTGTTCAGAAAGAGTTAAACTTTTGAAAACTCATGGTGACTTGGGGAGATATTCCATAGTAAAAAAAAAAAATATGAGACACTGACTAAAGATGCAAAACAAACCCAAGATCTGAATGTTAAGTATGCTACCAGAAAATACAAGATGACTGAAAGATTCATCCTTGTTATATTTTCAACCAAGCACAAAAACAACACCATGGATTCTATGAAACAAGGATGCTAATATAAAGAGTTGCCTGTAATACAGAGGAAGGCTTAAAAGGAGCTGGCAAAGATTAGAAAGTATTAAAGTCTGCAATGCAGAGTCAGTAAAAAGTCAAATGAACATTACAGAAAATTGAATTAGTGATAAGCATGACTTACTAGATAAGTTTTTAATACAGAATTCAGTATGAAAGTATAATGATCAGAAACTTCATAAATATGGAAATGGGGGAATAAAGTTCCAATTTATGTATAATCAAAGTAATTGGTAAAGGCATACACTCAGCATATACATGATAGCCTGTTATTTAATGCCTTGACCTACTTAGCATTCCATTGCAGTTTGTCCCCACTTTGAGTATTAGAAGAGTGAGTGTTTTCGTCTTTCAGAGAGAGTGAAACACCATTAATATTTGTTTAAATAAATAGGGAAAAGATCCAGGAATATGGGAAAATATAAACAAATATGTCTTTCAACTTTATAAAACAGAAAAAAACAGTTAAGTAATGAACTAGATAGAGACAGTCCAGTGTTAGAATCCCTACCTGGCATGCACAAGACCCTGGGTATGAGTGCCAGAAACATTCAAAAAGAGTAATGGGTGTACTCTAACCAGAGGAAAAATAAAGGTGGACAAAACAAAACATAAATGAAAAACTATACAGAAAATTAGTACAGGCAGACCACTATATACCTTATGAAAAATAGCTAAGTATTTAATTTCTATATTAAACATAACAAGCTCAGACTTGGGTATATGTGTTCTAACCAAAAGATGAAGGTATAAAATACCTGTTCTACTAACAACAAATTATAAAAAGAAATGATAAAATTACAAGTGTATTTCTCAAGTATAAAAACATTTCATTCTGAAAAGGCAATTTTATGCCAAAATCCTAATCACCATGATGATATTATATTTGTGTAATTTAGAACATAATGTCTCAAAGATAAAACTACTGATATATACAAAGAGGCATTTTTAGAGCATACTTGTTATTTAAATTGATCAAGTAAATAAAAGTAAAGATATGAAGAACTTTAATATTATAATAAGATTGCCCATTTTTGTAATGCATATGGACTTAATTAATTTTGTTTGTAGTTGTGTGATACTGGGGATTGAAGCTAGGATGCTGCTTATTCTAGGCAGCAACAGAGTACATCCCCAGCCCTGGTTACCCACTACCTTTTCTACTGCCTCTATAATTCTTACAGCAATTAGCTCCATATTTAAAATAAAATTGAACAAAATTAAAATGTATCTGATAAGGATTAGCTTTTCTATAATGTAATTAAATAAACAACTAGTTATAGGTGAGTTTCATAGAAAAACAGCACAACAAATGACAAACAAACCAACCTGAGTAAATTTCAACTCATTTTTATTATCTAAGGTATCAAAGAAAATAATGTGTCAAATACGACATAAATGAGAACAGATGTATCTACACTTGCAACATGTATGAGACATTTATTCTAAGGTGACTCGGTCTCCTAAAATTTATCGATAATAACTGCTAGAAGGATTATGCCACCCCCGTGACTGTCAGTGTTGATTCTGCTGAAGCTGATCTGGCTGGCTAGTCAGGTGCCACTTCATCCCATTTGCATTCCTTTGGTCCTTCATGAAGCTCCTTGGTAGGAGAGGATGACTTCCCAGAACAAAGAAAGACCAGTTTTGGTCAAGAGTATACAAGTAGCTGTGCTCCCCTGCTAGAGTCTCAAAAAATCAAAATCTGTAACAGGTTTTTCCCTAATAGAGTTAAAAAAAATAAGAAACCCAAGAGACATAAAATAAAAGAAGATAAAAGACAAATTTATCAAGTTTAAAACCACTACACATAAGACCTTCCAGAGAATCTCTGAGAGAGATGAGAAAAATATATCTAAGGCAATTCTCTCGAAATAAAATCCAGAACACAAGAGACATACAAACTCACAACATCAGGATGAAAAAGAACAAACCATTTTGTATAAAAGACTTAAACTGGAGAATTCGATGGCCATTTGAACACCTCGATAAAGTGAACAACCAACTGGGACAGAACCAGGAAAATGGAACTAAACCAGTTTATCTTGAAGGGAACTGAAACTTGTCAAGGATTTACTTTCTCCAAGTTTCTAGGAAATATATCTTATAAGAAAGATCTTTCAAATTTACAGTAATTCCTTTGCCAAATGATATGACTCAGAGCAAAGATAAGAAGAAACAGACAAGTCAGAGGCTTTTCATATGAAACTAGATTAATCCTGGCATCCAAACCTGACAAAGACAGCAAAAGAAGCAATGATGTTACATGTGAATGTTAAGAACACACTGTAGACATGTCAGGCAATATTTAAAGTACTTTACAAACACTTGGAATCCATCTTAGAGATGGAAAAAAATCCCTGAAATATGAAGTAAGTATGATATTCCCCAGCAATTCTGGGGTTGATGGTGGAGGGGAGGTGGGAGAAGGGAATGGGAGGAGAGAAGGGAGGGGGAGCTGTAGTCAGGATTCCCAAGGCTGTTTAGCTAATCTGGCTCAATTGACAAGTTCTGAGTTCAGTTAAGAGACACTGTCTCAGTAGATTTAGAAGAAAGCCATTGAGGAAGACACTTTATACCAATGTTGGTCCTCCACATGAACAACCCCCATCCTCCCTCCCACACACAGTATACACAAACATAAACCCACATGTATAAACACACATAGACTCATACTTACATATTAAAAATCTTCAAGTATCATGAAAAGTAAAAAGATACTCCTATGACCTGCTAAATGAAAGTGAATCCCACAGTTATTAGAGATCACAAGAACATAAAAAGAATGAAAGAAAGGATAACATCATAGGGTTTCATCATGCCATGTTTTCTCCTGTGTTATTTTTTGTATGTCAAAAAGGTCTTATCTCTAAAGTCTTCTTAAAAGAATATGATTGAATTCAGGAGTCTTAAGTCTGTAAGATGAGGCTTGGTATGGACTTTTAATATTTATTCTCTCTCTTAAAATGAATTAAATTTTAAAAAACAAACAAAAAATAACAGCACATCTTAACACGAGCCTTTGCCATGATGACTGGGCATACTGGTTGCCTGTAGACTGTATACCTCCTTCATTACATTTTTTAATCCAAAAATCACTCTCTCTGTATGCCCAAATTAATGTAGCTGTCCTTGCTACCTTGCCTTGAGAGATGGGCATCACTAAAAATGCCTGGCTTGGCAGTATTCCGCTTCGCTTCTGCCTGGAGCTGTTCAGAGTCGCTGGGACAAGTGTTCAGTTACAGTAAACCAGCACTCAGCAATTTTCAGATAGCTTGGCTTTCTGTGTTGAATCATGCACACACACACACACACACACACACACACACACACACACACACACACACACACACACACACACCCTCATTCCCTGATGTCAAAGCAGCCCAGTCCAATTAAGAAAATTGCTTCGGGACAAGTGCACAATGCTAAGGCCAGTGGTTCATTTTCAGGTTATGAAACTTAAGTTCTAGTTGGCAGAGCTTCTGTTGTCTTTTTCCTACTTAAATGGGGGACTGTAAAGTTTGTCATTATAAATGAAGCAATGAAACAAAAAGGGAGGATGGGACAGTCACTTGATCCAAAGGCTGCAAGCAGGTATCATCTAATATAGTGTTTGATTTTACAGGGGAGAGTATTCCACATTTGCTTTCCATGGGACAACTTTCAAGTTCTAACCACACCTATGTACCCAGCAGTAGTTCTGAAGAGCAGAAAATGCAATTAATGCAAGTTTTCTCGACTTGTACCGACATTGCAGAGAGCACATGAACAGTGACGAATCAAGTGTCAATTAACTGCAGAGGGTCAGAGCTCCTTATGCTATAGTGGGCTGTTCTCTCAGTTTTCCTACCAAGAAAGGCTTTGCTGAAGAAGCCTAACAGAAGACACACCACCGTTAAGTACCCCATGTAACTTCCCCAATTTGGATCTCAGAGTAGAAACAGTAAGTTTCAAGTACATAAGCTCTCAGGTGGCCATACTGAAATGACTAGAATGACAATGAGCAGGCTTGTGGAAGGAGCCAAGTAGCTAGGACTAAAATTAATCCTCGCTAATCCTCGTTTTAAAGATTTCTGTGCTGCACACAAGTGTCTCTAAACTGAGTTATGATCACCCTATTTCATGTATCCTACCACATTCCATCCCATCCCATCCCATCCCATTCCAATAGAAACCGGTATTCACAATATAAATGGATTATCATAAGACGAATGAACAGAAGCATCAGTTGTTTTGATAGACAGGAGAAATAGTAAAGTTTTGAGAGTTTGCTGGCAGACTGATAGGATGTGTTTGCCTTTGAGACCCTATGAGCTGTGCAGGAAAAAAAAAATGAAGAAGCCCTTTGGGTGTTGATCCTGAGATACGTAATTTATGTGTGGCTCATGTAAGCTGTTACCTCTTAATCACCCAGGAGCCCCAGATCTTGAAGGGAACTAATGATCCCCTGCTGACTACCTGTTCTACTTGTAAGTTCTGCCTTCAACACATCTGTCAGCACTGCTTCCCAAGGGGACTGTGTGCAAGTTGGAAAGTCTGACATTGTGCATTAACTACTCTGAGATGTCCTCCATTAATAATGGACCGTTCTCCGTAAGCCATGAATCCCCCCACCCCAAACACCCATGCTTCTCCTTTTATGTGCCACTGGGCCTGTCATCTGAGAGACAGCCAGAGAAGAGGCATCTGGCATCTGTAACTCATCAGGGGTTCATAAAATCTAAACCAGGAATACTATTCTCTCAAATGATGTTCCCAGAAATGCTAAGTGATGAGTGAGTGTCGTTCCCTAGTTGGTGACAATATATATATATATATATATATATATATATATATATTCCTCACACACAGTGCCACACATACCCTAAATTTTTATTTAATACATATTTTTCTAATTCTTTTATTATATCCAAGAACAAGCCCGATTATTTTCAAAGCATTATTTCTATGAAAGAATTGTCCTACGATGTGATAATTATGTTGTCAACATCTATTTTTTAATTAATGGTTGAAAGGAATTCTCTGTAGTGAATCAAAAGTATTTCTTGACTCAGGAAGGATTATTTACTATCAATTTATATTAGATACAGGTAAAAATAAGGAGGATTTGGGGCTAGAAAAGGAAAATCGAAAGTACTGTAATGTACAGTGTTTCCCTTTGGTTCAAAAATAAAAAGCAAAACAAAACAGGAGAGAGAAAGAAGAAAGGAGAGGGAAGAGGGAAGGGAAGGAAAGAGGAAAGTTGTTCACAACTAATAGAAAAGACTATATATGCCTATTTAAATATCCAAAGCTCATAAACACTGCTGTTCATTGTTTCTTTTGACATGTCCCTTGTGAAGTTACCATAGGAAATCAGAATCCAAGATGGGCCTCTAAAAATTTCAGAGACCACACTGAACCAAAGCAAGGCAGATGTAAGATGATAGAGAATGGGGAAGAGTCAGAAGACCTAGTTAGCATAAACTTTATCAAAAGGGAATATCAAATTGTCATCATGCACCCAAGGGTTCTGCCTTCTGCTCTACTAGCTCATCAAATGAATTTGATTACCCTGTGTCACACTTGGCATCTTATTCACTGAATATCATGACACTGCATGACAACAGAACAGGCCAGATAGATGTGTGTGCTCAGTAGGAGCCCTAGGTAACCCCAAAAGTGATACAAGAACATTGTTTCAAATTCTGTTTTTCCATGTTTTATCTCAGGAACACATGAACACCAAATTCAAATTCATGTAGGTATGTGTAGAACTTCCCAATTTAGAATATGCATATCTCAAAAAAGTTTGGAACATTTTTATAGACTTACATTCCAGAGTTGCCACAGAAAAAGCCTAGTGACAAATATCCCTGCTCTCAGAGAAGTGAGTGGTTACTTTTTACCAGATGCCAGGTATTAATGGTCATTTTTACCATTTAACATCTTTGCCTGTTCACGGAGCTAACATTCTACCTCATAGGAGTCCCAAATACCAACCTAAAATGTTAACCCATAATAGCTTTGTCCCTAAAAAGAGAGTGTGAGACTGTACCTCCAGTTACAGGTAAGTCCTGATCATTCCTTTTCCTTTTTATGTCTTCTTTTACCTCTGTTACTCTTCCTCCAAGTTTTACTTGCCTCATCTTCCTTAAAAAAGAAACCCACTCTGTAACTTTTTACAATGTTAAGTATTTGCAATCTTAAGTAAGAATAGTAAAGAATAATAGAATAATGACACTATAGTTTTTCCTACAAATGAGATTATTCTGTGCTCAGTGACAAGGAGACTGCTTGTCTTCCTTCTACTCTTTTACATTTATATGCAGAGCTAGAAAATAGATAGATAGATAGATAGACAGACAGACAGACAGACAGACAGACAGATAGATAGATAGATAGATAGATGGATAGATAGATAGACAGAGACAGATAGACAGATAGATATGGGACTTTTCAGAGCTATAAATGACTGGCAATTACCTAATTGTCCAATCAAATTTCCAAAGACACTAAGGAAATGATGCTGACTTAAATGGGATTCAAGTCAACTCATTTGCTCTTACTACCATTGCCCAGAGAAGGTGGGCCAAAGTTACCTTTAGGGGCTCGAGGGATAACTTTATGTAAAATCACTGCTCTTTCACAGAACCCCTGTTCAGTTCCCAGTACTCTTATAAGCCTGAAATTCTAGTTCCAGGGGATCCTGACACCCTCTTCTGATCACCAAGAAAACCTTCACACACATGGTACACATACATAAACAGGAATTAATAATGTTGTGAGGTGACTTTTGAGTAGACTCTGCCTTTGACTCAGTTTTCCAGAGCATGGGTATGTTCTCACATGAGTGCAGAGATTCCAGTGTACTTACTGCAATTCTACTCTTAACTGAAGTTGCTTCCTATTCTGACAGTCATTTGCTGCAATGATCTAAATAGCTTCATTTTTTTCCAGTCCGGGTCTCTCTTAACTACCCCTCCCACCCCAGTCAAAATCAACAGTCCCTATAAACTGACCCCTGGCTATAGTCTCAATCTCTCCATAGCTTTTTTTTCATCCATATACTACTTCACAGGGACAATACAGCTTGTCTCTGCTAGAAGTGTAGCCTCGGGCCTGTTCCCTTGTTTTGAAAGCACCTCCCCCTCAGACTCCAAGGCTTGCAACTTTTCATTTCAGACCTCTGCTCATTTTCACCTCTTCCTGGAGTTTCTAAAACAGTGCTTGTCATTCTCCTTGTTGCTTTTGTTTTCTTACTAGTGTTTAGCACTGCATGACAAAAGCTCTTATTTGAGAATTGTGTTTATTCAGAGTGAGAAATTTCATGGTCGTAATTACATTTTATATTAAAGTTACCATGGCTATATTAGGCTGTAGAGCTAAGAAGTTAAGTCAGTAAAAAATATTTGCTGCAGGCTGGCAAAGGGCTGTTTTCTGGTACTGCTGTCTGAGCTTTAGAAACACTAGTTCCAGTATCAGCTGAGGATATGCATTAGTTACTTTTCTTATTGCTATGATCAAATGTGTAACTCAGCTACTTAAGGAAAGAGGCAACCTACATTCCTGTCTCTGTCATTCCTTGATCAGCCATCATACCTGTAAAGCACACCATTAGGATCACTTAATGGAAGTGACTCCGATTGCAGCACAGCTCTAAATGTCCTTGCAGAAGCCTATGCAGAGACTTTCAGTGAGCATTGCATCTAATGAACGAGAGTCTGTGTAAAAGACAAGAAAGAAGAATGTCGTTATGTAATTATTTTTAAAGGCAAGAAGAGGTTCCCTCAACCTACCTTCCCTTTACTGACATTCTGGGTAAGTAGAGGCACCCCATGGCTGAGCATTCATAGCTGATTGGCTGCTCACAAGTAATTGTGAACCCCTCCTTTGCTACACAAGAAAATTGTATGCTGTCCAAAATCAGTCATTTTTTCTCTCAAACCTATTTGTACCAGTTTTTCTTATAATTAAGGACATTAAATACTATATGAAATAATATTTTAAAAGGATTACCATTTTCACAATAAGATAGACAAAATTCCTGAAGAAGTCTCAAGAAAAACGATTATTAAAATAAGTGTGCATTGGGCAAGATAAATACTTTTAAGTAAAACAATTATAAATCATACTTCAATATGATTGTGTCTGTAGATCATTTTACACATTATTTTTAAGGGAAGTAAAACTGTGAGAGTGGATAGAACATGGTGAATAGAGATTATTTGAAAATGGCAACCCGAGTGAGTTATGAAACTTACAAGGAACACACAGACACTATATCAAAGTATTAGTTAAATATATTTGTTCAAATAGTAAGTAAACTCATATAAGGTTAGTATCAATATGCAAATGATGAGAAATCAACAAGGAGTTGAGTTGATTTCATGAAATAGCTCAGATATTAATGTGACATTTCTTTATGGCTTCCCCCTCCTAACCAAGTTTTTCAATTCACCAAAAAACTCCCAAGTCTTCAAAATGTATAATCAGAGAGATTCTGCACTTTTATACCAATTTGCTTGTGTGAAGGAGCACACCTTACTGATGCTCCCAAGGCATGTGTGTGGAGGTTAGAGGACACTCTGCAGGAGTCAGTACTCTCCTCCCATATGGGTCCTTGGGGTTGAACTCCAGCCATCAGGCTTGGTAGCGAGCTCCCTTTCCTGCTGAGCCATCTCAACAGCTTGGTTTTACATTTCTGAAAACAGCTTTAGAAACTAAAAATTGTGATCTTGTTGCAGACATATTGAGAACAGCAAAGGAAGTAAAATCCACAGGACAATTCTGGGAGAAAAATCCAATTATTATCCCCCTTTTCCATGTGAGACTTAGAGCAGATGACGGAGCACTGGGCTGTTTTTAGAACTTAAATCTGCTTTAGTCGAGGCTTATGCTCTTAGCACTCATGCTCCAATGCGTCCTCAGACTCCTTCTACACTTTTCATTTAGATCTTTTATCACACAGATTTCTCAAAATAAATCTCAGCATATTGCGAAGGTAGTGATGTTTTGTTCATGACATCTCAATCATTGTAACATTATGACAACAAACATATCCATTTTTGTGACTCTAGTAATTAATTGTCATTTCTTTGTGATAATTTGTGAGCATGTCATTGTTAAAAAGGGCAATAAACTCTTTATTATATCAATATACATGTGTGTACACATGTGTCATAGCATGTTTGTGGGGGTCAGAGGACAACTTTCATGAGTCACTTTTCCCCTTCCACTCTGAAGAATCAAACTCAGGTTGTCAGGCATGGGGGCAGACACCTTTCACCACTGAGCCATCTAGACAGTCCAAGAGAGACTTTATTGATTAAATCAATTTAAGTAATATCTTTGAAGATTTACAACACTAAAATTTGGGCAAATCTCATAGTATAGAAATATATATGCACAAGTTCTTTTGCCCACAACTCATTATCTCCCACAGGTATTTGTTTGCCTTGTTTATGAAATAACCCTTCCTTACACTTTCCACCATGACAGGATTCCAGAACACATGTTTTTAAACTGCTATATCAATACCTTGTCTTCTGTTCCTTGCATTCTTGTCATCTGATCTGAGAGTATGATTACAGTTCTCTGCCCCGAATCATTTTATTATCCTCTCAGCTCCTCACCACACTTAGAAAAGAAAGGTAAATGTTGCGAAAGAAAGAAAAATATGGACTTGCCAATTTCTTACAGGAGCTAAACTGACCTTGGCACCCATCGCTTAGGGGTTAGTAGAGGGTGCATATGATTATCCACAAGCCATTTCAACTGAGGGCTGAGATCACCCCTTTGCTCATCAGGTCTCAGTTAAGAAGCTTATGTAGAGGGGAAAAAAGTGCATACTCCTACCACAAGCAGAGCAAGTGCACCTGGGGTCAGGCATCATCAAAGAGGGTCAGCTAATCAATGTTCACCCAGCAATTTGTGATCTGAAGGGCTGGAGAAATGCTAAAATTATAGGTATCTTGTCCCTTGCAGCTAACATTGACCTGTCAGGTGGTAATTGTTTTGTGCTTTTGAAGCTGGCTGAAAATAACTCTCCAGCCCTTAGCCCTGGCCCAGATGCAACCACACTCTCTCCTTTCCAGGGTAACCAGGCTGTTAGGGATGTACTTCCACTTGTCTATTCTGTGCAAACTCACCGTATACCAGTATCCCACTACCCAATATATATCAGATAAGCAATATCTTTTACTCTTCCATTTCACTCCCCAATCTTGACTATCATACATCAGAAGGGACCTGCTATAGAAATAGTCATGAGAAATGCCAACATGATTGACATCCCTACCCTGCCGTTCTGACCAGGATGGACCTGGCTACTCCCAAGACCTAAAGAGTTAAAGTAACTGTTAAAGTCACACAGTTGTGTTCCACATCAGCAGGTGTGGGGTTATTTCTTCAGTTTTAGCATGGGCTTTCTGATAATCTGATTTTTACTTAGAAAGGGACTGAGTAGAAATCAACTGGGGAGTGATGGAAGCAAAGGGGCTGTGAATGTGTTAGGGCAGGAGCAGGATTCATGGTGGACAAGGGAAGGATTTTGCTTTAAATACATAAGCGCATAGAACACATATTAGAAGTCTCCTTTTAAGATTCTATGATCTTCAATACTGTGACCATTGTTTAATAGTTCTGTGAATCCTGGAGCTTTTGGATGGTAATGCCAAATTCCACTTCAAAGAAAGTGTGTTTGTTTGTTTTGTTTTTGTTTTTGTTTTTGTTTGAAAGTTTGTTTAAAACATGGAGATTCATTGGCAGAAAATCCCCACCAAACACAGACAGCAAATGTTGTGTCTGAGTTGGTGAGATTTAGGATCTGTTGCTACCCCAACTTCACTTTCCCAGGCTGCCTCTCACTACTTAATAACCCAGAAAAAAAAAAAAAACTACCCTGTCCCCAGCAATTTTAACAGAAGCTTTAAAACCGTTTTTCACATGCCAGTTTGATTGATTGATATGCCCATCTTTAAACCAGTTCTATAAATGAAGGTCATGAAAGCAGTGCCAAATAGAAAATGATGATCTGGTCAATGTAGAACACAGGTTTGTTGCAGATACTAATACTGCCTCTGAGAGTTGGAGAGACCTAGTTCCTATTAGAAAAATTGGCATAAGCCTACCAGTCGGGGCTATAGAGGAGGAAACAGGATCTAAAACTAAATTATTTCCAGTCAATATCTGATTGTTATGGTGTAGCTATATCCCATATCCCATCTCTAGAATCTTATTTCAAGATGAAAGAATTGTACTTCCTGCTCTATAGGATCTACTATGTTGGATTCATGAGGATTCTCAGGACCTGATTTTCTTACAATATTCCGCCTAAAGTATGTTTCTTCCTGTGTTCTGGTACCTATAATACATAGCACTTATTAGGAATATAATTTGTATTTGTTGAATGAGCAATTTTAAAATGTACTCAATGGATATAGGACTTCAGTCTTGGATTATGGGGATGTTCCTGAGATAGATAATGCTCCTGGCAGGACAAGGGTATAAGTGCATTTCAAACCACTGAACAACAGTTACAAAAGAGTTGAAATGGTAAAGTTTACGTATGTGCGGCCACAGTATATTTTTAAGGAGGGAAAACCTAACACATGAAGGAAGATGAGATTTTAGTGGCCTCTTCTGGACTCCTGCTTATTTAAATTTCCCCTCATTAGTGATTAGATTCTGGAGTTCATCAGTCTCAGACGGGAACAGAAAGGAGTTTTTACCATGGTGTTTTGTTTACCACAGGTGAGCATAGACATCTGCTACCCCCAATATACACACATTTTACTACTCAACATCAACGGACACAAAATAATTGAAATTGATGGAAGTTAAGCTTGGTTTTATGTATACATGTGTTAAATGAAAGGTATTCCACAAAAATTCACATGATCAGGTGATGCAGGTAGGTAGAGATCCACACTTCCATTTAAACAATCCAGTCACTGGTCATCTCAACCTGCTTGTTGTCTTGAAGAAATTTGGGCTTGGTACTTACTTCCTAGTGTTACTTACTGTTGTAAATAGAAGCTATAAATATGAGATTTTTACATGAAGTTTGTTTTGGGTGTTTGGTTTTTGTTTTGGAGTGTGTGTGTGAGAGAAAGAGAGGGGGAGGGAGGGAGGGAGGGAGGGAGGGAGGGAGGAAGGAGGGAGAAAGACCTCATTATGTACCCCTAGCCAGACTAGAACTATGTTGACCTGGCTGTCCACAAACTGATAGAGATCTGACTGGCTCTGCCAGCTTAGTTCTAGGGTAAAAGTTATGCACCACCATACATGCCATGGGTCTTTCCCTTTTAATGTTAGAAATTACTTCTTTAAACTTTATATAGTAGCATGGGCAACAGAATGCAGTAATTTTCTAAATCAAACCATCAGCTTGAAATATCTATAGAGAGTGCTATGTACATTCCATTTATTTTCAGTCTTTACCCCCAATTAGATGAATATTTACTGCAAAGTAATGACAGTAGTGCCCCTCCTAGGCTTTGTTTCTAGAGCTGAAGATAACATACACGGTGGAGACAGATGTCCTCACGCTTACTCTTGCAATATTTGGGCCTTTAAGATGGAGAGACTTGAGTTCACACCCTGATGTGTGAAATAATGTTGAGTAACATATACATGGGGTAGTTGCATTCAGAATAAATACCCTCCCTTTTACTTATTTATCATTTATCTAGATGAATCATTCTCTTTTACATTGGAGGAAAAAGAATTTCTCACTTCTCAAAAATGTCTTTGACTCATCAGAAGGGAAGGAAAACCATTACTTATATAAAACTACAGAAGTAGATTTCTGTGTTTATCCATAGTAAGTATAATAACTAGGGAATTTACATCATATAATAGTTTCCATCTTGCCAGACAGAGATAGATATATTTTTTTCTTTCCTGGGGGAACTTTTAAGAATGTGTTTAAATCCCCATGGCATGTTGAAATAATCATTAATGTTTACAGTTGCTATGGCAACAGAAAATGCTGGCAATTGTGTAGGAAAGACGCCTGAGAGGCAAAGATAAGCTGTGTCAATTATTGAACATCTGTCAAACAGCCAATTTAAAGTGACAGATAAAGAGCTAGAAATCGAAGGCGGGAAAAATATCTTAAACTAACATGCAGTTAAAGAACATCGGGTTTGTACTGTTTTGCCCCAATGTAGAAGAATAATTAGACTTTCTCTTCATCCACATAAAAGAAGTATTTTCTAGTGGTTAGAGATGGCTGGGTGTGTGATTTTTTTTTTTAATTCACTAATAATCTTCATCTATCTCTACTACATGCTACTTTCTAGTTTCCTAAATTCTATTACCTAGATTATTTAATTCTAGTGTCGTGACAACTCACTGAATTTGTTAAAGTAATCACCGATTTATAGAGTTTTACAGGAGCAGAGAAGTGAGAAATTGTGTGCATAATCCTAGACCTGCCTTCCCTTCCCTCGCAGGGCACTCCTTTCACTATTTCAGCCACTACTCGTTTACTCCAACAGTGCCCTAAATATTCTTCACACGCATGGCGATACTCACTCTTGCTCCCTTGTCAGCCATCACAGATCAATTACAGCTCCTTTTCCTTCTAAATTCTAGCACATCCTTTAAAACCGGAGCCAGCATCCTGGCAGTCAATACCAATTAGGTGGAGCTCTGTAGGCAAGTCCCAATCTATCTGCAATCCCTGCCCCGTAATGATATTTCACCAAGTCTTGGTATTTTATTGTTTACAAATTGTTTTCACATGTATGGTCTCGTTTGGCCATCAAGCCTATGAAGTGAGGGATTGCTATCTCTTCTTCACATGTAAGAAAATTGAAAATTGAGGCTTAGAGAGATGAAGTGATCTGGAGAAGATTGCCGAGGCTGATGGAACAAGTCTCCTCCCCTACTGCCTTTTCCCATACAGTGAAAATGTGCAGTTAGCAAAAAAGCTAGTGTAATGGGTTTCCGGACTGCTATGATCACTTACTAAGAGGAAGGAGGAAGGGAGGAAGGGAGAGAGGGAGGAAAGGAAAGGAGAGATGGAGGGAGGGAAGGAGGGAGGGGAAATTATTTGATTATTCTTTAGGTATTTACCCAACTTCTGACAAAGGAAAAGTGTTGGACAGATTGTTTTTCTTCCACAGTGGTTTCCAATTATAATCTGGAATGTATGGACGAAGTATAAATTTACCAAGTTAAGTACCGAATGCATCATTTTTAGTTATATGACACACTTCCATTGATCTTTACCTCCCCAACTCATTTCATATATAGGTTTCCAGAGAGTGAGAAAACAAAATGATTTTATGATTTTGCTACAGGATTGGATTAGTATAGTAGACACTGTACAGATGGTTAGGAGGTTTAATTTTCTGACTTGCTGTTTAAGGTTACATTTGACACATCACTTTTCTTTCTGTTCCCCACCTTCATGTTTGGATGAATCATAGATGAATCAGATGAATTAACATAAGTGAAAAATACATGCAGAAAAATAAAGTACTGACCTGACATATCAGTATTGTATATGGCTTTGTTAATTTTAGATCCCATCCTGTTCTGTTAAAGTAAGTACAGTGGTTTGGAATTGACTTTTAAAATGTCCTGAAATGGGTATGTATTTCGTCAAATGATTCTAGTCATCATTTTTCTTCTCACCGATCACAATAAACCTTAGTGTTTACTGAATAATAATATGTCCTGGATACTGAGCTAATTATAATTAGCCTCCTGTTTTCAGTACTTTACTTAACTTGTTATGCAACAAATATTACTTACTTTTATCAAAAGAGAAAACCGGAACCCTGTATAGAAAGTAACTTTCCACTCAGAGTAACAGCAAAACAAGGTTACAGGGTCAAGCTGTACATAACTTCAAATCCCAGGATAAGTATTAGAGTCAAACTGAGGTAAAGATAATAATTTTAAAGAACAAAACCAAAACAAGATTTTGGTTAATATCAGATAAAAGACTGTAATTATTAGATATTATTTTCTCCTAATTTTTTCTTCTAGTTGACATTTTTTTTTCTTTCAAGCCTTGAAGAGATAGAAGGGTCATTGGTAGGAATTTACCATTTCTGAGAGGTCATCTTGAAATGAACCCTTCTCAGTAGGAGTAGGTAAATGTCAGGTTAATGCACAAGGTCTTCCCAAAAGATATCTTGAACAGACTTAGATAAATAAGAGTAAAATGTTAGTATTAGCTATGGGAGGGAAGGTGTGACACCTCTAAGAAATGGTGTTTTAGGTGTGTATTTACTAAGATCCTTTCATAACAAGGAACCAAAGCTTAGGATTTGGGGGATAGTTAAATGCCTTTCTGTGAATGAATGTGTTAGAATAAATGGGAAAAAATGCTTCCTTTAAGTTAAATTCCTTTAATAGCCCAACTGGTCTCTGTTCCTTCCTTTAGTTATCAACTGAGGTTTTTCTTTGCCTCCTCTGATCACTTCCTCATCAGAGTACATTAGGCATGGAAGTACTCCTCTCATGACCTCAAATATTAAAATCAGAGGGATTAAAGGTCCCTTTATGGTCCAGTTAGATTTTGAACATCTCAGATTGGATATCTTTTGTCATATGATCCTTACTGGGCCAATAACTAACTGCACTGGGCAATGAAATAATGATTGTTCAACCACATAACTCATCTTCATCCCTCTTACTGACCTTCAAAGAATAAAACTTGTTGCCATGGCAACCAACTGAAGCCTGCTAAGTAAGAGAAAATGGGACTGGGTTGTAACTCAATAGTAGAGCTCACATCTACATAGCTGAGAGTAAATAAAACTCTGGATTTGATCCCTAGTACACACATAAACACACACACACACACACACACACACACACACACACACAGAGAGAGAGAGAGAGAGAGGAGAGAGAGAGAGAGAGAGAGAGAGAGAGAGAGAAGGGGGAGATTTTGACAAATTTGACTAAGGGTTAATTTATAAATGCTCGGAATTTCAATATCAATTATCTGAATTTTAGATCACATCTTTAATTGAGGAGGGTGTGAAATTTTAATAATCTGGTGAAAAGGCTGTGTGTTAGTGACTTGTGTGGGAGTTGGTTGTTATTGCTTGGAAGCTTGCTCAGTTAGTCATATTACTGCTTAGAGCCTTTAAAATGTAAATAATTATAGTTCAATTGATATTTCCATATTTAGCCTGAGTCATTCATCATTTCTTAATGTCCTTTTTAGTTCCAAATTGAATAATTCCCTTTCTCCTCAGAAATTACTAATCTTAAAGTAACAAGACAGATTGCCATCATGCTGCAACAAAACCCATATGTCCCTATGAATTGGGCTAGTGCAACCTATCTTAGGGCATGTCCTGCAGTTCTGACAATGTGAGTGACACATATGTCCTGCTATTCAGTGTTTATCAGGTCACCTGGTCCTTTGAAATCTCAAACATCTCCTGAACATTAGTTCTATTATGAAGGATCTTCCTGGTCCATATGTCATACCCCTTCAACAAAAGGTCTGACACATCAGTCATTAGAGTCACCTCAAGTTACCATGTCATGGGTGGGTGTGGCTGAAGATTGCAGTTGCAATTGCTTCTGACACAGGAAAAAAAATGTTTTCCTCTTTTCAAGAGATGTCTGTTTTAATCCCAGATTTTATCCCACTGGTTCTTTGTAAACTCACTTCACTTTCCTATAACTCATGTTCTCTGCCTGTCTCCTATTTTACCCATTTCTAAAAACTGGTAGAGATGACAAATGACATCAGGGTTATAAGTGTTTTAAGAGGCCAACAATGTAACTCAGTGACAGATTTCTTTTCTGGTATGTAGAAGAACCTGGGTTAAAATAAAAGCTCTTAAAAAGTATTAAGAAAAGCCGGGCGTTGGTGGCGCATGCCTTTAATCCCAGCACTCGGGAGGCAGAGGCAGGCGGATCTCTGTGAGTTCAAGGCCAGCCTGGTCTCCAGAGCGAGTGCCAGGATAGGCTCCAAACCTACACAGAGAAACCCTGTCTGGAAAAAAAAAGTATTAAGAAAATGTAAAGAATTGACAGGCTGTGGGTTTTCTGGTGTCCTTATTACAACTAAACCTATTTAGAGGAATCTCCACAATGAGAAATATTGTTGTCTCCTCTTCACATGGAAATCTCTTAGGCTAAAATTGGCTACCTCCTCTGGGTAGCTGAGATCTACCAAGATCACTGATGTCATCTACTAACCCAAGAGGGATCATCACTATTGCCTTAGTTATGGTGTGGAAGCTTGCTTCAGCATCTCCACATATTTCAATTTTATATTTCCTAGTTACTGATGACTGATTATTACATGCTCAATAGCCATCATTCAGATATTTACAAAAGAAACTGGCATCGGTGAGTTAGGAAAAACAAAAGAAAAAAGGTGGGGATGAAAGAACAAGAGGGGAAGGAAAAAGGGGGAGGAGGAAAGAATTAAGAGAAAAGACTTTAGATATGGTGACTTAGAACTTACAGATCCAGATATTACAGAATGTTTGCCTTCCTCTGATCTCAGTGATCTCAATGTACTATGGATAGTGTAAGGAAAGTATTGTACCCCCTCCCCATTTACAGGGAACTTCTTTCTCATAAGCACTTTTGATTGAGTTCAAAAGTGATACCATTGCTATGGAATGTTTCTGACATCTGAAAGTCCAGTTCAAATCAACTAGTGTTTACTGAGCATCACAGAATAGGAGACATGCTTCCTTTCCATATTACATGAAGAACAGTGTACATAGGTCTACTAGATGGAGATCCAAATACAAGAAAACAAAAATTTGAATATATGAAATAATGTGTTAGTTGCTTTCTGGAAAAAATAAAAAGGCAAAAGTTACCTTGTTGTTGGGGATACCACTTTTTGTAGCAGAAAAATAGAACTTCACAAAATGGAGTGACTGTAATCAGAAAAGGTTTAGAGTCCTCTATGAGACAGACCTCTGGGCATGTTTGCTAGGGAATTTCTAAACTGGCGTGAGAACATCCATCCTAACTGTGGGCAATCCTGGACTGAATAAAAGAGAGAGAAAGAGAGGGAGCTGACACACTGAGCACTGTGTCTCTGCTCTTATGAGTAGAAGCTATGAGACCAGCTGCTTAGTGCACCTGACATTATGCCTCTCTCCATGATGAACCCTCAGACTCTGAACAGAAACAGAGCAATAAGAAAAGCAAAAAGTACAAATAGATCAATGCCATGGAATGTTAGGGTAGTGCAGTGAACAAACAATTTTATGAACTAAAATCACTGGACGTGGGTGGACTTGGAGACTTGCTAGTATTACCTTCCCTAAAGCCAGAAAGAACCTAGGTGTATCCTAGAGACACTTGCATAGGTAGTGAAGATCTCTGAATTTTTGAGCCAAAAGGAGTTCTTCAAATGGTTTCTTCTGTCTTCTACCACCCAATGAAGAGTGCTATTGTTTCTGGAGCTTGACATTATACTTTGATAGCTATCTCTATGCTAGTATGTAGTTTCTATGATATCTCAAGTATTTATGCTTGACTACCAAGGGCATCCATGCTTCAAGAGATTCCTACTTCTAAACACCAGCTGTCTTCATGCTTCAAGATGCTCCTATAATGAATTTCACCTTTGTATTTTTCTCTATATAAAATAGGCTATCTTTAATATCAAGTTTTTTAGCAAATATCTTAAAATAACATTTTTATTTCCCATGAGCACTGTTTCTATCCATGCATAAAAATCTTTCAAAATTGCATCAAGTTGGTTAGATGGACCACATAGAGTAGACTTTATCATTCCTCCTTGCAATTAAGCAAAGCTCTAATGTTGGATAATTGTGGCTCCAGTACGAGCCCTGCTTTTGCCCTATCAAAAGAGTCACATAATCTACTTCTCTATTTTCTAATACCATGCACATGCTGATGAAAGTATTCACTAAAGGATCAGTTCCATTGATTTCTTTTTGTTTCTGTATCCTAAAGCATGTCTTGAATATTCAGTTGCCTGGGAGCCCTGTAGGCTTAAAGTGGCAACTAGGAAGTAGTAACGACTGGTAAATTAGGGACTTTATACCAGCTCCTCACTGGGACTCACCTCTGCCAATGGCATCTCTGATTGGATGAGGGATCGTATCTTCAGAAGTTGATGCAAGTGTAGTTCTTAGAGTCTCAGCATCCATATCACTTGGGATCTTGAATTTCAACTTCTAAAATTTATATTTATAAATATATTGTATATAATAATATCTAATATGCATTGATAATAAATACATATGGAAGCTTCTGAGTACTGGGTTTCCATATGACATTTTTCAAAATATCTTTAGTGTTACTTATCCTTCCCCACACTTCCTACTCTACCCTACTCTTCATATCCCTACCCTAGTTTAACACTTCTTCCACTATTCCTTTTACCCCTTTGTACAGTGCATTCTATCTCCCTTCCTGTAAGCCCCTCCTTGTGGCCCCGTAGTAATTTCCTGACCTCTGTGGGTGTTCCAGATGAAAAACAAATATCTGAGATTCAAAGCTAACATCCACAAATAAGAGAAAACATGCAATGTTTGTCTTTCCAGGGCTGGGTGACCTTACTCAGAATGATTGCTTCTAGCTCCTTCCATTTACCTATAAATTTCATTTTTAAAACATCTGAATAATATTCCATTGTGTAAATGTACCACATTTTTATTATTAGTTCACATCTGATTGACATCTAGGTTGTTTCTACTTCCTGACTACTGTGAGTAGAGCAGCAAGGAATGATAAATGGGTATCTCTAGGGTAGAATCCTGAATCCTTTGGCTATATGTGTAAATGGACCATGTAGTCAATCTAATCTTAGCTTTTTGAGGAATCTCCATGCCTAGTGTGTACACCATTTTGAACCCACACATACACCCAAACATCCCATACCCACAGTAGCATTTGTATTTGTTTTTTAACCTTGGATATTCATCCTTTGGTGTTTTGTTGTTGTTTGGTTTTTTGTTTTATTTTGTTTTGCTTTTTGCTGTTTTAAAGCCTGTGCAATAGTGCAGATGCTCATTTGGACTTCAAGACCATTTAGGGTAACAGACACTGTGCTTCTCCCTCTGGATGCTCCTAAGTACTGATAATCTAAGCACTGAGTTAACATTACCAGGATAGCCCACTATACTATCTATTTTATTTTTACTGTTTTCAAAACATTAGAAATCATAGAAGATGGCTTGACATAGTTGTCAAGCCATCTCCTTCCATTTCTAGTCTCCACTCAAAAGCGGCACAATGCAAAGACAACAGACCCTTTCCTGTTACACACACACACACACACACACACACACACACACACACACACAACACTGCTGTTTGGGGGATGCAGAACTTTCTAGCTGGAGATCAAAAAATCATTTCTTATGCTTTTTTTCAAAGATACATTTGTAAAAGCAAAAGAAAGTCAGAATCTACCTCGGGAGCCTAGAAGTATATCCCAAGGCAATCATCTCTAAGTATAAGATTTAGTTGAAACCTTTCCATTTGTCTTTACAATTCATGTGAGTATCATACTCCATTTCACCAAATACCCATATCAATGTGTTAAATTACTCTTCAAGTTAAATCCTTTAACTCCACTCACAAATTTCTAAAGAAAATCCTCACCCCCAAGAAAAATGTTCAATTTTCCAAACAAAATAGTGACAAGAAAATAAGTAATATATAAAATTGAGGAAGTTTTAAGCCATATTCAGAACAGTATTCAAGGACTCTTGTGCATTAGAAAATGGCACTTTTGGCATCTGCCTTCCAACACCCCCATTGCCACATCTCAGTGAGTAAGTCACATGTACTAAAAATATCATGGAATAAAATCAGGAGCCCCTTAGTCAGAAGCTTAATTTTAGAAATGCTGCCACAAGGTTGGGTGAGATTTAGCACTAATCTAATCTCTGCCTCGCCACTTTATTCCTCCACAGTCACTGCTGGTTGGATGACCTTTATCCAAAATGCTTTGGACAAGAAATATGTTAGAGTCTTTGAAATTTTGATTATTTGCATATACATAATGAAATGCCATCAGGATGAGACTCTAAGTTTCAATATAAAATTCACTTGTAATTCCCATCGTACATATTCACATGACCCCAAGGTAATGTTATACAATATTTAAATAATTTTGTCCATAAAACATTATTTTGTATGTAATTTTTCATTAATGGCATCTGGACTGTGGCGATGGATTGATTGTTAGCTTATACTATAAAGATGATATGCCATTTGGGATTTTTGTGCCACCACAACTTGTTTGGAGGTAATTGCCTATAGCACTATTTTGAGAAGGATTCTGACTCTGTGTCTGGCAGAATCCAATATAACTGTCAGCCATGGGTATAAAGGCAGCTACTTATAGTGAAGGTGACAGATGTTTGTCATACCTCCCCTGCTCTATCCAGCACTGGTACATGATGACATCAGTGTCTGAACCCTGAACAGTCTTTCCTCATGCATAGAATAGTCTTAGCAAATTCTCTATGGCACAGAGCATTGGTAATAGGGTGTCTTGTCAATGACAGCCAGGCTTTCATTGACCTTTGCTGTAAAGGGTTATCACTGTCATTACAGGATTTAAGTACCCATTAATCTATCATCTAATTAATAAATGTGTAACATTGATCCTCTTTCTACATCTGCAGATTCCATCTCCTCTGCATCCTCCTCAATATTCATGTTTCCTCAAATATTATTCATTGGAGCACAGGACACATCTTACTTTAAATTATTCTTTTAGTGTCTCAATATAGTTAGATGTCAACTAGAGCATTCTTTGCAGATAGCTCACAAATCCCTCATATAACACAATCATTGGAATCTCTTGATAGATGTATAGCATGTCTGATCATTAGAGCTAATTAGTACGTGGGGTTTCTGTCCCAAGTTCTCTTTTGCTGGGAGGGTAAGTTATGGATTTTTAGGAAACTCATGACTTAAAACAGTTTCTTCTTCCCAAATTCAGAAAAAAATAAGCAACTTAACATCCTATTTAAATAGTATTTTATTAGGAAGAAGGAAAATTTGTAACAATCATAATCTCAAAGGTTTACATCACTGTGGTGAGTAGTGTAAGTGTTGGTTGAGATAGGCATATATTCCTATGGCCATATATTGTTTATGATCTAATAAAGCTTGCATAGGAACCAAAATGCAAAGCTAGCCAAAGCCATAGAAGCTAGGCAGTGGTGGCACACACCTTTAATCCCAGAACTCAGGAGACACAGGTGGATGGATCTCTGTGAGTTCAAGGAAACCCAGGACTACATGAGAGTGAAATTTGTCTAAAAGAGAAACAGAGATCATGCCTTTAATTCCAGCACTAGAGAGGTAAATAAGACCAGAGAGCTCGGGGTCTCACGCAGTACAAGTATTCAGTCTCTGGCAATTAGTCTTCAGCCACATTGAGGACAGGATTCCCCCCTCCAGCCTTGGTAGAGGTAAGAGCTCGCTGGTGGCTTGGTTGCTTTTCTTCTCTGATCTTCAGCTTGAACCCCAATATCTGTCTCTTGTTTTCTATTATTTGTGTTACATATTCCTTTTATTATCTTAGTTTTCAGATAAAAAACTGAAAGTACTTAGCATCTGATAAGCACTGAAGCTCAGACTCAGTCCATGTATTTTGACAGCCAAATCAGGGATTGTGCCCTCTAATTATGCCTCCTATTCAGGAAACTACTAACTGATCCCAACCCAAATCTTCAACACCTTCAAACCTTTGCTAACACTGATGTCCATTCCTGTGCCAAGAGTGCAGCTTTTATAAGTATTTGGTACTCAGCAATTATTTGACCAACCAGTGAACCAAGGGAGACATTCATATTGGCTGTCTCCCTTGCAAATTTGCTTCAAATAAATCTCTCATACTTACTGCCATAGCACCATGCCTTAGTTCATATTCATCATCACAAAAAAGTAGGTCAGGAATTAATAAAACTGACAAAAGCTAAGGATACCCATGCTGTTAAAGGGTCTTTTGACTAATCCTAGTAGCTTTTCTATAAAACACAACCCAGATTCAACCAACTAAGCAACGTGTGTGTGTGTGTGTGTGTGTGTGTGTGTGTGTGTGTGTGTGTGTGTGTGTGTGTGTGTGTGTACATACATACACATGCATTTGTGCCTACAGAAACCAGAAGAGGACATCAAATATGCTGGAGGTAGAATTACATACAGTTGTAATTGCACAGCAGTTATTATGGGTGCTGGGAACTGAATTTGAGTCCTCTGGAAGAGCAGGATGCACTCCTAACTGCTGAGCCACCTCTCCAGCCCCCTGGCACCATTTTCAGACTTCACAATAATTACCTGTATAGTTCTTACTGAGGTTCTTTTCTCACTGTATTTCACTGACAAATGAGCTGTCAGATTTATTGATGTTTATGTAGAAAGTATAGAACCTTAATGTTGGGTGAGGTGAATGGATCATCCCATTCTACTCCTTCAGCTTCTAGATAAGGAAAATAGACCTATGTATCCACCTAACAAAGCCCTCTCTATGTCCCTGTCCATGCTGTGTACCAAATATACATGCATGAATTTCTCTAGGTTTTATTTTCTAGATCTGTAAAGTGGAGGAGGTTGAAATAAAAAAAAAACTGAGGATTCAAGAGATGCATCTTTTAAAAAATTTCCCACTGTTGGAATAGAAGTCAATACCGTAAGCGTATGACTCTGGGAAGAAACTGAGGTCAGGAAAATTCAAGAGTGTCCATAGGGAGAATACATTCACGGAAAGCAGCTTTGCTCAGTGAGCACCTGCACCTGAAATATAACTTGCTTAGTTTATTTAAAAAAATAGTCAACCATCCTCTACTCTTGGTCCACAGTCATGAATAAGAGACCCATTCAGAGAATGACGACTTGAGTTAATTTCCAGTCACTTTGAGTGCTCCAAATCAGAAAGCCATTGCTAGATCCTTCTGCCTTAATTAGTACCACATTATAACCAGTCTCAGTCTTTTCTGTTGAGCATCAGAAGTTTCACAATTCATTTAATACATTGCATTCCAAATATCTGTTTACTCGGTTGTTACAAATTGCCAATGGGACAGAAACTGTCTGTCACTTCCAGAGCAATTAGTGAGTGAAAACTTATCAAAAGAAATCTGTCAAGTTTGAGTAAGTATAAATATTGCATGGAAGTCCCAGAGGAAATCAAACTGAGTGGGATAATGTTTTTTATGCTCATTGCAGCACACGAGAGTTTATTTTGTTTTATTTGCTTGGCTTTACTTTTTTTGGAATGTTGATAGCATTTTATATAACCCAATGGATTAATGTTTTGCTCTGATAAAAATAGGTTTTGGTACTTCAGGGAAATCTGTATTGTCTGCTGAGCGGTTTAGCAATAGTGTTCTTTACTTTTGAATGCCAAGGGTGTCTGTTGTCCTAGCAGAGTGCTGGAACAGCAGCATTGCCAGAAACATTAGGTCATTTTCTGCCTAGACATCTTCTGATGTCCCATCCTGACCTTTTCTAGACCTCCGTATTTTCATATCTTCTAAGTCTAGAAATGTGACATGATATGTTGGTGCTATTTAGTTTTACTATTTTTTTCTGCCTGCTTTGATATTGTGTTGTTATTGGATTATATTCCTTCCAGTCCTCCTGATGGCCCTGAACCTATATACAAACACAAATACAATATTTCAGGTAGTGAAATTTGCTATGAAGAAAACTAATTTAATTTATCAACTGTAGATGTCCTGTTTGAAGGTTGAGCATTGTTATTTCACCCATTCCCCAGCTGAGACTGTTCTCCTAGTCTTCAGGATGAGGTGCTTACAAAACAAAAACAGATGCTGAATTGATGGTGTTAGCGTTCTTAGCACCATCTCTTTGATGTTCTTCTTTTTTAATTTTAAATTACTTTTTGGTCCTCTTGCAAGGAATCGGGTTTTGCTATGACAGCACAGCTTTACGAATAATGTTATCTTACTTTGTTCTTATTTGCCCCACCTTGGTCCCTCCCCTGCTTCTTCATTGCTATTCTCTCTGCACCTATACAGGTTCTACTTCTAATTTCTAGACACATGTATCCACTATTCTTCTTATGAATTCCTCTTTATTTGTTTAAATCTTCTTCTTTCTTTCTTGTAGTGACTTTCTACTTTCATGACACACAAACACATGCTCATGCATGCATGTACACACACACACACACACACACACACACACACACACACACACACACACACAAACACACACATACAGAGAGAAGGAATGAAGTCTAGATTCCACAAACACAAGAATAATATTTGTCTTTCTAATTCTCTATCCTTTTTCCTAATATAATGAATTCTAGTTCCATCCATTTTCTTATAAATGTCATAATTTCCTTTGACATTCCTTTTGACAAGTCAGGTTTGGTCTCTTCTTAGAACATGGAAAGTAGTTGTGGCATCATATTGTTATTATAATTTGACAAGGTTATTACAACTTACTGTTTCATCAACCTCCTTCTCTTTTCCTCCCTCATTATTCATCATCATCATCTCCTCCTCATTACCTTTAATTTGCCCTTTATTCAATTTGAAAATAAATTCCACCCTTCAGTATGATTTACAACTTCCCAATTAGAGTTCATGGAAATCATGGACTCAAGTGGTATACTAAAATTTATACCTGAGATAAACTAAAAAGATTCTATGACAAGTTAGAGCTGATATTTAATGACTTTTATTGCCTTGAGTTCCAAATTCTTCTACATTCTTCCAGAAAACCCTTCCCCCAAAGCATAAGTGCTACTTGGTCAGTGATAGATCCTTGAGTTCCTGCCCTTAATTGGACTCTTATTGGGATATGTGAACAAATAAACCTTTTTCCCAAGTTGCTTTTTGTCATGACTTTACTAGACTGTTATAAAACCAAACTGGGACAATAAGTAAATGCCTTTGAAATATTCTAGAGACTGTTCAGTCATTCCAAAGTATTTGAACTTCCTTATGCAATGACCGTGCCCTTCCCCCATATCAAGCTTCCATACCATGATGGACTGTATCTTGGAACTGTGGGCCAAAAGAAATCCTACCCTCTTTGAGTTCTCTGTCTGTCTCCCCTCCCCTCTGTCGCTCTGCCACTCCCATATCTGAGTTTGCTATGTGTATGTGATTTACACACACCTGAGTGTACACACTTGCAGAGACTAGAAGAGGAAATCAGGTTTCATGCTCCTTCTCTGTTCTTTTTATTCCTTTTGAGGTAGGATCTGTCACTGATCCTGAAACTAGGCTGGAAGTTTCCAAGTCTCGGTGATGCTCCTGTCTCTCCTCCCCCCACAGCATGGGAGTCACAGGAGTGCGCATGCACAACTTTGTATCAGCTCTAGAATCTGAACTCAGTTCTTCATGTTTGTGCTGCAAGGACTTTGACCTATACATCTGTCTAACCATTTCCCCTCACGTTGCCTTTGTCAGTCATTTTATTACCAAAATAAGCCAAGTAACTGATACAGAAAATTGGTACCTGATGTGCTGTAATAAAACTAACCAAGAGGTCATAGAGGAACATGGCATACTATCTTGCTCAGCCTGCTTTGCTTGTATATCACAGTACCACCTTTACAGAGGTGGTCCCGCCCCCAGTAGCTGGACCTCCTAAACCCATCATCAACCAAGAAAATGCCTATAGACCATTCCTCAACTGAATTCCATCTTCCTGATGACTCCAGGTGATATCAAAAAAAAAAAAAAAAAAAAAACCTAACCAGCACCCTTATCAAAATTGCTTGAAGGAAAAAAAAAAAAGTTTGCCAAGTAACTTACTTGATCCTGTGACAGTTTGAATTAGGGGTTGAGTGTAGAATAGAGAGCCACATTCAAGTAGCAAATGGTAGGAGATGCTGCTGTGCTGTGTGCACTTAGATTTGATTGTATATCCAAGGAAATCACCAAGACATTTAAGTCACAAATATAGCAAAATTAAAGCAATTAACTTATTCACAAATAGATCAGATAGTGTGTTAGCTGAATACTTTTTTCTTTTTTTTGAGACAGGATCTCATGTATCCCAGGCTGGCCTTGAACTTGTGCTGTTGTAGATGTCATCCCTGAACTTCTGACTCTGCTTTCACCTCATGAGTGCTGAGATGACAGATGTGTGTTACTGTACCTGTAGTATGTAGTGCTGGAGACTGAATGTAGGCCCTTCTCCATGTTAGGCAAGCTATTCACCAACGCAACTACAACTTAAGCTTCACTGAATCCATTTAAAAAAAAAGAGAGAGAGATGGGAGAATATGAATGCCATCAAAGAGTGCAATAATGAAGAGGGAGTGATAGGTTAAGTATGTCTGAAAACAGCCTCATGAAACCCATTTATTTTTATGTTATAATGAATGAATCAAATGAAATAGATAACTTTACTTTTATAATTGTTAAGCTGATGACAGACAACATAACAAGCCAAATCTCTTCAACTCCCCAGATATTTCCATGATTTTTGCATAAACTGACTATTACTACATATACCTACATCCCAGTTTAAATTACCACCACATTATTGATAAGAAGTAGAAAATGAGAGAGTTTAAATGGTTTCCCTTATGTAACACAGATTTCAACTTCGGTACTTTTCCTCTAATTATAAAATTCCAGACCAGATGTCTTTCTTCTAATAGCTGCTTTCTGGTTGCTAAAGTCCTCCCTCAGAATTTGGAGGACTTCACAGCCACTAGCCACTACAAGAGGTTTTTTTAAAAAAACTTATCTCAAGGGAAAAAATTTAGTTTTGTATATTTGATTTCAGCTCTTTTTGGAGAAGTGTGAATTGATTTAAATTTGTCTTGGTAAATTATTTTGTAAAGTCTACTTTGGGACTTTGGACAGATTAGCATATATTTAAATTTTTGTTAGAGGATACATGGTCTTCTCGTTGTCCATAGTAGAAAACTGGGATGCTGAGAGAGGGTTGGATTTGCCGGATGTGTGATTAAGGAATCTGCCTTGCTGACCTTTATAAGTCTTTTCTTACTGGAAGGTGTCCTTGCTAGATTATGTTTACTCATTATCTGATCTTTTCCTATCTTAAAGTTTTGGTGCCTTTTGTTTATTTTGTTTTTGTTTGCTTGCTTTTGTTTTGGAAATAGTCAACTTGCTGGCTATTGTCTGAGTTTTCTTTTTAAAAATTTTTAGATGTTTTTTATGTTTATGGAGTATTTTGCCTGAGTGTATGTCTGTGTAACATGTGTCTTCTTGGTAACTAAGGATGCCAGAAAAGGGTTTCAGACCCCATGGAGGTGGAATGTTAGCTGCCCTGTAGGTGCTGAAAATGAAACCCAGGTCCACTGGAAAAAAACAGGTGCTCTTAAATGCTGAGCCATCTTTCCATCCTTATGTAATTTTTCTTGTAAATGTAAACAAATATCTACTTACCCCAGACAGGGTGCTAATGATATACCAAAGAACCTATGCCCCTTCCCAAGACTAGACCAATAAAGCATTAAATTGAATGGTGAGTTACAGAAGTATGGGTGAGGGTTTACTTACATGAGCAGGGATATCTTGGAGGCAGATGTGTCCGTAAAAAGCCTTCCTTAAATGAGTGACAACTAAGCAAAGCCTTGTCTTCAGGGCTCTTTTCGTTACTTGATGTTAGAGTCACTCTTTCCCAGAAGTTTTCCTACTTATATGACTCTGAAGAAGGGTCTTATAAATGTATTGAGTTTCAGGAACTTCCTGAGGCTTACATGTTTGTTTACTTCCTGGGCCTTGTAAGATTCATGTACTTTCTGATTCTTAACAAGCTTTTCTCCAGGATAGAATGTTTCATATCAGAAGAAATTGTTCCATGACTTTGGGAAGAACTTGTTTATAATGCCAAGAATCCTCTTGACATTAGCATGGGGTTACCTCTAATTACATGTACATGTATAGAACAATTAGCTTTTCTCATAGAAACATAATTATAGCTCTCCAAAACAATGCATGTGGAAATGCTGTAATTCTGGGATAAAGGGAGAGCAATCTGCACAAGCCCTCCTTTGTATGTCAACAATGGATTATTAAGGCAAAACATGTTTCTTGTTACACATTCAGTGGTTAAGGTCAATTACGGTTGGGATTCACTGAAGGATTAAACAGCAAAAATGCCTTCTACAGTAATTAGTGTTTTCTTTACAAAGCTCAAGTGGCCTTTCTGCCATTTGCCAAGGACCCCTCATGCATTTAGAATTTAACTAGGATCATATGAAAGAATGCCATAGAGTAACTCAGTCAACTCTTTCTATAACCAGCAGCTCCCTGTGTATCTTCTTCTATTTTCTCTCCTTCCCCAACAAAGTGATTTTTAAAGAGAAAAGCATTCTTAACTAATCAGGGCCAGTAGCCAGTATGTTTTGCTTCAGCTTTGGACACATCTATGGTTCACACTTCATATAGAGGAGGGATGAAGTACCTGGAGTTGAAGAAGTTTGATGTTCTTGGAACATGATGACTCACTGCAGCCAGTCAGATAAATTCTTTGTCATCTGGAGTTCTTTGAATTCAAAGCAGGAGCTCATGTGTAACCAAGAACTGTCAAAGGAATAATTTCCAAACCAGACTGCTCTGTTCACTTTGCCCACTGCATTCTAGGATAAGCAAGTATTTGTAAGCATGCTTCTCTGACTACTACTCCAGACTCACTTCTTATAGATACGACATTTTTCCACTATAGTTTGAAGGACATATTTTTATGTGTGGAATAATTAAATGTGTCTTTGGTGAGTAATAACAGCCACATTTAAATACCATCTTATTAACATTTTAGAGAAGTAATCAACCTCTACATAAGAAGAGAAGAGAAATTCAGTTGAGAGTGGGAGAAGTTGGGAAAGGAATGGATTGAATATCAATGATTACTCTGTTTAAGGATTAAGAATTTGGATTCATTACTTTGTTTTTCTTTTTCAAAGCTCCTGAGTTAATGAAAGGGATGAAAGGCATCAAATACACATTGTACTTTACAAACCTGTAATCCAATGCACTATAGTCATCATTATTGTATAAGGAAAGTGATCTAAATAGTGTCAATGGTAGCATCTCACATGACTATATAGAGGTTGTATGTTGGGTCTTTAACATTGGATTCCTTTAGAACTTACTGCAAAGTACTTGACACATGTTTATTCCTTTGACTTCTAAAGGCTGGGTCTCTCTGAGTCAACTTCCTGGGTATCTTCTAGTCCTCTTGAAATAAGACATTATCTTTGACTGACAGTAGGAAGGCTTTTGTGAATACCTCCCATTTACATTTACAGGGTGAAGAGCAATCATCTCAGTTTCTACCTTGACCACTTCTCTTCTAAATGTAGTAAACATCCAGGGACAACAGACTTATTTACCGATGTGATTCTTGTATTTGCAGAGCTGAGCTATGCCTGGATCTTCAATGAATACCCTTCCTATCAGGATAACCGCCGCTTTGTTTCTCAAGAGACTGGGAATCTGTATATTGCCAAAGTAGAAAAATCCGATGTTGGGAATTATACCTGTGTAGTTACCAATACTGTGACAAACCACAAGGTCCTGGGACCGCCCACACCACTAATCCTGAGAAATGATGGTGAGTTGTCTATACAATTTTATCAGTTCTATTTATGGAGCTCACTGGTGGATTATGGAAAGACATATTATTGGCACATAAGGATTTAAAGAAAAGTTTAACACTTTCCATATTAGCTATCCATTATTTTTTTTCACTTGTGTAAGAAATAAGCCCACAAACCCACTTTGGAAAAATAATTAGAAATCTGATTGCTAATCTCAACAGGGATAGGATGTGAATTTAGGTGAATATAAATAACAAAAGGATCTTAAATTGTACACACAGGCAAACTGAAGTGAAAGGTTGAACAATTAGCTCATTAATCAATTTTGTGTAATTTAGTATTCAGAGTCCAAAAAGTGGTTTTAAATTGTCCAAATAACATCTAGATATACAATAGTGAAAACATAGTACCTACTACAGAGAAATTCAGAAATATGGATAACTCATTTGAGAGAAAAAAATTAATTCTTCATCCCATTGTGAGAATATTTTATGAAAATGTATGAATCTTACCTAAATGTCGGGACAGCATAGGCTATATCAGCATGTATCTATATTTTTTCCTTTTTAAATTTAAATTAAAAACAAGCTTGTTTTACATGTCAATGCCAGTTCCCTCTCCCTCCCCTCCTCCTCTGCCCCCACCAACCCTGATCCCATCCCTTTTCTGCTCCCCAGGGAGGGTGAAGCCTTCCATGGGGGATCGTTAATGTCTGTCATATCATTTGGAGCAGGGCCTACCACCCCCCTACCCCCGTGTGTCTAGGCTGAGACAGTATCCCTCTGTGTGTAATAGGCTCCCAAAGTCCATTTATATAATAAGGATAAATACTGATCCACTGCCATAGGACCCATAGATTGCCCAGGCCTCCTAACTGACACCCATATTCAGGGGTCTGAGTTAGTCCTATGCTGGTTTCCCAGCTATCAGTCTGGGGTCCATGAGCTCCCACTTGTTCAGGTCAGCTGTTTCTGTGTGTTTCAGCAGCCAGGTCTTGACCCCTTTGCTCATCATTCCTCCCTCTCTGCACTGCATTCCAGGAGTTCAGCCAGTGTTTAGATGTGGATGTCTGCTTATGCTTCCATCAGCTACTAGATGAGGGCTCTAGGGTGTCATGTAAGGTAGTCATCAATCTCATTATCATAGAAGGGCATTTAAGGTAGTCTCGCCAGTATTGCTTAGATTGTTAGTTGGGGTCGCACTTGTAGATCCCTGGACATTTCCCTAGTGCCAGATTTCTCTTTAAACCTATAATTGCTCTCTCTATTATGGTATCTCTTTTTGTGATCTCCTCTATTTTTCCCCCAACTATATCTTCCTCCTCTTTCATGTCCTCCTCTCCCCTTCTGTTTCTCCTAGCTCCCTCTCCCCTCCCCTACACCCCCAATGTGATCAAGAGATCTTGTCCCTTTCCCCTTCTCCAGGGGACCATGTCTGTCTCTTTTAGGGTCCTCCTTGTTTCCTAGCTTGTCTGGTGTGTGGATTGTAGGCCCTAATTCTTTGTTTTAGTTCTAAAATCTATATATGAGTGAGTACACACTATGTTTGTCTTTTTGTGACTGGGTTACCTCACTCAGGATAGTTTCTTCTAGTTCCATCCATTTGCCTGAAAATTTCAAGATTCCGTTGGTTTTTTTTTTTTTTTTTTTCTGCTGACTAGTACTCCATTGTGTAAATGTACCACATTTTCTTTATTCATTCTTCAGTTGATGGGCATCTAGGTTGCTTCCAGGTTCTGGCTATTACAAATAATGCTGTCTGAACATCATTGAACAGATGTCCTTGTTGCTTGAATCTGCTTCTTTTGGGTATATGCCTAAGAGTGGAATTCCTGGATCTTGGGGTAGACTGATTGCCATTTTCCTGAAGAACCACAATACTGATTTCCAAAGTGTCTTTATGATTTTGCACTTTCACCAGCAGTGGAGGAGTGTTCCCCTTTCTCCACATCCTCTCCAGCATAGACTGTCATTGGTGCTTTTGATTTTAGCCATTTTGACATGAGTAAGATGGTATCTCAGAGTTGGCATTTCCCTGATGGCTAAGGAATTTGAGAACTTTCTTGTGTGTCTTTCAGCCACTTTAGATTCCTCTATTGAGAATTCTCTATTTAGTATTTTACCCCACTTTTTACTTGGATTATTTGGTGTTTTGGAGACTAGCTTCTTGAGTTCTTTGTATATTTTTGAAATCAGCCCTCTGTCAGATGTGGGGTTGGTGAATATCTTTTCCCATTCTGTGTGCTGCCATTTTGTATTGTTGACTGTGTCCTTTGCCTTGCAGAAGCTTCTCAGTTTCAGGAGGTCCCATTTGTTAATTGTTGATCTCAGTGTCTGTGCTACTGGTGTTCAAGAAGCAGACTACGGTACCAAGTAATTCAAGAGTACTTCCCACTTTCTCTTCTAACAGATTCAATGTGGCTAGATTTATATTGAGGTCTTTGATACATTTGAACTTAAGTTTTGTGCATGGCGATGGATAGGTATCTTTCTGCATTCTTCTACATGCTAGCATCTAGTTATGCAAGCACGATTTGTTGAAAATGCTCTTTTTTTCCAGTGTATAATTTTAGATTCTTTGTCAAAAATCAGGTGTCCACAGGTGTGTGGGTTAATATCAGGATTTTCAATTCTATTCCATTGGTCTACCTGTCTATTTTTGTGCCAGTACGAAGCTGTATCATACTATAGCTGTATCATAGAACTTGAAGTCAGAAATGGTGATGCCTCAGGAAGTTCCTTTATTGTACCTGGTTGTTTTGGCTATTCTAGGTCTTTTGTTTTTCCATATATAGTTGAGAATTGTTATTTCAAGGTCTGTGAAGAATAATACTGGGATTTTGATGGGGATTACATTAAATCTCTAGATTGCTTTTGGCAAGATTGCCATTTTTACTATGTTGATCCTACCTATCCAAGAGCATGAGAGATCTTTCCATTTTCTGCTATCTTCTTTAATTTCTTTCTTTGAAGACTCAAAGTTCTTCCTATACAGGTCTTTCACTTGTTTGGTTAGCATTATCCAAAGATATTTTATGTTGTTTCTGGCTATTGTAAAGGGTGATGTTTCTCCAATTTCTTTCTCAGCCCATTTATCATATATATATATATATATATATATATATATATATATATATATATGGGCTACTGATTTTTTTTAGTTAATCTTGTATCCTGTCACTTTGCTGAAGGTGTTTATCAGCTGTAGGAATTCCCTGGTAGCGGTTTTTTGGGCCACTTATATAAACTATCAAATCATCTGCAATAGTGAAAGTTTGACTTCTTCCCAACTCCTTGATCTCCTTTTGTTGTTTTATTGTTCTAGCTAGAACTTCAAGTACAATATTGAAGAGATATGGAGAGAGTGGACAGCCTTGTTCCTGATTTTAGAGAAATAGCATTGAGTTTCTCTCTGTTTAGTTTAATGTTGGTTGTGGGTTTAATGTATATTGCTTTTATTATGTTTAAGTATGTTCCTGTTATACCTGGTCACTCCAATACCTTTATCATGAAGGGGTTTTGATTTTTTCAAAGGCTTTTTCAGCATCTAGTGAGATGATCATGTGGTTTTTCTTTTGCAGTTTTTTATATGGTGAATTACTTTGATAGATTTTCTTATGTCACACCATCCCTGCATCCCTGGGATGAAGCCTATGTGGTCATGGTGGATAATTTCTCTGATGTGTTCTTGGACTCGATTTACCAGTATTTTATTGAATGTTTTTGCATCAATATTTGTGAGGGATATTGGTCTATAGTTCTCTTTTTAGTTGTGTCTTTGTATGGCTTTGGTACCAAGGTACTTGCAGCCTCATAAAAAGAGTTTGGCAATGACCCTTCTGCTTCTATTATGTGGAACAGTTTGAGGAGTACTCTTCTTTGAATTTTTGGTAGAATTCTGCCCTGAAACCATCTGGTCCTGGGCTTTTTGGTTGGGAGACTTTTGATGACGTCTTCTGTTTCATTAGGGGTTATAGGTCTGTTTAGATGCTTATCTGTTCTTGATTGAATTTTGGTAAATGTTGTCTATCCAGAAAATTGTCAGTTTCCTTTAGATTTTAGAATTTTGAGGAGTACAGGTTTTCAATGTATGACCTGATGATTCTCTGGATTTCCTCAGTATTTCTTGAAAATGTTCCCTATTTCATTTCTGATTTTGTTAATTTGCATGTTAACTCTCTGCCTTTTGGTAACTTTGGATAAAGGTTTGTCTATCTTGTTGATTTTCTCAAAGAACCAACTCTTTGTTGCATTGATTCTTTGAATTGTTTTCTTTTTCTTTTTGACTTTATTGATTTCTACCCTGGGGTGTACTCCTCAGGGGTGAGTTTGCTTCTTTGTGTTCTGGAGCTTTCAGTTGTGCTGTTAATTCTCTAGTGTGACTATTCTCCAGCTTCTTCATGTGGGCACTTAGTGCTATGAACTTTCCTCTTAGCACTGCTTTCAAAGTGTCCCATAAGTTTGGTTGTGTTGTATCTTCATTCTTGTTGAATTCTAGGATACCTTTAATTTCTTTCTTTATTTCTTCCTTGACCCAAGGATTTTGCAATTGTGCATTGTTCAATTTCCATGAGTTTGTAGGGTTTCTGCAATTTGTGTTGTTTTTGAATTCTAATTTTAAAACATGATGGTCTGATAAGATACAGGGGGTTATTACAATTTTTGTTCCTGTTGAGGTTTTCTATGTTGTCTAGTATGTGGTAGATTTTAGAGAAGGTTCCATGTGAAGCTAAGAAGAAGATATATTCTTTTGTGTTTGGATTGGATGTTCTATAGATGTCTCTTAAACCCAATTGGTTAACAACTTATGTTAGTTCCTTTGTTTCTTTAAGTTGTTGTCCGTTTGTTCTGTCTAGTGGTGATAGTGGGGTGTTGAAATCTTCCACTATTAGTGTGTGAGGTTTTCTGTGTGATTTGAGTTTTAGCAATGCTTCTTTTACGAATGTTGGTGCCTTTGTATTTGGAGCATAGATGTTCAGAAACAAGACTTTATCTTGATGGATTTTTTCCTGTGATGAATTTGAAATGACCTTCTTCATCTCTTTTGATTGATTTTAGTCTGAAGTCTAATTTGTTAAAAACTGGATAGCTACACCAGCTTGTTTCTTGGGTCCATTTGATTGGAAAATCTTATCCCAACCCTTCACTCTGAGGAGAGTGGATTCTGTCTTCGTATCCATTCTCTTAGCCGGTGTGATTTTATAGATGAGTTAAGACCATTAATATTGAGGGAAATTAAGGACCATTGAGTGTTAATTCTTGTTTATTTTGAATTTTGGTGGTGGTGGTGGTATTGTATGTGGATTTACCACACTTTTTTCTTTGGCTTTTGTTAATGTGGGATTATATGTTGCCTATGTTTTTTGGGTTGTAGTTAACTTCCTCGGGTTGGAGTTTTCCTTCCAGTACTTTCTGTAGGGCTAGATTAGTGGATATGTATTGTTTAAATCTGATTTTTGTCATGGAATATCATGTTTTCTCCATCTATAGTGATTGAAAGCTTTGCTGGGTATAGTAGTCTGGGCTGGCATCTATGGTTTCTTAGTGTTTGTAGAATATCTGTCCAGGTGCTTCTGGCTTTCAGAGTTTCCACAGTCAGGTGTAATTCTGATAGGTTTGCCTTTAAATGTTACTTGGCCTTTTTCCTTTGCTGCTCTTAATGTTCTTTCTTTATTCTGTGTGTTTGGTGTTTTGATTATTATGTGATAAGAGGACTTTTTGTGGTCCACTCTATTTGGTGTTCTGCAAGCTTCTTGTACTTTCATTGGCATGTCTTTCTTTAGGTTTGGAAAGTTTTCTTCTATGATTTGTTGAAAATGTTTTCTGCACCTTTGAGTTGGGTTTCTTGGCCTTCTTCTATACTTATTATTATTAGGTTTGGCCTTTTCACAGTGTCCCATATTTCCTGGATATTTTGTGTTAGGCATTTGTTGAACTTTAATTTTCTTTGGTCGATGCATCTATTTCTCCTAGTGTATCTTCAATGCCTGAGATTCTCTCTTCCATCTTTTGTATCCTGTTGGTTATGCTTGCATGTCTATTTCCTGATTATTTACCCAGCTTTTTCTAGTTCCAGAATCCCCTCAGACTGTGTTTTTTTATTGTCTCTATTCCAGCTTTCAATCCTTGCACTGTTTGAATTGTTTCTTGCAACTCTTGGTTCATCTTTTCCTCCATTTCTTGAATTTTTGTTTGTTTTTTCTTCCATTTCTTTAAAGTATTTTATCATTTCCTCTTTTAAGGTCTCTACCATCTTCTTGAAGTTGTTTTTAATGTAGTTCTCTCCTGCTTCATCTGTGTTGGGATGTTCAGGTGTTGCCAGTGTAAAGTCCCTAGATTCTGGAGGCATCCTATTTGCTTTTCTGTTGTTGAATGTGTTCTTATATTGTCATCTTCCCATCCCTTCTTCCTGGGCTTGCAAGTGGGGTCTCTTCCTCTCCTGGTGGCTACCAGACCAATTGGCGCAACCAGGTCCAGTACTTTAATGGGTCTCTCGTTGGGTGCAGGTGGGTCTGACAAACACTCCCTCTCCTGGTGGGTGGAGGAGGGACTAGCACTTCGATGATAGCAGACTCTGGATGGCTTGATCCACCTTGGGTGAGATGACCTGCCCACAGTCCCCAGGCCAGGAGATCCCAAAGAGGGAAAGTGGAAGTCAGGCCTGAGACAGGACACCATGTAACTTTAAAAGACATTTTTGTTAACCAAGGTATATAGGTATTGTGACTCTTTCTACCATGGGCAAATATAATATTATATTACATTTTTTCCTTTTTCTAAAATCCTCTTAGTCCAAAATAATGACTTCGTTGTTGATGTGTACTGTGTCTTTCTGTTTTTTTAGAAATACCACATTTTTTCTAGGAAGTCATGTCTACAAGTCTGGGTGTCTCTACCCTTGCTGCATCAGGCAACTTCTCAGTAAACTCCAATGAAATCTATTACTATCACACACACACACACACACACACACACACACACACACACACAAACTCCTTATACTGCTACACTTGCCAGGGTGTGTCATGTAAACCACCTGTCCTCTCTTTCTTATTGCTGTCTAATATAGAATGTAGCAAATTAAAATGTCTCATTAAATATTCATTGAAAGAATGAAAACAAAGTAATAATTAAACACTTTTGGAAGGACTAATGGGATGATTTGAAGATTCATAGTTGACACATTTAGGTCTCTATTCTTTAAACAAAACAAACAAACAAAAACCCCTTCCACTTCTTACATACTTTTGAAAAGGAAGGACAAGAATATATCACATAGATGAAGAAATTATCAGTCAAGATACTAACAACAAACATTTGTTGGTCCCTTGCTATATGCTAGATGGCACATAAGGAGTATCCTCTTTCACAGTTGTGGAAACTGGGGCTCAGTGTTAAATAATGAATGCAGAAGCTACATGAATGGGATTCCAACATAGCACTTAGTCTTCTGATTCTAGAACATTTTATTTTAAACCTTCACCCTGTTTCATACTGTCCTACACAAGTGTTTACATTCAGTCATATAAGAAAAAAAGTCTTTTATTTCCCAAAGGTATTGCTCTATCCATCTATTTTCTTGCAATGGCAGGGATTGAACTCAGGTCCTGGCATATGCTAGGCAAGTGCTCTGTCACTGAGCTATACACCCATTGTTTTCTGTCTCCCTATGTTACTAGTGAACTCCTTCCCAAGTGGGTTTGAACTTGAGGTTTTCAGATCAGGGTATTAACAGTTGAAAATAAGCTGTTCAGAGATGGTATGGACATCCTTACAATAGAGGGCACACTGGAAATTTTTAATGAATAGTTTAGTTTTCAGACATTTTGTCTAATGGCACATTTAACTTGCATTTATTTAGCACTTGCTGTGTGGCAGTCTTGTTTCTATATTCCAGTAAGCAGAACAACAGGCCCCTATTTAATGCTTCTAATATTCTCCTGGACAGTATGACAACAAGAGGCAAGCAGGGTAAAGGGCAAATTTTAGTTTGTTTTTTAGAGTAAACATAAAACAGTATGAAAAATGGAAACTCTATGGGGTGGTTGTCTTCTGTAGAAAGTGTTGCCATGGAAATCCTCTCTGACGATGGACATGGGGCTGTAGTAGGAATGCTAAGAAGTCAACCCTGAAAGGATAAGAAAGAGGAATAGTCCAGGCTGAGCTGTCACCACATTCGAAGGGCCTGAGGTAGAGAGAGAAAGCCAAGAAAAACTTTTACCTTTCCTGGAAATAAGGAGAAAGTAAACATGGTTTGCACTTACGAATCAGAGAGGCATTTGGAGTTTAGAGATCAGGTGCCAGTGTGGAGACCAGAGAGAGACAAGCCCTTAGGGGTGTGTATACTTGGAAGTGACTGGTGATTTTAGAAAGACTGGTTGATTGCTTTCCAGGAGGAAAAAAAAAACACACTTACAGAAAATGGGAGTAGAAACTGCATATCTTGTCAGAAATTGTTGCAACATTCACCTAAGGAGTGTGGGTAACCTGGGTGTCTTAGTTAGGGCTTCTATTGCTGTAAATGGAAAAGAAGTTGTCCTGGCCATGTCAACTTTTATAAGGGGAAACATTTAAATGGGGAGGCTCACTTACAGTTTCAGAGGTTCAGTCCATTATTATCATGATGAGGAGCATGGTGGCATGCAGGCAGGCATATTTCTGGCTACATCTTGGTCAGAAAGCAATAGAAAGGACTATGACACTGGGTGGTAGCTTGAGCATAGAAAGCATCAAAGCTGACCCCCACAGTGACATGCTTCCTCCAATGAGGTCATGCCTACTCCAACAAAGCCACGTTTCAAAATAGTGCCACTCCCTATGATCTTGTGGAGGCCAGTTACATTTAAACTAGACACTGGGTAAGGACATTAGCTGAGAAGAAGAGAAATGGATCTGAGGTATAGTTTGCAGGAAAAATGTCAGAAATTAATAATACACTGGATATAAGAGAGTACACTTGAGAAAACCAAGAATAATGAGTAACTTTCTGGCTTAGCAACTAAGACTAAATAAGAAAACTCTTTGTTGAAATAATTGAAATGGTTTAGCAAGCAGGTTTGCAAAGAAAAAGTTGATGCTCCTATTTTAGATATTATTTACAAAAGCAGACACATGATTTTTTGTTGGCAACAGAAAGAATTGCCAGACTAGGTGGTGGTGTTGCACGCCTATAATCCCAGCACTCAGGAGGGAGAGGCAGGCAGGCCTCTATGTGTTCAAGGCTAGCCTAGTCTACAGAGCTAGTTCCAGGACAGGTAGGGCTGTCAAGCAGAGAAACCCTGCCTCAGGAACAAAAAATTGTCTAGTGTTTTGGTTGATTTCGGTGTCAAAATATTTTTTTGATAATCTGTTTGTTACTAACTTTTCCATCTTCACCCTACTCAAGAAAATACTCTACAACCTTCCCCAGACTCTATACTGAACAGAGCATCCTAACTGCAGCACAACAAAAATCAAGTTACTGTGGTGGATTATCGTTAAATTATTATGGTGCATTAAAACAAACAGTCATCAATTTAAAAAGTAGGCAAGATGGACCAAAGATGTCACTCAGGCCCAGCTGATACAGTTCCAGCCTAGCACAAACTCCAGGTCCAATCCCTAGTACTACATGCACCTGGGTTTGGGAGTGTATGATAAAATCCTTATACTTGGAAAGTGGAGGCAAGGGGACCAGGTGTACAAGGTCATCCTCAGTTATTTTGTGAGTATAAAGACAGTCTGAGCTACATGAGACCCAGTTTAAAAAATAATGTCCAACAAAGTACGTGCTCTGGAAAAGCACAAATACCACCTTCCCAGAAACAAAAATTTTGGGGTTTTTTGTTTTGGTTTGGTTTTGGTTTTGGTTTTTTGAGACAGGGTTTCTCTGTGTAGCTTTGGAGCCTATCCTGGCACTTGCTCTGTAGACCAGGCTGGCCTCGAACTCACAGAGATCCACCTGCCTCTGCCTCCCGAGTGCTGGGATTAAAGGCATGCGTCACCAACTCCCGGCCAGAAACAAAAATTTTTTTTTTAAAAAAAAGGTTTATTTCAGTGGCATTTTGCACAAGATACTTTTAAAACAGAGCCCCTTTGAGGGATTCCTTAAAAAAAAATGTATATGTGCCAAAATATCTAAACAAAGGAATTACTTGCTTTGGTGTGTCAAGTCATGGATATAATGCAATATTGACTGGGATGCAGCAAGATACAGCAAAAGACAAACATCACAGAAACTGCTGCCTTTGAAAGTGGGAACCAAAATGAGGAACACAGAAAGTCCAGGATCATCATGCATACCACAAGCTGGCAGCAACTTTGCCCTTTGCTTGGTTTAGATTTATTTCTAAATCTGTTATCTACTCCATCTTCATAAAAATGGCCAATGCTTTGTATTAGAATATTTTATCACAGAATTAACAGGCTAAACACCTCATTCTCAGCAATTAATGCCCATTCATTTTTAATTTGCATGAGAGCTGCATGGTAAAATGTATAATATCTTTCTCATTTAGACTGGAGTACATAAAATGGATATGAAGTTCAATTACTAAGCACAAAACAGGTTATTTAATTAGCTCCTGTCTGAAGGTAAGAGAAGAGGGGAGATATAAATCAAAAGGAGATTGCAAAATTAAGATGACATCCTTATTAAGTCTATTATGTGAGAGTAAAAAAAAAAAGTCAGTGGAATTATCACTCTACAGGAGCTGGTATTTAGTTGCTATGTTGGGCTGATATATGCAAGGAGTGTGGAATTGGTACAGTCGTTTTGATCACCGAAGCACACTCAAAATTTCACACCCTCTTTCTGACTCAGAAATATAACAAGTAAGGCAGAGGAAGTTCAAGCCTCAGCTAAACTAATTACCACAACTGGTGCTTTGCATGGCTGTGAACAGATACAGCTTAAAGGATGAGATTTCCCTACTATTCAAGTCATATCTTTTGAGTTCCAGGAAGGCAATTTTAGACTCACTGTTTCCTGTCCAAAAGGTCACCAGAGCATTATAAAAAGTGAACTGTGAATCTTGGCTCAGGTGTTGACAGGAATCAGGTGTGGTCTCTTGCATCCACCTCATTGCATTTTCCACGTGCCCCTAGCTCATTATCCCACAGGCCTTTTGCACTGCCTCTTCCTTCCTTTAATCCAGTACTTCACAAAGTACATTCCTCCTGCTTCCTTCATCCTTATTCTGTTTTTGATCAGGAAATAAGCCAGAGAGATGGAGGAGAGGCTCTCTGGCTAGAATCAAGATCCACCAGTTACTGGCCATTTCAGAGGGAAATTTCAGTTTAAACTTCATTCGCTTTGTTTACTCGTCAATAAAATTAACAATTCATGTTTTACCCCGCCCCCAGAGAGCTGCTATATGTACTGAAATGCATTTTAAGTGGTTTAATATGCTGAAATAAGAGTATGCATCACTAACTAACCTAAAATATGCTCATAAAACTTTATTTTAATAAAATTATAGTAATATCCAGAAAGGACTTTTGTTTATAGAATATAGGTGGAATCGTGTTTTCAAAGTGCTAATTAACAAGGTTAAACTTCCAACATTTATTCTTAGTATAAAATTTTGAAATTTGGGCAGTAAAGAGTGTATATTGTTCCTTTAGAGGACCAATATTTGGATCCCTGCACCTACGCTGAGCATCTCCCATCCATCTCCAACGTTGATCCTGAGGACGGGCCTCCCTCTACTGGCCTCCCTGTGTACTTACACACATGTGCACCATGAATGCACAACTGTTTACAGATGAGCCTAGACAGCATTTAAAGATAACCAAATTTGACATCTTTGATTTGGGGAGAAGGGGTTGGTGAGGAGCTGATAAGTGAGTCGGGGCAGTATCAGACAGATTCCTGGCCCCATATACGTCTCTGATTAACTGACCTTCAGGAAAAACTGTCTGGGCTCTGGAGTCTCATGCTTGCTTTCTTTTTAATTTTTTTTGCATTCCTCCAAGCAACCAAAGCCTGTTCTACAGTATTCCCTTCTAAAAATATGTGTATAATTGAAAATTGTTAGACATATATGGTAGAATTTTGTTTCAGAGTTTGTAATTACTTTTCTACATATTTTAATGTGCTATGAAAAATAAGGTAACTTGTTATTTGGCAACATGTGTCTGTCACCTAGGTATCCTGAAGGGAAAAGATTTTAAGTAGGTAAAGTGCATCTGAGCTATTACTACAGGCAGAACAGTAGTCTGCTGATGAATACTAGCCCCGATGCTAGTCTTTAATAACAGTGAGCTTGGAGTATTATATACTTTCTGCACAGGCCTCAAGTTTGTCCAAATTTTTCATAAAAAGTAACAGATTAATGTAAAACATACATTAGAGAAATAATAGAATTCAATGATAACCTGAATGGCTACTTCCTTTATTCTCAGCCATTACTCTCTACTCCCCCCTGAACTCTCTCAGGACAAAAGAATTAACAAAGAAATGAGCAATTGGGAAATGAGGAAGCTTGTAAGGCTGCCAGAGTATATCATTCAACTGATCAACAGTGCTTGTCTAGACTTGTCCCTTTATCTATGTTCCTCGAGACTGGCTAGAGATTGGCTTCCAAGTTTTCTTTTGCTCACTAGAATCAAGATAACTGATTAGCAAGATGACTTCAGTCTGGTCCTGACTAATGAACCCTTGTTTTACACACCGGTTGTTAAATATTTTAAACTATTTTCCCTAGTTAGAGCTAAGTTGATGTAGAAGAAATACCAAGAAATAGGGAACAACAAATTTACCTTTAGAGATTTTTCAAATTCTTTTTCTCTCTTTACTCCTTGTGTTTATTTACATCTTAGGAATATACAGACATAATGTGTGTGTGTCTTTATGTGAAATTTGCTTTTTGAATGCTTATACTTTAGCATAAACTTAAAATATTAAAAGACATTGCCTCTAGATTTTTCTGTGTAGGTTATTGAATCCCAAAGTGTCAATCCAAAACCCATTAATAATTGAAAAAGAAGAAATGATGAATTTGAGAGGGAATGGGTGGAACAGGAGGACTTGGAGGGGAGAAAAAGGGGGTGGAAACAGTGGACATATAATACTCACATAAGAAATTCTTCAAAAACCAATTTAAATTTTACAAATACTAAAAGTGTACATTTATATTCTCAAAGTATAAGTGAAATTCCTAACCATGTTTCCCCAAGTCCTCCTCTCTTCCCCGAACTTAAGAGTATTCAGCTGTGCAAACATTGATCAGGCTCAGTGTTGAAGCATTTAATGTTCTTACCTTAAATCACCCTTTAAGCTAATGGGAAAAAAGGCCAGATGATGATCTCAGCATCTCCTAGATTCAGAGAACACCCAAAGTGGACAAAAATAAAGGTTCTGAACATATGGAGGAAGGAAAAGGCGATGGGATTATGCAATACGGCAACAGATCAACTTCCAATTAATATAAAATTGCATTCTCATTTCTCTGGTCCTTCGTTTCCTTTGCTATATTAATGAGCAATATATGTTAAATTATCTCTAAGAGTCTTTCTTGTCATTTTGGGGATTCTAGGTAAAGCTTTTCAGTGTACCTCAATCTCAAAGTGCAAAGATCAGGTCACATAATATACTCCTCTACAGATAAGACAAATGTTCCTTGATGGGTCAGATTTATTCCAAATAGAAACACAAAGGCAGCAAGAACATTCATCTTCACTACACAGAGACCATGGAATGAATCCCCATATCTATCAACATTAAAATGTATGCCACAAAAGAACTCAGCCCATTCCATAGTTCCAAATTTATGCTGAAGCAAATATGAAAATAATAAATAAGTAATGCAAAAGGGAAGGGTCTTTGGAAATTTATTACCACTATATCATGTTTCCTCCATTATGATCTTGCTAACTGCTCACAGTAAGTGTTCCTAATATTTCTTCAACTTGCAGTAGAGTCTCACGGGGACCCTAACAAACACTATTTGTCTTTATGAATAAATTAGCTTTATTTATGAGACACTTAATTAACCTAGGAGTTGGTTTTTTTTAAAAAAAAAAAGACATTAGAGTATTTCTTTCAGTGTGTACTTGACCTACTTAGAGTCTTTTATTGATATCCCAGCATTTAGACAACAGGCAAAGTTATGTACCTTCCATTCAAATGTGATTTTTGTATTATTTAAGTATTTCTCCCCCAAAATTCTCTGCTTTATTTAAGTCTCACTTTTAATTGCAACTTTCGTGCAGCTTTGTCACAGCAATCATGTCTTGTTTTTAATTTTCTAACAACATCACAGTTAAGGATCTGTGGGCGTAAAACATGTTTGATGAGAACATCTAAATGACTAAAGGATATGAGATGTTTCTCTAAGCTGCCATAGCTAATCTGATTTAATAGAGTCTTAATGGATGTGGATATTCTGAAGGTTTGACAAGCTTAGGAACTTGGCAGTCATCTTTAGACCTCTATTTCAGCCAATTCCATTTCAGGTCCATGGGGGCCAAAGGTCTTAGATCGTCATTTGGCTAGTCAGTTAGGAAGAAACTGTTCAGTGTTCCTGCTGTGCAGTATACTATGAAGTCAAAAGAACCAGCTTTCAGCTCATGGTAACATAACCTTAGAGAACTCCAAACTAGCAAAGGGTCTAGTTTTATTGTTTATTGGGATTATAAAATTGGATTCTCAACAATAGAATAACGAAGAAACCAGGGATAAAATAAAGTACTTGATGTGTATGTGCTGCCCAGAATTGAGTTGAAATGGGAAAATGATTTTATTTACTTATTTATTTTTTGAACTTGGGGTGTAGAGATTAGAAGACAACTTTCAGGAGTCAGTTCTTTCACTCCATCATGTAGGCCCAATGATCAACTTCAGTTAGTCAGGTTTGGCAGCAACTGTTTTTATCAACTGTGCCATTTTGCTGGCTCCAAAGTCTTGGTCATATATTTAACCAACAAATGTTGAGGAAACACTTTGTAAGCTTTCCAGTAAGTATATGGTAGTTCTTCTGTTCTCAGAAATGACATAGTTAAGATGTCTAGTGGGAGTAGGAATCAAGAATGAGGCTATATTGCATGAGAAGCTCATAGTTAAAACAGATTCACTTTCAGTGATATGTCAAAGCCACCGAATTGTGAATGGAGATGGTGGAATTGTGCATAGATTGACAGACTGGGTGTGAGGGATACTTGCATGGTCTTGAAATCCATTCCAGGAAATGTTGGGCAATAGAACTGAGGAAAGAGTTCGCAACGGAAGATACTTAGTGCTAACAAACTCCTTGCAAGCAAGGCATGCCCATGGCCTGTTTCAATACATAACAGTTCTAACAGTTTATTGATTACATTGTTCTTTCAAATGTCACCATCTTCTCCATATTCTCAATGCTCAGGGCCAGCCCATTATGGCTCCTGAGTCTACCACCTGTTTTAGTTAATAAAGTTTTATTCGCACACCCTTACAGGCCTATTAGCAGATATTTGTCCATGGCTGTTTGCAAAGTACAATGAGAGAGTTTAGACCTTATACCCACAAGGTCCAAATGAATCCTGTGCTCTCTGACCTTTCATAAAAAGTTTTATTGATTTCTAAGACTACAATGCTGTCATTAACTATCAAAAGACCACCTATCAATAGTGCCTCTACTGACTTCAATTAATGGCAGTGCATACAGAGAGATAATTAATTAAACACAACACAAAGAACTTAATTAATTAAACACAACACAAAGAATTTTAGTATGTATGAATATCCTCAAAGGAGATAAATAGCTCGATATCCTATAATCAATTGGACATACTGGATACAGCAAGTTACCTCAGGCATTCAGGTAAGCGGATGCTCTGATGGTCAAGCAGAGATATATGATCACGCTGTCTTTGTATTGAGACAGCCTTCTACAAAAAAATTCTCTCTGCACTTTAATTATTGAAAAGAAAGGAAGGAGGTACAGGTATTATTTAAGGCAAATAAGGCATTAATTTTCATTTTTTGTAGGTTTTGAGACCATTCCAAGATCCTGATATTAAAACACACACTATATACTTCTTGACCTTTCTCTAGCATTGAGGGGATTCTTGTTTAGACACTCAATTAGAGGACTTTGGGTAGTGATACATGAGACCCTCTGGTGGCTATTTTTTGTCACCTTCACACAAACTGGAGTTAAATTGGAAGAAGTCACCTCAGCTGAAGAGTTGAGTCCATCAGATTGGCCTATGGGTATGTGTGTGGTGCATTTCTGGATTAATGATTGATGGGGGGTGGGCCCAGCCCTGGGCACCATCCACATAAGAAAGCAGGCTGAGCATACTATGTAAAGCAAACCAGTAAAAAAAGTTTTCTTCATGGTTCCAGCCTCTGTTTCTGCTTAACTTACTGCCCTTACTTATCTCAATGATGGGCTGTAATGTATAAGCAAAATAAACCATTTCCTCTCGAAGTCACTTTTGGTCACAGGCTTTATCTCAGTAACAGAAATAAACCATGAAAAAGAATTTCATCAGCTTTTCCTTCGTACTCAAGAAAAGCCATGCTTTTTTTTAAGGCCACAATGGCAAACTCAGCCAAGAGAACTTGTATAACTAATCAGATATTTCCAAATATTTTGAGGTTAATGGAATGCACACTATGTGACTTGTTTTTTCAAGAAAGTCAATGTGGAAACTTTTTTCCAAAACAATTTTGGCAATTACTTTTTTTTCAGTAGAAAATCCCACTCGGTGGAAGTTAGTGAATGTTCGTTCCATCTGTGGTTTAATTTAGCAAGCACAGATTCCAGCTAAGGCAGGCGTTGGCAAAAATCTTTCAGTGCACAGTTTTGCAAACTGTCTTCCTTCTGCTAACACAGTGCTCTGCAAATTGTACTTAAACAAGAGCAGTGTGTGGCTGATTTCACTCTCATATTCTGTAAATTGCCATCTATTTCCTTAAATCCTATGTTCTTACAGACGGAGACACCAACCCTTAATAAGCATCTAGGTTTTGAATGTGGGGCAATCCCTGTCCACAAAGTTGTGGCTTTCCATTGCCTCATCGCCAGTAGAACTCCATTCCTAGTATCTCCCACCACGGCCTGCTCAGAGGACAGGTTTATTAATGCCAGGTCAGACATCTTGCTCAAGCTCAGAATTGGGACAGTGGCACTCAAGGTGCTGTCAAACCATCAGCAGCATCACCTGGGAACTACTTGGAGATGGCACTCCTCATCCTTTGACTTTTGTTCTGCTCTGTAAATTAGAAACTCAAGCCCTCTGGGTGATTTCAATCACAGAATAAATAACTGCTTCTGAATAAACATCCATAAACTTCTAGCCAGGTTCCTCATGAAATCAGCTTTTACTTACACAGTAAGCAATTCATCATTGTTTAAGTATGCCATATCACCAGGCAAGCACCAAAAACCAGTAGCCTTGTAAAAGTTGTAAAAACAGAAATCAGGCCAGTGCAAACAATGCTCCAGCCCCATTTGCCAGGCATACTGAATAGTTTATGATTGGTGTTAATACTTATTAAGTCCTACTGTAACATAAACAGAGCAAAGACCTTTCCTTTTGGGAACATTGACATTAGGAATTTCAGGTGTTTTATGTAACTCATACAACTGTTTTAGTGGGTCTCTAGTTCCAAAGAACAGAAAACGTTGAAGCTGAATTTTCATAAGCCAAGACTTTTTTTTCAACCTCAAGGGTAAATATGTAGATGAAACTGTATTTTTATAACCTGATGGAATGAGCAAATCATTTAATCTATATGGAAGAAAAGTGTGGCAGAGATTATGTCTCTCTGTTGAACCAGGGTGCATTGCATGCATTCTCTCTAGTTTATCTTGGTTAAGTAGATATACCTAAACTTTAGTATCTTCGACCTTTGTGAAGATGGAAAAAGGATTAGGAGTGATTCTGTCAATGGCCTTGCTCTGTAAGCCACCACACCATCTGTGGACCAATTAAGTTCAAACGTTTCCAGGTGGTCAGAGAAATGACCTAAAAATATGTGTCTCTCTTTTAAACAGCCTTTTGTTTCCCCCAAACAGAAAGACAACAGATATGAAATTTGATGTAAAAAGCAAAGGCCAAAATAGTTAAAATAAAAGAAGTAATCAAATAAAAGACAGCCTTGCCAGATGTAGCCCATATTAGATGGAGCATTTTCCATAGGTGTTCTCAAAAATATTATTTGCAATATAGTTGAAGAAAAATGCTCCCTTATTTGTATGATAAGACAAGGTTACTCCCTATATGCACTGACATTCCTATAAGCTACAGGGAAAATCATCTTTATGTACTATAACTACCACTATGTATTCAGATCAATTTGTTCTTACTGATAACTCTTTGTTCATATTTATATAGCTACAAATATGGATCACTCTGTATACCAAAAATCTACGCCCATATGGCCAGAAAACCAAACTATACAGTTTGTGTTAGTAAATGAAACCCCAAGGATATGTAGTGAATGACTCTCGTGACTGGAAAACAGCATGTGTCTCTCACTAGCTGTTTTGGGCTATAGTAAAATGCCTGCATGACTCCCATCTTTTCCTCCTTGCCACACATTCCTGTTCATCTCACTTTTTTCATAATCCTGTTGCTGAGATAGGATTTGTGAATGACATAGGACAAAAGTAAATTTTCGTTCCTCAAGATACAATGTACAATGGAGGAAATACCTTGTTTTTAACTACCAATAAAGATGATAGGAAAGAGCCACACTGTTGAGCGGTTCCCTGGAGTTTTTACGATGTTTTATGTCCATAGTTATTTACGGAATACCTATTAAGAGCTTGGGAATCTAAGATAGGAATACAAGTATGAAAAGCACAGACATATCACTTGGTGATGTGTTTTCTCATCTGGGTGAACACATAAACAAGTGAGAGAATCTTAACACTGTGATAAGTAACATGAAGGAAAGGAAATGCTGATAGAAATGAAGAGTAGGAACAGAGTTTAGAGAGGGTGACTAGAAAACACTACTCTGAGGCTGCATCATTTGAAGTAAGACATAAATCAGCAAAGAGTCCTGCATGTGACTGTCACAGAGGACATAGGCAAATGAATGTAAGCCCACACAAAGCCCATCATGGCTCGTTGAAGCATCATTGGCAATAGCTGAATGTGGCAGCTACCCAAATGTTCATCAGTAAGTGTTGCAGTATATGGCATCCTACCTCTTTCCACCTCCACCCTCAAAATGGGGCTTTATTAAGAACTAGGGCCATTGTTAAGTACTGATAATTAAAATGAGGTCATCCTGCAATAGAATGGATACACATTCACAAAGAAGATACAGAGAAAGAGTCATTTGAAAACAGGCAGAGATCTAAATAACATAACTGCAAGCCAAGGAACACTGCAGACTAACAGCTACCCTCAGAATATAGAAGAAGCAAGGGTATATACCCAGAGTCTTGCAGCTCAGACCTGTCCATGCATCTAGAACTATGTTCCTTTCAGCTGCTTGGTTTGTAGCTCTTTGTTATAGAATCACCATGAAACTAACACAAATTTTCATCTTATAAATAAAAATGTGGGATATGCCTACTGTGTCATTCTGGTTTGCAACAGGCCAAACAGAATATGGTTGTGCTATAGCATAGGCCTGGAAAGCATGCCTTATTAAAGAAGGTAGATGGGAATGATGCCAACAGGTGACTGGAAAAAGGCAGGCAGTTAAGAACAGAGTCTGCTCTTGCAGAGGATCAAGATTCAGTTCCCAGAACCTAAATGGTCACTAACAACTGTCAAGAATTCTCTTTCCAGAGGTTCTTGTCTCCTCTTCTGACCTCCAAGGGAACCAGACATACATGTGATTCGCATACATACATGAAGGCAAACACTTATATACATAAAATAAAAAGAAATAAAAATGTTTAAAAGGATGCAGATATATGATTCCATTACTATGAAATGCCTAGCGCAGGTAGCTATGCCAAAAGCAGATGAGAGGATGCTCCAGGCTGTGTTGTGCTATGTTGGGGCTGGAAATTAATGATAAATGGGCATCACAGATATTATTTGGGTATTGAAAATGCTCAGAAACCGGAGTGTGGCGAGAGTGGCATTTCTAAACAAATGTGTTAAAAATCATTGAACTGTGCCCTTAAAAATCAGTAAATTGTTAATATTCAAGTTCTTTCTAAAAATGTTTATTTTTTAAGTACTATGGAAACAGTGTGAAGCAGAAGAAATATTGGTTCTTTCCAGTCATTCACAAACCACGTGGGCTAGAAAGGAGGACATTCAGAGGGGGATGAGGAAGAGTTCTATGTAACAATTCTACAGAGGACACTCCAAATCCACACTCTAAAAGGAGAACGTTTTTAGGCTGGGGAAGTAGATATTTAACGATCTGGACATTGAGTCTCCATCCACACCGATGCTCAGAACAGCGTTATCTGAGATACACTTACTCCTCACTATAATCTTCATAGATTCATTAAAGAAACATGATGGGCATGTAATGGCAATATAAAAAGATGACAGGGACAAAGTCGGTCACTTCTAAGACATCCTTGCCACTAGTATTTTTAACCTTACTGTCTCATCTTCATCCAACATGTGATACACTGCTATGCAAACTGTCTTGCTTTCCTGGGAAGACAAAGACCTCCTCCTCTTAAGGCAACTCTTTTTTTTTTTTTTTTCAATTAACACCAATCTCGGAGAATACAGCCACATGCACAGCACTAAGAGGTGTTAACTTGCTCACTGCACTCCGAGTCATACTACTGATATTTATGGGATGATGATTCAACCGTACAGACGGTTTGTTAGCAAGTTCAGCAGCTGTGTGTGAATGCTGCTGTTAGTGTGCACCACACTATTACCCAGTCAGCTTTGTGCAAATGCTCAAAGGGAAGCAATCAAATGGAGGCGCAAGAGGAATTATGGCAGCAACTTGACAAAAAAAGGGGGGGGTAGCTTTGTTTGTGAACAAGTCAAACGTGCCTTTGGTGTATTTTAATTTACTTCCACAGTTTTATATACTGCAGTGGAGAAAGTTCATAGTAAAAGGTGAAGACGCAAGCAGTAAGTTTTAACTTTGGCCATTAACTGCATCTTGGGTAGGGGGGACTGAAAACAGAGTGTTAACCCCTTTGAGATTACAGCCTCCCTTGTAAAATGAAAGATAGCTATCAACAGCCATTGTAGCCTTTTGAGGACTAAGAGTTGGCTCTATCCCTTGCTCTAAAAGGCCTTAACTGTGATCTTCCCTGGATGCCCAGAAGTGTATATTCAGGAACATCAAACTTAATGACCCTGGAAGAAGAGATGGCTAAGCAGTTAAAAGCACTTACTCTTGCAGTGCACCAAGGTTCAGTTTCCAGCATGTACATAGTGGCTCAACACCATCTGTAACTCCAGTTCTAGGGGATGCAATGGCTTCTGCTCACCTCCTTAGACACCATGCACTCACACTGTCTACTCAAATCCAGGCAAAACACACACACACACACACACACACACACACACACACACACACACACACACACACACACACAATTTTTAAGAACACTGGATAAGTTATCTCAAAGTCCCTTCTAAAGCTAGTCTTCTCTGTTAGCCTAGGAAAAGAAAATAAAGCCAAATAGCAATAGCAAAATAGTATTTAAGTTCACCCTTCCACAACAGTCCTCATGGTAAACCCAGCAACACTGTACATATCTAACTCATAGTGCTGAGGGTTTTGTTGTTGTTGTTGTTTTGCTTTTTTTTTTTTTTCTGGACTGATTAGATCCTTGTGTTGCCTCTCAGTTTGGGAACCCGCACGTGAAAAGTGTTTGAAAGCTGAATGAAATCAGCTGTCTTTGTTACTGCACCTGTGCCCGGTCCGTTCCTTGTTGCTCCTCTTTTCTTCTGAAACCTTTCATTTCTCTTTGCTCTGACTATGGTGGCAGGGGCAAAATGAGAGATGAAGTGCAATGACCATTTGATTTGCAATAAACCTGATAATCCCAAACTCTTCATCAGTCCTGTTGAACCAATAATCATAGAGATATCCAGAGATGGAATAGAAATAAACTGGTTACAGCCTTAACTAATGAGTCAAGATAATATTGATAGGAAATAAATGATATATGTTTTTAGTCATAAAACATAGATTTAGGCTGCCGGGCTGTTACTGTGACTGCCATCACACAGTCATCTTTCTAGATATGGGGGATTATGATTCCAAGGCAATGAACTACTTCGTTGACAGGACTAACATATGCAAAACTTGCCTGCTGTAGATGCTAACCATTTGTTATGGGTTGACAACATAGAACACAGGCTTCGGATGCTGCCCTGTGTGTACTCATTTAGATCCATTCAGATTGGCCTCAGATGTGAATAAACACGGTGGCCAGAGAATGACTCTGAGAAATCACTATGTGGACACCATAAAGGATGTATTTTTAAAGTGTTTATAAATAGTTTAATGTTTTGTGCACTTGGTGTATTTCCAAGGGAGTGGTATTCCTACAACTAGGAATATATCAATTCTTTATCCTTTCCCACCCCAAGTGACCTTCACAAATTGCTTCAGAGAAGCATGGAGACACCAATAGTCTGCAGGTGGTATAAACACTGTGATATGAATTTTTCCCTCACAGAAACTGGAGGGAGAGTTGGGGTGGCATGGTGTTAGAGCAGGGTCTATTTCAGATGAAGGAATTAAGTGTGCCCCTATCAGGGTACAGGAGTATTCTATGTTGACAGAAAACACTTATGTACATCTTGACAGAACCTTTGATACTTGGTGTCTTTTTCTGTTCACAGGGGTGATGGGTGAATATGAGCCCAAAATAGAAGTACAGTTTCCAGAAACAGTCCCGGCTGAGAAAGGAACAACAGTCAAGCTGGAATGCTTTGCCTTAGGAAAGTAAGTTCTAGTTGCCCCTCCTCCCCTCAGCTCTGGCAGGTAAAGAATTGTGTTCAGCCCTCACAGCGATGGCTTCTGAGCTGTCTGGAAATCAAATCGGCTTTCTCTTTGTAATTCTGTGCTTGCATCTTTGATTCTGTCCTCTTCCTATGGAAAAAGACAGGTAATGGCTCTAGAAGGATTGGGCTGCCACGATTGACATAGCCACAAAGGAGAGGAGAACAGATGATTCTGAAAAGTATTCCATTCTATTATTATGACCTATAATGTACCTGCTGTCTAACCCAGAATGACAGGAAAACAATGGCCTTCATTTGAGGTACAGGCAAGCTGCTGCCTATTTGGAAAAATGGGGACTTTCATTCTGGGCCAGTATACAGAGGACACATCAAATTTTTCTTGCATTTCTTTTCAAATTGCCAAACTCTTCTCGCTCATTTGGATTCCCATCTGCTCTCACTAGAGATAGAGAAGAGCTGATATCTAAGAGTCTATTTTAGAGTGGTCTGAAAATTATTCACAACTTTATTATTCCATCTGGATTGCACTTAAAAGAACCTACTTGGAAAGCACTTAGCCTTCCCATAGAGGGTCCGCCAGAGGGCATCGGAAAGGAAAAGATCAGCTGGGATTTTTATATGCCAGTAACCAACAGGAATGGTTTGGCATCCACAATGTAAACTACCACCAGAAGGGAGAATGCTGAGGCCCCTGTGGATTTTAATGGTCTGTGTCAGTGTTTTCACCCACCCCATCTAGCCAGCCACCCATTCTTGATTCTGTCTGTTTTTTTTTTTTTTTTCTGTGCCTAAGTATTGACAAAAGGCACAACAGGAGTTCTTGCCCAGTCCTTGTCTGTGTGTAATATTTTGAAATGAAATGTCACGTGTGTTTCATAGAAACTTTAGGCATTCTTTGCATTTCCAATTTTATTTTCAATTCTAATGGGATGATTGTTTTCAAGTTGTAGCAATGTAAGCCCCAGCAGGAGCTTGACTTTGATGAGGTTTAACACAGTGGTAATTTTGTATCTCCTAAGACCTTACCATAGTGTATAAATTATGACAGCTGCTGGACTTACGGCTGCACAGACATGAAAAGCAAGCTGTAAAGCCACATGTAAGATACAGAAAATGGCAATGATTTGTTGCTGAGAAAAAAAACAGATTACACACATTGTGATGTGGCTGATCTTAAAATCTGAAAGTCTTTCTGTGAACCTATGAAACAACCAGAGAGACAGCAAGAGCAGGTGACTGGATTGTCGGGGTCTATATTTGGCAATCTTTGCAAGATGACACTTAACAAAACTCTCCCTGGAGAAAGCAAAATTCACATTGCTCACACTTCCAAAGGGACTATGAATTAAAGTCTATTCACAATGCTTGAATGGTGCTAAAATAAAAACAAAAGACACAAATTGGGTTCCTCAAATCCACACAGAAATGTTTGGATATGCATGTCTAGCTGTTGAAACACACTATCATCGCCCACTTAAGAGGAGAAGACTAGTCTAAGTGCAGTTGTGTTTAAAGGCATGTATTAAGTATATACATGATTGACTATAAAGGCACCCGTAATGTGCTTCTGATGGAGCCCTCCTGCATTTTCAGTCAGTGTTTGCCTAATAAACTTAAATTATTTTAAAACAAATATAGTAGAGTTGATAGGTTTAATTTTTTAAATACCATCTCAAGTTTCCCAGAGAAGATTGGCAAGTCTTTAGTGTAATTACTTCTCTGTGAGTGTTTTTGTGAAAAAATAAATAAGTAAATAATTGTATCCCCTGCTAGGAAGCCACAATCCTTAAAAGCTGCAGTTAGCTTAAAAACCACTCATTTGCAGACAGGCTGCCCTCCTTGGCAATTTAAGATGTGTTCCAAACAGTTATGACAAGAGGATGATAGATGCCCGGAGAGTACATTAAGACCCCACAGACTGCTCTTTTCTTCATCTTGCTACTTTAATTATTGTTTCCACAAACCACCTTCCAAACGGACCACTATAAATCAGTGAGGTCATCAATATGTAAATGACAATAAGGACAACAACTGTGTTCCCCAGATCAGGTTGTCATAAGTGACTTGCTCCTCTATGCCAGCAATTAGGCTGTATTTTCCAGATTTTATGAGCTCATTACTTTTACTACTACTTGTTCAATATGTGGGTGTAACTTACAGTGTGGTAATTTCATTGCTGGACATAACATTTAGAAGAATATACTGTCTCTGTTCTCTACTACTACATTACAAACTTAGAAGGAACAAACTGCTAATATCTTATTATCTCATGATTTATGGGTTAGGAATCCAAGCAAGGCTTAGCTTAGCGGGGTGATGTTTTTGGTCTGTGTGATGTTTCTGAGGCTCTCATGGTATGAAGCTGGCACATCAGTAGTGTGGAGACCCCAAAGAAGTGTTGTTCACTTTTCTGGCATCTTGGAGGCAAGGTTAGATGATGGGGCCAACTGGATCTGTCATTAGGCGAAGCTTTGTGAAACAGCCTCTCTGTGGCAGTATTAAGGTAGTTGAACTTTTCATAGGTGCCTCAAAAAGAGTGTTCCAAGGAAAAGAACATGAAAGCTGTCTGTTTCTTAACGTTTGAATCTAGAAATCAACTCACTATCACTCCTGTCGGTGTATTAATCAGGGTAGTGAATAAGCCCAAGTTCAAGGGAGTAGACATGGAACTCATCTCAGTGGGAGGGCTGTGTGGGATGTTGCCTCCATTTGAATTCCACCATATATGTGCCTGAACATTTTTATAGTTACAATTTAGAAAACCCAGATATATTAGAAAAATTATAAAATTAACTTAGTAAAAAATATGCTTTTCTTTCAATGACAATGGTGCATAGAAGCTTAATTACATTGTTTAATGTTAAGAATGTTGAGCCAGGTGTTGGTGGCACACACCTTTAATTCCTGCACTTGGGAGACAGAGGCAGTAGGATCTCTGTGAGTTCGAGGCCAGCCTGGTCTACAAAGCCAGTTCAGGACAACATGCAAAGCAATACAGAGAAGCCTGTGTCAAAAAAACAACAACAAAAACAGAAACAAGAATGTTGATTCTAAGAAAAAAGTGAAGTGAATAATGCTAGAGATGTAGATGCTGCTAAAATAATGGTACTATAGGAATGAAGTTTGGGGGATGTTATAATATGCTCATGGCTTTGGGAGCAATGGAGGGGGTTATCCACATAGGTTTCAAAAAGAGATGGAGCTTTCTTTAATTGGTTCATCCAATTTTATTCTCACTCTCAGCCCAGTCCCAACTATTCTGTGGCGGAGAGCTGATGGAAAGCCTATAGCAAGGAAAGCCAGAAGACACAAGTCAGATGGAATTCTGGAGATTCCCAACTTTCAGCAGGAAGATGCTGGCTCATATGAATGTGTGGCTGAAAACTCTCGAGGCAAAAACATAGCAAAGGGCCAGTTAATATTTTATGGTAAGTTTTCAGTCCTACTTATTATTTGCTGTGTTACAAAACTTTTCCACATTATAATCTTGTACTTGCAGGTCTGCAGTTGGAGGGAATTTTTGTCGTTGTTTGGTTGGTTGGTGGGTTGGTTGGGTATTGTTTCTTTCTTTTTTCTTTTTGGAAGCATATAGAGTGGAATTCTGTAAGACACCTGCTTTTCTACATAATTAGCATGCCCTGGATGACTCTGGGTGTAGAAAGCGAAGGTGGGGGCAAGAATGTTGAGGCAGCAGAGAGGAAAGAATTAAGCTGGTGTGTTTAAAAGATGGATGGCAGTGTGAACACGCTCCCAAAGGAGACTATTTCCTGTTTTTCTCTTCCCTTTGAGCTATAAGCCTGACACGGGAAATTATTTGGGGTGTGTGTGTGTGTGTGTGTGTGTGTGTGTGTGTGTGTGTGTGTGTGTGTGTGTGTTAATTGAAGCTCAGCATCTTTTGAATTTTGAATTGAGGCTCATCCTAATCCTTCGTAATTGTTCCTACTCCACAGATATTTAATATGTTATCCTGAACATTTCAAAATGGACACTGTCCAAATTTAGTTCTCAGAGTAGACCTCAGAGTAGAGCATGAAAACTATCAAATAGATTTTACTTTTTATGAGAAGCTTCTCCTGTTCTGGTCAAATCATCTGTATTGACCCAAACATAATATAAGTGCAAAAATGTGTACCACATGGTTCTTATTGAGTGTATCCTGGAAGGCTTCATAGTCTATTGACCTGAGATACAGAAAAGGGTTTCGCTGGAAATGCATTCTGAAACAAATTTGAGAGATGCCAAGTTAATTTATTTTTATTTTGGTTTCTTTTTTTGAGAGAGAGAGAGAGAGAGAGAGAGAGAGAGAGAGAGAGAGAGAGAGAGAGAGAGAGAGAGACTCTCTCTGTTTTGTAGCACTAGCTGTCCTGGAGCTCACAGTGTAGACTAGACTGGCTTTGAACTCTCAGTGCTGGCACTAAACTCATGTGCCACCAAGCAGGACCAATAGCACATATGTCTATATGTTTTCTCCAAAGTCCTTTAGTTTTAAGATAAGCCGAGAACTAAACTCAATAATCATATAAAGTATTATATAAATGATTATATAAATGATTATATAAACATTTTAGACTCACTAGAAAGTTCTTCATAAAATGATCAGGAAAACAGTAGTTTTGGGGAAAAAAACCTACCCTTTATTTATTTGTCTTTCTATTTATACTAAATGAGAGATTTGATATTTGGTCCTTTTCTTTCTTAAATTATAAGAGTTGATATTTTATCTAATGGGTCGAAATATATAACATACCACAGTTAACTGGAAATTCACAAGAGCCAAGGTTACAGATTTATTTGGTGAGAAGTAATTGCCATGTATTTTTAACTGTTTGGGATTTATTTTTCTCACCAATCTAATAATTATTTCCTTTATGTTGGGTAGCAATCATTTGAACTTACTTAGGCAAAATGGGCAACATTTTTCTTTTTTCTTAATTGAATAGATTTTAGATGTAGTGTTGGTTGTTCCTAAATGTTACTTAAATCACTTGATGAATAAAATAAAGTTACTTCCATTTTCATGATTTTATTTTAAGGTTAAATGCTTGCATTCAGTATGCTAGGTGTTTTTGTTGTTTTTTGTAAGATTTATTTATTATATATACAGTGTTCTGCCTGCATGTATGCCTACAGGTCAGAAGAGGGCACCAGATCTCACTATGGATTGTTGTGAGCCACCATGTGGTTGCTGGGAATTGAACTCAAGACCTCTCCAGCCACCCCATAAGAAGGTGTTTTCTGTAGTCAAGAATTTCCATGGATCATCCTAAGGATTCAAGGTCCCCCACCCAGGAAATAAAGCAATGTAGTCACTGTGGTGGAGGATGGACCTTAACATGGGCCCCAGCCTCATGTAAAATAGGTACCTCCCAGGAATGCTGCCCTAGAGATGGAAATCAGAGACTACCAGTGTTTGCCTTTTAAATGGCACTGTCTGCCACAGTACTTGGCAAAGAACCAGAACAATTTGCCTGTTTTCTGAAGATAACAGAATGTCACCACCTTGTCAGTCACCCTCGATGTCAGATCAGCTGACTTTCACAGCACTTGACTATTGTATCTGTTTATTCTTTTGTTCTTTCCCAAGTAGCATATCACTGATATTATTTTCACTGTCACTGGAGGGGTTGATTATACAGAAGTGTCTGACTGTCATTTTTTTTTTCTTTTCTTTCTTCTATTTTTTAAGGGAGAGGTGTGGTGTGTTCTCAGTGATATGTTCCTAATATCCAGCTGACTTAATCTTCAAGTTAAATGAATTATTATAATTAAAATCACTGTGTAGAGTCCCCCAAAGGGAGAAAGTAGCCCTAGTCACTTATCCAGGAACACTCTGTCTTTGTTGACACTTCCTTACAACATTAAGATATGCTAGCTCAGGGATTAGAAACCATGAGCTGTACTTGGAAATCTATAAATATTCAATTGTGATGAAAAGTGAAATTTGCAGAAAAATGGATGTATTTGAAACTGGGTGACTGAAAAAAAGACAAAATTAGCATGTTCTCTGTCATATGTGGATGCTAGTCTATGGTGTAAATGTGTACATATGTATACAAGTACATATCTTTCACACTTGGCCATGAAAGAGGAAGAAAACCTGGAAGATTACAAGAGGGAACCAACTGTAAGGGGCATGAGGGAGAAGCAGAACACAAAACAACCTTGTTTGAATGGCATAGTGATAGCTAGTACCTTGTATAATAATTAAAATTAATAATCAAAAGGAAAGCTGAGGGAAAAGGGTTTTTTTGTTTTTTGTTTTTGTTTTTGTTTTTTTTTTTTTTTTTTTGCTGTTTTAGCATGGTGCTGACCCATTTAGGTGCTCTGCAGTAAAAATCATGGTAAAATAGACTCCTATTTCCTGTTGTACTAAGGAAAGCATTCAGCCTTATTCCAAAAGCTTGCTTTGCAGAAGCACATTTCACCCCCTTTCCCTGTGAGAGTTCAACAGGGGCACCTGGTCCTGCCCCCGCTGCTACCACCATACCCACATAGGCTAATGTGTACCACTTTTTCTCACCATGTATGAAGATCTGAGATGAGCTCTGATGTAGAGTATTTTATGTTCCCTTATCATACTTGTTTATTTTGTTCAGACCTCTGCTTTGCTATGAAAGTCAACTTTAATCTGCTCTTTTAGGCATTTTTTTTACAAAAAAAATTATCTTTAAAATAAATCTGTTTTCAGATGTAGAATGGTAAAATTCATTGCCCCCAGAACTTTTCCCATATGAACTTAATATATTATGCATTTGTTCAAAACTATCTTTACGTGGCCCTACTATATGGGGAGAGCACTGTGGTATAGTAGAATGATAGAAAAACCTTTGCCCTCAAGGACCAGGTATTAACAGATTAAGTACTCAAACAAAGAAATAAACTCAAATATTTCAGGCTTTAGTAATAATACAAGAGAAAATAATGATAGCTCTTGGATATAAAGAAACTGGCCACAGGGAAAGACTCCTAAGGTAAAGGAGTCAGGGAAGGCCTGTGTAATATTGACCTCTGAGCAGAAATCCCAAAGTAAAATAAGAGCTAGCCTTCCACTGGGAAATACATTCCAGGCAGAAAACAGGGAGGAGGTACAAAAGCCCTGAAGCTGACAACTGTATGACAACCTTGAGATACAGGGAAGAAGTCTGGATTTCTAAATCATAAGGAGCAAGGACGTACATCTAAAACAAAGGAAAGTGAGAACTAGGGAGTATCTTGTAAGCCAGGTAGAGTTTGGTTTCTTTCACAAGCCATGAGAGGATGTGAAACAGTGAAATGATTCCATCTGATTCATACTTCTAAGATACTGGTTGCTTTGTGATGAGTAGATGTTCAAATCCCAAGAGCAGAAAGGACAGCGAAGCAGCCACTTGTCCTGTCTGTGTGAGACATGTCCGTGGCTGGGTCTTGAAGGAGGAAAAGAATTCAAGACACTAATGTATTTTGGAGTCAGAGCTAGTGGGGTTTTCTCATTTCATTCCTCCAACTACCCAGTTTAGAGAGAAACTGACTCCCAAAGATATTAAAGTGTGTGATTAATGTTTACATATTGAGAAACAGAGCTGGATTACATATGCTGTGCTTGAGGTTCTGAAGTGTTGGTGTGCATCAGGGTAAGTGAGAAATCTTAAGAAAATACAGAATATTGGACCCTGCATGTGAAGGTTTTGATTTGGTAGATATGAGATTGTGTTTCAGTTAATTTCCCAAGTGTAATGCTACTGCTGATGCTTGTGTTGGGACCACAAAGTAGGACCATTGCTCTGTGAGAGATTGTTTGCCATGTTACAGTGAAGCCCAAGGTTAGATTACTTGCAAGACATTTTTTCTGTTGCTCTAGAAAAGCTTCTATCTGGTGTCCCATAAGGTACCACAGTCAGTCCACATAAACCAAGTAGAATCAGAGGTCTAAGTCTAATAGTTTCTTTGAAGAGAGGAAAGGAAAATATAAAGCATATATCTTTCACTTGGAAACTGTTCATCATTCCACCTGATCATCTCTGGAATCACTCCTATTTTTTGTACAAATATACAGATAGAATTACAGTCCTCTTTGCTACCTAGCTTCTCTGGGGCTATGGATTGTTGCCTCCTGGCTATCCTGTGCTTTACTGATAATATCTACATTAGAGTGAGTACATACCATGTTTGTCTTTCTGGGTCTGAATTACCTCACTCAGAATGATTATTTTTTCTAGTTCTATCCATTTGCTTGCAAATTTCATGATGTCATTGTCTTTTACCACTGAGTAATATTCCTTTATGTAAATGACCATATTTTCTTATCTATTCTTTGGTTGAGGGGCATCTAGATTGTTTACATGTTCTGGCTATTATGCATAATGCTACTATGAACATAGCTGAGAAAGTGTCCTAGTGGTATGATGAGCATCCTTTGGTAATCTGCCCAAGATTGGAATATCTGGGTCTTGAGATAGATTAATGACCAATTTTGTGAGATACCACCATACTGATTTCCAAAGTGGCTGTACAAATTTGCACTCCCATCAGCAGTGGAGGAGTGTTCTCCTTACTCTACAGCTTCTCTAGCATGAGCTTTGTTTTTTATCTTAGCCATCTGACAGATGAAATATGGTATTTCAGAGTCATTTTTGCAGGGTCTTAGCCCAATCATGGAAGGCTGATCTGGGTCCAAGGAAGGGAAAGTGCCCATTCCCCAGCCCCTGCCCCCAGGATCCCAGAGATAATCAGATGCAGCAGGGAGTCTAGTCAAGCAGGAACTCATTTATTGTCCCACAGTAAGTGTCTTTTGGAACCTATTCTCCATGCTGGGATGCCTCACCCAGCCTTGAAGGGAGTGGGGACCTTGGTCCTGCCTCAATTTGATATGCCATGCTTTGTTGATTCCTGGGAGGCCTGCCCCTTTCTGAATGGAAGAGGAGTGGATGTGATGGGGGTAGACAGGAGGGGAGGGGAGGAGAGGAAGCAGGAAGAGAGGAGGAAGAGGAAACTGTGGTCAGTATGTAAAATAAATGAAAAAGAAGAATTACAGTCCTCATCTGAAAGAAGGAACTGTGAACTAAGTGTGTGATAGTGCCTGTTACACACTTCCTCCTCCAGTAATAATTGTTACACTCATCACTGAGAAACTGAGAAATTTACATCCCTAAAAAGACTCTATTTCAAAGACTCTGATAATTTTTTTGTTGGAAGAAATTATTGGGTCCATTCCTTTGATTTTACAAGTGAAAAGTAACCTAGAAATAAAACATTATTTTGTCTAAGATAACATACTGTGTGGGATCTGACTATGCCAGGAACTGTTCCCTGCCATGTGACATGTGCTGTTGTTGCTCCCAGTTCAATGCTGTGATAAAAATGGATCAGGAACCCATCAGTCAGTCACCATTGTAGACTCTCAATAACCAATGAATGCCATATCTGAATGCTTCAACATAAACAATGGACCCTTTTACTTTCCTCTTGTTTTTTCAGGTTTTATTTGTTTGTTTGTTTGTTTGTTTACATTGGTCTAACATATCACTGAGTTCAAAAAGAGCTCTTTAAATAAAAAATGTTCTTCAAATGACTGTAAGCTGTGTCTAGATTTTGTGGGCTGCAGTCCTGTGACTAGAAAGAAAAAGCTGTGTGCTTGACGGTCCTACAGAGGGTACGTGAGTATTTGTGAGGGCATCAATAAGTCATTACAGAAGCATTTTGTGCACAGCTTCCTAATTCCCCATAGATGTGCTATGTATATGTGACAGCTAGATAATATTAAACCCTCCAAAGTGGCTTAAAGGACAGAGTGACCAGAAGATGAACACAGCAGTTAAGGTGGTTTCATAGTACAGCAATAACTGCTTAATTGTCCTAGGCAGAACTAATATTGGGACCCTCAGTTCCCCCTGGGTGTCACATAAGGTACAGCCCATGATATTTGTTCCTTTTCTTGCATCTAATGACACCAATAAATTTAATCACTACAGTTTTTCAAGGAGTGTGCATCGAGAACATGCTGGAAGTAACAGGGAAATAATATAGAAATGGGGACAGGAGCTCCTCACCCCAATAGAAGCAGCAAACCACATACCAAGAAACATAATTCTAACTTCTCTCTACTGCTACAGAAGACAAAACTTGCTAAATATACTTTTTATTCATTAGACTTACCATGCCAAGTTTTGTATGAATGGATCCATTCATCTAATGGGGTCCCTCACATTTTTAGTTTCATCTATCCTTTTCAGACCAAAGAATCACTGAAAGTCTCACATCTGTATTTATGGTATTATCTATCATGGTATAAGTTAAAACTGTGATTTTGATTTAGTATGTCATTTATTTTAAATGACTGGAAAACAGTGTGTGTTTAGATAATTAACATCTTTTAAGAAATTCATGGATTCATGACTTTATAAGTGAGAGAGAAGAAATTAATTCACAACATTTCCACTATGTAAAAAGCCTTAGGACTGATACACTAAGGCCTATTTCACCCTAACATTTACCTGTGAAAATAGTCTCACAGGAATTAATTTCTCCATTTCATCTTAAGCCTCAAACTAATGCCTCTGGGAATCTTTTCTGACTATGATTAATTCATTCCTCTCCCCTGTCCACCATAAATTCCCCAAAGAATCAACAGCATACATCACTAACATGCAGCTCTCACCAGCACCACATGAGACATACTGCTTCTAAGGCAAACATCAACATGCAAGTTAAGTGGCATCACCCTATGATATCAGGAGGCCTAGGGATGGATGTTTGGAACCTGACTGAGAGGAACCTTCTCTGTTCCATGACCTCTTCTTTAGCCAGAGGATCTAAAATTATATCTGCTCTGCCAATGATATTGGGAGTATTCATTTGGACCCATGATACTCAAAGTGTGACCCCTGGATCATTTTGGATACCCAGGATCCCTGCATGGCATCCATGAATTGCTCCTGTTCAAACCACATATCTATGTGAGACCAGATTTTCTTATTCTTCAACCAAACCAACACATCACAGTAGGATGAACATAGATATACAGATGAGAATCTAGCTTCCTAAAGCCAAGACAGATATTAAAGAGATTTGCAAAAAATACAAATTCCTCCCAGAAAAAAAATATGTATGTACTTGTATAGTTATGTATGGCCCATGTTAGTATTGCCCTTTCCCCATGGATGATTCTATAATTATTCACACATGAGTAGCACTAATTTGACTCAGTGAGTAAAATCAATTCATCCATCCATCAATAAATTAAAATAAATAAATAACTACAAAGGAGAAGATAAAGTCTATAGGAAGATACAATAGGGGTCCTGGGAGGAGCTGGAGAGGAGATTAGGGGCAGACTTTATCATGATACATTCATTGTATACATGTATGAAATATTCAAAGCATAAATTAAAATTAAAAGAGAGAAATAATGCAGTTGATGACACACAATACTTAAGCTGTATGTGCCAAATGAACTCCAGATGAGGAGGACTAAGGTTTGCAGGACACAGGGATTCTGCAGGACACAGACTGCAGAGCAAAGTGCTTGTTAGGAGCTGAAAGGAAGGAAAGCAGCCCTGAAAGAACAAAGATGGTATAAACAAAGATAGAGTGTCTGGAACTGGTTTATTATAACTAAGAACAAAGGAAAACCCATCTGACAAGAGCTTAAGATTCACTGGCTGGGGAGAAAGTAAGAAAATTGGGTGAGAGCAGATGGCAGATGAGTTTAAACATTAGCCCAAAGATATGAAATAATGGTGATGGTCTCTTAATGGGTGTCACATTGACAGCAGGTAGAGCACATTTACAGACCTCATCCAGTATCTCATATACACATGACTTTCCACAGCAATCATATTTATTTTTATGTTAATGGATACCTATTAACAAAAATATACCCACTATGACTTGCCTTCTAGGGTGTCTTCACATTTTATGCTGATTTCTTTATTATATTTTATGTGTATAGGTGTTTTGCCTGCATATATGTCCCTGTACCATGTGGGTTTCTGGTTTCTGCAGAGGTCAGAAAAGAGCATCAAAAAACCCCTTGAACTGCAGTTAAGGATGACTGATTGTCACCATATGGGTGCTAAGAACCAAGCCCAGGTCTTCTATGAAAACAAGTGCTCTTAACCACTGAGCCATCTTTCCAGCCTCACACCATGGTAGATTTTTATGTTTGTTTGTCAATGTTATCTGCAAAAGCATTGGCTCAGAGGCATCTCCTTTGCTCTTACAAGAAAAAATCAATTGGGTCACATTAAAATGAGAAGCCTGAAAACAAGTATATGTTAATAAGACCAAAAAAAGCAGAAGACCACAAGACACATGAATCCCATTGGTTTAAAAAGTAAGGTATAGGGCTAGAAAGATAGTTCATTAGTTAAGAGCATGCACTGTTCTTAAAGAGGACTTGAATTCAAATCCCAGAATCCACATCTGGAGGCTCACAAATACATAAAATTCTAGTTCCAGGGGGATCCTATGCATCTGACCTCTGTGGACACCTATAATCGCATGCACACTCAACCCCCATAGACACACAGACACAAAACAAAATAAATAAAAAATATTGAGAAAGCAATGTGAAGCTAAGGCTTCACATATGAAAGTCAGAGGGAGGTTTATAGTGTCACGTGTTCAACTTTGTCCCAGTTCAAGAAGAAAACATGGGTTTTCAACCTCTGCATCCCAAAACTCTTCCTGCAGCTACAAGACCTCACATGAGTGCAGTGTTTCTCAATGTGGGTGTGGTTAGTCATCAAGTTGTATTTTACATGAAATAGGACAAGAAATATTTACTATTTAAAACAAAGCAAGCCTGCGCTAGTTGAATTCACTCTCTTCTAAGAACCCCTAGTCCTTGTAGAACTTACTTTGAAACCCTATGACAGAAAGATGATCATTGTAGTGTGGGTACTGGATAGGAGTCCATTGCAGGTGAACAAAGGTGGAAGTTGTATGCTATCTTGAAGCACAGTGAGAGAGATAGACAGATAGATAGATAGATAGATAGATAGATAGATAGATAGATAGATATAGATAAAACATCTGGGACTTATAAAATAATTTATACATGTAAACTATATATTCAAACATTAAAACATGGTTACTTCTAGGGCAAACACTAGGAACACTACAGAGAAACAAAAGACCCAGGATAGCCAAAACAACCCTGAACAATAGAGGAACTTCTGATGGCATCACCATCCCTAACTTTAAGCTCTATTACAGAGCTATAGTCCTGAAAACAGCTTGGTATTGACATAAAAATAGACAGGTAGACCAATGGAATAGAGTTGAAAATCCTGATATTAACCCACACACCTACGAACACCTGATTTTTGACAAACAATCCAAATATATAAGCTGGAACAAAGAGAATATCTTCAACAAATGGTGCTGGCATAACTGGATGCAAACATGTAGAAAACTACAGATAGACCCAAGCCTTTCGCCCTGCACAAAACTTAAGTCAAAATGGATCAAACACCTCAACATAAATCCAGCCACGCTGAACCTACAAGAAGATAAAGTGGGAAATGCCATTGAATTAATTGGTACAGGAGACTACTTCCTGAACATAACACCAGTAGCACAGACACTGAGATCAACAATTAATAAATGGGACCTCCTGAAACTGAGAAGCTTCTGTAAGGCAAAGGACACAGTCAGCAAGACAAAACGACAGCCCACAGACTGGGAAAAGACATTCACCAACCCCATATCTGACAGAGGGCTGATCTCCAAAATATACAAAGAACTCAAGAAGCTTTTCTCCAAAACACCAAACAATCCAATTTAAAAAATGGGGTACATAACTATCTCAATAGAGGAATCTAAAGTGGCTGAAAGACACATAAGAAAGTGTTCAACATCCTTAGCCATCAGGGAAATGCAAATCAAAACAACTATGAGATACCATCTTACTCCTTTCAGAATGGCTAAAATCAAAAATATCAATGATAGTTTATGCTGGAGAGGATGTGGAGAAAGAGGAATGCTCCCCCACTGCTGGTGGGAGTGCCAACTTGTACAGACACTTTGGAAATCAGTATGGCAACTCCTCAAGAAAATCAGAATGAGTCTACCACAAGATCCAGCAATTCCACTCCTAGGCATATGCCCAAAAGAAGCACATTCATACAACAAGGACCATGTTCATAGCAGCATTATTTGTAATAGCCAGAAACTGGAAACAGCCTAGATGCCCTCAACTGAAGAATGGATAGAGAAAATATGGTACATTTACACAATGGAGTACTACTCAGCAGAAAAAAAAAAACAATGGAATCCTGAAATTTGCAGGAAAATAGATGGAATTCAAAGAAACCATTCTGAGTGAGGTAACCCAATCACAAAAAGACAAACATCATATGTACTCACTCATTTGTGGATTTTAGACACAGTGTAAGGAATACCATCCTACAATCCACACTGCCAGAGATACTAGTAATCAAGGAAGACCCTAAAAGAGACAAACTTTGTCTCCTGGAGAAGGGGAAAGGGTCACATCCCCTGAGCAAATTGAGAACATGAGAAGAGGGGGGAGCAAGCTATGAGAATGAGAAGGGAAGAAAAGGAAAGATGCAGAGGTAATAAGGAAGCAGAAATTTTGAGTCAAGTGTAGATTAGAAGAAAGGACATATGACAGGTAGGATTTTAGTTGGAGGGGTGGTAGAGGAGGAAAGGAAGGAAAAGGGAACTGGGATCGTCATATAATTCAATCTTGTGTGTAATTCAAATATATAAAAAATAAAAAGACTATCTTGGATATTTTAATAATGGTGTTAATGATCCTAGAAAGCATATTTATGTAGGTTGTAAAGTGAAACTGAGTAATTATCTCCAGACTCATAAAGCTAACTATGAATATGAACAGTGCTATAGCCAGGCCTCTGTATTCTTTGAAAGTGACTCATCTTCTCTAAGATTGTTGAGGACATCAGAAATAATTACAAATATCTATAGGTCAATTTTGCAAAAGTTACTTTTAAAGGATTTTGCCTATGATGCCCTTTCTCTTAGATACGCAAAACTCCAAGGTCTATGGCCAAGTCTTGCTCTTGTGTTCATGAGAAATTTCTGGTTTGTGGGAATGAAGAGAGCCAGATATGTCTGAGAATTGTTTGACCCTTGAGTTCAAATTATATTTGCTTGAAATAGAAATTATTATTGGATAAGAGGATTGTATGATTCCAGTGGTTGGAATATACAAACCTTGATTTAGGTCATTTCTGGCAGTTATTGAACAAAAGATTGAAATGAATAGATTGTTCATCTGTCAAAAGATGAACAGTATGACAGGGTCAAATCTCAGCACAGCTATTTAATCTTGTATTTGAACTTGTGACTTGAGACAAGACTTGGGAATGATTCTTCTGTTTCAGATGTGAAAGAATGCAAAAGATCAAAACAGTGGTTTATTTTTTGGTATGAGTTTATTTAATTTTATTTGATGCTTGAGCTCAAAAAAGAATTTAGGGATTGTTGTAATGTCACAGTTCTTACATGTAGGCTTCTATAAGCTGATGTGTGAGCCATGGAGTTGAATGTTATCATTGACTTTTGCTAATACTCGATAAAAGCCATGCACTCTAATGCATTATAAGTATGATATTTTCTAAAATGCACTAAGCCGAAATGTTTGTCATCCAAAGATTTTTAACTTGGTGGCTCCAAAGCATATAGACCCCTATCAAGCATCTCTGCCAAGCATAAGACTTTGTATAGAAAGGAAGAGTTACCCAATTATAATAGATGTGATTCATCCAACATAAATAAGTGTGAGTGAAGACAGTGATGTGTGGTTTTGACTTGCAGATCAGCAATTGGCACATTAAAATGCAAACTATCTCATTCTTTGCCCTCATATAATGGGTTTTGTGTGTGTGTGTGTGTGTGTGTGTGTGTGTGTGTGTGTGTGAGAGAGAGAGAGAGAGAGAGAGAGAGAGAGAGAGAGAGAGAGAGAGAGAGACAGACACACAGACAGAGACAGAGACAGAGACAGAGTAAATCAGAGGTGACCCTCAAGTATCATTCCTTGAGATGCCACCCACCTTGAATTTTCCAGACAAGACTTCATCAATTTTGTTAAGCTGGCAAACTGGTTGTTCAGCGAGCCCCCAAAATATACCTGTTTCTGCCTCCTTATGTGGGGATTACAGCCATGTGTCACCATGCCCAGTCTGCATATGTGGGTCCTAAATGTTGAACTTGGGTCTTCACGCTTACATAGCTATCACCTTCGCAGCTAAGCTATCTCCTTTCTCCCAGCCATTACATTCTTCACTTGGCTGTGCAGTTACTCACTTCAAGAGGAATTATTGCCATTGTGTTAATTTGGCTCCTGTGAACAGTTTTCACTTTGAAAGCAGAGAAAGTACCTGATGACTGTTGTCAGACACCAAATTGGTTCAGCATTAGGCAAATTAGTTGTGAATGTCACCTCTGCCAGAACGAATTGTCCATTCGTGTTGAGCTCCCTGACCCCACTGCAAGAGAAAGAATGAGCCCTCAGAAATATCTAATTAGTTTGAAATTTGCAAGGTCATTTCAAACACTTTTCAAAGCCCCTCTCTCCTACCCCAGCACCTTTGTGAGATGGCAAGGTTTGGCTTCTAGCCTTCTAGAGTTTTGAAAGAATGAGACCAAGTGTTTTTGGAAGTGGGTGACATTGAAATCTATCTCTGTGTGTGTTTGTGAACTTTCCTGTTTTAACTTCAACTTGACATTGCTTCCTAAGTAACATTTTGTCCTTCCTTGTTTTGCTTTTTCTTCCTAAACTCGTTTTCAGAGTTTGTTCTTGTTAATATTCCCCAGATTTCTGTGCCTTTTTTTGTTTGCTTTGTTCCCCTGGACTCTGCAGGGGGCGGGGGAGGGGGGCGTGAATATGCTGCAGGTTGAATGCATATCTGGCAGACTAGGCCATTAGTCCTAAAGGAGTTGCACACTGGCTTCTCCCAGTAGAGCTCTGGGAAGATATTACCTCTTGAGTTTCCCTCCCCATTAGCAGTGGGATGATAGAGGACAGCAGCCAACTTGCAGCTCTTTCAAAGATGCAGGTTATAACCCTTCATTCAAGCTAATGCTTGTTGATGTTGTAACGTTTTTTTGAAGTTGACCCTTTTGGCCTCCCCTCTTAAGCAGCCATGCATCATCTCCATCAGGAGAGGGTTTGCAAAATTGTGTTTTGCTCTTTGAAAAACGTGGAATTGCTTGTAGATGGGAAAGAAGAAAACAGCATTTAGTCAATGACCTGGAGACCTCTGCTGGTTAAGTGACTCGTTGAGTGTTTTTCTATTTTTGTATATTATCCAGACAGTAAGATACACGCTTAGCCTTCACATCACCAATTTCCCTTTGAATTAAATTATCCATGACTTGAAGTCTTGATGAATGGATATACAGAGGTCAAGTCAGCTAAAAGACATGTTCGGAATATTGAGTAATATCTTCTGATTAATAATGGTACCAAATTTGGTTACTAATATCAGTAGTTATTACCCTGTAGAAATGTCCCATGAACTAGTAACTTCCTCAAATAATAGATGGGGTTATTTTCTACAGGAGTTTTAGCTAAAGATCTTCTACCAGTGATCATAACTGTGGAGATAAAAGCATGAACTGTACTGTAGGCAAGAACTGATATTTATAAATGTTTTTTATAAAACATTGGCTGTATATCTATTGATATCATAGCAGAACAAAATATTCCTTCAACAGAAGCATGAAAACCATGGTAGAATGTGGGTGATTGAGAAGGTATTCAGTATTACAAAATGTGAGAATTAAATGCTGCTTTGAATTTCCATGTGAGATTCTGGGTAGAATTTGATTTTCTAAAAGGGCTTGGTAAATCAATGGCTAACTCAAAAATTTTAACTTTAAGGGATCATACAGCTAGCATTTTTCTAATATGGGATCCAGCACATAATGAATGGCAATGATGGCTCATTGGACATATAAGGGCTACAGAGGTGTGTCTGTGGAAACTATGGGAATGCAATATGGTAGTAAAAGTTTAGATAAGCTGTTCTAATGAAAGGAAACTCAGCGTACAAGGTCTTAAATAAAAAGCTCATTCATCTCATTTTTTTTGCCAAAAATAAACAAGTAGCCCTCACTACTGCATTGCTTTGCTTTGCAATATCATTCAAGGGCCAAGATATCGGGTCACAATTTCATCCCTATATTACTGCCATCTCTATTCCTAAGCCTGTTAAAGTTTTCTCATCACTTTCCAATCAATGCAGAGGGGCAAGGCTCAAGAGCAAGCATCTGAGGGTGCCCTCTCAATTTTGACTATTGACCAACTGGTAGGAACTTAGTCACATGGTTACTTCTTAATGAAAAGGAATTTTGGGGAAAGTGTAGGTAGGAAGGAATTCATGACATCATCCAAAGGTGGTTCAGTGGTCCTTGAAGTTCCTCATATGGAAAACAAAATAATAGCAGTACTTAAGGGTCAAGAACAATTTAACCCATGGTTAATAAAAGTTTTGTCAAGTCTGTCTTTAGTGTTAAAAGGTCAACAATATGGGTCAGAAACACTGTGTGCATATTTTCCTTAAATATCTTCTTACCCTTATTACTTGTATGTCTTACAGAAAAGAAATTTGATCAAAAGCCCATTTTAATCTCCAATTCCTTAGAATTAAAAAAAATTGACTATACGGTGATTATATGCCTCTTTTTTGTTTTTTGAACGGCTATAGCTCAACCTAACTGGGTTCAAAAAATAAATGATATCCACGTGGCCATGGAAGAGAGTGTCTTCTGGGAATGTAAAGCAAATGGGAGGCCCAAGCCAACTTACAGGTGGCTAAAAAATGGTGACCCACTGTTAACACGGGTAAGTAAATTGATGGTAATTGTGTCTTAATGTAATACCATGTTTACTGTGGCCTCATTGCCATGGAAACAGAAAAATGTTGAGCTTTTTCCAAAATAAAAAGCAACTAATTCCTGTTAATAGTAAAAAAAAAAAAGTAAAAGTGACTGTTGATAAAAATAAATTATAAACAAATCTTGTTAAACATCTATTCCAGACCTTTGTAGCACAGATTAACACTTTGCTAGCTTCACACTAAGAAAGCCACACAGAGTGTTTGGACTTTGACTTTGCTATATTATGTAGAAGGTGACATCCCAGCATATATTTCAAGAGAAAGAGTATTGATATGACACAAGGATGACCATCAAAATGTAATGTGACTCTCAAAAAGAAATCAGAGGAACAATTATGTCCAATTTCATTTTCTTTGTATTTTTCCTATGAAATATCAAATGTTACCTGGACACACATTGAGAGTCAGTTTTTATCCTCAGCTTTCTTCCCTGCATAGCGCACCTAGGAAAGAGAAAGTGTCTACACTGGACAACTGATAGACAAAAGAAATAATGTCTTCTGACCACCCCAATCTCATGGTCACCCTCAACTCTCTGGAAGGCTGCTCTGGTTCATCAGCCCCTCTGTTATAAAAGTCAAACAAATTGCTAGTGTGCAGGTTCCCAGGCACTTGGAATGTCCCACTCTTTATGAAATGTGAGGGGACAAGGATGCCTTGATCAAAGTCTAATAAATCATCCATTCAACTAGACAGCAGTCCTTGAAAAAAACAGGATTTTATTTTTACTCTAGGGCTTTGTGTTCACTGGTGTGTGTGTGTGTGTGTGTGTGTGTGTTCATGTTCCTGTTTGTGTAATGTGGAGAGAGGAAATCCCTAGTGAATTAGAGACTGATGCACAAGTTACGTGACTTCAGTTTGACACATGAGAAGGTTCTCTTGTCGTATATATCTACTACATTTGCTTCCTTTGTCTTGACTCCTAGCAGATTATACATGTAAATAATCACAATAGCAGCAAAAATTGATTTATTTTTGAGACATGTTTTCACTCTGTATGTCTGGTTAGCCTAGAACTCACTATATAGACCATCCTATCATTAGGATGAACAAATTTGTTTGCCTTTGCAGCCTGGTGATGGGATTAAAAGCAGGTGCCACCACCATGCCTAGTAGAATATCGAATTATTAGCTCCTATTCCTTATTTGGTCAACTCAGCAGGTAGTAAAAATTTGTGTAAGTCAATCTAAGATTATACCCTATCAGCTCTTGAAGGGCAGACTGATGTTAAATTAAGAGATATAAACTCTAAATGATAAATTTGATGTATTTTCTCCCCTTTCCCAAGTTACCACAAAGCCATAGAGTAAAAGCAGCTCTTCATCTTTCAAGGTCAAGTTCACTTATTTATAGGGCATATTCATCTGAATGACTTCACTATTAAATCGACACGAATGCAAGAGAATCCTACAATTTAAATTCCATTTACTAACTGATATTGCTGCTGGTTCCATTTGCCATCTGACCTGGCACAGATTTACTCGACAGATAAGCAGATCATGTTAATGTAAATGGCTTATATGATGACTATTTTCCTCCCCTTAAGCCCTCTTGACATAGCATGTAGCAAAATTGCCTTAAGCTCTCAGCTGTGGAAGGTCACTATTTCTATACTCCTTTTCTTTCACAGGATAGAATACAAATCGAGCAAGGAACACTCAACATAACAATAGTGAATCTCTCAGATGCTGGCATGTACCAGTGTGTGGCAGAGAATAAACATGGAGTTATCTTTTCCAGCGCTGAGCTTAGTGTAATAGGTAAGTCTTTAGAGTGGAAAGAATATATATATATATATATATATATATATATATATATATATATAAAACCAACTTTCTAAGCCACTAAAGTAACAAGTATATCTGTGAACCATAAATGCTCGGTCCTAGAGAATGTATAAAGAGATCATTAGGTTTGAAGATCTTCTACAAACAAGTCACATAGCCTCCGAGCAATAGGAAGAGACCACTTTCTAAATGGGCCTCCTCTGTGCTTAAGACAGCTAACACAGATCCATTGCCAGTCGATTTTTATTCCTCTACAGAGCACACTTCTCAATTGCATTAAGTTTCTGAAGCACATCTGCTGTGATCATTCTGATTGGGTACAACTTCAGCTTGGAGGGAGTAGAGCTGACGTGGATTGGAAAGGCTAATTTGAACAGCTTGCAGCATGACCATTGTTGTTCTCTGTCTGAACTTTCCAGACTGTGCACTAATGGTCTGCTGATGTTCTGTGTCTTCCCTTTGGAGCTGACCTCTCTAGTCTACATGTTTTGCCTTTAGTTATTAATTACTTAATTCACCAATCCATTTTCTGAGACAATCTCTCAACTCCTTTATTCACATAATACCTTCATTTGTTCTTATATTCATTTGGTGCTTATCAAATGCTGTGTTTTTTAGTGTAGTATTGGATTCTGGGGATACAGTTTTCCCACGGGCCAATGGAACACACTGCTTCAGCCTGCTTTCTGGCCCATTCTCCAAACCCAAAGATGGCTTCCTCATGTAGTCACTGCAAGCCCCATGCCTAGATCAGTCCTCCCATACTGATTTCTGTACTGCCCTTTACCTTTGTCTTCTTAAGAACAGAGGCCAGGAGTATATTATACTTTGATATGATCATCCCTTTTTCTCCCATGGCGTTTTAATGTCCCTATGATGTCAATGTTCATAATTGTATCCTCAGAGGTGAATGAAATAGTTAAGTACATGGTAGGTATTCAATTAATACTTAATAAATAAGGATGGTAAGTGAATTAGGGCATTGAGATATCATTTCAGAAAACAGATTCATGTGCCAGTAAATATATGGTTAAATAATTGATTAATCTAATCTGTGTGTATTTTTTTAAGCCCAGGAAAGTTCTTAAATTTAGCTGTTTCTAGTGGAAAGGTGATATAATGGCATTAAAATACCAAAACAATTATAAATTATTTCAACAGCACCTCTTAATTTAGGTCTAATCAATAGTTCTTGACTTAATATAGGGAATAGGAGGACAACAGCACAGAATGAGAGCAATTCACATACCCAGTGAGTGGCTTTTCCGGTCTCTAAGTCCTACATCTCTCACTAAAGGCAGTCCTCCATGACTGATTACATGTAAGCTCCATGTAGAGCTTACATCCAGAAGTATAATCCGAATTGATTATCATCCAACCTGTACAAAAGAAGGAGGGAAGGAAGGAAGAAAGGAAGGAAGGAAGGAAGTCTTCACAGCTATTCTTGCTGTCTTTAGGTTAGACTGTTGTCCTGTCCAAGGGAAAAGTTTCTGAGAGTTCAGGGAGCCATGCAAGCTGTGTGTAGCAGGCCTCAGATAAGTTCATGAATACTTCATTTTCAGGGCATTGTTATATTCCCAAATCCCCACCTTGTAAGGCCATTGTCTTCAGTGTTATGACTTTAAATCAAGATTTCTGGAAGCACAGACACCTTCAGGTCAGAGTCTGAAAAGTGAAGATGAAAACTCCTAAGAAGTAATTAGCCATCCAGATTGCAGCCAAATTTACCATGAGGACCACGATGGCACATCAGTAAAGACACAGGCCAAACTAGCATTGGAAACAGGAGGATTGGTGGGAGCTGAGGAGAGGAGTTTGGCTGATAAGCAGGATGGGACAACTGAGCCTTACACAAGTTGGATTTGAAAAATACAGACCGAAAGAAGACCAAGATTATGCCAGACCGGAATAAAATGGCCTGAAATCACAAAGTATACAAGACTTCCTGTGAATATAGAATTCTGAATATCTTTCAAAATAATTGGCTCATGGGCCTAAAGTATATATAGCAGAATTTAGCTGGAGATATAAAGCTGAAATATTATTAACGAACAATTTCAGAAATTCTTAAACAATAGATTTACAAGCCCTATTCTTTTCTTTCCAAACCTTTCACATTATGTATTTTGAGTTATTTAAGGGCATTTATGTGTTGACTGGGTAGGTCCCTAAAGTCTCACTCAAGGGAGAAGGCATTTGATCTTTAAAAATGCAACACAGATTGATATTGCTTAACTGTAGTAAACTATAAAGGTCTTTCTTTCCACAAGACATGTTGTTCCTCACAGAATAATGATAGTCTGACTCTTTGGGGCTTACATATTCTTTTTATTATTGCCTGTGTTACAATTGTGAGGCTAAACTGAGAGAGAGAGAGAGAGAATTGAAATTCTATACTTTTCAATAGGGAATAAAAAACTACGCTGACTTCGGCTATTGATACAATATTAGGGTCCCTCAGTGCTGTAAGGAGATTCCCTTTAATGCTAGATAATAGCCCTAACATCATAAATAAGAGATGACTAGGAAGTATATACTTAATCGGCTTTTCCCATGGCCAGGCTTTATGAGTTCTGTGTGGATATTTAATGTATTTGTAACGTGTCTATCTTTAATGGATTGAAACTGTTGAATAATTAATAAAAGTATTTGGATGCTTTGCTCACAGGGCATAGAAAGAATTTTACCTTGAGGTAGCATGGCATAGACATGTCCTGGCTTGTAACTGGCCAATTGTAACTTAACTTTTTTAAAAAAATATCCAAATGTTTTCCATTTTAAAGCTGCAATTTTATCTATTTCTTTTGTGGGGTCATATGTGACTCAGGTCATCAGGTGTGGAGGCAAGTGTCTTCACTCACTGAGCAATCCTACCCATCCTCCGAGTCTTTTTTTTCCTCTGGAATCTTCATGATAAGATTGGGGGTCATAATCCCTCGTCTTCCTTGATGTGTTGCATATAATCTCTGGGTGATAAACATAATCTCATCCCTCTCTTTGACTCCTGTAAATATATTAGAATTAAAGTGAATAAAATCCTGAAATTAAGGGGAAGCCTGAATGTAAAATAAATCATTTTAAAACTAATGGCAGCTGTCTACATTCTTAATGTAATAACTTCTACACATGTTCACAAAGTGGAAGGATTGCTCAATGATTTTCCAAAATGTGCTATTCTCTGTTATGTTTGATACAGAATGTTTATGCAATGGAGATCATTATGATATAGAGGATACTCAAATTTTAGAGCAGAGCCACAGATCATATAGCTCTAAGCATTAGCAGAGTGTTCTTCAGGGGAAATCCATAAGATGAGAAGAATAGGTAAGGAGAAGCAGTGAGCAGATATAAGTGTATCACTGAGTGAACTCTAGCCCAAGTGTGCAGCAGAGGGGAGATTTTTAAAACACAAATTATACCTCAGATTTATTTTTATCTTGAGGCAAGGATGCTGGCTTTATTTAAGTAAACATTTCAGTTAGCCCCTGGATTGTTCCATTGGAGGCAGAGATGAGGTCCTAGAAGGGAGACGGAAATGCTAGGAGATAGGGTGAAGAATGGAGCCACTCTCTGGAAATCAATTTCCCAGAGAAGAGACAAGTTTGGAGGTGTCAGATACTCAACATTCACAGTACTGGAGGCCAGAAAACAGACAGAAAACAAGTTACTGTGCCAACAAAGATGCTTGGGTACTGTGTCCAATTTTCCTGGACTATAAAGGGCAGTGCAATTAGTGTACTAGAGAACCTTCGCCTGGTGCGATGGATAAAGCTACCTGTGAGAAAGTCATCTAGTCTTTGGATATGTCATAAATTTTCCAGGATTTAAATGAAACTGTAGCTTCTGTCTTGAAGGAACTCTTTTTTAAAAACCTGCTATATAAAATATATACTGGCAACCATTATTGCACTGTATCTTAAGGAAGTACCATTGAGGGAATTCTCCTGTCCTGCTTGGGAGAGGACATCTGACCCTATCAAGACACTCAAGCAACATCAAGTAACTGATGGCGCAATTAAAGTGAGGTGCAGGGTTGAGCAATTATCCAGTTAATTTGGCATTTATCCAGATGATTGGTTCCCAAATTAGAAAACCATTAAGGCTAAACTAAAAGTTATTTCTGAGGGACTTTCACAAGTGCATCTCAGTCTGATTTCTCAACTGCCTTGTTGAGCCAGATTACAAAATAATCAAATGTAGGAGTGTGAGCAGCATCTAATGAAAGGACAAATGGATCTCGGAATCAGAGTTTATACATTTAGAAAGTTACTTCATCCACACTTGCCAGATGTAAGAGGCTGTTGTTAATGCCTCACCCTGTGAAGACCAGGAAACCACTTGTAAAAACCCTTTTCAAACTTGAAAGTGTGCACAACATAAAGAAAGTTACTCTTATTAACTCTTTTCAAACCAAAACTTGTACATATCCTCAAAATCAGTAATATGTATCATTTTTGTAATTATCAAATTTTACTGCAAATTGTAATAATCTAGGGGATCTTTCTTATGATGGTGATCTGTACTCGTGTTAAGTAATTCAACCTCCATGCACAGAACTAGGTAGGCATTATTCCTCAAAACCATCCGAGAGTGACTCCAATAAGGAGCAAATTCTGGTAACTAATGTCCTTACTGATCAGATCTAAATTCCATAGGATTTTGCCTAAACTCTCTGTTCTCAAACTGTGAACCAAAATTATCTAGATTATATACCATCAAATATTGTTGCACCCTTCCCCAGCATTTCTGGAGAGTTCTTCTGTGATGAGACCTGAAAATTTCCATTTCTAACAAGAAACCAGGCTATGATGACATTTCTGGTCAAAAAAATACTTTCAGGTCTGGACAGAACATGTGCTTTCTTTTCTAAAGTTGAGCATATTCTATCAGGAAATCTCCTGTTGGGATCAGTATTCTATATCAGAAGTTGCCTGGATAAGAGAAATATGAGGCATCATGGATTTCTACTATGATTGGATGATCTGTATCACCAGGAAACTGGGAGATAGCATGAACTGACAAGCTACCATGTGAAGGTTGGGCAAAGGTATTGCATGCTGTGGATCTAATACCTTAAAACTTAATCAGGGAAGATATTACATTCTCAGAGATGTATGTTATAATTCCTCACAGCCAAAGAAATGTCCGTGAGTGAAAATGTGACTGAAGGCATTTGAATATGGCTACCATGTATTGTCTTATCAGAATCTCTCAGTCCCTTATACAACTACTCTAAAAGCATTATCTGCAATAATGTCAACAAAAAAAGAGATCCTTGACAAATTGATCTTAAAATGAACTCTTTCTTTTAAAAGTAAAAGTGAAAGTCTTTTATTACATCAAACAGTAAGACTCTTTTTCCTCTGCACTCCACATTACCTTGTCTGCTTTGGCTTCCAAGAGTCCAAGGCTAATTTAACTTTTTCATACAATCCCAGTGAGATTGTTTTCCTTCCTTTATTCTGTTTGACTCCAGTAATATTTTAAATGTATTAATTTCTCCATATATTTTGCCATTATCCCCCTCAAATCTCTTTGGTGGGAAAATGTAACAAAATGAGATAATTATTTTCCTCTCTACATCCTTCTGCTAACAGGTTAATTACATTTTGGTAGCTGAGCTTAGGGTATATTAGAGTTGACATTTATGAGGTTTGCCTAGTAGGGAGTAAAGGCAGAAAAAATAACAAAATAGAAGAACCCTATGTCCTGACTGGATACACAGACTTGACAATGCACAGAGCAATTGCCATTGTGAGATTTCTAGAAACAGTTGCTACTGAGAAAATTGTGATTCCATTTTGTATGTTCTTAGTCTCATTAGTAAGAAATTTCAAAATGGATGCAGAAGGAAGCTTGAGAACCATTTTGGGGGGGCATTTAAGAGATAAACCATAGTGCAAGCAGTGAATCTCAGAAGCTTGTTAGAGAAAGGGAGACAGATAAAGTGATAGAGCTAGCCATTCCTTTTGAGTTAGGATCCAACAAAGCAGACAGGTTCAACCTGGGTGATTAGTAAGCTTTGGGACAGTATCATCAGAAAGATAAAAAGAAGAAAAAAGGAGAAGTTATTCCTTTTAGCTCAGAAGAGTGAGCAGGTTTAGCAGTGATGACCTGTGAGCAACTACACTGGAAGAAGAGCTAGGTGTATTGCTATCAGATCTCATTTAGGGGATAATTATTCCTCCCATCTCTTTAGCATGTCTAAAGGGGAATCAGCCTTCCAAGAGGTGGTCTCCTGGACAAGTAATTGACAGTTGTACTAACTCTTAAGAGAAGAGACAGTAGTATGTACAGTTCTAATTAGATGGGTAGATCAGACTGTTTTGTCTCTACCCAGGGCCTGAGATAGAACCCAGACTCCATTTCTTTGACCATTAGAAAGCACTTCTGCTTTAACAGGCCTCAGCAAAGCCCTGAGGTGTTCACCTTTTCAAGTATCATTTTAAATCACAGGGGGAGCAACTGTGAATCTTTCTTTGCTCATATTACCAAGGAAATGTGGTGGGGTGGGGGCCAAAGTTGACAATGAGGGAAGGATGTTTTCTCATAGCCTTTAAGGTTGCTAGTATCCATCGATGTACCTAACAAAATGAAGATGTTTCTGCATTCCAGCCATTGGTAAAACCAGCTATATTAAATCAGAGTAGAAAAATTCATAGTGCTTACTCACTAGGAGTCTGCTTTTCTCTGCCCATCCCATCAACATCATCACATGAAGTCATCCAGAAAGTAATCCCAACTTCTGACATTTACCTGCAGACAGTGGGGGAAGGAGTGGAAGGCACATTCAGTATAGACACTCTTATTTTCGTGAAGGACAAAAGGCTACCAAAGGAAATGAGATGTGTTTTCTTTAAATCTAAATGTTGATAGAAAGAAGGCTTGGGGATAAGGCCCACTGAAAACAAAAGCTACCCATCTACTTGGTCTGTTCTGACATCAGAGTCAGCTGTACAGTCCACACTAGGGGTGGTCTGCCAGCACAGCTAGCTGGCTAACAGCTTGGAAAAAAGACAAAATCATTCTCAGAGACACCAAGGGAGGCACAGAGCAGGAACTGCAAACCTCTGTAGGAAATTACATAAGTATGCCCTAATTAAAAGAACAGCTTAAAGATTCATAAACCACTTTAAATAATTAGAGGTTTATCAATTACCAGATAAATAACTCAAATTAACCATAATTTCCAAACTTGATGATTTTTTTAAGGCAGCAAAATCAAATTCATAAAGTGATGCATGGGAAAAAAAGAGAGCATCACAGACAGAGAAGGTAAAGAAAAAGAGGAAATTCTGGGGGTAAAGAAAGACAAGAGTGATTGAGCTGAAATTTTTCACAGCCAACTTAGCCAAGAAGAAGACATAATCTAATTCAAAGGCAGAACATTGGAAATAATAGGGGCCATGGAACAAAACACACAGGAAAGTGGAAAAGCCTAAGGAATTTATGTAACAGAGTCTAACAGAACTATGTACATATTCTGAAATTCAAAAGATGAAAATAAAGCATCAAATAAGATGTTACAATAAATGATGGCTAGAATCTGTCTGGGAGGGAAAATGGACATAGAAATTCAAGAAGTTCAAAGAATCCCTCCTAGAGGGAATCTAAATAGATATACACTTAGACACATGCTAATCAACCTGTCCAAAGCCAGGAATAAAGAGAGAATGTTCATACAGCAAGAAAAAAGTGACATGACTCATGCATGAGGGGTATTGTTAGCAGACTTCTCAGCTTGAATCTTGCAATCCAATAGGAATAGGATAATCTAATGAAAATGCTGGAAAAAGGTTTTCAACTAGAAATACCATATCTAACAAAACTTTCCGTTAAAAATTAAAGAAAAACAACGACTTTCCAGGTCATCAAAATCAAAAGTTTCTCATCAGTAGACTGCCCTGCAGTAAATCCTGAAGGAACTCTTCTGAATTAAAATTATGAAAAAAGATGAAGTATAAAATAAAACATGAAAATCTGAAACACCCATGTAGAGATGCATACATATATGAATGTAGTATTTTAACATTGTGACCTAAGTGCAACAGTAATTTTAAGTCTGATAATTATAAAGAAAAAAGTATAAAGTGTAACTATAAATCTGTATTTTTAGTATATATTCTTTAAAACAATTTGATTTATCCTCAACAAAAGTAAGAGCGGCAGGATGCTGTGGTGATATCTTTCTTGCATAAATAAAGTCTATCTTGGGGTCAGAGAATGGAGCTTGCCACTAGCTAACCATAGGGGTCTGGAGATCTGTACAGACAAACAGGAAGTGACTTAGCTGGGCAGAAACAGGATATAAGCAGACAAACAGGAAATCATCCTCTTCTCTGTGGAGATGCTTAGGAGGTAAGGTGTGCTGTGGCTTGCTCCATCTCTCTGATCTCTCAGCATTTTCCTCTACCTCTCACTCCCAAACAGGCTTTATTTGTACAAGAAAGGTATCACCACGTAAGAGCGAGTTCCTGTTTATCCCCGCTTATATCCTGTTTCTGCTCAGCTATATCACTTCCTGTCTGTCTTTCTGTACAGACTTTCAGGCCTCCATGGTTAGCTAGTAGCAAGCTCCATTCTTTGACCCCCAACAGGCTTTATTTATGCAAGAAAAATATCACTACGGGAGGCATAGGAACAAAATTTTTATTTGGGACAGAACTTAAGTTGTAAGTTTTAAATATATGATTCTGATTTTAAGATATACTGTATAAATGCAAAGGTAAGCAAAAGTATGTGTGTATATCATATTCATGCATATAGAATATACACAGGGAAATAAGCAAAAAAAATGAAAACGTACGATTAGACAATAAAAGAAAGAAAAATCTGTAAAGGAAAGGGAGGTCACAAAAGAAAAAAGATGTACACAAAATCACAAAATGGTAATTTTAATTCTTTCCCTCTCAATAATTATCTTAAATGTAAAAATGGATTAGAAATATATTAAATAGGCAGATTGGCTGAGTGGATTTAAAAATATCCAAACTATAGGCTATCCTGAAGAAATTGTATATTGGGGGTGGAGAGGTGGCTTATTAGTTGAGAACACTGTTGCTGTTGAAGAGGACTCAGGTTCAATTCCCAGCACCCACATGATAATTCACAAGCAACTATAACTCCAGTTCTAAGTGATCTTATTCCCTCTTCTGACTTCTGAGGGCACCTGGGATACACATGTGGCATACATACATACATACATACATACATACATACATACATGTAGACAAAATACCCCTACATAAAGTAAAATAAATATTTTTAAAGAGTATCAGAAAGACAGATTGTATGGCAAAAAAAAAAACTGTCACAGAAAACAATATTGCATCATGAAAAGGGTCAGTTCACAATAAAACCTGAACAAAGTAGACCAGTTTGATGTAATTGACACCTGCAGATCAGCTCTGCACAGCATTCTGTAAGAATGACTAGAAAGTTCTATAAGATTATTCATATGTAACATGTCTCAACAGCCACAAGAAGGTTGAAACCTTACAAAGCATCATCTCAGACAATGCTGGGATGAAAATAGAACTTAAAAGTTGAGGGAAAGCAGGAAAATCTGCAAACGTGAGAAAACTGAACAGCTGATTTTACATCATAGGTGTGTAGAAAGAAATAAAATGGAACTTGGAAAATGTCTGGAGAGAAGTGAAAACATATCAACTCATGCATGAGGCACAAACTGTAGTAAGGGGAAAGTTGATAATAATAATAAATTTAAAAACAAGTTAACTAATTAGCAACCTGTGTTTACAACTAAGAAGTTAGAAAAGAAATGAAGCAAAATCAGCAACAAGAAAATAGTAGTCATAAGGAAATGATAACTATTAAATCAGAAATGTAAAAATAAAGAATAGAAAAAAATCAGTAAAAAAAGAGTTCATTAAAAAGATCAGTAAAACTGCAAACCTTCATTTAGACTAAAACAAAGAGTCAAATAAAACACAATATAACAAATGAAATATTGCAAATTATGAAGTTTAATGTCTGAGAAGCAGCAGATGAATTTCCACATACAACTTGCCCAGCTGAGTTATGAAGTAGGGAATCTGAATAGTTTATAACCAGAAAGGAAGTGAAAGTCACAGTTAAAGCCTCCCCAGAAAGAAAGACTCAGGACTGGAGACCTCCATGGAGAATTCTACAGAGCATTTAAAGATAAACTATCACCAGTTCTGCTCAAACCTTTCCCAGAATTTCAGAAGAGGAAATACAACCAGCCTTGTTCTTTGAGCTCAGCATTTGCCTGAAACCATGAGCAGCAGATGTCCATATCATGCATCCCTGTGATACGTTGTGATACAAGAAATCCCCCACATAATGCCAGCCACTAAATTTATCAGCATGAAGGATTATCCACCAGATCGTTGCAGAATTTATACCTGAAACTCAGAGAGTTCATGGTGTGAATATATGCCTATGTCTTATGCTACATGGCAAGACTGGAGGAAAACACCAACTATCATTTGAGTCAATGAAGAAAAGCAGTTGACCAAATTCAATGGCATTTTATGATTTTTAAAAAGAATCCTCAGCAATAAGGCTAAGAGCAAACTGTCTCCATGTAATAGAAACCACATACAAAGCAGCCTGCCAACATCACACTCATTGTTGGAAGCCTGAAAGCCTCCTATGATCAGGAGCAAGGAAGGATGCCCACCCTCACCGTTATTGTTTAGTATAAAGCCGGAAGTGCTAGGCAAAGCAATTAGATGAGAAAAGGCAGTAAAGGCCTCCAACTTGGAATAGAAAGTAAAATCTTTGTTTGAAGATAACATGATCTTGCATAGAGGAAACTCAGAAGCAGCTACAAAAGCAGAAGAGCTCTATTGAAACTAATAAATCATTTCAGGAAAGCTACAGGCTGCAAAATCAAGACATACAAAGAATTCAATGACAGTGTTGTATGCCAACAGAGAGCAATCCAAAAAGGAAATCTATGATAGCATCAAAGAGAAATAAACTTAGGGGAGGGGAAAAAAACGTGCACTAGATACTACATAATATTGTTGAAAGAACTGAAGAAAATGGGATAGAAAGGCATTCCCTGCTTGTATTGGAAGACTCCACTTTTCCAAGATCTGTCAACAACTTCTATAAAGTCACATGAAAATCTCAGTAGAAAAATATCTTGTTAAAGAAAAATAACCCCATAAGATCACAAGGGGACCTTAAATAGCTAGTAGATTCATAGATTAGTATGAAAGAAGGGATAGCCCAAAAAACAAACCATGGAATACAATGAGAAAATAAGATTCAGCTGTGGTGCACAAATGCAACATATCAGACTGTCACATGCACACACAAAGTCCTTTTAACCAATGGGACCTAGAAAGATGGTCAGGTAGGTAGACTGACTTTTGTACAAGTCTGACAATCTGAGTTTGAGTCCTAGGATTTCACAAGGTGACAAGAGGGAATCATTTCCTAAAATTTGTCATCTGACCTCTAACTTCCACATGCATGCTATGGCATGTGAGTGCCTGAGCATGCTCACACATGTGCCCACACATGCGAACGCAAGCGCGCACACACACAATTTAATATGGTATTTTAGGAACTGGATATCCACATTTAAAAAGACAAAGTTGAGTCTCTGCCTTAATAGAAATACATCAGAAAGAAACTATTCGTGTAAGGAAACAACAGCCAAAGGGCCATGTGTGGAATGGAGATTATATTTGCATATCTTTAGCAAGGGATCACTGTCTAGGGAACAAAAACACCCTTGCAACTTAATAACAAGAAGCAAACCAATTAAACAGGGGACCGGAGAGGTATTTCAGCTGTTAAGGGCTAGGCTCATAACTAAGAGAAGATGAAAAAATAGACTAAGGTCTTGAATAGACATATTTGTAAGCAAAAGACACAATTCATGAAGAAATACAAATCAGAATCACAATTACATCTGTGTCATACCCTACAGGATGACACACACCACTAAACAGAGTGGGAGGAATAAAAGATAAGGAAAAAATAGCAAATGCTAGAAGGGACAGTGGAACCCTTGAAATTGTCCAAAAGAGAATAGGGGATTTGTGGATTCAATTAATTATAACCTGTGCACCGTTGGTGGGAGTGAAAAGGTCACAGCTGCTATAGAAAATAGTATAGTCTCTCATCTAAAAGTTACAAGTTATCCTAAGACCCAGCAAACCTTTGTCTTGGAATACATCCAAAATAATAAAAACAGCATCCCAAACCAGTATTTGTACATGCATGATCACTAAACCACTATTCATAGTAGCCAGAAAATGGAAGTCATCTAACTGTTCATGAATAGACACAAAGTAAAATACAGCACACACATAATGGAATATTACTGAGCCTTAAAGAGGAGATACTGATGTGCACTCCAACATGGATGATCCATAAGGGAACAAGAAACCAAATAAGATCTTTACATGAAGGAAGTTCTGTTGATGCCAGTTACATGAAGCACCTAGACAAGTCAACTTTATGCTAACAGAAAGCAGTGGTGTAAATGAAGGGGAAGGGGGAAAGATAGAGTCATTGATCAATGTGTGTGTAAGTTTTGAGTTTTGCCAAGTGAAAAAGTACTAGAGAGCCATTGACTAGTCTCACAGGGAGTTAACACTAATGTATACAGAAAGTAGCTAAGATGGTAAATTTCATGTGGTATGTTTCTTACCACTGTAAAAAAGAAATGCAGAATGTATGAATTACTTTAAGATGTTAAATTTAGAGTCTGATCCCAAATCTGAGAAAAAGCCTGGAACTATGTCTTTATTAACTGCTGGTGTTAATTCTGTTCCAGGAAGCACTCGTTCAGGGGCAAAACTTTCTGTAAAATTTCCAGGTTCTGCTCATGGTGGGTGTGGTAGTTTAAATGCAATTGGCCCCCATAAACTCATAGGGAGTGGCACTATTAGGAGGTGTGGTTTTGTTGGAGTGGGTGTGGCCTTGTTGGAGAAAGTGTCACTGTGGTGGTGGGCTTTGAGATTTCCTATGCTCAGAATACTATTAAGTGAGACAGTCTTCTCCCTGTTGCCCACAAACCAAGATGTAGCCAGCACCGTGTCTGCCTGCACGCTGCCATGCTCCCCACCATCATGATAATGGACTGAACCTCTAAAACTGTGATGGAGCCACCCCAATAAAATGTTTTCTTTATAATAATTGCCATGGCTATGGTGCCTCTTCACAACAATTAAAACCTTAACTAAGACAGTGCGTGTGTCCAATAACATATGACCCCAAGAAGCCCTATTCACAAGATTAATGCTGAGTTAACTGAGTTGCCAGTAAAGCAGACTCTTGAGTCTAGATCCCTATAATCCACCCTCTAAGTTATCACAGCATGTAGCATTCTCCTTCCTAAAATCAGAAGAAGTAGGACAAGGCTGTTCACTTGGTATAACCACCCATGTTCAATTTTTCTATCTTTCCAGTTTCATTATCCATGAGCACAACATAAACCAAGACTTGATTTAAAAAAAAAAAAACTAAACTCTGTCCTAGAGGAAAAAATGTTTTACCAAGTATACAATATTTGTTACAATACCACAGCCTGTGTTATTTTTCTACCCTGAGAAAACGTGGCTCATACAGGTTCCTAAAGCAATTGATTTGTCTTTTGAGTAAGGCATGTGGCTCTTAATAAAGTCTTTTAAGTTTGAGTGGAAATGGACATGACCAAAGGCAAATGATGAACTGGATGCCTGGATAACTGTTTCTGATGCCTTGTTGAAGGAGCATGGTAACCAGGAATCTACGTCTGCTGTGCTCCACAGACAGCTCTTCTGCATTGTGAAGCGTTTCCACAGAAACAGAAGCCCTTAAAACCACTGTGGTACCTTGATTCATGAAGTCTAGAAAACAGATTTGTTAAATAAAGAGAACTCACTGAGTGAACTGAGAAAGTTTTGATATTCATGCCTTTTCAACGCTGTATACACTTAGCAAGAAAATAAACAAAAACTCCATGCTACAGCTGCAGAGTATGGCCTGGATCCAGCAAGCAGAAAGTCAGAGGGTTCATGTACTCTGTACCGGGTTGCCACCCCCTATGTGTATGCTTTTGGGAAAACAGACAAAACCAGCAGGATGTTAGTTCTAGTTCATACTGGCAGGAGCTAATCCTGCAAAGATCTTCTCAATTCTGTGGTTTTGTGTTGAAACTGGCAAAGATGGAATATTTACACCACAGAAATTGGCAGGTGCTGGAATTATGTTCCTGATAAATTGTTGTATGTAAGATACTGAACACATCCTATGTTCGGTTCATTTATGAGTATAAATTGTTAAGCTAATTCTTTTATTATATGCTATGTATGCTTCCTTATATGTTCAAGTGTCCTAGGCCCAGGCTTGGAATTCGAAGAAGCAATTTACAACTACAGTATCAGGATAGAAAGGAGGATAGGGCCTACACAAAGCATCATGAGGGAGAAATGAAGCAAATTCCTGAGTTTTCCCCTACAGAATGCATCAAAATAGCATACACAGGTTAAATATTTACTCTATATGAAGTTCTTCGTTACAGGGATTTACAGATACAGAATACATACTGTTACCCTGAAGGAACTACTGGGAGCTAAGGATACAGCTCAGTTAGTAGAGCACTTGCCTAATATGCATGTAGCCATGAAATCCAATCCCCAGCTTTCCATATAATGGGCATGTTCATAACCACCCATAACCCCAACACTGGGGACAGAAAGGCAGGGGGATTAGAATTTCAAGGTCATCCTTAACTACACAGTAAGTTCAGGGACAGCCTGTGTTACAGGAGGCCCTGTCTTAAAAAACAAACAAATAAACAAACAATTAATTATCTAATAGGGGCTTAGAGCAAGAACTGTCTTTTATTAACAACTGGAGTTTTATAATTCATACTGTCACACTTGAAGATCTCTCTTCCAGTCTTTAAGCAAACATTTCTGTCAAAAATAAAGTTACTTATAATGATTATGTATGACATTGTGGCAATATATATTTCTTGCCATGGGTTTATCTAAGAGTTAAGGACATATTCCTAAGTTCAATGAGATAGCATTTGGACAGATACAAAAAGGTCAATAGAATCACACAATTTTAAAACTGCATATTTTTTATCTTTATGTAGATGGTCAAATAAAGTTAACAAGAGGTCAGTGGTTTAAATCCTACTAAAGCATTACAGAAGAATAACAAAGTACTTTGCTAATGAATGTGTGAGCAAAAAAAAATGTTCTAAAGTCGAATTAAAAGTGTTTTCCTTGGAATAAGAAAGAGTTTCTTTCTATATTTATATAATTAATCTTTGGATCTTCAAACCTTTCATAAAAAGGAAAAAAGGCTATGCTTGATTCAACTTGTTGGCAGAGAAATCATTGTGAGATCTTGAAATGGTGTCTTTGCACAAAAGCTATTTGGCAGTCACCATAAACCCTGCAATGCCTGCATTAAAGTGGCATGTCGTATCCGCACTAGGGTTTACCACTCAACAAGCTGTTGGGACACTCACTAGCTTGGATGTCTCACAGAGCTTCATTTCAGTAGAAAAAAAAAGGAAAAGATAAACCAGAAGATTGGCTACTGTGCAAAGCTCTCCATGTATGAAATAGACTTATCACGGGAAAACCACACAAAGAGACTGGTACTTCCCAGGGATTAAGGAAGGTGTAGTCAAATGAGCAGGCTAGGACTACTGAGGAAAGTCTTTGCAATCATTTCTTTATTTTGACCTCAGCATTGTTTATGTAAATCTACATAAGTAAATCTACATAGAGCTAATGGCCACCTTCCTTACTCTGCTATCTTCTGTAATTGCTGTCACAGTCATTGGAGCAATATAGTGAAGGACACACTAGACATCTCTATGTTGTTCTTGCAACTCTCTGTGAATCTATGACTGTTTTCAAATAAAGTGGGGCTGTTTTGTTTGTTTTAAATGAGGATGTATCTCTCTGATTATAAGAAGTTTTCTCACATACAAGCCCTCTGATGCCTGTGGTGTAGAAGCTATTTACTGTATTTAGAAATAGTAGTGGGAAAGGGGTGTATAGGCTTCTTATTCTGGAACAAGTACTGTGTTAAGTACTGCCTTAGGTTCTTGTCAATTTCTGCTGTAAAAAGGCACTGACATGCACAACTTCAGGAGGAAGAGTGTGTTCTCACTGATGCAGGTAAATGTCCATCACTGAAGTGAAGTCCCTGTGGTAGGAGTTTAAGACAGCCGGTCACATTACATCTAAAGTCAAGTCAGGGAGTAACAGATGAATGCATGCACGCTTTTTCTCACCTCACAGTCTGCCGTTTATACAGTCTTGTCCCAGGAATGGGTCCACTCACAATTAAGATTGGCTTTCCCATATCAATTACATAATCAGAGTAATCCCCCCCAGGCATATCCAAAGGTCCATCTCCCAAGTGGTCCATCTTCTAAACTTTGTCAAGGTGACAATGAACTTTAACTACCACTAGAGCTTTTTGTACAATATGTGTATTTTTTTCTGTTGGTCCACCAAGTAACTTTGCTGACTATAAATATTATGTTTCTCTGCTTTATAATAACTTACCCACAGGAGCATGAGTTGTTAGAGACTTAGGAAACAAAGAAGCCAAAGGAAAGCAGATAGAATGTAGGTATTACATTCCTTGGAAGTGATGTATCATGCAGATGAGAAAAGAAGGAAATCGTCGCTTTCTTGGAGAGTTGTGTTAGGTGTCTCCTTGTGTATATCTCCCTAATCAGGAAGGTCAGATTTTAAAGGCAGAAAGAAACACCCAGACTCCCACCCCCATGCCTTAGCCAGCAAGCAAAAAAAAAGCTTGAGGTCTGTGGTCTGATATCACCATTTTCTCCTCAATAAAAAAAAAAAGACTGGAATTAATGTGTTCACTCTGGTATTTTTATAGGACAATGAGGTAATGGTTAAAAATAATAGATAAAGGTTAAAATAATATGAAATCCTACACTTCCAAAAGCACCACCAGCATTAATAGTCTCCCCTGGCAATGTTCCCAGTGATGCTTTTGCAGGTCAGCTTTGACAGAACCGGCTTGCAGAATCATCCTTTGCTCTTCGGTAATGTAGTAAAACATTGTACTCATGGATTTCCCCAGGAGTGTTGCCACTGCCTATCCAGTTAAGGGATTATCATTTTATTATCACTCTTGAGAAATGACACTAACTCAGACACAGAGAGAATTTCTGTTTTCAAGGGTTCTATTGGCCACTTTAGATACCCTTGATATGTGACCAAGAGGCATTTATCAATTAAATAATAAATAGTTGTAAATTGCATAGACGAATTCCCACAGCTTTTCATAGATAGTGTAAGTTTAGTGCAATGCAGATCATTGAAGTTAAAAGTTGCACCTCCCATGTGGAAAAGGTCTGCTGCATGGTGCTTCGCAGCACTGAGGGATTGCTGCCATCTAGTAGCCCACATGAGAAATGAAATACTGGCCTCCAGGTCTACTGGCTTCAGCAAATTAATGCCTCCCAGAATCTGCCAACTGCTCCAGAATTATGTGTGTAATCTGAGTGTTGGTTTTGTTATGCCAGCACTTTTAGGGACAACTGGAATTTTACTTTCCTAGGCAGGGTTTAAGCATGAGCAAAGACTGTGTTTTAGTGCTGCCCTCCTGTGTCCCTTACCAATGTCACCTAGTTGAACTACCTTCTTTGTGAGTACCAAATGGAGCAGAAGGAACCATCTCCTTTTCCTCCAAGGCTGTGTGAAGCCAGTGTTTGAATGAATCAGAGGAAATATAGGGTATCATTGGGAAAAACCCTCCATAAGATAACCTGCATCTCAAGAGCACAAGGTGGTGTCACTGGAGTTTCTTGTCCCACCAGGTTCCTCTGCCCACAGTCCCAAATAAGCACACAAAGACTTATATTAATTATAAAACTGTTGACCAATGGCTAGGTCTTCTTACTGGCTAGCACTCTTTTAATTATTAACTCATTTCTATTAATCTAAGCATTTCCATGTGGTCTTGACTTACAGGAGAATGCCCAAACCTGTTACTCTTTTTGCAGTTACATGGCATCTCTTTGCTGTGCGTCTCTCCCCACTTTCTCCTCGTCTCCTAGCCCCGCCTTCCTTCCTGCCTCTACTGGCTATTGGACAAACAGTGTTTTATTCATCAACCAATAAGAGAAACATATATACAGAAGGACATCCCTCATCAAGATGGGTCACCAAATAGTAGAATGCGATAGCGCACTGATAGTTATTCCCTAGAAATCACCACAGCTAAGTGGCAACTGATACATTTTCTGGGTTAGATAACACCAGAAGCAAATGGAATAAACAACAGGAAAATACTTGATGTATAATTTCATTTTTATGGGTGAAAGATGTTCAAGTCAGTCTTATCTCTCTGATATCCAAAAGGTAATATGTCCATAGCTGGAATATTACAATCGCCTCCTAAACTAGGCATGTTTTCTCCTTTCTATGTGTCTGATATCATGCAATTTCAAATCCTGTAAAAGCGATATATAGTTTTTTTGACAAATACACCCATGTGTGGTGCACAGTTTGATTTATATAAACTCATTTTGAATGCAGAGGCAGAATTCCTCCGGAACAGATGAAAATATCTGCCTAGAGTGATAAATGCATGTGTGTAGAAAGATAGAGTTGTAGGAAGGGATTTTTTATGAGAAAGGTTTGTAACATTATTTCAAATTTTCCCTTTAAAAGATCTTCTAGAAGACTTGTATTTATTTTTGTTTTTCTGTCAGTTTGGATGTTTACCTAATGTGAGAAGGAGTCTGTTCTGCCAAAACACTTTCCTGTGGCACAACATAGCTTATGTTGGATTGCTAAATTGGAAAAGATGTCAATATAACATAAATGCTTTATATCAGGGATTCTCAACCTGTGGGTTGTGACCTCCTTTTGGGGTCAAATGACCCTTTCACAGGGGTTACATAGCAGATAACCTGTGTGTCATGTATTACATTATAATTCCTAACACTAGCAAAATTACAGTTATAAAGTAGCAACAAAATAATTTTATGGTTTGGGAGCACCATACCATGAGGAATGGTATTAAAGGGTCACAGCATTAGGCAGGTTGAGAGCCATTTCTTTACATGTTCATGAGCTCACAATTGATGCAACTAGAGCAACAGCCAACTAATACAGATCAATACAGCTAGCCAGTAGATGAAGATAATACCAGGCAATCTCATTCACGTGATAAAATTTGCCACATACTTCACTAGTGCATAGTGCTCAATTTCCCTGCAGTTTTAACTTAACTCTATAGCTTAGCAATGTAGATACTTTTTTTCCATCTAGTTACTTTTATACAAAATATGTAAACACACACACACACACACAGAGAGAGAGAGAGAGAGGGAGAGGAATTCTTAGCATTCTGTATATATTTTATTTATATATATTTCATATATAAATGTTGATTATAGCATACCATTTTAATATATTTCATATATAAATGTTGATTATAGCATACTATTTTAATCATGCTTAATATTTACTAAGATTTTTTGTTGTTTAATTGCGCTGAGCAGTTATGAAAAATATTTCTACCACAGAAGCTCTTAATAAAAGTCGATTTGTTTCCTTCAAAGATGGATTTGAATTTTTAAAACTGCTAATTGTAGCTAGGCCTTGTGGTATAGGCCTATCATCCCCACTTTGGGGGAGATGAGGCAGAAGAGTCATACATTTAATGTATGACTGGTTAAGAGTCAGTGCAAAGCCAGCCTGAGCAACCTAGTAAGACCTAATAAAAATTTTCAAGAATTTTGTGGATACAATGCTGCAGTAGAGTGCTGCCTAGCATGCATGAAGCCCCAGGATCAATTCCATTTCTTTAAATAAAAAAATCACCAGCTTTGGTTTGAGTTTATCTAAGAAATGGCCCTATAGGGGTTGGAAAGGTGGCTCCGCAGTTCAGAGCATTTGTTGCTCTTATAGAGAACTCAAGTTTGTCTCCCAGTACCCCGACAGGGCTCATAGCCATCTGTAACTCTAGTTCCATCAGAACTGATGCCCTCTTCTGGCCTCTGTGGACACTGAATACATGTAGTGCATATACATATATGTGATTCAAAACATGCATATATATATATATATATATATATATATATATATATATATATATATAAATTGTTTTAAAAATAAATGGGCCTTCACCCTACCCATGTGTATACACACTCACTCTAAGTCCTCCTTTAACTCATTTATTGTTTGAATTTAAATGTTGTCTTCAACATAATCTGAAAGCTTCAATTCTATGAAGTTAAATTGCAAGGAGTCAGAGATTTTAAATAAGGTACAAATTACTTGAGAAAATGAATCCATCTGGTCATTCAAGAATTCCTCCTCCTACAGCAACTAAATAAACTCGGGAGAAAACAGAAATCTTTCAGAATGGCTTTATTTACTTATTGATTTATTTATTTGGATGAGGCTAAAGATGATGCGTTTTGTCTCAGAGAATCGGTCATTCTTTGATATTATTAACAGGTCAGCACAGTGTAACAGATCAATGTGAGTGGATGCTTTGGAGCAATCAGAGTGAGCGTGTAACGCAGTTTTCTAAATTTCTGCAGCAAATGCAGCTGATTTGTTTTAAGTAGGATGAACATTGTTTTGGGTACTGGTGATGGAAAGCAGAAAGAGCCCTTGATTTTAAGGAGGAACTGACAGAAGGCAACCATGTAAGGATTGGCTAATGGATACAAAGCCTGGGGGCAGAGGAAAGGGAGGGGAGGACAGAAACAGAGACAGAGATAGAAAGACAGAGAGGAGGAGGAGTGAGGGAAAGAGGGAGGAATAGGAGGAGGGAGAGAGATCAGGAGGACCATGCTGTTTTGCAGAACCGAACCAGTAAGTGTCAGCGAAAGGGCCACTTTAGCATACATAATCAGGAAGCTTGCCAAATGTGTTTTTGTGTTTTGTTTCTTTCCTTATTGCTCCTCTTAAATTTTTAAATTTTTGTCCATTTCAACGTGGAATAAATTTTTTAAGAGAATCATCCACAGGGGGGTAAGAATGTTTGGTATCTTGATCTTCGTGGAGGAGGATACAAAATCCATCAAGTTACATCCATACAGCAGTTGCATTTTATCTTATATAAATCATGGATTAAATTTTAATAACCCATCCAAACATACAGTGCTGCATGCTTTCCATCAGAAAAAAAAATAGCTTCTTGTCTCTGGTGATCTATACTAAGTGTAACCCAGAAAGAAAAAAAGCTAAGATGTTTCTTCTTTCCATTATAATTCGTTATTGTTTTGTATTGTTTGTAGCTGAAAGTCCAGATTTCTCAAGAACACTCTTGAAAAGAGTGACACTTGTCAAGGTGGGAGGTGAAGTTATCATTGAGTGTAAGCCAAAAGCATCTCCAAGACCTGTCTACACCTGGAGGAAGGGGAGAGAAATATTAAGAGAAAATGAAAGGTACTGTGTTGAAATATTTTTAATATTTGATTAACCCGTAATAAATTGTCTGTCTGTAATAATTGAGCAAATAGTCAAAGCAGGAAGCTGTATTAGACAGGTAGTAACATTGACTTCCATGCTCCTTCTTAATATTGGGGTTCTAGAAAGTCTTCCAAGCTGAGAGAGATTGCACTAACCCTGTGAGATCGCTCGTAACTGCCAGCTGGTGAGCTGCTGAAAATATACTTTTAGCCTAAAATTTTTCTGTGTGTATATAGCCCATCACAATTCCTTGCCTAACTCAAGTCAGTCTAATTCCATACCATGGCAACTCTTAAAATATTTTGCAATATCTGTTATGTCACCTGGTGTTATATAGGTGGCCTATAGCCAAAGATTCTGCTTGATTCATTATTCATTGGTATCTCTTTAAGGGACCAGATTTGTTCGAATATCTGAATTTCTTGCCTCTGCTTCCTATTACACACAAATTACATTTAGAAAGCATATTGTTTAAAGGATGTAAATTTGTATGGGTTAGTTGGAGTTTGACATCAGATAGTACCAAGTGGCACATATCTCCGAGACCTTGTCTTGGCTGTCACCCCCGTAAAATATCCTCTACCATTTTCGGTAATGTATTCTATCTGTTGGAAAAGGGTAATTATGCATGAGTCTGTGTTTGTCACCCATAAGACAGGATTTACCAGCTGTATACATAATGATTTTAATTGATGTTAAAGGGCAAGTATTCATAGATCCAATAAGGAAGTGTTTAAAAATGTGTGTATCTACCCTTTTACACCTGCACACCTTCAAATTTACATATACAAATTAGATCGATACGCTGGTGATGTTGTCCTTCTTAATCATTTTTATAAACAAACTTGGTACAGTTTCTTATGATATATATCCACACGCGTATTAACTTCATAATAGACATCCGTTTCTGATTCCAGATATATTAAGGAGGCTCCATAGTCCACTGAATACTGGAATGGCATTCAAGTTTTAAGGCAAATCTGGAACTTGAAAGCAATTTGTTTTTATTTTTAGCTACCATATATTAACTATGTATAATGGATTTTATTGTGATATTTTGTGAATACGTTTGACTTATTTTAATCATATTCACCTCTTTATCCACTCTTGTCCTTTCCCACTGCTGCAGGCTCCCTTTCGCTCCCCTACATAATCTCCCTTCCAATTTCATGTCTTGATTTTTACTTTTTGGTGATTCAGTGAGTTCACTTAGGGTTGCTTAGAGGGACAAGTGGGTACACTACTGAAGAAACTGTCTCTTCCTCCTCCAGAAACCACTACCAGCCTATAAGTCCCAAAGAAGTATGAACTCATGACTCTCACTCCTTTCCATAAAATAACATCAGCCCAAGTATGGGGCAGGTTTTGTGCAAACAAGGGCAACTGTTGCAGTTCAGCAGAACAACAGCCAGCTGTATCTTACCTAGAAGACAGCATTGTATAACAGTCCACACTTTGGCTTTCTGCCCCCTCTTCTTTCTGGAATAGATTACCCATTGAAGTCCTAGCATTCAGTGGTAACTTGTTCTCAGCACTTGCATCAGTATGAACCCCAACAGAAACCACCACCTATGGCAAAAAGAAGCTTCTCTCTCCAAACTGGACAGCATAACCATTCTATGGGTATTAAGATAAATATTTAGAAGGTGCTTTGACAGGCATATCATGTCTATTTAGCAATGCTACATTACTAGAAAGCAGAACTTCTTACTGAAAGACAAGAAACATTCCTTTGTGCCTCAGTGTTTCTCAAAATTTGGTGTGGGAGATTACATTTAATGGCTACATATTTCCTTAAATATAATTAGCACATACCAAACACATGGCTTAAAACAAGGCTGCATTTTACTGAAAATAGATTTTTCTCCCATAGAATAAATACATCCCAAACACAGTTTTCCCTTCCTCCACTCCTTCTAGCCCCCCCACACACACACACACACATCTCTACTCTTCTCTAGATCATCTTCCCCTCTGTTTCCTCTTCAGAAAAGAGCAGGTCTCCAGGAGATGACTGTCAAACAGGGCAAAACGAGATACAATAAGAAAAAGTAAATCTCTCATACTAAGCTTGGACAAGGCAACCCTATAGGATGAAAAGAGTCTCAAGAACAGGCAAAAAAAAGTCAGAAACAACCTGCCCCCACAGTTAGTATCCCCACAAAACCCCAAGCTAACAGCCATAACGTATGCTCAAAGGACATGATGTAGGCCCATGCAGGCCCCTGTTTGCCATTTCAGTCTCTGTGGGCCCATGTGAGCCCTGCTTAGTTTATTTGGTGGGTCATGTTCCCCTCCATCCACTCTAACTCCTCTCCCTCTGCAGCTGAGTTCTTGGATCTCCAAGGGGAGGGACCAGATAGAGACATCCAGTTTATATTTTTTCTCTGCTAATGTTTGTCTGTGGATCCTTGCTCCCACTGCTGTCAGCTGCTGAAGAAAGCCTCTCTAATGAAGATGGAACAAGGCACCAATCTATGAGTATAGCAGAATATCATTAGGAATCAGGGCTGGAGCGATGGCTCAGCCGTTAAAGGCTAGGCTCACAACCAAAAATATAAGAAACATTTTGTTGATTATTTTCCAGGAGTGTTTGGTTTTACCCTAGGTCTCTGGGATATCCAGTCTCTGGTTCCTGGTCACCCAGGCAATATAGGGCATAGACTTTGTCTTGTGGCATTGGCCCAAACATTGGTTAGCCAGTTCCACAAGTTCTGCACCACCATTGCACCAGCACATCTTGCAGGCAGGACAAATTGTAGGTGAAAGGTTATGTAGATGAATTGATGTCCAGGTTTCTCTTTCCATAGATAAGGCTGCATTTTTAAGGTTTAAATTTTGAGGTGACTTAAAGATAACTTTAGGAGAATTATATGAGGGATAGAAAAGGATCTTGCAGTAGGCCACAGTTCTATTCCCAGCATTCATGTCTGGTGGCTGCTACACACTTGAGTAACACACACACACACACACACACACACACACACACACACACACACACACACACACACGAGACACACAGAGAGAATAAAACAGAGAGAGAATAAAGTGATTTACAAAATGATATGAATATAAAAATACACAAAAACCAGGAATGAATGAAGTCTGAGAAATTATTGAGGCCCAATCCAGAGAACTGGTCCAGCACCCTACCTGCCTCTCTATGTGGCTGTGCAGCAGGTGTGTCCTGACTTTCCTCTTGATATTCCACTTGGCTACTTTTGAGCACATTTATATGATGAAATCCAATCTAGTATAGAAGCCATGGTGATCTGAAACAGCAAAAGCAATTTCTCACTCACACTGCACACCAGCAAGCATCTATTGGTGGCTCTGCTCTCCTACAAGGACACCTCAGAAGACCAGCTCTCTTGGTAGTGTTGCCACTGCAGAATAGAAGGGTCAGGCACACATGGCCTCTCAGCGTTTCAGGCTGGAAATGAAGCAACTTTGTTTTCACTAATGCCAAAACAAGCCAAATGCCACTCTGAAGAAAAATATATTCTTGCTATGTACCTAGAAGAAAAGAGACAATGTATACACCTATGTATGCTTGGCATCCTAATATTTTGAACTATATTAATGGTAGTTTAGTATTACTAAGGCTTAACCATTTCCACATAACTGATTTAATTTTCTCTTAGAAGGTAATATGTTATTATGCCAGTTTCCATAGGACCAATGAATTTGATTTATTATTTTCACCACTTTGCTTACTGTAAACTTTTCGCAATCCAAGTTGTATTGTTTTCATTAAAAGACATCAAGCATGCTTCCACATTCCTTTGACACACAAAGTATATTCAAGCTGAGGATACTCCCTACTGTTACCTAGTTTCTGGTGTTTATCACCTCCACCTCCAGTGTCACCAGGCTGGTCCCAAAGCATCAATATTAGCAATTCATCTCCATATGGGTACTGTGTTCTCAAGGCTCTGCCTCACTTTTTCACTATTATTAGGTAGACTGGATTTGGTCATAAAGATTTGCTCAAAAGTAACCAAGTGGAATATAAAGAGGAAAGTCAGGAAACACCAGCCCCACAGCCACGTGGAGATGCAGGTCAGCTGTTGGACCATTTCATTTTCCAGGAGAAACTAGGCATCCACATTTTATTTTGGAATTCGGATTCTGAGGTACAAGAAACAACTTCTGTCTAAAATGTTGATATAACCCACAAGGAGTACCATGAATCTCTAAGGCAAATTGGTTACATGAGCCTTTGGCTTTTAGCTTCTAAGACATGTGCACTGTTGAACACTATATAATTTGAAGAGTAGGAAATAAAACAGACCTCACAATTGTTTCCTCCTTGGCAAAATAAATGCTATTTTTCCCTTTTTTCCCTGATAGAGATAAAACATAATTAACTGGACAAATGAGCAAAATCAATCACACATGTTATTTGTAAATGAAAAATTATAATCCATATTTTAGGAGAAGATTGACATAGTGAGCTAATACAAAGGGTAATTAGTATTGGGTGATAATTTCTAACATACTTCCTTATTAGCCTTAATTCTCGGTTGAGACTAGACTCTTCAGAACCAAATAGTGAGTCTTTAACCTTTGGATACAAATTATTAATCCCTTAATTACAAAGCACTGGTGTAACTACACTGAGAAAAAACTTCATTATCTAGCATTCTCTTTTATTAATGTTCTCCCTAAATTCTGTGTTTTTTTGAAAGACTTTGTCAGACCACAGTCATCAATTGCTATTTAATTCTAATTTCAACCACTTAACTGTGCATAAATGAGTTTGCCACAACAGTATGAGGAGAAACATGGAGAAAACATAGGCTCTTTTATCTTAGTAAGTCAGATGTTAGTGACCAAATTAGTTCAGCGAATATAGCCTTAGAAATACTGGTTTAACATCAGTATGTTAATTGTTTTCGAAACACATTTCTAAAATGACTGTTTCCATTTCTGTTTGTTTACAAATTTAAAACATACTAACATTGATTTTACTTATATTAGCCCAAACATCTAAATTAAAAAGGAAAAAGGAAAACAATTGTATAGCTTTGCTGTAGGTCAGGCCGCCCATCCATATGTAACTGGGATGTGTCTCATTTTCTTATACTATTACCAAGCTCTTGGTGTTAGCAATATCAGACTTTTAGAACAGTCCCACTATCTCAGGCCTCGAGAGCGATCGCTAGTCACCATGGAAGCAGTTCCAATCATTTGGATGAATTGAGCAATTAAGCTTCCTAAAAGAATAAAGTTGATTATTTTGTTTACTTGTAGTTTTTAAACAGAAGGCCCTTGAGGCAAATAAGATTGGTTTCATGCTGTAACAAAATGTCAATGTGCAGGAATAACAGAATCATTAACAACCTAAAGTCCTAAAAATTCTAAGTACAATGATAATGACTGGGATGGACTCTTATGATTACAAATTAGATATAGTCATCTCAGACTGGGTTAAGGATGAAAGTGAATTATCTGGTCATTTACTTCAGAGCATGAGGTGTAGACTATGACTCAAAGCATGGCTAACAAGATACCATCAGAACTCTGCCTTGCTTTCTTGCATCTCATCAGCACCTTCACCTACCTTAGGTCCACTCTCCAACAAACTGTTTTCTTCTGCTAGTATGAGGGCCCCCAGCAGCCCCAAATTTGATCCCAGGAGTTCCAGAGCAGATTGCCTGAGTATCAGCTAAGCCAATCATGGCCAAAATGCTTCTCTAGACCAGTTGCACTCAATGATTGTCTGATTATCTTTTGTGCTGGTTGACCGGATGTGGGTCTAGTGATTATCCTTGAAGTCATATGAAAAAATGCCCCCTCCAACCACATAGACCAGGGCTTTTCAACCTTCTTAATGTTGTGACCCTGTAATACAGGTCCTCATGTTGTGGTGACCCCAATCATTTCTACTTCATAACTACAATTTTGCTACTGTTATGAATCATAATCTAAATATTTTTGGAGATAGAAGTTTATCAAAGAGATTGTGACCCAGAGGTTGAGTACCACTGACTTAAACTGAAGGGGTGGTGCACAGAGTTCACTAAATAAATCTTGCTGTTGCAAGAACAGAGAATTTAGAGTGGGCAGGCACCATTGCTCAGTCCTTCCCACTACAATCCCTACAGATTCCATCTCTCCTCTAGGACAAGGACCCATGCAAGATTCCCAGGTACTTCTAATCATGGAGATGTAACTAGATGAAAAATTATATCCCCTGCAGCATCCACTCGCTTTGGTTCTACTTTATGAAGCTACACTAACAAATCAAATTCCTCTTTTACCTCTCTTCTCTGCCCCTTTATGTCCTTACCAGAAATCTACTCTCATTCCCTTTTCTAGATCTTGCCCAAGCTCGACTATTCCATTTCTTTCTGATATTCTTTATAGGATATTGTTTGCCGCCCCTCTACCCCACACCCTACTGGTCATTTCTTTGAATGTCTACTTGAAAGCATGTCACCCTGAACTAAAGGCAGCCTTCATGAGGAAATGAAGCCCTTTATTCATCAACACAGGGGGGAATGCGCATTATCATTGTCCAGTAGCCTCTCTAAAAGGGAAAACTTTGTCTTTCATGAACTTAGATTAGTTAAACAGGAGAATCCATAATTAATCTGAGAAAAACACTTCCTGCAAATAGATACTTTAAACGCTTACCCTGGAGCTGGGCATTGGTGGCACCCGCCTTTAATCCCAGCACTCAGGAGGCAGAGGCAGGTGGATCTCTGTGAGTTCGAGGCCAGCCTGGTCTCCAGAGTGAGTGCCAGGATAGGCTCCAAAGCTACACAGAGAAACCCTGTCTTGAAAAACCAAAAAAAAATAATCTTAACCTGGAGTTTAAAGGGTAAATATTGATGTTTGAAAAATACACTTAGAGGCAATAGTTTGCTACCTACTGAAGTAAAAAAAAAAAAAAAAAGAAAGAAAGAAGTTAATGAAATGTTACTCTAGTTAACACTGTGTAAATAAAGACTTCTTATTCTTAATCACATTTGTGCCTTCCTTTCCCCCCCTCTCCTTCTCACAGACCTGAAGGTAACACATTATGTCAAGCTAAAAGATAATAATTAGGTACAGGTAGGCTGCTGAATAGTTCAGAATAGATTCTTAAAACTATGGCCTGAAGAACACAGGCTTGGTTCTGGACAGCAGCATGGACGAGCGTTCTGCCTAAAGCTACCCAGCTCCATTCTCATTCAATGAACAAAGCACTCCTTGGGCATTTGCTACATGCTTGGCACTGAGAAAAGAAGGGGAAAATACATAAACCCAGTCCTCAAGATGCTTGTGGTCTACTGCCAGGGTCCTGGAACAAGATTACATGAGGTTTTCAGTAATGCTGAGAGATATGTTACAAAGGTAACATATTGAGAAGGAACACTGAAAAATGTAGGACAGCGATAGATTGTGGAGACTTTGTGTTTTATGCCTGAGGAGTTTAGACTTGGACCTGAAGACCCCAAACGGAATTGAAGGATTTTATGGGGAGTTGTGCACAGCTGTGGGCATGCTATGGAAGGATTGCTTCCTGGGCTGCCAGCAGCAAGGAACGGAGTGAAGCAGGATTGGGAATTTAGAGAGGCCAAGTGTAGGCAGCAGTCTAGGATGGACGTTCTGAGTGGCTGAATGGTATCAATGTGCTTTGAATAAAGAGAGGATACTGATGTATGAGCTAGAGTTTAAGGTCCTTAACAGCATACTAAGCAGAAGGATCTAGAGAGCAAGAGTAAAAATAAAGTATGACCCTGAGGATCCCTAATTAAACAGCTGGTGAGTGATAATGTCATTTACTACAACAGTCAATGTTTTCTTTTTAAAAGATTTATTTATTATATCTTCTGCCTGCATGCCAGCAGAGGGCACCGAATCTCATTCAAGGTGGTTGTGAGCCACCATGTGGTTGCTGGGAATTGAACTCAGGACCTTTGGAAGAGTCAGTGCTCTTAACCACTGAACCATCTCTCCAGCCCATATAGTCATTATCTTTAAATTGGTGTTTGGGACCTGGAGAGATGACTCAGCAGTTAGAAGCACTTGCTTCTTGGGCAGAAAAACCAGAAATAGTTGCTACATGGTAGCTTCTAATCATCCATAATACGTTACAGGGGATCTGATGCTCTCTTCTGGCCTCCATGGGCACTAGGTTCACACATGGTATACATACATACATGTAAGCAAAACGGTCAGATAAAAGTAAATTAATCTTTTTAAAAGAAGATTGAAGCAGAGAAACAAAGATAGGTTAATATTTGTCTCTCTCTCTCTCTCTCTCTCTCTCTCTCTCTCTCTCTCTCTCTCTCTGTCTGTGTGTGTGTGTGTGTGTGTGTGTGTGTGTGTGTGTGTGTGTGTGTGTGTGTTGTGTGTGTGGTGTGTGTGTGTGTGTGTGTGTGTGTGTGTGTGTGTGTGTGTGTGTGTGTGTGTGTGTGTGTGTGTGTGTGTGTGTGTGTGTGTGTGTGTGTGTGTGTTGAGGATGTATATTTGGTTTAAGCAATACAAATACAAATTTAGTACCTGACTACTAAAAGTATCAAAATTCTGAAATAAGCCTTACTAGACTAAAGCAAATGCCTCAAACAGGTTGCATTCCTTTTGAGATTTTAGGGAGGAATCTAACTTTGGCTTCTGCAGGACCCCTCCAGTCTATAATTTGTGGCCCCTTTCCTCTGCCCTTCAAACCAGCAAAGGTGAGTCCTCCTTGTATCTGCCTGACCTCCTCTTGTGTCATCCTATTTCATTTTGATGGGCTGTTGTGTCTGCATTGGGCCCTTTGTATATAGTTTATTCCATTCTGTCACACTTTCAGCTAGACTTTGCTTGGTACTCAGTGGGTGCTTCACAGCGATTTCCTAGTAGGGAGTTAGAAACACCAGTCTAAGATGCATGGTGGGAACAGAAGACTATCCATATCATAGCATCCTGTGGGTCAAAGGAAGGAGCACTTAGGAACCATTATTTCCACAGAAGATGGAGAAGCCAAGCTGACTAGGGCAAGAAGGACACTGAAAGAGAAGAAACCACAAGTAGCAGAACATAACAGACACAAGCCAAAGCAATAAAAAGATGCAAGAAAGAGCAAGTGGCATCTGATGAGAAGAGGTCTGACAAAATTACGTAAAAATATTTCTGATTTAGCTGCCTAACATCATCTTGGATAGAACATGTTTATGTCACTATGGACCAGTTTTGAAGACAACTAAAGCCACACTAAGCATTCAAAGTTTCCAGTATGTCTTCTTGGAATGAAACACATTTCTAGGTTTGCCCGCCCTGCACTGTATAACCCCATCAAGGCTAGCAATCTGTTAAAACACTCAACCTAAACAGGAATGAAATCGTGTTCGAATGTCTTTTTAGAGACACTGACATCTGCCTCCAAGGTGAAATCAGATCATGGCCTCAATTTGCCTGTCTTCCCAACAGCATTTAAGAGAGTTGAAATTCATGTAAAACATGGAAGGGAATCCCAGCACAGGTTTGTGAAACTCCATGTTGTATGTAAGGTGTGAAACCCGGGTCTGAAGATGCCAAATGTGATGGCAGGTATTTGCCCAGAAGGCCCATTGAGTCCTAGTGTGGGAAGGAAAGCTTATTGCTTGAGGCATTCTGTTTCTCTTCTGGAGGCAGGATGTCTATATATATGTGCTCCTAATGAGAAACCTGCCCTCAGGATATCTTGTACAGTTGCTGCAGAGCTATACTGTTCTGTTATTAGGGATTCTGCCCTAGGGAACAATTATGTTATTGCAATAATTAGAGGCAGTTCATCTCCATAATAATGGAAATCCTGCCTTGGAGGCAAAACAACATTAAAGCAACAGCAAGCTCCATGGTTCTTCTTGGAATCAGTTGCCCTGCTTATTGGCAGTACTATATCACTTTAATTTTTCATGCACCGTTGTGGAAATAAACCTTGTCCTGCTTCTCCAAATTTAGTTCTGGAATTTTCACCCATCACCTCAGCTTGTCTGTCTTGGAGGTACAGGTAAGACATCCATGGTCTTAAGCATCTCTGTCATGCAGTTATGAAGTGATAGAGAGATATTTCTTTTAAATGTTTCCCGTGATACATTTGTTCACTGGGTAGTCCTTTGGGAGACTCCATGAACTTACCCTCAGCCACAGTTTTCTAACTTATTGGAGTACGTCATGTAACATTATAGTCAGGGGTGAGTGTACTGTCTGCTCCAAGTCAGTGACCACCTGAGACTAGGCTGACCCCTGCTAGACTCAAGCTGCAGAGTATTGGTTAGGTCTCAAGCATATACATGGAACCCATTCAAGAAACTGTGAAATCAGATCCTCAAGCTAAAAGCAATGCTTGCTTTAAAAATAAATAAATAAAAATAAACCTTTTTAAGTTTCCTAGAGAAATGCTCTTCGCTAGCCAGTCCTCTGCCCCTTTCCTTGTTTTAAATCCTTATATTAACTTTGCAACTGCTTCCCTGGGGACCAGCCCTCACCCGGGTTTTTCCGAAATGCTGAAGAGCCCCCACATCATACCTCTCTGATTAATTCATCTTAACAAATGCCTGGCACGTCTCTCATTCCTCCTCTGTACAACAAATATTTGATATGATAGACATAATGTCATTGAAATCAGTGTTCTGTGGATGACATAAAAAGGGAGACTAAAAAATTTCCACAGTCAGTTAAAGGGCAAAGACTGTTCATCCTATTGTGTTAGAAACTTTGTTTGCAGAGACGATGAACTGGTGTTCATTTCTCCTCACAGGCTGCAAGGGCTGAGAGGAGAGGTGTTATTTGAATTAGAGCACACGGGTAGCGCCTAGCATGCAGTAGACACTCAGTATTATCATATCTAATGAATAAAGCAGCTGCTGCTGTTGGAATGGGGTACATTGGCCAATGGAAGTGGGTCACTAGGAGAGGTTAGGCTCTAGCCCTGCTTCTGGCCTCAGCTCTCTGGTTCTTGGGTCACGAGATGTGTGGAGCCCCACCCTTGTGTCAACCATTGTTATGCATATGGATCCCACTGTGCTTTTCCTACCTTGAAGGGCTGAAACCCAGGTCAAGATAAACTGTCCCTCCCTTAGGGGACCAACCCATCACAGCAATCAGAATGTAACTAATAGAACAGCCAAACGAAAGCCTCTGCTCCTGGGAGGGGATTGGTGAAGGTGGCAGTGGTATATTTAAGTATAAGGAGCAGTCTTTAAAAACATGTTTTATGTGAAAGGAGAATGGAACATTTTAACTGGGGATAAGGGTGAGATGTTTCTTAAAGCTTGTAGGCAAAACATCACAGCGTGGCAAACCGAGGAGCTTGTATTTCACTGAGGACCCATCAGAGTTCAGGAGGATGATGGCATGCCTTTCCATACTTCCTTTAAGGTGTACCCGATCTGTAGTCATTTGGATTTGGCAGCTGTAGTCAGTGTCCACAGTGACTCACTGTGCATCCAACCAGGAAATCCCCAAGCTTCCCAAGGGCAGAATCTCTCCATGTTGACAGCAAAGGCACAGTTGGACTTCATAAGTATGGCTCTGAACATCAGTACCTGCAGACTGTACCGACACTAACAGAGGTAGACCAACTCGAAAGCTGAGGATGTGGCTTAGCTGCTAAGAATACTTGGTATGAAATGCCCTGGTTTTAGTTCTCCAGCACTCATATAAAAAACTGGATTTGGCCAAACGCATGCCTGCCACGCCAGTCTGTTGTGGGCAGAGACAGGAGGATTACTGTGGCTTATTGAGCACCATTCTAGCTATAGATTCAGTGAGAGATTGTATCTCAAAAGAACCACCCAAAGAGCAATAGCGCCTATCATCTGATATCCTCCTCTGGCTTCAGTGCCTGTGTATAACATGAACACCCACCTACACATACAAATACCACACATGGAACACACATACACACATGCTCATATGGGTGCATGCATGCACTATATATGTATGAACACAAGAGTGTATTCCAAATCCTAAGTTTTCACAAAATCTGAGATAGACCCGGAAAACTGTACATGTTTTGTGTTTCCTAGATGATTCTAATATGTATCTAGATATTACAGCCTATGTCAGTGGCCCCTGTATCAGGGTACCTCATGTCTGGTAAGTCTTTAGAGCAGTGGTTCTCAACCCGGAGGTCATGACCCCTTTGGAGGGTCACATATAAAATACCCTGCATATCAGACATTTATATTAAGATTCATGACAGTAGCAAAATTACAATTATATGTAGTCTTTTACGGTTGGGGGTCACCGCAACATGAGGAACTGTGTTAAAGAGTCGTAGCCTTAAGAAGGTTGACAAGACCATTTCAAAGGTACAGTCCACCGCTGTCTAGACTGTTCCTCTCACCTCCATTTTTCTTCCTAGTATCATCTCAGTCGCCTTGTTCTACTTTTGTTTCTTCACACAGCCTCTGCACATATTTCTTCCTCAAACACTCTTTCCCAGACAGAAACTGCAACGCACAAGCTGGGTCCAGCCCTCTGCTTGTGCTTGTGTAGTCTGAAAGCTGTGAAATGAATCTGAAGAGAAACAGCATTTTGTGACACACGAAAGCGGCACTGATGTCAACCTTCAGTTGACATGAATCTTTATTGAAGGCAACTATACGCATTCATTGCTCAACCACCCATGGCTGCTTTCACACTGGAAGGACAAAGTTGGATAATTACAACGAAAACTCGGCTCCGAAAGCCCAAAATGCTGACTGGCTGGTCCTTCACAGGAGAAAGTTTCCCAAACCGTCCTCTGACAGACAAGCACAGTAAAGCATCCTCAGAGCTACATGTCCCTCCCCCTGGCTGGCATTCTTTCTATTTTGACTTTATTTGGGTTTTCTGTGCTTACACTTTTGATTAAATTGTCACTTCCATTGGGCCCATCTAATGCAAAGTGAAGAGAATGTAAATTTGGTTGGAGGCCTGAATTATTTCCCTTGGCTCTGGAGAGCAAGAGCTCCTGACTTTTGCCAAGGAAGCTTCTTTTGGAAAGATGTGAACCCCTTGGAGAAATTAGATCAAGGATGGGGGCTTTAAGCATGAAGGTACGGGAGGCAAAGGATGGCAGAATGGCGAGGAAAGCAGAAACCTGGCCGTGTTCCCCACATCTCTGATCCATGACACACTGAAGGAAAGACAAGCAAGAAACCCATCCCTGGTCAAGGACTGTAGTCCACACCAGCTGATTTACATGGGGTGGGGCTCTCTTTTAATTTTTATGTTCTTAGAATGTATAAACGATCTAGCTCTGGAGGAAAAAAAAGACAAAAATCGTGAGCCTTGCTTCCAAGGGCTTTATAAAACATTGTTACTGACCAATATATACATGAACAAAGCACAAATTAACATAATAGAGTTCAAACATCTCCAACAGCAGGGCTTAGGGTACGTTCAGAGAAGACACCATCCCAGGCCGGCAGGACCTGCCAATAGTGGCTCCCAACAGAATATGAATTTGAGCTGCTGTCAAAGCAAGTGATCCTTATAAAGAAGCAAAGGATGTGTGTGTGTGTGTGTGTTGGCACTCACACATGCAGTCGGTGTATGTTAGCAAGTCACATGAGAAATGTGGTTGTGGGTAGACTCAGTATCTGCAGAGTGTAGATGGAAAAAATACAATCATCCTTAATAAGAAGATGCTAAGAGTTTCCTAAGAGATTATTGACATTATGAAATAATGTGAATAGATATAAATTCATAGTGACATCAGCTTGGCTGCAGGAAACCCTGGGGATTCTCTAGCCATTAAGCTGAAATGAGACTTTGATCGTCCTCTGTCACTGTTGTATTCATGAATAAATCTTAGGCATTAGGAACCTTGGAGATTTAAGAAACTTTTTCTATGGCTCTAGTCATGTATTTCTTGGTTGTCTTGTGGCCATCATTTAAATCTCAGAAAGTAAATTCTCAACCTTCCTCACCAATTTGTTACATTAAAAAAAAAAAAAACGATCTTTACTAAATACTTTATGAAATTTCTTTGACTCCTCATGAACATGTTGTGAGGGCAGTTCTGTTATTAACTCTAAGCAGGGCCTGACAGGGGCATTTGATGGGGTGAGTCCTTCTGTGTATATGTTTCTCTTATTGGTTGAAGAATAAAACGCTATCGGGCTAATGAGGCAGGAAGATTGGTGTGACTAGGATGAGGAGAATTCTGGGAAAGATAGACAGAGAGGGTCCACAGTTGCTATGTAGGCTGCCAAAGGAATAACAGGTCTGGGCATTCTCCAGTAAGCCAAGACCACATGGAAATACGTAGATTAGTAGAAATGGGTTAATAATTGAGACAGAGCTAGCTAATAAGAAGCCCAAGCTACCAGTCAACAGATTTATAACTGATATAGTGTCCATGTGTTTATTTGGGGCTGAAGGGTGGCGGGGACCAGCTGGGACAAAGAACCTCTAGTAACAGGCATTTATCTAAAAGAAATTGCAGAGTTTGTCAGTGTTAGATTTGGGAATTAAATTCATGCCTCACATATTTCAGCATCCATGATTACACCAGTTTAGCTAGAAGATGAAATAATTATGCATGTTTGTCTGTACTGTACATCTAGAATCTGGTCATAAGGCAAAAAAATTTAATAAAAATAAAGCATTTTATTATCTCCCTTTTCAAACAGTAGGAAAGTGATAGTGCTTTTAATATCAATGATATGAGTGTCCACAGCAACCTTGACTCTTAATCACTTCAATTTTTCAGTAATAAATTGGCAGCCTTTGTATCCATAACTTTGTAGTCGTAGAGAGTTGCAGGGGCAAGCAGTAATGGTCTGATTTTCAAGGCTGGGTCAGAACCAGCTAAACCCCTTGGAGAAGAGGTAAATGAAATCCTTGAATTATCTCAGCAGTGCCTTTGTTCAGACCAAATAGCTTGGTATCATCAAATGGGTTTAAGTGATCATGAAAATATCCAAACCAAAGTGGCATGTAATTAAGAGCAATTAGAAGTGAAGTGATGTGACTGGGTATTAAAAACCAGACAGGCCGTGTCTTGTGCCTATTCAATGGAAGTAAGGCCATAATTTGAGTTCCTCCTGCCTTTGTCATCTCCAGAAAGAAAATCTGTTAGATGGCTTAGATGCATTGATGTCATGTAAATATTGACGATCTGAGATCATACACTATTTTTGGCCCTGATTTTTCTGTTGTTTAGTTTCTCCTTCATATTTCAATAACAGATATGCCATAGTTAATTATGATCCTACTAGTAAATATCCATCATGGTGTTTCTGGGTCCCCTTTGCCAAATGAACTAATTAGAGAACAACACTTGGCTCTCTATATAATTACAGCATATGGTACCTAGAGGGTACATATAGCAGAATTAGGTTGCCTGATGAGAAATCCAGGTGGTGGCTAAAAGACTATTAAACAGAGTTAAGGAGTGTGTGTGTGTGTGTGTGTGTGTGTGTGTGTGTGTGTGTGTGTGTGTGTGTGTGTATGCACGCTTGTATACATACATAATCCCTCCTACTGCTCTCTGAAGAATAAGAAATGTTTTGTAATTCAACTACCTTCCCATATGAAATAACATAATTATATCACAGAATGAGATTTTTAAATTTTAAGAGGAAATAAATCAATGAAAATATTTGTATAAATTATTTAACTTTTCATGCCTCTTGTCATGCATAGTAACTCAGGAAGGCTAAACATAGCTCTGTGAAAGAATTACTTGATGAGATACAATAGGATCTCTAAGCTAGATTATTTATGCAAACTGCTATGTATTTGTCTGCAGTGGGCCTGAATCCTTAAACAAAACAAAACAAAACAAAAGAGAATTTTTTGCACCTCTTCATACTCTCTGAAAACCATACTGTCTGGTTTGGGTAGGTGGTGGGTATTGTTTGGATTAAGGAGAGTTTAAACATCTGTTTATGGATTAGTGAGTTGGTCTCTGCTCACCCAGACCCACAAGAGCTGACTGTGCACCTTTCCTCCCAGAATTGTGTTCAGTGATAGCAGTCATTCTAGTACCTTGAAATTGGCCACAGTGGTGTTTTTATGCCATGGGAATTGACATATTTCTAAAGCACTTTTCCCCAAACAGGAGATTGCTAAGCAATTACAAATGCCCTTCTACTCATAGAGTACATGCAGCTCAATCACCTTTGAAGTGTTGATAGTGAACAAGGCTCATTGACTGGAAATGCTACAAAAAAAAATGTTCTAGAGAGACTTATGTGAAATAGGAAGTATATGACAGAGAAAGAGAAACAGATTTTGTGCAAACTTAAGAGGAGAACTGGGAAATGAGGGATGCTCTGAAATTGTAAGAGAGGATAATAAATAGGTAGTGATCCATGCTGTCAGGCATCCACATTTGGTCATACAAACTGAAGGCCACAATGTAACTGTGTGTGTGTGTGGTGTGTGTGTGTGTGTGTGTGTGTGTGTGTGTGTGTGTGTGTGTGTGTGTGTGTGTGTGTGTGCTCAAATTGATAACAAAGCTAAAATTAATCTTGAAATAGAGACTTTTAATGAGGGCAAAGCTACAGTGGTTGGATATAAGACGATAGAACCAGGACCTACTTTGTTTTTTGGGGGTTTTTTTGTTTTTGTTTTGTTTTTTGTTTTGTTTTCCAGACAGAGTTTCTCTGTATTGTTTTGGAGGCTGTCCTGGAACTAACTCACTCTGTAGACCAGGCTGACCTCAAACTCACAGAGATCTGCCTGCCTCTGCCTCCCAAGTGCTGGGATCAAAGGCCTGTGACACCAACATCCGGTGTTTTTTTTGTTTTGTTTTTTTTGTTTTTTAAAGACAAATCAGGCATAGTGGAGGGAACTGAGGTGTTTAAGGAAAATATTGTATGATGATAGAGTATGTGAGGTTGCAGAGATGGGAAGTATGAGCTTGGAGACATTGTGTTCACTGGGTTTCCATTATTTTTTTACTTAAATTCTTTAATTACTACTCATATTTACACTTTCATCCCCGCATCCCCTTACCCTCCCATCCTCCCAAGTTCCCCACCAACCCCACCAATGCATCCCCCAACTCCTCCCCAGGGATAGTGAGGCCCTCCACCAAGGACCCTCAAAGTTTGTCATATCATTTGGGGGAGGGCCTAGGCCCTCCTTGATGTATCTGGGCTGCAATATTATCCGCCCTTAGGGAATGGGCTCCCAAAGTCCATTTGTGCTCTAGGGTTAAAGACTGGCTCCACTGTTAGAGGTCCCATAGACTGTCAGGCCTCCTAGCTGGCACCCACATTCAGAGGGCTTGGTTTGGTTCAATGCTGTTTCCCCAGCTTTATGACTAGGGTCTCCATGCTCTCACTAGGTCAGGTCAACTGTTTCTGTGGGTTTCTCCAGCACTCTCTTGGCTCCTTTGCTCATCCCTACTCCTTCTCCACAACTGGATTGCAGGAGTATGGTTCAGTGCTTAAGTGTGGGTGCCTGTTTCTGCTTCAGACAGCTACTGGCTGAAGGCTCTAGGAATGATAACCAAAATAGACACCAATCTCATTATAGGGAAGGGCATCAATGGCATTTTCTCCACCATTGCTTGGATTCTTAGTTGGCGTCATCCCTGTGGATCCCCTAATATTTCCCCTGTGCCAGACCTCTCTCCATACCTGTACTGTCTCCCTCAGGTTTCCATTATTGTATGAAAAATACCTGAGGTTGGGCTGGAGAAATGGCTCAGAAGTTAAGCGTGCTTGCTGCTTTTGCTGAAGACCAGGATTTAATACCTACCAACCCATCAGGCAGCTCATAACTACCTGTAGCTTCAGCTCCAAGTAATTTGACAGCCGTTTTTCGTCCTCACGGGCATTTGTATGTACAATCACATCCATGCACACAGATATATACACACATACACACACACACACACACACACACACACACACACACACACACACACAATGCATAAGTCTTTTTTTCCAAATCTTTAAAAAACCCAAATATCTCACATTGTCAAGATTTTTAAAAGTGAGAGGGGGTTTATTTTAGCTTTTTTAGAAGTTCCAGCTATCTCACAGACCTGTGGCAAAGCCACATACCTCAGAGTGGAGCAGAGGATGGAGGAAGCTGCTCACAACATGGTAGTCAGGAAACAAAGGGGCAAAAATGAATCAGGACCCTGGTATCTAAATTCTAACTTCCTTACAATCAACTCCATCTTCTAAAGACTACTCTACCTCCGACCAATATTGTAGACTGGTGACCATGGCTTCAACACATGGGCATCAGAGGACTATTGAACAAGTTTAGTGTGAGAGAGGGCAATGAGAAATTCCATGTAATGTAACCTGAGGTGGGGGGGAGAGTTGGAAAGTCTAGCCCTGTAAATGAGTGAGTGCCTGAGAGAAGAGGTCTAGACTGTGTCTGTGATCGGGATTACAGAGATAAGATTGAACTTTTATGTGTTCAGCTGCTTTCATTCACATGCACTTCCCCAAATATTGATTTGATCTTAAAGTTTTTATTTCAAAAAGAGGTGGTTTGTTCCTAAGGACACATGGGATTGTTACAAAAACATTCCGACTGCTCTCACTATCAAGAAAAATGTTTTGAAAGGACTACAATGTGTTGTGACTCAGAGAACAATGCACTTCAAAATCAATGTCCCCTTCCTCATTGTCTCAGGGTCCTTGACCCCTTTTGTCACACATCCTCTTTCTCACATCCCTCCTTCCCTCTCACTTTCTCCTGCATCACTCCACTAGTGCATCATATTCTCCTTCATCTATCTCCTCTGCTCCCTCCACCACCACCTTTTCTCTAGAGAGAGGGCCTCCAATGGATTTAAGCTCTAACTGCTACGGGCGCTCAAGATTTGGTTAGAATTATCCCCTGGCCACCTACCTCTTCCCTGAAACATAGGCTTTTCCCCTCATGTACCATCCTCCTCCCATAGTTTAAGTCAGAAACCTAGAAATTATTGATCATTTTGTTCTCCCATCCTGCATATCTAAAACATTAGTAGAGTTTATCAGTTCTGCTCCCAAAGATAAGTATCTGTCTCCTTTCTCTCTGCAACACCAGTGCCCTGGCCCAGCCTTTTTTCCTGGGCCATTGCAGCAGCCACAGTTTACTACTCTTCTATGCTTGCCCTTTAGTGGCCTATAATCTGTCACATGGCCAAATGGACTTTCAAAAGAGAAATCTAGCTGATGGCTAATTATTAAGAAAATAACCCACAGTCATATATGTATGTCTTATTTCTTAACCGGATTTGTAACTTTTCTCATTGCTGTAATAAAAAAAAAAGAATGGAGGAAAAGAAGTAATGTAATAAAGGAAGGATTTATTGATTTATTTTGGCTCATGGCTTGAGGAACTTCAGATCCATCATACTAAGAAAGGAAGGCAATGTGAGGGAACCCTGGTCAATTGCAGTGTCAAGAACATGAGACTTCTTGCTCACTTCTTGATGTACCAGGAAGGATCAAGAATCGGAGAAAGGAAAATGTAGGCACTCTGTTAGCTTTCTCCATTTTCCCTTTCTTTTCAGCCCATGGACCATGCATTACTCCCACATTTGGAATAGCTCTTCCTCCCCCAGTTTCCTCTGCTAAAGTCTCTCACAGGCATATTCAAAATCTTGCCACATTGATTCCCCAGGTGTTTCTCAAATCTGGTCAAGCTGATAATAGAAATTTGCCATGACACCAACACATCATCAGCATGTACTTTCTTCAATTCTTTGTTTACATTATCTGTGTGTGTAATAACTCATTCATGTCATGGTGGACTTGACAGTTTTCTGTCAAGACGGTTTCTGAACTGTCTGCAAGCACTGTGTGAGGACAAGTATTCACCACTGTTTGTTTAGCACTACAGGAGTATAATTTACAGTGTTAGGAAGTGTGTGTTGAATAGATAGAGAAATCAGGCAATACAAACACCCATAAGGGAGTCTTACACAAAAGTGAAAGCAATAGCAAAGATAAAAGTAATTGGAGAAGTTGAAATAGTAGGGGATTATCAGTGGAAAGATCAAGATGTCACAATGAACTTCAACACAGAAATACTTTCAGCATGATTCACATGAATGGTTGCATCTATTTTACTATCCAAACAAAGATCAAGCTGGGAGCACAGTTAAAACTATATGGTTTCTAAGATTAAAGTCAACTGGGGCTAGAGACATGAGACACTGGTTAAGAGCATTTGCTGCTCTTCCAGAACCAGAGTTTCCAGTACCCATAATGGGTGACTTACAGCTGCCTCTAACTCTAGTTCCAGGAGATCTGATGGCATCCATAGGCACACACACACACACACACACACACACACACACACACACACACACACACAAATGAGTTTTTCAGTCAGGCAGTGGTGGCACACAGCTTTCATCCCAGCACTCAGAAAGTAGAGACAGGTGGATCTCTATGAGTTTGAGGCCAGCCTGGTCAACAAAATCAAGTACCATAGCAGCCAGAGCAATTACACAGAGAAATCCTGTTGGAAAAAAAAACAATAGTAAAATCATAGCAAAATATTCCCCACAAGAAATGGTTATTTAGGAGATCCAGCAAGGTATCAGAGATGTGCTTTATGGTTTTTATACATAGTGATAAAGAACAAGATAAAATTCAGGCTTGTGAGGGAGGTCCAATTATAAAGTTTTCAAAAGTGGATGTTTAAATTAAAATAAAATAGTAAATAATTACATCATTATTTTCACAGTCATTATTAATATTGGATAGAATTGTTACATACATAAAGATGTATTCTGTAATCAAACAATAGTAAAAAATGCAATTTAAACTTTCTGGAGTACAGGCCTTCTCAGAATCTTTCCTCTGAAAAATTGCATTGAGAATGTCTTTTACCTAAATATATTTCCAGATGGCCATTAATGCACAGAACACTCAAGGGATTAAGGGTGTCATAAAGCTAAATAAATAAATAGATGCTTTTAAATCTTAAATGAAGTATAGGTTAATTTACTGTAGGGATTCTGATATTAATTATCATGCCCAGATTTATAACAATGACTGGTTAGAAGAAATATTAAGATTACAATTGGTGGAAAAAAGAATGCAATACAGCAGGTTCTATGTTATCTGTCTAAACCCAGACATGCCTGCTTGGATAAGCCAAAGAGAATGGGGAGGACAAAATGGAAATGTTACCTTTAGGATATGAAGGTGCAAATCCTGTATGAGAAGGTGGAGCATGAGACATTTAATCAGTTCTGAGTGTTACCCACATACTCAAGCTAAAGGAAGCCTGATACAAGCTCTAATGTTCTTTTCCTCTGACATATTTTTTCTCGAAAGCTGTTAAACTGGATATCATACATAAACAGCTAAATTGAAAAAAGTCACTATTTCTCTTTAGATTAATAGTGTGGGGAGCTGGGAATGTAACACAGTAAAGTGTTTGGCTAGCATGCACGTACTCCTGGATTTGGTCCCTACGATCATATAAATGGTGTATGTTGGGACACACCTACAATCCCTACATTCAGGAAGTAGAGGCAGAAGGGTCAGAAATTCAAGGTTATGTGTGGCTGTGCAATAAGTTCCAGGCTAGCCTTGACTATATGAACCATGTCTCAACAATAAATTAACAAATAAATAAATAGTGTGTACAATTAAAGGCTATAATTAGCACAGGACAAAGATAGCTTTGCTTGTAGCTCTCTCACGGATGAAAGGGCAGAAAATTCATGCACAGTCAAGGAAGAAGTAACACTCAGCAAATTCTTAGCTGCAGCATCTTTGTTCATCTGGCATTCCATAATTTATGCAGATTAGTGAATGCAGATGGTCCACAAAAGACAATGGACTAACTTTATGATAATACAAAAACATATACATCCAGTAGATAGAAACTGTTCTTTGAATTTGAACCTGAATCTTTTCCTGGGCCTGTGATTTACCATAAGTTTTATATGATGATGCTGTGTGATGGGTGTGAGTGACAGTTCCCAGTCAGGCAAGGGATCAGGAGAGGAAATGTCTACAGTAACTATGTTACTAACAGATGGAGGTTTAGTAAGTTAACTCAGTGAGCTGACTTGTTTTTCTCACCTTAGCTTATCATAAGGTGACTTCATAGTTATACAAATGATATTTACATTAAAATTTTTATATCGTGCAATATTTTAAACAACCACAGACAATTCCCTAGCAACTGGCTTGGAACTCTGGTTTAGAAATGAAGTACCCATCCAAGCAGTTCATGTGTTAAAGACTTACCTCCCAGCTGATGACACTATTGAGACATGATTGGGTCATATAAGTGCTATTCTCATCAATGGATTCATCCATGTATGTGTACATAGCTGTCTGGGATTTTAGTTCTAGTTGAAGTACATCACTGGGGACATGCCCTAGAAAGGCATATCTCATATCTCATATTCTTTGCCTTTCAGGTGTATACATTTGTGTTTGTGGTCATGTAATAATGGAATTATAGTGCTATGGTAAAAAAAAGGAAATTCATTGAATAAAAACTGGTTCAAAAATCTTTGCAGTGACATCCCTAATAACATTTACTATTTCATTTAAATAAGAAGCTGCAAGCTAAGAACTTGGCCCAGAGAATGAATGTATTATCATTTGTTTGGCTTGGCATCTTTTGATTTGGTGTTTGCTTCACTCCCTCACATACCAACAGAAACAGAGTGCCTGCTTTATTAAATTTTATATTAAGAAGAACATTTTGATGTAGCTGGATTACAAATTTTACTTTTCCATTTTACATTTCCATTCCATTGTTGGGAGTACAATAGCAGAGATTTTTAAAAAACCAACAATTATGCATGAGCAGTATTGTGTCTAAGGCAAGACCACCTCTCTGTGCTTTAATTTTACTTCTCCACAGAGCCATTGACTACTTGGTCCTTATATTTTTAGTTGTGAGCCTAGCCTTTAACAGCTGAGCCATTCTCCAGCCCTACTTGGTTCTTAATATGTAATGCAGTCTATTTTCCTGTTACTAGACAATTATTAAACACTTGCCAAAACCAAAATAAGGCAAACTCGCAGGACTCTTTGTGTCCACTATAGTTTCAGATATCCAAAAATGACTTTTATTCTTTTTTTACTTTTTTATTTATTTATTTATTATGTACACAGTGTTCTGTCTGCTTGTATGCTTGCATGCCACAAGAGGGCATTAGATCTCATTACAGATGGTTGTGAACCACCATGTGGTTGCTGGGAATTGAACTCAGGACCTCTGGAAGGGCAGCCAGTGCTCTTAACCTCTGAGCCATCTCCCCAGCCCCCAAAATGACTTTTATTCCTTTTAACAAATATCTGAAGTAGGAAACAATATAAACATTCCCTTAGAGTTGCTGGGACCTTGTACAAGGCAACTACAACAGAAGTCTTTATGGGGCCTGCTCTCTGGGGATAGACTAATAGGGAGGTAAGCAAGGCAAAGGAACACTGCTGTGCTAGCTGGCTGCAAGTGAGGATCTAGTCAGTCCTACTGGAAGCTCTGGAGTTGTGTCCCTTTGGAGATGTTACCTCCTGAAGCAAGTGGGCCTGATGTAGGTTAATTCACCACTAACCTTATACCGTCTATTATAAGCAGTATAACCTTAGTGAGGGCATGTCAGCAAGAGACACAGCTGTGAAGGGTCCTCAAGCGATATCCCTGGACCAAGTTCAAGGGTGGAATGCATCTATTCTGAAGTGGGAATCTTGGTGGAGATCTCTGTAGTATTATGATAAGACTGACTAAATGGTACCCTTGTTATGGAAGGATCATCTATGGAAGGATCATCTGAAATCACTCATCATCTAAGAATGTGTATAGTAGCCAGTTAGTCTACCATGGACGCCCGGAGGAATCTGCATGAATATCGTGCCATGTTCAAAGTTCAATCTATAGTAGAGAATGATGCATGGCAAGGGTTGAGTTCTCTGCCTGATCACATTGTTCTAACCCTCTCCTCAGAAGGCCAACTCAAACAGTTTGCCATTTGCTGCCTGTGGTGGAATGCTGTTCATGAGTTCTTGCCTCCTTCTGTGCCACACACTTCTGTGTTTCTTCTTTTTTTTTTTCCTTTGGTTTTTTGAGACAGGGTTTCTCTGTGTGTCTTTGGAACCTATCCTGGCACTCCATCTGGAGACCAGGCTGGCCTCAAACTCACAGGGATCCACCTGCCTCTGCCTCCTGAGTGCTGGAATTAAAGGCGTGCACCACCAACGCCAGGTGACTTCTGTGTTTCTTAAAGCTGCCTGTCAGCCTGCACATCCAAACCACAGCACTCTCCTTCTAAACTTCTGTTCAAGGCTGGCAGTCATTTCATTGCAGTTTTCCTCCTGGATGAAGGTATTAATGACCTGTGGTCCATACTGAAAAGAGGGAAGAAAATAAGGAAAGAAGCAAAGAAAATCCAACTTTTACACGAAGTTACAAAGGCTACTCTTTTACCTTCCTGTTGAGCTATTTTACACAAAAGATTTAATGCTCTTTTTCTGCTTTGAGATGAAAAATGGACAGTGACTAAAAGGGCAGAGTGGTTAAAGTTGCTGTAAGCTGATTGCCCCAGAAGGATTTTTTGTCAAGCAATCCCTCCAAAAAAGGAAGGATTAAAAATGGCATTTCTTACACACAGGCACACACACACACACACACACACACACACACACACACACACACACACACACACCTCACTGAATGTGTTTGCTCATCCAGACTCACTTGGGAACTTTCAAAAGCTGGAGGGAATGTTTTATTACTGAAATGTTTCTATAATTTACATGTGTGTGTAATAAAAGCATGAGAAGGGCTTAGAGATCACCATCTTCTTTGAACATGGCATCTGTTCATGTACTCATCTCATCTCTGATTATGCAGATTGTAGATATGGGTGAAGCTTGGCAGACACAGCCTGGTTTTCATTCTGTTGTTGCCTCGGTGTCCCTGGGTACACCCTCTGCTTAAGTAAATCATTGTAAAATGGGAGGAAGTAAAGGTGGGAATGAAGAGCCTAAGAGTGTAAGGTACAGGGATGATAGGTGAGAGCAGGCCTTGGGAAGACCTGCCAAATAGTCCTTCTTATATAGCTTTCCAACACATGGGGATCACTGGTTCCCCAGCACCATAGTTCTACATTTACTGCTAAACTATGATTAGATGCTCAATAGCGGTTTCCAAAGTCACTATTGCTATGTACATACTGGTTTAACAGTGTGTGCAAGCTGAAGATCCCTCTTCCCACTGTAAAGCAATAAAACTTTCTGGCAAGGATACCAGTTAGAAATCTTGAAAGAGGCCAAAAAAAGGTCTGAAAGTTACCTACTGAAGTATACACCAATTCTAGTTTCACTTCTAAATTTTTATGTAGGGAGATACTGTAGCCCCGCCTCCTAGAAGCCCCTACAGGTGTGCCTGGCCACGCCCATGAGGGCGTGGTCAGGGGAGGTCGAGGATGACTAGGGAGCAATTCTTAAGGAGCCCCGTTTCTTTGGGCTCCCTAGCTTGCTGTCTCTGGTTTGTGCTTGGCCGCTATTACTTGAATAAAGACATCTCGTTACATTTTTATTTGTTTATAAATGTGTGGGAGTATAGTTGCCATAGTGTATGTATGAAAGTTAGAGGAAAGCTCTTGGAAGCTCTGCTGCCTGTGGTATCTGCGGATTGACCTCGGGTCTCTGGGACTGTGTGTAAGTGCTTCTACTCAGTATGCCAGCGCTTTAGCTTAATCTGAGGAGCACAGTGTATTAGCTCAGTCCACTGTTTCATATTTTTTCCCACAAGCACAATGTAAAATGTTGCATACAACCAGACTTCTGACTCCTCTTCAGAACCTGTGTAGTCTGCATGTCTGTGTGACAGTAATTGGCTAGTGCTGGGGAAATTTTCCTTTTACCAAGGGCAGGAGATCTTTAGCTAGCCACATGGCCTATGTTGCATGTCAAGTTAAAGCGCTACTAGCTACTTACCATTGCTCTTGCACTATCATTAATGTTCTTGTTGTTAAAATAAAATTATGATTTTTAAAAAAAGCCCTAGGGGGTGGAAAGATGACTCAGTGTTTAAGAGAACTCGCTGCTCTTGCAGAGGACATGGGCTTGGTTCCTGGTACCCACACAACAGTATGCAACTGTCTGTAACTCCAGAGAATCAGACACCACTCTCTGGCTTCCTTAGACACCAGGAACACACATGGTCCACATACCTGCATGTGAAATACCCATGCGCATAAAAGACATCTTTTTTTTTTTAAAGAAAACAAAAGCCAGTGACAGTAATGAAGAGATGAAAAGAAGTAGGCAGGGACATGAAATTAGGAGTACCTTGCAACACCCAAGCTAAGAATAACAACTTGAAAAACCCTGCTGTGAAACTTATCAAAGCTTAAGTCATAGAATGAATTTGAGTTTACTTAACTATTTTTTTAAATCCTCAATTACTTTTATTGTCTGCCTGAGTCCTGTACCCACTGATATTTGAAACTCTACATCTGAACCTGTCCCTTTGCTCCTGTTTCTTGTGGTAATCAGGAAGAGCAAGGGGGTTTTGCATCACTTTGGCTAATGAAGAAGAATGTAATACAATGAATGTTTTTAGAAATTTCCCCTTGGAAGGCTAAATAGTAAAAACTGTGGTTTCTTTCTTCCCTAAGAGCTAGTTGAATCCACAAGGGTTCTCTGGAGGAAAAGAACCATTATAATGAATATATAACACATGGGGATTTATTAGCTTAACTGGGTAGGCCAACAATGGCTGCCTGCATGCCAGAGAGGCCGAGAACCCAGAAGCTTCTCAAGGCACCAGACTAAAAGGCTCAGCAATTCCTGTCTGCTCTTGAAGGCCTGGGAGATTCCTGGTGAGCCAGGGGTCTTCAGTTAGTGTAAGAAGGCTGGAAAAGCTGAGCTCTGGCGTCAGTGAAGGATGACAATAGAAGCAGCAATACAGAGTAGATGCACAGGCCTGCAAGGAGCAAAACCATGCAGGTGAAAGTAATGCAAACTTAAAAGCAGTAGTTGCTAGCAGGTACTGTCTGATTTTTGTTTGTTTGTTTTTAATTCTTCTCTCACACACTACATCCTGTTAGCTGTTCCCCTTCTCGGTCCCTCTCATAATTACCCTCTCCCCCAGATCAACTCCTACTCCATTTCCCTTCAGAAAAGAGCAGTCTTCCCAAGAATATCAGCCAAACAACACACAACAAGTAACAATAATATTAGGTACAAACCCTCATGTCAAGGCCGGATGAGGCAACCCAGTAGGAGCAAGGGTCACAAGAACAGGTGAAAGAGACAGAGACACTCCTACTCTGACTGTTAGGATTCCCCCCAAAAAAACAAAATAAAACAAAACAAAAAAGAAGCATGTATTCAAAGGACCTAGCAAGGATGCTTGCCACTTATGTCTCTGTGAGCCCCTATGATCCCTGCTGAATTGATTATGTGGGCTGTGTTCTTCTGGTTTCCTTGACCCTTCTAGTTCCTATAATCCTTCCTCCCTCTCTTCCATGGGGTTCCTAGAGTTCTGTCTAATGCTTAGCTGTGGAAGTCTACATCTGATCCCATCTGTTGCCAGAGGAACCCTATCTGATGACACCTGGGCTAAGCACCAATCTATGAGTATAGCAGAATATCATTAGGAATTATTTCATTGGCTTTCTTTGGGGTGGAGGCAGTTGTATTTGGCCTCCAGGATATCATCCAGGCACTGTTGGGCATAGGCTCCCTGTCATGGCACAAGCCTCAAGTTAGACCAGTCATTAGTTGGCCACTCCCACAAATTCTGCAGATATCATTACTCTGGTACATCTTGCAGGCAGGACAAATTGTAGGTTTTATGGCTGGGTTGTTGACCCAGTCCCACCACTGGAAGTCATGCCTGGTTACATTTGATAGCCTATTCAGGCTCCATATCTCCCGATATGGAAGAGTGCTAGAAGTCCTCCCTAGGGTCATCCTTGTAGAATACAGGGAGTTTCCACTGCACTAATTTCTACATTGTACCTCCAAATGACCCAATTCCAGTAGTCTCTCTCTGTACTCTCTCCCTCCACTATCACCTGGCCTGATCCCTTCTGTCCCCATCCCTACCCACTCCCAGTCCACAGGCAAAATCTGTTCTATTTTTCCTTCCCAGGGAGATCCATGTATATCCACTTGAGCACTCCTTGTTACATAGCCTCTCTGGGTCTGTGGAATGTAACATGATTATCCTTTAGGTTACAACTAAGGTCCACTTACAAGTGACTATGAAAGCGGTGCTAAGAATAAAGTACTGCCTGTTCTTTGGGAAGTCTTCTGCTCTCATCTCATTTTTCCAGAACTTTCCCAGATCCCTGAGAGTGTCTCTTAGAGGATCCCAAATCCATGCAACATAGCAGCCAAGATTAACCATAACAATACTGTTAAAGCTGTGTGTGTGTGTGTGTGTGTGTGTGTGTGTGTGTGTGTGTGTGTGTGTGTGGTCTTTGTTTTCTCTAGCATGCTGACAGGAATGGCAAGCTGTCAATTGTCTCTCTTTCTAGATTATATTAAAATCTGAGCATAAAGGCTGCAGGCAGATCACTCCCTCTCCCATTATAAACACGAGATCTAACACCACCCAAATGAAGATTTTCTTTGCTATTTTTCCCCAGCAACTGATTGTTAGCCTAACCCAGTGCCCATAGATGGATTCAATAGAGAACTCAACTTGCCTTTTAAACCAGGAAATTATTCTGCTCTAACATTATTGTTCATATTAAACTCTTACACCATTAAAACTGCCTTGTTTAAATGAATGCACACCGGATGCATTGTTTATTCAATTTAATTGTAGTGGGAAAAACACCCATATCAGGGAAATGGCTGTTTGAACTGGTTTCTACCAGTCACAAGCCATGTGAATGAGTGTCCAATTAGAGTGTGGCTCACTAGGACTTGTATAAGAGTAACATCTGTTATCTTAATTAAACAAGTGCTGTATAAAGGAGCTTGCACAGCTCACTCCGTTAGAGTAGGTTCTGACCTAGAAACATTGGAAGGGTTTCTTCTCTTTGTGGGATTTTGCTGCTGGTGGCATTCCCAGTTGGTCCCATTATACCACAGTCCTGACAACCTCTGTGATCTATAATCCTGCGCATATGTTCACACCCTCAGAGCCTGCAGGGAGGAAGGAAGTGAAGTTCATGATGTAAAACCAAGCAAATGAAACAAAACAAACACTGGGTAAGAGTGCTTCCTAGCCCTGTGTTGTCCTCATGTGCTGTGACCTGGAGAGCAGGGGTAGTGAATGGTGAGGCCAGAAAGAATAATGGGAACTAATATTTATTAACTCCAAGCTATAAAGCACCCAGGAAAACCTTGCATACAAGTCTCAGAACATTCTGCCTGCATCTTTGAGATCTAAAATGAAACAAAGATGTGTTTTTCTTTTTTATCACCTCCACTACTTACTAATTTATTCAGATACTTGTGGCAGACATACAGCAAGCTTCCTTGGTGATAAAAACTAAACTGAATTTCTGGATCTCTTTTGCCTTTGCCCCTTTTTAATCACAAAATTAATACATTGAGTTATAATAAAATACTCAACTTTGCTTTAGATGTTATGAAAATAGAATGCTATGGGAGTTGGTGTGTGTGTGTGTGTGTGTGTGTGTGTGTGTGTGTGTGTGTGTGTATGCACATACACGCAGGTCCCCACAAAGTTTAGGTAAAAAAGTATCAGGTCCCTTGGAGCTTGACTTACCAGTGGTTGTGGGTTGCCCAACCTGATTTCTGGGAACTGAACCTGGGTGTTCTATAATAGTTGCAAGCACTCTTAACTGATGTTTTCAGTCTGCTCCAAATCTTATCAGCTCAACATCACTCATTTTTGCCAGAGTTCCCTTTGCTGAGTGTGGACAGCCTTATAAGATTTTCAGTGCTCACTCTGCCTCTACTTTCCCAGTGGACGAAGGTATGACTGGACATATACTAAACCAGCCACACCATTTCTTTCCTGGAATCAGAAATTTCTGACAGTTGAGGCAAAGTTAAAGCACAGTCATTTGAGGGTAGATCTCTGAGAATATTGTCTTAAACTCTATTTCTGGATTCCAGTTTGAACCCTGCCCCCCTCCCGCCAGCCCTTCTTTGTTCAATAATTCTTTTGACATGATTCATCTGTCCCAGTTACTGACAACCTCCAAACTATATCTGATGTTTGTAAACAAATGGAGCACCGGCCAGAAGATTATTCCTTTCTAAACCTCCCATTGCAAAAATGAAAATTAAAAAACAACTCTTTAATGACATTTCTCTTATTTCTTGAAAATGAGTGCATTTTATGCCACTTAATGATAACTTCCTAACTTGGCTGTCTGACACCTTTGGTGGACAGTCTGAAACATTTTACTTCATCAAGGTGTTCAGTTTATTTACCCTGTGAACGCACCTCATCCAAGAAAAATGGAGTTGTTGAGCATATGGAATGTCAGAGATACACTGAACTAAAAATGTTGCCCTCCACAGACCTGTTTTCCCTAGAAGGAGAACAGCATGGGTGTGTTGTGCCCACCCTCTCTGGCTGTGATGCAAAAGGAAGTAAAGTTTGAAGGATGAAGCCTTTTGGCTAGGTTTGTGTGGACTCGGGTTGTCTGGCATCTGTATCCTCCCACAGACAGTCATTGTTCTGTGCTTCATTGATTTTTGCTGAAGGAGATTTGGACAATGGACCTGAACATGCCAAATGAATTAGTAAGTCCCAGGCCCATCAGCAGCTTGTTACATAAGCAACTCTGGCTCAATAGTCAAGTCTGGCACTGTTTGTGATGATGAGTAGCAGGTTCTTATGTGAGTGACATCCAGTCGGCTTGTCTGTCCATCTCTAGGCATCATATTTGAACCAAAGATGCTTGGGATACACTGCCTTTAGCAAAATGAGCTCCCATTGACCTAACTGTAGTGCACAAGCTAGCAGGGAATATGAGAAGTACCCTGACACATCTCTTGGCCACAAATAAAGGAGAAGGATGATATGCACAAGGCCTACCTTCCTTAAAGCTACAGGACCTGAAGCCTCAGGCAAGGGCTTCTTAAGGCAGAGATGGAGCTGGTCAGCATTCATGCCCTCCATGCCTTTTTTTTTTTTTTTTTTTTTTTTTTTTTTTTTTTTTTTTTTGAGACAGGGTTTCTCTGTGGCTTTGGAGGCTGTCCTGGTACTAGCTCTTCTAGTCCAGGCTGGTCTCGAACTCACAGAGATCTGCCTGCCTCTGCCTCCCGAGTGCTGGGATTAAAGGCGTGCGCCACCACCACTCGGCTTGCCCTCCATGTCTTTTAAACTTTCAAAACCACCTTATATCTTGAGACAACTGGTATACCATTATAAGCACTAGAGTGGAATCTAGAGTCAACATTGCTATCTGTGTCACATTCAGAAAGTCAATTTCTCAACTGTATGTTAAAAAAAAAAATAGCTGTGACACTCTGAGATTTCATTAGACAAGAAAGTGCTTTTATAACTGTTAAGCCACTGTGGAGATTATGTTTTATGCACATTTTATAAAGGTGATATGTCATAGCTATCATTTTATAATTTGGCTTTTAATTTGTGGTACCTGGTAGACACCATCCTATATGGAAGGATGTGACATTTGTACCTTATATCTAATACAATCATTTTTAAGATTTACTTATTTTAGTTTTTATGTATAGGAGTATTTTGCCTGCATTTATGTATGTCCACCCCTATGTGTACCTGGTATCTGTGGAGGTCAGAAAAAGATGTCAGATCCACCGAAACTAAGGTTATAAATGGTTGTGAGCTACCATGTGGGTTCTGGGAATCTAACCTAGGCCCTCTACAAGAGCAGCAAATGTTCCTACATGCTGATTTATCGCTTCAGCACATCTGGCATAATTTATTGCATTTTATTTTTTCAGTTGAAACAGATATTTATTAATCAATTTTAAATGACTCAGTGTCTTCTGGAGAATTGCCATTTAACTGACCAGTTTTTATATCAACTGTATGGGTTCACAGGGATTTGAATCAGAATTAAAATATCTAATGAGTGTCCCTTTTCCAAAATACATGGAATCAGAAACTTTTGACATTTTTGAATTTTTAAGATTTATGTATTGCCATAGGTGTAATAAGATATGATACAGAGCTCAACCTAGCTAAGTGGTTCGTTTCATATGCTCCTTATCCACATAGTTTGAATGTAATTTTCTATGATTTCTCTTTAATATTTTTTTTACCAAAAAGCAGTTTCATAGTATGGAATTTTCCACTTGTGATATCTTGATGGTACTCAATAGGTTTGGGATTGTAGGGCATTTATGGTTATAGAGTTTTCTGATTAGTGATAGATACTCAATAAGCTAAGTAGAGAAATGTTAGGCTGTCACGATTTTAAATGTCTACCAATATAACAGAAGCAGATAGCTTTCACAGAGTACCTATTGTGAGCTACTTTTTTATGCATACACATCTGAATCCCCCTAATTTCACTATTGTAAGTCAGTTTACCTGTGGTAGTGTTTACCGGTGGAGAAACTGAAGCCCATGAATGTTACTCAAATCATCTAGAGAGGAAACAGCAGAATTCATCTGTAGTCCATTCCCTGTGACCAACAACCCATGGGATGCCAAACCCTAACTCTTCTATCTTATTTCACCATGTTGATCTTCCTCAAATGCATCTACTATGTACCCAAGGCTGTGAATAGTTCCACTATCTCTCCAGCAACTCTAACCATCAGCCTTTTCTTCCAATAACCTAAACCACTCTTAGTAAGGTTAACTATCTCTAAGTTGTCAAGGCTAAGGACCGCTTTTGATTATTAGCTTTTGAATAACATTTGACACAGAGAGTGGACCACTTCTGCCTTCACTTGTGCCACTTGATATAAGGACCCTTTAGTAGTAGATTTTCCTTCTTTCATGTTTCCCCACCCCAGCCCTTGTCACCAGTTCCCAATATGTCTATTGTGTGGTTTCCTCTCTATAACCCCTAAACTAACTCAGGGCCCAGTATTTGGGCTGCAGTTTGTCTTTCCATGGCCTCTGTTCTTGGATACTTTCATTGAGTCCATCAACTTCTAACATCTCTAAGTCCTAAAAAAGTTTATATTTCTAGCTCAGAATTCTCCCTGGAGCTCCAGAGTACTATATTGAATGACCTGTTCAACATCTACCTGTGTCTTTGCTATCCATCTTAGGAATAAAAGGTCCCAACTGCAATATATAAACTGTCTTCCTCCTCTGTGAACAGAGGAGGGAGACAGTCAAGCTTCATTGGGCCTATTGATTTAGATGACATGAATTCTCTAAACCACCTAGAGGTATTCATTGATTAATTGAGTAATTAATTCATTGATTCACTCCTTCAAATATTAATTAGTGACTACATCATATGCCAAGTACTATGCTAAGGATTTATATAGGGTTTTTAAAGCTAATTATCTAGGCAATAGGAAACTCTAAATTAAGTTGATAACTTAGGAATCAGCTTTCCACTTAATTATACACAGTGAATGGAGAACTTCTCAATCATTCATTTCCCAAGTCTCTTTTCTAAAATATTCTGAATACTTTCCAAAATGGAGATTTATGTGGTTGTCATATAAGATAATTGCAAACTTGTAAACCTGACCCAAGGGAGATTGAGTTCTCCTCATTCAGAACCTTATCTTTAATGCTTAGACATCACCCAGCATCTGCTGATCCCTCTGCTTGATGTCATTTTTTCTGTCTGTCTTCAGGAGAGAAAGACAAAACTTCACCAAAGTAAACAGGGTCTTCCACCTCCTCCTGTTGGGTTAGAAGAAAAGGCTATTTATAAGAGTTGTCCTCCAGTGCCCATTTGGGAACTTGCAGTCAATCAATTACTGCAGATGGACAGCATATCTGGTCTCTCTCTGTCTTTCCACATATTAAATTGTCACCATGTCAAATGTCTTGCCATCAAATATGGTGCTGCAAGGAAATTGCAATTATATTTATCAGGTGTGGCTTTTTTCCACTGACCTTTGGATTCCATTCATTCTTACAGAGAATCCCCCTAGGTGATTCTCTGAGAACATGTGTCATCCAAATCAACAGGGTTGACAATACCATCTTCTTCCTTCCTGTCATTGAGAGGGGAAAATGATTCAAGTGTGGCAGTCAGAACTTTTTGGTGTGCTGTGGTGTGGCTAGCAAAGGCACTATTGTCGGTACATTTACTCCTGAAATTTGATGGCAGTGTTATAGCTGTGCAAGAGGTCCATAAGTAACTGGCACGGTGAAGACGGAGTTTGCTAATCCTTGCCAATTCTGTGCCTGCTACTCAGTTTGAGTTTCTGTCTCTAGACAATTTTTGTTTTGAAATCTCTTATTCTCCAGTCAGTGTCTCTTGTCATAAACATTCTGGCTGTCAAATTCAAAGATATTATGATCTAATGCTTAACCATAGTCCTCCTCCCTCAAGCAAATCACCTAGGCTATGCTGGAGAGACACGTGGCAGGTGACAGCAGCTGGATCCTCCAGCTGTGCAGCCTCATTTTAATATTGGCTAAGATGAAAATAATCAAAAAGGCAAATATGCCACAAAAAGTCTGATCAAACATTCCAAAGTGAAATGGACCTTTAAAACAAACAGTAGGCAGAGAAGACAGCCAAGAATTCGCTAAAAATCTAACTTTAAGAGTTATACATAATCAGGAAGATTAGATGCAAAAGCAGCCTTAAAGATAAAATATTCCTCAGGACTGCAGGCTAAAATGCACATAAATCTTATTTATTAGCATGACTGAGCTAGCTGCAGAGTAAATGATACTTGCATGTGTCAGTCAGGTAGAGTTTATTAGGTCGCTTCTGATGTCTCAAGTGACAAAATAAACCCAATCTCAGCTCTTCTGTCTGCCATGTTAATCTCTTTCTTGGACAGTGTATTAGTTACTTTTCTATTGCTGTGATAAAGCAACATGACCAAGGCAACTTATAAAGAAGGGGTTTATGATTTGAGCTTATGATTCCAAGGGGAAAAGACTCCATCATTATCCTGTCAAGCAAGTGTGGCAGCAGGCAGACACAGCAGCTGCAGCAGCAAGCTGAGAGCTTACAGCCTGCAATGCAAGCGTGAGGCAGGGAAGAGTGTACTGGGAATGGCAAGTGGGGCTGAAACCTCAAAGCCTATCCTGGTGACACGCCTTCTTCAAGAAGGCCCCCGCCTCCTAAATCTTCCCAAACAGGGCCACCAACTGGAGACCAAGTACTCAGGTAAACATCAGAACCTATGGAGGCCATTCTCATCTAAATCATCACAAACAGGTTCCCTCCTCGTGAACAACAAAAGGCTCTAAGCACAGAATTTTCATGTACATAATTTTAGAAGGGTTAAATGAGAGTCATTTTCTAGAAAGTCAGAGAAAACAGTCTCTGTATGGCTCACTGACTCAGACAGAATCCTGAAATCTTTCCTTACTACTTACAGTAACCAGAAGAAATTAAGGGCTATGATCAGTCAGAGCCTACGTTGAGGTTTAGAAATGGAACTGTCCAAAATCTCACAGATGGAGCTTACAGAGGAACCATTTTCAATGGACTTGTATTAGCCACAGCACTAATGAATCCTGTGAGCAGCTGCTAGTGCAAGAAGGAATGTCCAAACTGGGAAGAGACCATAGAGAGTTTGGAACCCATGTACACTGCTAATAGAAATGGAAAATGGCTAGGCTGAAATGGGAACAGGATGCTCAATCCTCAGAGCCGTCACAAATAGAATTAACAATAGATCATCAATTCCACTTCAAAGCAGTACTCAAAAGGACTGAAAGCAAAGGCTCACAGACAGATGTTTTCCCATCATGCTCCTACAAACATCATTCACAATACTCAGGTGAAAACAAGCCAAAACTGTTAGAAGCTATGGATTTATGAACTACATGGGCATATTTACAATGAAATGTTTTTAAATCTGAAAAGATGAACAGGGAGCTAATGTATGATGTCGCATGAATGAGTCCTGGAAACACAGTAAGTAAAATAGAATAAGTAGAAAAGAACAAATACTTCAGATTATTACACATAGTAGGAGCACATTTGCACCTTCAAAGAGAAATAAGGTAGAAAATTATCAGTTCACAAGGGTCAAAGGAAGGGAATAAATATTAATTCTTTTGATATGGGCACAGGGCTTCAATTAGGGATGAAGAAAAAATCTGAAAGGTAGATAATGGCTTTTCAACAGAACAGACATGCTTAGTACCATTGAAATACACATTTAAAATCAAAAATGCTGATTTTTATGCCACATGTATTTTATCACAATAAAAAGCTATTAAAATAGAATATAGACAAGAAAATGTCAAAGGCAGCAAATACCCACAATAAAATTATGGAAGGAGATATTGCTTTTTATTTTTTAAACAAGTGCATAATACCAATTTATTTTAAACTATTGAACCTATAATTAAATATTGAGCACATTCAAGACATACAATACATCTTAATACGATGGTACATACATGTAACCCCAGTACCAAGGAAGCTAGAATAGGAAGGTGGCAAAGACTGAGGTACAATGGAAGACTCCTATCTCAAATAAAACCAGTATACACACACACACACACACACACACACACACACACACACACACACACAGTGTATGCATGTATATGCAAACACATCATATATAATGGTTACCGTCGTGAAATACAATGTATCTATAACTGCCCAAATTGTACATTAGATCACTAGAAGCTGTTTTTTCTGTAACTGAAATTTCGTAGCCTTGACCGGCATCTCTCCATTTCTCAGCTGCTCACAGCTACTATTCGACTGCTTCTGTGAGTTCTACAATTTAGGATCTACATGTGAATGATATCATATAATAGTCACCTTTCTATGCCAGACTTATTTCACCCATACCCATCTCATCTTGAACTCATTGTCCTCCCTCAGTATCCCAAGTCCAAGTACTGAGATGTGTGCAACCATGCCTGACTTTGGACTGTATGTTTCTTTTCTCTGTGCATCGTGGCTACATCTTACAAAAGTATAGCATCTCTAGGTCCAGGCTTTCTAGGCATGGTGACAAGAGAACCTCCGTCTATCTCAAGCACACTGTAAGAGACGCTACTGCCTCTAATTAAGAACCACTGGTTTGCGGGGAAAGGCTGTGCTAGTTCAGCTGGATGAGTGGCAGTTTTATCTTTCATGGTACATTAATAACGGAACATTCCATTTTATGTACTAGGTTCTCACATGTTCCTATATTTTATAAGTAGACAGTCAAATGAATTCATGATGCAGAGAAGGTAATTTCTGAACCTTCACGAGTGAGGTCTAGACAGTGGACCATGGAAGTTCAGTGGCATGACTCAGACTACTGAATTCTCATCACATCAAGGCTGGTACCCTCTTACTATTTGCAGTGAGCTTCTTTTAAACTTTAGCATAGACAGTCACAGTTTTAAATATCATCCTTGCTAAAATAGCCCTAATGCAACTGTGCATTTATTTTAAAAAAAAAAGTTACATTTATAGTCTTCCTCATGGAGCATAGAAAATACAGGCATTTTAGCATGAAATAGAACAAGGAGTTCCCTGCACCATATGCCTACAGTTCCCTTAAGAAGCAGTGGCATCAACCTGCAAGTATCTAGGAGAGGAAGAAAGAGGCTGTAGAGCTGGAGAAAAACAGCAGCATGGCATCATAAGAGAGGCAGTAACTAAGAAAGATGTCTTAGTTACTGCTCTGAATGAGGAGAAACTTTAAGGGCTGTGGAGAGATACTGGGAGTATTCTATGAGTAAAGCAGAAACTACAGCTCAACCTCAAGTCTTTGTCTTGGCTCTCCCTTCCAAAACTTTACTCAAGATGATGTAAGATATAAGAGCCATTTTGCTGATTTCCTTCTAGCGTGCCTTACAAGGTTTGTGTGTACCCTTGGGGAACAGGAAAGTAAGCAGTGTGTGACATATAAAAATGCACACAGGTCACAGGTCAAGATGTGTATACACGGTGCATGAGAGCACTTGATGTACTTCCAGAAGACCCTGGTTCAGTTCCTAGCACTCATGTTGCATGGCTCACAACTTCCTGTAACTCCAGATCCAAGGGATCCAGTATTCCTTTTCTGCCTTCTGTAGCATCATGCACACATGTGGCATGCACACAGACATAAACATAAATAACACTAAAAATAGATAAATTTTAAAATGCATAGAAGGAAAGTAATTGGGTAGAAATTAAAATCAAACCTGGCAGTAACTATTCAGAGTGCTTCTCCAAACCACACTGTGTGCTCTTCCCTGTGCTTAGAAATAAACATCACTGCAGGAGATCCCCACAGTGTCTTGACATCAAGAAAAGAATATCATCCTTTGAAGTCCTTTTAGGTGGAGGAAATTAGTTGCTGGAGGAAAATATACTAAATAACGAAAGTCCAATAGTATTTTTGAGAGTGAGTTTTCAGAAGGCAGTACACTGTCAATTATGTCCACGGTATCAATAGATTGCCTGGGGAAAATACAGTGATCTACTCCACATTCCGAATGGCTCAACTAGCAGGTCTGCACAAATGTCTATGAATTCTTCAGGCTCTAATTTTGAAAGCCCTTCCCACATGCCTCTGCCTTAGCTATGGCGTTAACCCCGGAACAGCTAAGACATGGATTTGAAATTCATCTAATCCGCTATGATTAGACTTTGTCATGTCCCCCATAGGCTCCTGTTTTGAATACTTGGGTTCCAGTTTGTGGCATGTTAGGGCTGATGAGACAAGGCTTTGAAGATTATGTTCAAGGCCTGGTTCCTGCCTGCCTTGGCCTCTGCTTCCCAGTCTGCCATCAGATAAGTAGGCTCTACAACACCTACTGCGGCAGTATGAATAGTCTCTGCCATATCTACCACCACAGTGTGAATATTCTCTGCCACAGACACTTCCGGTGGTGTTAATATTCTCTGTACACAGCCACCACCATGGGGTGAATAGTCTCTGTCACACCAACCTACTATGATGTGAAATCCTTCTTTCACATTCACCCACTGTGGTGAGAAAACCTTCTGCTACCCCTACTCACCATGATGTAGAAACCCTTCCCCACACCAACCCACTATGTGAAAATCCTTGTTCCACATCTATCCATTGGAAGGTGAAATGAAATCCTTCTTTCACACCCACCCACTGTGATGGAAACACCCTCTGCCACACCCACCCACTGTGATGGGAACACCCTCTGCCACACCCTCATACTTTTTCTTCTCCTTCAGGATGGATTGGAAGCCTCTGAAACCATGACCCTAAATAAATCTTTTCCCCCTTAAGTCATTTCTGGAAGGTATTACCATCATAGCAATAGAAAAGTAAATAATGCGCAGTGTAATTGCTATTTTAAATTTAATTTTTTTAATTTTATGCGTATGGGTGTTTTGCTTGCATGCATGCCTGTATGCCATATCCATGCAGTGCCTAAGGAGAGCAGAAGAGGGAGTCAGATCCCCTGGAACTGGAGATATAGATGATTTTGAGTTACTGAGGAGGTGCTGGGTGCCGAACCTGGGTTCCCTAAAGCAGCCAGTGCTCTTAACTGCTTTGCTATACCTCCAGCCCCCTAATTACTATTTTAGTATAAACTCTTTCTTAACCATTTGGACTGAATGCCTAGCTGATCTCATACTTAACTGAGAAAGCTGACCTTTGCATTGTTGTTTTTTGGATTTTTTTTTTTTTATAATTTGTGACTGAGTTAGTAAAAATAAATCTTCAACTCATTGGGAACAATTTGGGATCTCTAAAAATCCTCCGGTTTATTCCAAAGGTAAATTCTGCCAAAGACCTTTAACACCAGGTAATCCTTTGTCTCAGCAGGCATGCAAGTTTCCTGTTAGCAGAGAACAAATTTACAGGAAAATGGGAAAAAAAAAATCAGCTTCAGTAACTTTCTAGTGCTATTTAACTTTGGTAAAAACTTCAATGGAAATATTTCAAGTCAACATTTCAAATTTAACTGCCAAACCTCAGGTAACACTCCCCAGCCTCAGTCACGGGGGCCATGAAACACTGCAGCTCTACCTTCAAAGTCCTTTGAAAATCTGTCTCATGATATCTTTGGAGGAAAAATATTCCAAAGTGAAATGAAGATCTTCATTCTCAGCTGCATGTGTTTTATGTCTGTCACCTTCTTAGGCATATGCTCTGAATTTTAAAATATTTCTCTTTTTGAACCTCTGAGAATAGTAAAAGGCTACATCCCTACTGAAAAGCTGGCTTGAGATAATTTCCTGAAAAACTTTTGTCTGGGTATTCCATTGTCACTCAATATAGGACCAAGGGAATGTAACATGGAATCATGACTAAGCCTCTTTAAAAGATACGGAGTGTTTCTCTTCCATTACAAACATTTCAAATGTCTGCAGGTACTTCATGGATAGCAGTAACAGTGCTTCGGATAAATACAAGCATGTTTATTTTCTTATCACACTGGCTCTCACTAAAGCAAGCACATCGGCACACGTCATGCAGCTTAGATGGCATGTCACACACAATAAAGTGATTGAAATACAACAGTAGACTGTGGAGAAGGGGAAGAACACATCAGCAATGATGTAGGGAGGGGAGACAAAAGTGATAGCACATGCCTCAATCCCAACACTGAGGAGGCTGAGGCAGAAGGATCACAAACATGAAGGTAGCCTGAGCTACATAGCAAGCAAGGCCCTGTCTCAGAACAAAAAAAAATCAACAAAGGATTTAGCTAATGATATCAATGTTGGAGTTTCTGGAAGCCAAAAGAAAAAAAAATCAATGATGTAGCATTATTTATTATCTGAAAACAATTCTTAAGGAGAAAAAAAATGTTAGAATTTTATAATTACATTCCAATGTCAGATGGATTGCAGCTTGACTGCGATTGTCAATGCCCACCTGTCATCACACATTTTGGGGGAACCTTTACCTAAATTGTTCTATTATTAATAAAAATTTGGAGTCAGATATTGGGGTAAAAACCTGATAGATGAAGAAATCAGGGGAGGAACCACCAGCCAAACCTCCCCCCCTCTCCACACTTCCAAAATGGAAAAGGCCTGCTAATCTTTCTAAGCCCCTCCCTACTCTTTCCTGCACCTCTCTATCATATCCTAGGCCATTCAAAATCTCTATAGCTAATGCCACTCAGCTAGTCATTGACTCTGCTCCCTGATTCAAGGTTAACTTTATTAACAGCCTCATCATATCACAGTACAATCAAATATCCCTCACCAAGAAAATGCTTTTTAAACAACTTACACTTGGGAAGTTAGACCTTGCTGGTTTTGAAACTCTATCACTACCATGTGGACAAGATAAGAGAAGACTTTTGTGTGAGGAAGAAGCACATGTCTCAGTTCCTTCTGTCACCTTAGTCAACACTGAGCTATTATATAATGCACAATTAAAGCACTCGGGAGGCAGAAGCAGGCAGATCTCTGTGAGTTCGAGACTAGCCTGGTCTACAAGAGCTAGTTCCAGGACAGCTTCCAAAGCCACAGAGAAACCCTGTCTTGAAAAAAAAAAAAAAAAAAAAAAAAAAAAAACTCTTGTTTTAAGAAACTGAGTCTTGGAGCTGTTTGTTATGCAGCAATAGCTGACTGATACAGGTCCTTAAGGGTACAAAGATAATGAATAATGTTTTGCACAGTAGATAATTAACAACTGTAGGGTGATTTCTATTTATGAAATGCAACACATGACAGCATTACATCTACAAAAATAAAAACATTACATTAATCTCAATTCATAGTGCACACAATGTTACCAAATTTCTCCTAGAGATGATACAGCCACCTGTGAAAAGTCTTTGTTATGAGAAATCAACCACCCTTTAGGTCATGTTCAAAAGCTTGCTGAATGGCTGAGAAAACAAAGGCTATTGTTACTTTCTCCAATGCTCTAAATGGGATTTCAAAAAGAATTAAGTGACTTGAGTGCAGGTTAGTACCTGCTACCTTGTTGTGTGTGTGGTGGAGGAGGGGCGTGAAAGTAGAACCATCTGCAAAGAATAACCTTTGGAAACAAAGTGAGATTGTGTTTGAGCTCTCAGTGGCACTTTCAATAAAAATCCATTGCTTCTTTCTTCTTCATCAAAGTCTGTTTAAGCTTGGAGAAAATATGCTTGCAAAAACATGTCAAGGGCAATTACATCTGAAAACTCACGTCCTATAAAAGATGCCATTTGAACTCCGAGACTTATTGAATCTCTGGATCTTAAAAGTCATTTATGCCAACCCCATCTCATTCCTGTCTTGAATTCCTCCCCCCAAGAAAATCTAAGCATGTCAAAAGCACTTCTGATCCAGACACCCCTGGTAGAAACTTCCGTGGAAAAACGGCCACTGAGGGAACTTTCATTGAATAAAATGCTTATCCACAGATAGTCTTCAGGAATTGAATTTTAAGCTGACCCTCACCCGCACCCAACCAGTGTGATGTAGGGGACAGCCAGGCTCTCCTCAGCAGTTCCAAGTCCCAGCGCTCCCACACCCAGGTTTGCCAAAGTTCTTTGTTCACTGGCTCAATGTGTCAGCATTTCTGGGTTGCAATTAACAGAAATAGTTCTAGCTAACTCAAGCACACAGGGATTTTATTGGAAGGATGTGGGAGCCTTGAAAAAAATCCCTGGATGAAACAGGTTGGAAAATAAAAGGGCCCAGGGTGGCTCTCTGGAGCTGGGACACAGAAATGCAGATGTGTTTCCTTGCAGGATCCTTCTGATTACAGGCTCCCATGGAGATAAATAAATGTCAGCCATGTTGGGGTTCTTTGTCCTTTGGGATTTAAGGAGGAAGCTGCTGTGCAGAGTCTTTGATAATGGGTCACAGGAGGGAAAGGTGCAGGCAGCATGGGGGCCCTATTAGAAACCAATACGAAGTAGCAGTGATTTTCGAGCAAAGAAAGTGAAGGTTGGGCACCATTCTTTGTCTGCTTGTGAAGCGGCCTAGAGTCACCCTGTGTTATTTTCACAAACGGTCCGGAGTACTCCTGCTCTCCAGTCATGCACAGTGCTTGCTTTCCAACAGGATGGCTCCTGCTCCACACCAGAGGGCTAGCTTCAGCTTAAAACCCAATTATAAAAGGCTCAATTGATAAGCTCTGTAATACAGCAAAGGCTCCTAAGAGGTATAATTCTCAGGCCTATAAAATATCTTGGTGGGTAAAGGTGCTTGAGACCTAGTGAAGCGAACTGAGTTTAATCCCTGAGCCCCACATGATGGGAAGAGACAACCAATTCCAGTAAGTTCTTCTCTGACCTACACACATTCACACCCATACACACACTCACACACAATACACAAACACACAGAGGAAATATCCAGTTTTACATAGTACTGAAATAAAATCATTTGCTTCCTAGCTGGCATGTCTATAAAAACAAGAACTCCTAGACTAGTATGATAGAAAAAATATAATTCTCCTTGAACATTTCTGCTATTGGATTGGGATCAGAAGTCCCCAAAAGAAAGACACTCGCGTGTTAAAGATTCCGATTGACTGATTAGAATAGCACCAGTTTTGGAGAGTTGGAATGTTGCAGGTTCTGAAACAAATTATCTTGGACTATATTTACACTCTTTTATAGGCCTCCATTTATCATTTCTGTGTCTTCTAGTTATATTCAGCTGCCAACTTCACAGCTGCCCAGAACAATCTGAGAGAGTCTCAATTGGGGGTTGCCTCTGTCAAATGGACTTGTGGACACAAGGAAGGCAATTTCTTGATTGATGACTGATTTAGGAGGGCCCAGCCCATCATAGGCAGTACCATCCCCCCACATTGGCTCCTGGTTGTATAAGAAAGCTACTGAGCAGGATCTGGGGAGCAAGCCAGTAAGCGGCAGCCCTCCATGGTTTCTGCTTAGGTTCCTGTTGAGCTCCAAACTTGACTTCCCAATAACAATAGATTGTGACTTAGAAGTGTAAACCAAAATAAACTCGTGCTCCCCTGTAGGGAGACACTGGAGCCCCGCCTCCTTGTAGCCCCTACCGGTGCCCTGGCCACGCCCATGAGGGCGTGGTCAGAGGAGGTCGAAGAAGAGAGAATTCTTAAGAGGCCAGGAACATGTGGATGCCCCTTCTCTCTGGCCACGCTAGCTTGCGGCCTCTGGGCACACTCTGGCTTGCGTTTGGGCTGGTGTTTATCTGAATAAAGAAATCTTAGCTTTATGGACTACGGATCATCATTGAGCACACGCAATACTCCCCAAGTTGGTTTTGGTCAATATTTATTCCAGCAACTGAAAATGAACTTGGTCACTGTGTCTGAGCTAACATTGTGCTGGCCATCTTGTGAAGTAGCACCTACGGCAATGGGCGTATCTGTTGCAAGCTTGTGGCTCATGAGTCCTCTCTTTCTTCAAAATGGGTTTTGTAATTAGTCCTTGGCCATCTGGACAAGACAAATTAGAAGTACTTGGAAATCTCATCTTAACCCAGGCAGAACAGATAAGACAAAACAACAACAAAAACTAATGATAACAAATGCTGGCATGGGTGTGAGGAAACGGAAACACTCCCTGTTTGTTAGTGGAAGCACAAACTGGTGCAGCCACTATGAAAATCATCGTGGAGGTGTCTCAAAAACTGTAAGGGCATTTTGCAGCCATCGGAGGTTCAAAGAATGCCCCCAAATTACACAGGCAACAGACCTCATACAAAAGATTTGTGGTGGGGTTGTGGGGGGGGGCGCATGTATACAAAAAGCTGCCTCTGAGCAAGGCTGGAAAGAGGCCAGGCCATGAAGGTGCAGGCTTTGTAAAATATATGGCATATTCACACTGGGGAGACGACATGAGTGGTGACAGTGGAAATATGTCCCATTTGGCAGCCGGTGATTTTGTGGCTGCTAGCCCCCAGTCACTGAAAGCGGGCAGGGGCAGCACCTGGTTCTGGAATGTGGGTGGTTCTCTGTTTACCAACAAAAACCTTTTGAGATTTTCCTCTCTTTTTTTTTTTTTACTTCTTTTCTATGCATATGTGTATGTGTGTGCTAAGGTTCATTGGTGAAGCTCAGAAACCAACACCAGAATTTGAGGGAATCTATTCTCTCCTTCTAACGTGGGAGTCCCAGAGATAGAACTTGGATCATCTGGGTGGGTGACAGGCAGCTTTACCCACTGGGCAATCTTACCAGGCTCTTGTGCTCCATCAGCTTATAGCTGTTCTTAGTTTTCTTGGCCTCTGTCTTATGCTATAGTGTGTTTGTCTCACCTATTCTCTGTGGGGTTGCTCTGCAATGCAGTGCTGAGAGCATGGCTCCTCTTAGGTTTCAATGCAGAAAGCTCTGGGGTGACTTACTAGGTTCCTTGTGGCCAGACCTTTTGCTCCAGCCTCTTCCCAGTGAATGCTCAGACAACATGGTACTATCTTTCCACATAGTATCTGTCCTCTGTACATCTAAATCCTGTGTATCCTTCAGGAAGCAGTTCACCTAAATGCAAAGTCTTGGTTTATCACCACTGATATCTTCAGCTCTGCTTATAGGTTACACCATAAATGTGCATATCACTTTGGTTATTTATATGATTTTATTTGTTTGTGATTGATTGCTGATGTGGTATGCATACTTATCCCCTGAGACAGTTCCAGGGGTCATAAACACAACTAGATACTGAATAAACGTGACATAGAAGGAAGAGAAAGGAAGGACTGAGACAGCTTATTACTCCGATGTTACACATTCATATAAAAAATAGTGTGCGTTAATACTTTTGGAACCTCAATTTCCTGGTTCACATTGCTTTCTTACCATTGAAAGAGCATAGCACCAATGTAATTTTCAGTTGGGAAAAGAAAAATGCATTACCAGGGTTATTTTTTAATATAGCTCTCCTATAAACAACCAATACATTGACTTCCATTTCAAATGTATAAAATAAAAGGCATGGTCTTCTAAACGTTTTGCCAGAAATGGAGATGCTCTAAAGAGACATTCATGTCTTTCAATCTGATTCTCAGACAATGGATCCCAAAGAAATGAGGATTTCCCTAGGCATCTCATGCTGGGGAAAGTGAAAGGCACCAGACTTCTAGAGAACTCATCTCCTGGGAAGAGATTCTCATGGTTCTAAAAACTTCTGAGACTACCTTACAGGATGAGACCAAAGACTGGACCAAGATGGGTCAGTGGCTGGAGCCACTTAGATTTGTATGTCCTTGGCCTTTTATTTAAACTTTGATCTGACTTCAGGCCAAATCAGAGGAAAGATGGTCTTGGTGGGGCTAACTAGATCTCCTTGTCCTGCTTACCAATGTTTTGGCTCTTATAGCCATCTTTTTGAGAACAGGTAGCCAGACCTGACTTCAGGAACACTTTGTGAAACTCCAAGTTGATAACAGTATCTTCCCTATGTGGACAGATTATTTCAATTAGCTAAAATGTTTTGCCTTTTGCTAAAATTGCTGAATGTTTGATTGCAGTGCCGAGCATCATAGTCATGAAATTTGTGTATGTGTATGTGCCTGTGTGTGCAGATGTGTGTATGTATGAGTGCACATGCCCAGGTACACATATAAGTGCATGTGCCCATGCATATATGTTAAACTGGAGGCCAACATATATGATGTTACTCAACCTCTGATGTCATTCCTTTAGAGCCATCTCCCTTTTTTGAGACAGGGTCCCCCACTTACCTAGAACTCACAAATTAGGATACATTAACTAAATAATAAACCCAAGGGATCCTGCTTGCTCTACTACCCCAACCTGGAATTACAAATATTCACCACCACACCTGGCTTTTTATGTTGTTCTGGAAATTAATACTTGTGCTTGCAATGCAAGCACTAAGCCTACTGAGTTTCCCCCCAGGCCTGTTTCCATGATCTTTTAAAGCCAGAAAACACTACAGCCAGCCCATCATCCCCGTGCAATGCACAGCTTGACAGTGGTAACTCAGGTACTGCAGTGGTGAATTTGGTTGTCCCTGGGGTGTAAAAGGACACCTTATGAAAGTCCAAGTCTATAAGGAAACCATTTTGTTCTCCTAACACCTATTTCAGGAGAATTTCTTTAAAATAGCGGTAGGCGGCACATTGATTTTTATGGAATTTCTCTTAAAACAAAAGTTCCAATGTCCCATTGCCTTTTGTAGTTCATGTTCTGTCCGGGTGGGACAGGTCATCTGTCTTTGAACCCTGACCATTCAAAGTTAGGGAGCCTGCCTTATCTCAGAAGCCTGTGCCTCTGGCTACTGTTCAGATGGTATCAGCTGGAACAAATAAGCTGAGATTGCATTTGCTGTTTTTCTCTGCTAATCTCAAATATGGCCCCAAAAATGGTTTGTCAGGCACTAAACAGAGTGCAGAGTCTGCCTACTCACAAGAAAATCGCTTTTTAAGTTTCCTGGAAGTTGATTATAATGTGCTTTTTCTCTCTCTCTCCACACAAGACAAGCATCCCAATTTCTCAGATCATACCCTAGAATGTGTTTCTAAGTGGCAAAAGACGATGCATCCACTCGGAAGGGAAAAATATGGTTGGACCAAGCTAAATGAAACAGGAATTTAATTCTGACCGAATCTATTGCTACATAGATGAAGTTAGTTGAGCACTGTGTCAATTATATCGGGAGTTTTCTGAGTTCTGCTGATGACCTTAACCACAACACAATTTTCACCTGAATGTTCTTAAAAGCAGAAAGACCACTAAAGATGAAGCCTTAACTTGGAATGCTGCTATTGTTATCAAACCCGGTGCTATTGTTATCAAGCATGTGCCCCAAGTAAGGTCAGACACTGTCCTCTGTAAGCCAATTGAAGTAACCCAGAGCAAAACAGGGAGATTTATTCAATGTGGCCACATTGGGAAGAGAGACAAAGAGATCCTGCAAATGTCCCAAGTCCATCTGAAAGGAGACCACAGTTTAAATACAAGGCCAACCTCACAGACATCTAAGCAGTTCCAGCCAAGGTGTGGTCCCACCCACTGACCCATCCTTGTCTGGGCTTCAGTCTTCCTGTAAAGTGGTCTGACAAGTTGTTACAACTGTGTGAAGTATGTTTCCAGGAAACAAGTGCCCCTTTTCAGAGGAGGGCAGCTTTCCTTCCCCTGGCAGGAGATTCCTGGGGAATTCAAGTTTCTTTGCAGTCCATTGCTTTGACAGTCTGATAGATTGTTGTGTCTCTTTAGAACATCTTCACTTATGCCCATCAGGTTATACTGTTATTAAGCAGGAAAATAAAAATACTATTTTCCATACATCTAAAGAGAAATCAGAGGGTGGGGATGTAATTAGGCCAATAAAATGCTTACCTGCTTACTGTGCAAGCATGAGGAGCTGAGTTGAATCGTCAGCACCCAGGTGAATCATTCCGTGTGGCCCGTATACCTGTAGAGTCAATACTGGAGAAGAGAAGAGGAGATAGAAAGACCCTGGGGCTTATTCACAAGCTGGTCTAGATGAACTACTGAATTCCAGGTTCAGTGATAGACTGATGAAGAATGCCTGCAAAAGAACCTTGACAGTTGACATCTACTGTGGCCTACAGACAGAAACAGAGAAACACACACACACACACACACACACACACACACACACACACACACACACACAGTCAAATATTTACTTATGTCTTGCAAAATCCAGGTCATTTTGGACTTATTAGGTTTCTGCAGGTACTTTGCATAAGAGCAGTTACCACACACCATAGAATGGCTGTGGTTACAACCTCCCTAAGTCATTACCAGATGAGGTTTTAGACCAATAAAGGGGTCATGTTGCAAGGGTGTCATCAGGCCAGATGTCAGACAGGAGGTAGACATTTACTTCTTCTGATATTTCACCCTGACTGATTTGTAGATGGTTCATCTTTTTTAATTATTTAATAAAGCAGAAGAGTTGGAGGGATGACACTTGGATACTGGCACTGCTCTTTGGACTTCAAATGACAGAAACCCAATTCAAATGAGCTTAAATACAAGGGATTATAAACAAAATTTTAATTAAATGAAAAAAAAAAGGTCAGGCAGTGGTGGTGGCCATCTTTAATCCCAGCACTTGGGAGGCAGAGGCAGGTGAATCTCTGAGTTCCAGGTCAGCCTGGACTACAGAGCCAGTTCTAGGATAGCCAAGGCTACACAGAGAAATCCTGTCTCAAAAAAAAAAATCAAAAGAAAGAAAAGAAAACTTATGAAGGTATAATTTGCCTGCCATAAAGTTCATCTCTTTTAAGTGCACAACACAGAGATCTCCAACAAATTTATTGAGTTTGCAATCACACATAGTCTGAATTTATGCTTCAAAGGGAACCTGCTTGGAGCAAGCTTTCTTGCCTCTATCTTTGGGTTGCCACTCTCTAAACAACAACAGGAGGACTGATTAATTATGACAGCTTGTCCTTTAGCTCAGTCTTGTTTCCAGCTAGCTCTTATAACTTAACCCACATTTTTTTAATTTTTAAATTTTTATTAGTTCAACTTCAGAATAAGCTTGCGTCACATGTCAATCCCTTCTCCCTCCCCTCCCCCCATCCTTCCCCCCAACTCCCCACCTGCCCTCCACCCCATCCACACTCCACTCCCCAGGCAGGGTAGGGCCCTCAACAGGGCTCCCCAAAGTCCACCACATCATCCTGGGCCCAGCCTAGGCCCTCCCCCATGTGCCCAGGTCAAGAGTGCATCCCTTCACGTGGGATAGGCTCTCAAAGTCCCTTCTTACACCAGGGAAAAATACTAATCCACTGCCAGGTGCCTCCTAGAGTGTGGAGGCCTCCTCATTGACATCCATGATCAGTGGTCTGATTCAGTTCTGTGGTGGCCTCCCAGACAGCAGTCTGGGGTCCATGTGTTCCCCCTTGATCAGGCCAGCTGATTCTGTAGGTTTCACCAGCCTGGTACCGACCCCTTTGACCTTCATTCCTCCCTCTCTGCAACTAGGTTCCAGAGTTCAGTTCAGTGTATATCTGTGGATGTTTGCCTCTGCTTCCATCAGCCACTGGATGAGGGCTCTAGGATGGCATAAAAGGTAGTCATCAGTCTCATTATAGGGGAAGGGAATTTAGGTTATCCTCTCCATCATTGTCTAGATTGTCAGTTCGTGTCATCCTTGTAGATCTCTGGAAATCTCCCTAGTGCCAGATCTCTCCTTGGACCTATAATGGCTCCTTCTGATATGGTATCTCTTATCCTGCTCTCCTCTATTCTTCCAACTCAACATTTCTGGTCCTCCATTTCCTCCTCTCCCCTTCTCTTCTCCTCCTCTCATTCTGGCAGTTCCCTGTCCCCTTTCCTCATGCTCCCAATTAGCTCATGAGATCCTGCCCCTACCCATTCTCTGTGGTCCATGCATTTTTCTCTTAGAGTCCTTCTTGTTTCCTAGTTTCTTTGGTGAAGAGGATTGTAGGCTGGTAATCCTTTGCTCTATATCTAAAATTCATATATGAGTGAGTACATACCATGTTTATCTTTTTGTTACTGGGTTACCTCACTCAAGGTGGTTTCTTATAGTTCCATCCATTTGCTTGTGAATTTCAAGATTTTGTTGCTTTTTTCTGCTTAGTAGTACTCCATTGTATAAATGTACCACATTTTCTCTATCCATTCTTCAGTTGAGGGGCATCTAGGTTGCTTCCATTTAACCCACATTTTTAAATCTACTTTCTGACATGTGGTTTGCTTACCTTTCCGCTATATGACACATCCCATTTGCTCTGCATTTGCTGGCAAAATTCCTGTACCTAGATTCCTCTTTTTCTTCTCGATCCCCAGAATTCCCGCCTATCCTCTTCTGTCTAGATATTGGCCTTCCAGCTTTTTATTAAACCAATCAGAAGGCACCTTGACAAAGACACATCTACACAGTCCACAAAAATGATTATCCCACAACACCTGCTGACTCCTTTTTTTTTGCAGATTTTTTTATTTGAATTAGAAACAAGACTGTATTACATGATAATACCAGTTCCCTTCTCCCTCCCATCCTCCCTCACAACCCCCCCCCAACTAAAACCCTAGGTATCCCATATCCTTTCTGCTTCCCCGGATGGTGAGGCCTTTCATAGGGTGTCATCAGAATCTATCATATCCTTTGGGATAGGGCCTAGGCCCACCCCATGTGTCTTGGCTCAGGGAGTATTCCTCTATGTGGAATGAGCTACCAAAGCCTACACCTATGCTAGGGATAAGTACTGAACTACTACAGGAGGTCCCATAGATTTCTGAGGTTTCCTCACTGAAACCCATGTTCCTGGGGTCTGGATCAGTCCCATGCTGGTATCCCAGCTAGTAATGTGAATTTGTGTTTGTTTTTTAGGGAGGTGGCTTCAAGACAGGGTTTCTCTGTGTCTTTGGAGGCTGTCCTGTAACTGGCTCTTGTAGACCAGGCTGGTCTCTAACTCATGGAGATTGGCCTGCCTCTGCCTCCTGAGTGCTGGGATTAAAGGCATGAGCCACCATCTCCTGCCTGCTTACTCTTGTATCTAAAAATTCCATGCTTTGGTCCTTGGATTAGGGTAGTTTCAGCAAGGCTTGATTTCTGTGGATTTCATTCCTAGATGTGATCACTGGTTCTACAACAGAAAACATACACCTTTTCTTTAATTTCCTGAACAAATAGGATGATACACATTCAGTTGGATTGGCCTAGACTTTGTCACTTGCCTACCCTGAAACCCATCGACTACACCAAGAGTATGTGACATTTTCCCCTTGAATTCACCCAAGTCATGTAAACATACCCTGACTTTGGCGTCTGAGAAGTGGACAGTGGACAGGCAAAGGGACATATGTTCAGACCACAAGAATGATTGCTATTCTTTCCTATATAATGCTTCACATATCCCAAATCTTCACAATATATTTATATTTATATCTGAATCTTGGACACAGTAAAGCTTTGAGCACATACACCAAGCAGGAATAGTGTTTTATTACTTCATTGTATTGTCTGGGAGGGCTACAAACATTAGGAAGACATTTAGCATTTTAGAAATCTAGGCCTCTGGTGACCATCTGAAAGGCTACATGGCATCATGCTGGTCAAAGAATGGCTAGCTACTTCGACTCAAGTTAACAGTGGGTTAATATAAGCTGCAAAGGACCTAGCACATTTTAATTTACATTAACATATTTCTGAACTCCATAAATCTTTGTACATACCATGGAAATAATAAGTGGAATTCTAAAGTCTTTGGAATAAATAATGCAGTAGTAATAAATACCTTGAAGTCTATAGTTTATGGAAAAAAATTGGAGTTGAAAATTGCGAAGGAACAACTTGTTTTTTTTAAGATAAATTTATACTTAATTTCATAAAAAGCAATATAGTTTATGGCAAACTTCAGATCCATAGAAACTGTATTTTTCTAGTGGCTGGGAAACTTTTCTTTCTTGACAGGAACTTTCAACAGTGGCAAGATATTATTTTATGACCTTAACTGCAATCTGACTGTGAAAGGGCTTTAAAGACTCGCAAATGAGGCCATGAATAGCCCAGAATGGGTGACTCCCTTGCCACATTGCCTAATGTGCATCTTACATTATTTTTCCGATAAATACTAAGAAGTAAAACTGAATAGTCCAAGAAAAAGTCCAGTTCCCTATTTTTCAAGCACAGTGGTATAATTGCACTCCAATTTATGGCATATTTTGTAGGGTTGCTGATTAATTATACAGACCTCCTGGAGTTTTATATTCTTTTCAACTTTGTCTCCCTCTACGATTTGGCCACTACAAAGTGAATATCCTTAAATCACTTATTATTCAGGTTACCACATTGTGGGAGGAAAAAAAATTGCTATTAAGATCAGTTTTCTCATAAATCACTGTAACTCATAAATGCTAATGCTTGTGCTTATTAATACTGGTACCCCCTCACTCTCCTTCATGGACATATATATGGGCACATGCACTTAAAAGGAAACTTTTAATAATTCTTTTCTCAACTATTTAGTGTGTGTGTGTGGGTGTGTGTGTGTGTGTGTGTGTTTGTTGTTCTGTGGCACTTTTCAAAGCTATAACCACCCAACAGAGTTATACAGATGTCTGCTCACCCCAGAGACAGAACAAACCACAGATCAAACAGATACCACCAAAGTCCAACCAATGAGTTTTATTGGAGTTATTTACATGACTATGGATAAGGTTGCTTACAGGGTAGAAATGATTCAAAGACACCCAAATCACCAAAGCTCACCCCAGCATGGGTGACAGCTCAGGAAATCTGGATACGGAATTGACTGCACAGCCTGCATGTAGCTAGACAGGTTGGAGACTATCCTTCCCAGACAGCCTCACTAGTCTGAAACTCTTCTAGGCAATTCAGCTTGTCCAAGAGTCTTATGTGTATCTGGTTTGGCTTTCCTGGGTCTCTTGGCAGTCCTTATTGATTCTATTCTCTTGGAATGGCAAGGGTCTAGTGAATATGATCAGCTTCAGGGACTTCCTGAATCCTTTGTGTTGTTTCTGAGCTAAAGGAGCTTCCCTAAAGAATGGAATGTTTTACTACCTCTTGCAGCATTTGGGTGTCTTAATGAGCCTCCTCAAAAAAAAGAGTGTTTCATCTCACAGAAAATTGCTACACAAAAGCTCTGTGTGCACATCCTTGTGGGTGTGTGAGGTTGACTCCAGGTGTCTTCTTCAGTTATTCCTCACTTTAGTTTTTTTGAGATAGGGTCTTTCAGTGACGTTGAGGCTCACTGATGCAGCTAGGCTAGCTGGCCAGGGAGTTCCAAGAATCATACTGTTTCTGCCTCTTCAGCACTGGGATTTTAGGCTCATACTGATACACCTTGGATTCTATGTAGTTGCCAGGGGTCCAAATTCAGGTCTTATGCTTATGTGGCAAGTGCCACAACAATTGCACCATCTCCTAAGTCCCGTGAAATATTTCTTATTTTAATAGCCAAGGCAAATATGTTGTAAAAGTGCTGTATTCCTTGACTTGAGGTATTGGACACATTCACAAAGAATGTGTTGCTACTTGATCTAATTTTTTTTTTATTTAGAAACAATCATTTTACATATCAATCTCCCCCTTCCTTCTCCTTCCCATCCTATTTTTTTAAATAGCAACTTAATTGTTGGCAAACAATTGTCACCTGTTTTCTGAAGGTTGATGAAGGTTGTCAGTGTTTTCACAATTGCTCTTCAGTTCTTGATTCTGTTCATTTATAGAGAAGTCTCATCTACCATATTTTCCAAGTATGTTGTGCTGATTATCAGAGAAGGATTTGCTGGAAAAATCTTTTATAAATGCACAGAATAAACATGTTCAGATGTGTGCTTTGCTTTAAGTAGGTCATTTGCTTTAAGCAGGTCTGTCTTCCTCAGACCTTTCTCTCTCATGTACTTATGAAACTCCCTTTATCACTGGCGTATCTAAATTACTAGCTTGTCGCCTCCACCAAGACAATTTCCATAAGAAAAGCTTCCTGTTCCTTTCTTAACACTTCACTTTCTCTGTCATCAACTTCCCCTTGGAATTAGGGAAAGGTCCTTGCAGATTTGGGCTATTAAGTAGGAGAGGCCCCATATATCAAGTCTCTAAATGTTCTGTCATCTTGGGAATTATTTATTGAAACCCATTACCTGTGTGACTTCACAGCTCTTTGCAGATGGTTTGTCTGGAAAGAATAAAGACTCATTCTAGAAAAGAAATAGCTTTCTTTATCATGGAAGGGGACTGGGGGATAGTTGAGTACAATAGTTGAAAGAAGAGAGGAAGTGTGTGTGTTGGATAAATGCTAAGAGAATTGACAGGAGAACTGTGGAAAGCTATGATCTGGGAGGAATAGAGCTGCCTACCACACACTGATGTTCAGAACGTCATATGAGGAATGTGTGAAACAGGGCTGATGGAAAGCATGTTCACAATGTCATACAAGGACTGTGTGAGAGCAGAGCTGAAGAGAGCATGTTCACAAAGCAGAAGCCCAGCATCTCTCTAATTCCTCAGCATACAGTACAGACCTGCAGAGTCCATGCACACCCTTCTGAGAATGGGAAGAGGAAATTTCATTTGGTTCTAGTATGTGTGAACGATTTAGAAGCTCAAACAATCCCTCTTATACCCAAACAGCTGCAGCCTCTGGGTCCAGCACCTTGGCAGACAACTGTACCTGATGCTTTACTCTTTCATCATATTTATTTTTATTGTTATGACCATTTGTGGTGGATAGCTACTGATCTTCATCTGTCATAGGAGTATTACATTTCCCTTACTCAATTGCTGTAATTTCCAACTTTGAGCCCTTTAAAGAAAACATTAACTGGCTATAGATTATGATAATGATGCTGAAAATAATCACAAAAGTGATCACAGCCACCTCGTTTATCAGCTGCTTACTCAGCAGCAGGGGTGATAAGTGTTTCGGAGATATTTTCACATCTAACCTCCTCAAGACTCAGATCACATTAAGGTGCTATCAATATGGCCCCAATTTTATTTTATTCTCAAATGTATTGCTATTCTCTGTGCAGGACTGTTTGCTTGGCCTGGAAGTATGCATGTGTACCATGTGCATGCTGGGGTCTCCAGAGGTCAGAAGGCATTGGATTCCCTGGGACTGTAGTCACAGATGTTAATGAGCTGCCTGATTTGGTTTTGAGAATTGAATCCAGGTCTTTTGCAAACACAGCAAGTGCTCGAAACCTCCCAGCCATCACCCTTTTCAAAGGTGCAAACTAGAATCTGAGGGAGTTAACATTTTCTCAAACTCTCTGCCTAGCCTACATGGAAACAGAGATTTAAGCCACTTCTAATGACTAGAGCAGAGATGGAGAGCACAGCGTGTGTGGAGTCTGAGAAAGGTTGGATTGTGTGGCTGATTTCATAATCCCGACTTTATGTCCTTCCACAACAGGCAAACGTGCTATGGGTAGCTATTGTTCAGGACAGGGAAACCATTAGGCACTTCAGCTAAACCTTGACAACTGTGCTTTATCATGACATAAGCAAGGATGAGGACATCCATCCTTCATTTCTCCTCTGAGAAAGACTTTGCAGCTGAGGTATTCCTTGGATGAGGCAAGAAGCAAACACAGCTTCATCTTGCAGTTACCGAGGGACTGAGAATTGGGAAAGCAATACAACTAAAACGAGCTGTTCTCTGGCATCACCAACGGTGCTGTTTGCTTTGTGGAAACTGCTTCTGTGCAGTAACTTAGAGAATCTATATAGTATGCTCCCTTTATAGTTAATAATTAATATTGCTTTCTAGACATTTCTGTTACTTGGGGGTAGCAGATCATCCTGCAATTCCAACCTCTAATTCTCCTTATATATCCTTATATATTCTTTGCTCATTTCCATGCTTTCAAACATATTAGCATGAATGTAAACATCTTGAGGAGAAAAAAAAAGGTATTTTGATAAGTAAACTAGAAAAAAAATCCTGATTGTAATAAATCTCTAATGGAAAGTGCAAGGAAAGTCACTTATCTGTGGATGTGTCCTGTCATGTTAGTGTCCCGTCTAGATGGAATAGTAGAAGCAATCGAAACTTTATGGGGAAACCTGGGCTTATGACACCTTCTTACATTTTGATTGATGATACTGATCTTAGCCATTTTAATACATTTCTCTGGAATAATCTTTGTATCAATTCATTGAACTCTGAGAAGCCACAGCCACCCAACAGCAGCACTTAGCAATTTGAAAATTCTCAGTAAGCTGAGTACCTTTCACATCCAATGCCCAACTGAATGCACTTAGTTTTTCTCCTGGGCCTTTTTTTCCATGTTTCCTTTTTATTGCCCATTGTTTCTAAAGGTCCTTGAACTTGTTTATTAAACTATTCCTTCACTCACTATCTACTCTAGTGTCCTAGGAGTATATTATATTAAAAAATCCATGCATGCCCTTAATAAGTATTTTTCTTCTCATTATAAAAGTAATATTACTTGTTAAGATGCTTTAACATAAGTATATGGAATTATAAACAATGAAATATATTACCTTTCCCCCTCTTCCCCTCATTTGTCTTCATGATGTCTGGTAGTTTTATGCTAAGATCATCCCAGACCATAATTTCTCAGAAGAAAACAATTCTAAATCATGTATTAATGGAGATACAAATAACGTTGTATAAATTAAACTCTGACATTTAAGAAACAAATTTTAGAGCCAAAGATGCTCCTCTTCCCAGATTTGGCGCTTATAGTCTTGTGTAATTACAAAAACAAATAAAATGACAAAATTTTAGTAGATCAAGAAAAATATTTCCCTTCTCTGTCATGCATTGCCCAGAGAATATTATGATTAACTCCATGCTCACTGTTATTCTTCCACTGTCAGGCAGTTGCTTCTTTTTGGGAGAAAGCTAGCCCTACGTCCAAACAGGTTAAACATCATCTCTCTGTTTTCTCTTGTAGCAGTGCTTCGGGCTGGGGCAGCAGGGTTGAAATCACTGGGTCTTCTTCTGCTGGACTGAAATACACACATTATACTGTGCTTATTAAACTCGGGTCTTACAACAGAAAGCAAATTATCTCCAAGGGAACTTTGTCACCAGGGTGCTTGTTCAATAGTGATGTCTCTTGCTGCCACAGAAACTACATGGGAAGATCAATGATGGGTTTGCTTGCAATTGCCCTGGGACTGAGTCTCATGCTGGCCTGCATTTACATTTGCAATCCAAACATCCTTTTTGCCTTTCAGTGGGTGAAAAGCTGTCTTCCATGGCTCTCAACTCACTTAAATTGTACATTACCCCCAAACAATCTAACCTTCTGTAAACTGGAAGAGTTCACTCCTTCCCTGAGCTCAGGATGCTTAGATCTTTTAAAATTAAATATCTAAGCTTGGGCACCTGTCACTTAAAGGGAAAGTAGAAGGGAAGTTGAGCTAATTCAAACCACAGTATGGTGGTTTGAATGAGCATGGCCCCAGAGGCTCCTGTGGTTGAATGCTTGGTCCACCATTTGTGGAACTACTGGGGAAGGATTAGGAGGTGTGTCCTTGTTAGAAGAAGTTTGTCACTGGGAAGGGCTTAGAGGTTTCAAAAGCCCCAAACTATTCCCAGCGTCACTCTCTGCCACTTGGTTATGGCTCAACACATAGGCTCTCAGCTATTGCTCGAGCATAAAGTCTAATGGCCTGCTGTCATCTTCCCACCATGACGAACATAGACTCAGCCTCTGAAACTATAAGCCCCAAATAAACACTTTGATTCTATAAATTACCATGATCATGATATCTTATCATAGCAACAGAAAAGAGGCAAATTTAGTGTTATCTGCTGCCTGTTTGACATGTGGTATATCCACCAAAGCTCATTATTCAATCCAGCTCCTGTAATTTCTCAGATGACAGAAATCTAGGGGCTTCCTCCAAGTCCACTTTTCACCTCTGTCAATCTCCCCTTGATTAGCTAAACGCACAAGTCTTATCTCTGTGTCTTCACTGGCACCTCTCCCCCAGCCCAGTGTTCTATGTATCTCATGTACCCCACACTGTGCTCTAGGGCTACTGGTCCAAGGTCAGAAAAAGGCACAGCCTCCCTCACAAACGGCTGAGCTTCTTTCAGAGAAGCTCAGAAAACCAGAGGTCCCAACTTTGCTCTGCATCTCTATTATGGCTTGAATATGAATTGTCTTCCACACGGTTATCCTTGACCTCCCCCTAGTAATGGTATTTGGGAAAGTCATTGAGACTTAGTAGATGGTAACTAATGTGAGGAAATAGGTCATTGTGGATAAGTCTTTGAGAGTTATGCATGCTCCCCATCCTCCCATCTCTGCTTTTTAAGGTCTTTTTTTCATTCGAGCTTCCCTCAGTGTGACTTTGAGTTGACTTCCTGTTGCCGGCACGATCTAGGATTCTTGGCTACCAGCATGATGTCTGCCTGCATGCCTGCATGCTCCCCATCATGAAGATAATGGACTGAACCTCTGAAACTGTAAGCGAGCCACCCCAATTAAATGTTTTCTTCATAAGAGGTGCAGTGGTCATGTTGTCTCTTCACAGCAATAAAAACACTAGCCAAAGCAGCAACAAAAGTAACTAAACAGCCTCCACTGTCTAAAATTGTTGTAAGTCTTAATTGGCCAATCATTAAAAAGGGATAGAAACAGACATCTACTTTAATCCATTAATAAATAAACTTAGTCAAGTTGCTCCATATTGGACTGGAATACAGCACAAAAGAGCAACGACGTAAACCTCTGCTGCCTGCTGATGGAAGATGGTACAAGCAGCAGAGCAATTGTGCACTAAGAAGGTGAGCTGGCACAAGTCCTAGAGAAGCAAACTCCCCTCTTCAGTTCCTACTTTGCACTCTCCTCTAAGGACTATAAAGGGGCATAGAAGTCATCGCTTAGTTATGCTATGAAGAGACACCATGACCAAGGCAACTCTTATAAGGAAAACATTTAATTGAGGGGGTTTGCCTACACTTTCAGAGATGCAGTCCATTATCATCATGACAGGAAGCATGGGGCATGCAGGCAGATTTGGTACTGCAGGTGTAGCTGAGACTACTGCATCTTGCAGGCAACAGGAAGTACACTAAATCACTGGGCCATATCCTGAGCATAAGAAACCTCAAAGCCCACCCCCCCCACAGTGATATACTTCCTCCAACAAGGCCATACCCATTCTAACAAAGTCACATCTCATGAAAGTGCCACTCCCTATGAGATTATGGGGGCCAATTACATTCAAACTCATGCAAGCCAGTTGGTCACATAGGACCAACAGCTCTGGTGTTTTCTTTTTTTTTTTTTCTTTTGACAGATTGAATGATATACCTGTAAAAGACAAATTCACTCAGAACCTTGCAATGTGGCCTTATATGGAAATGGTCATTACAAATGAATCGGATTACAATAAAGTCAGAACAGATCACATAATTAAACCATCAGGATCATAGTGGGAGGGAAATTTGACTGTAGAAACATGCACAGGGGAAGGCAATGTGAAGAACACCTAGAGAGTACATTATGTGATAACAGAATCAGAGTACAAGCTAAGGGACAGCAAGGGTGGTCACCAGTCACCAGAAGCTACAAAAGAAGAATAGGTGGGCATCTAAGTAGACCTAACCCTGACTGTCTTGAGCCATCGGGCTTGTAAAACTGCTCACAAAACTCAGTAATACCAGACTTCAGCCTCCTGAGGAGTAAAATAACGAGTCCCCCTGGTGAAGCTACTCGGTATATGGAGCTTTGCATCAGCAATACTCTACTAAATCCCCCTTCTGTCACAGTTTTCTGTGTGGTAAGTCTGCACAGAGAGCTAAAGGGGAGGGACTGGTAGCTTTATGCCTGAAGGCTGCCCCAACTCCTGCTCCAAGTGGTAGCACAAATGGTAGCAATGGAAACGAAGGAGTTAACAATCTGAAGGACCCACAGAGGCCAGGAAGGAACTTCAAGTGAAGTTCATCTGCTCCCAAAAGCCACAGGCTATTGCCACCCTGAAGGGATGTGCTGCCCATCACACCCTGTTTTCCCATTTGTCACAATTATCCCAGAATGGATTTTTACATAAAATATGTCAGTTAGTTGAATTAAGGGCTATTCAATACAGAATGAAGCATACACGTAGGGCTAGTCAACTTTTGCCCTGATCTTCACAATGAGGTCATGATTGACACATTGTATGGTAATGAAAAGCATGAGAGACCGCTGGTTGAAAGGATGCATGACTAAACTGTAACTAAGGTATCACTGGAGCTTGCAGTCCAATCACACCTGAAGCCAAGCCTCATGTGACAGTGTCACCATCCCACCAGGTTTTCTGAGATGACAAGTAGCAAAGCCTACCTCTTTGGGGAGTCTTACATTATGTATGTTACCTTTCCAGGAACACTAACTCATTCAGTCATGTATAAATCCATTGTTTTGTTTTCAGGATTTTAACTTTCAAACATGGCTTTTGGACTATATCATGTATAAAATAGAGACAACGATTATTATAATTTCTTTCTATTTATTAAAATGATGCTATTTCTCCATAATTACCCCTTTTACAGACAGAAAAGTAGCTTTCTAAGATGTTGTATAAAGAGACTTAATTACCAGGAAGCATTTCAAAGTGACTCACAGGCAAACAAGGATGTCCTGTCTCTCTCCCTAGCAGCAGGACCTCCATGCGCAACTGCTCATAAGAATTACAGGTCACCATTCTGGGATCAACCTTCCCTTTGGGTGGTAGAATATCGTGGAGTTGGCAGCCTTTGTCATCTGCTACTAAAGCCCCCCAAAAGAAAAGACTCAGCACTTTTAAAGGTCCCCTGTCCCCAGACTATTTTTGATTTACAGGGCTAACAAGGTCAGCTCTTCAATGGCTGCAACCCAGAGCCTCAGACTAAGAAAGATTCAATTTATCTCATAATTCCAGATCTGCTTCTGTTCTCCCTGCATCTGAAACCTCTGGTGACAGGAGGGAGCAAACACTTGCGTGTGCTGCAGGTAATTTACTGTGTCGTGAATTAGATGACCTCTCCTCATGTAGGGACAATTGAGTTCTGTGTCACACCCTTGTTTTTATTACTTGATACTTTATCATCTTTGACTTTTCTCTGCTATTACCACAAAGCCTGCTCTGGTAGGTCAGGACTGACCTATTCTAAGCCAGGGATGGATTTACATTTTTCAATCCTTTTTATCTGGTTCTATCACTATTCATAAGCCTTAGGAGGAGTCCAGAGTTCAACGTCAACCTCAGGGTCAATCAATAGCCTAAAATGGGAATGCTCAAATGAGACGAAACACAAAAGAAGTGTCGCAATCTCACTGAGAGGGGCCAGAGAGATGACTGCATGGTTAAGGGCACTTCTTGTTCTTACAGAAGAGTCCAGTTCATTTCCCATCACCCATATGGTAACTCCAAACCACCTATAACTCCAGTTCCAGGGGCCCAATGCCCTCTTCTGACCTATGTATCTATGGTGCCCATGGTGCTCATAGATACGTGTAGGCGAAACTCTCAAACACATAAAAAATAAAATAAATATTTTTTTAATTTTCAGGAAAATTAATATAGAATTAGTCTTTAAAGAACGTGATTGTTGTTTTGTTTTGCTTTCCTCTTCTTGAAAGTTGCCATGGCATCCAACTTAAAAGGAAACAAGTGTCTAAATAAATATTAATATTGAATGTTATCTCAAAAGTTCTTTAGGATTGTTCAAATAGCACCTAAAATAAGAGCTATTTCTTGGCTTGTAAAAAAAGTTCCATAAAACAAGGATCAAGACTATGGTTCAGTCAGTAAAATTCCTGTCATGAAAGCATGGGGACTGAATTCAGATCCTATACACTTTTGCAAAAAGTCAGATCATATATATGTAACTTCTGCTGGGGAACCCAGCTGCAGAAAGAAAGGAAGAGACAGAAGAACCCCTCAAGTTCATTGCCTAGCCAGTGTACCCAACTCTGTGAGCTCTAATTTCACTGATGGATGCTGTGCCAAAAGATCAGGTGGAAAACAGTTGACAAAGTCACCTGATATTGGCCTCTGACTTCTACATACATGTACACATATGAATAAGTACATGCCCTCCCCCCCCACACACAGGAATCTTAGAAACCAAATTTAAAGCAACAGGTCAGCTTGTGAACTCAGAGAATTTAAATGTATAAATACATAGCTAAAAGCATATGATACAGCCATATATAAGGAATTGCCAGGTCAATTTCCCCCACACTCGATAATCTGTGACTATTCTACCATCATGAGGATTCATCTGTCTTCTCACAATACATTCTGGAGAGGCAGCCACCACAGTCTCACTGGCAGAAACCCATTCCCTGCCTGCAGCTCTCATAGCCACTATCATCTAGACAAGTTCAGAAATTTCTTGAAGAGATTCCATTCTTCCATTTTTATGGTCTGAAAACTCCATTTGGGGTATCTTAAATTATTGATTCACATATCATTGGTTCCTAAGCTCTTGGCATTAGTCATGGACAGAACAAGAAGCTCAACACTGGCAAGGTGGTTAGCCTTTCCATCTTTGCCTCTTTCCACCTCTTTGCTCGACTTCCTTATGAATTGCTTTCTTTTCACGGCAGGTGAAGTTCTAGTGTTCTATCTCCCAAGTTTGACAATTCAGCAGAAGAAGGTTGTCTCCTCAGTAGCCTATGCTTTGGGTGGCATGTGTATCCTTAAACCAACCACTGAAGAGAAGAGAACAGTCTCCTGGTCATCCAGGCCGGGCTCCTGCTCTTTCTTCAGTGACACTTATGAAAAACAACTTCCTCATTGGAAAAGTAATGGCTATCTCATTCATAAAAATGGATGGTCTATAACATGGTGACATTATTTCCAGATGTATTGTTCTGTTTAAAGTAGTATTCCATTTTTTTAAAGCGTAACTATGTGTGTGAAAGCTGTTTTGCTAAGTTTTCCTGGAGAGATGTGAGCAAACATCTTACTCCAGGTAGGGCACCAAAAATAGTTCAAATAAATGATGCTCAGAAAGTCAACTTGGTGAAGCAATGAGCTCATTGGAATTTCGTAAAGGAGTGTTAGGGAGGGGTTGCTTACAGGTGCGTGAACTCAAAAGCACAGTGTCATTGGAAAGTCCACCCAGAATGGATGCCAACCCAAGAAAGCTGCAATCCAGGAGCTGAATGCATGACTTGTAGGGGGCTGTACAGGTCCAAAAAATATCTTCTCCAAGGAGCTGGGCTGTTCAGCATATCTTGACCAGGGAACTGTGTCTTGCTTCTTTAATCATGGAGCAGAGCTCAATCAATCCTGTAAGTTTCAGATCTTCCTTCCATAATTGTAAGGTTGTTTACTTTCTGAGTCTCAGGAACCTTCTTCCTCCTCTCAGGAGGGAATATTTCAATTAGCAAGGAATTGCCACCTGATAAAGGTTTACTATCTGGGGGTGGTTATTAAATATCCATGAATGGCACTCATATTTCATCATTGTTCTGTGACAACTTATTGTCACCTGTATGCTTTGTTAAATGGTGAAACTACTCACCAGTTGTCTTAATGTGAGCAGTAAGTACCTTTACATACTTGAAACAATGGGTCCAGGAGGGATGTAGAGCTCCACGACGAGAATAATTGGTTAATTCTCCTATTAGGTTCATTTCTCTAAACACTGCAAAACTTACCAACAACGTGCAACACACAGCTTTTATCAATCTGTTTGCTCAAATAAGAAAATGCAAGTACATGGGGAAGGGCCTAGGCCTGGCCCAGGATGATGTGGTAGACTTTGGGGAGCCCCTTTTGAGGGCCTTACCCTGCCTGGGGAGTAGAGGGGGGATGGCTAGGGGCAGGTGGGATGTTGGGGGGGAGGGGAGGGAGAGGGAGAAGGGATTGACATCTGAAGCAAGCTTGTTCCTAATTTGAACTAATAAAATAAAATAAAATAAAAATGATAAAACATTCACAAACAAGTTAAAGTTAAAAAAAAAGAAAGAAAAAGAAAATGCAAGTACAGAGATATAGCTTTACACAAAATGACACAGCTCACAAATAGGAGTGAGACTGGAGTTTAGGTTCAGAATTTGTCTTCTCAGTCACTGAACTATATTGTAAGAGAGCCAGTCTGAGTTTATAAGGTTGTCCCCTAATGTGGATTGCACAGAGGCAGAATAAACAGTCACAGCAAGATGACATGATTTAGTGAAGGTTACTCAAGCTGTCCTACCTACAAATGATTTCCCTCACTGGCATCCCCTCCCATGAATTCTAATACGCCAAGTCTCTTGTTTTTTTCTTTTTTTACTTCTTTGTAAATAACAGTGGGAAGGGTAAAGTAAAGAATGGAAACCAATGCCATACACTGAAATACCAAATTGGCTTAGACCAGTTCTCAACTAGAAGTAAACTTTGCCCTCTCCCTCAAGCCTTTTTGTCAGAACATTGGGGCATGAAAGGGGCCTGAAAGAACCCTAGTGTTCTGCTTGGTGTCCTTCCCAAGGACTAAGAATCATCTAGTCCAAAATATCAGTTCTGAAAAGGTTGAACTGCCCTGTCTAAGCATAAATAATGTGGTAAACTTCACACACTTGACATGTATCAGGGTCAGCCTAGGGCCCAAGTAATATCCTAAGAAGTCCTCTGCCCCCTTCCTGATCTGTAGATCTGCACAGTGCAGTTTAATTTTGGCAGTAGTTTAGGATTTTGGAATTATACTGATACTGTTTTAATTGAAACTATCTTTTTATGAATTTTATTTAAATTAGAAACAATCTAATTTTACATATCAATCCCAGTCCCCTCTCCCTCCCATCATCCCATGCCCCACACCAACCTCCCTATTCCATCCCCCACCCGCTCCCCAGAGAGGGTGAGGCTTTCCATGAGGGATCATCAAAATCTGTGAAGTCGTTTGGGGCAGGGGCCAGGCCCTCCCCTATGTATCTAGGCTAAGAGAGTATCTCTCCATGGGAAATGGGCTCCTGAAGTCCATTCATGCACTAGGGATACATCTTGTGGTTCCACTGCCAGAGGCCCCATAGACTGCCCAGTGTTCCTAGCTGACACCCAGGTTCAGAGGGCCTGGTTTGTTCCTATGTTGGTTGCCCAGCTGTCATATTGGAGTCCTTGAGTTCTCAGGTCAACTGTTTCTGTGGGTTTTCCCAATGTGGTCGTGACCCCTTTGTTCATCTGAAACTGGATTCCAGGAGTTTGTCTCAGTGCTTAGTGGATCTCTGCTTCTGCTTCCATCAGTTACTGGATGAGGGCTCTAGGATGGCATTTAAGGATGACTACTCTTTATGCCATCCTAGTGCCCTCATCCAGTGGCTGATGGAAGCAGAGACAGACATTCACAGATATACACTGAGCTGTAATCTGGAATTTAGTTGCCGAGAGGGAGGAATGAAGAGTCTGTACCAGGTTGGAGAAACCCACAGAAACAGTTGGCCTGAACAAGGGAGAGCACATCGACCCAGATGCTGTCTGGGAGGCCAGTACAAGACTGATCCAGATCCCTGAACATGGAGTCAATAAGGAGGCCTCTGCACTCCAGGAAGCCTCTGGTAGTGGATTAGTATTTTTCCCTGGTGTAAGAAGGGACTTTGAGAGCCCATCCCACCTGAAGGGATACACTCTGGCCCTGGACACATGGGGAAGGGCCCAGGACCAGCACAGGAAGATTTGGCGGTCTTTGCAGAGCCCCTGTAGAGGACCCTACTCTGCCTGGGGATTGGTGAGTGGATGGAGTAGGGGGTAGGTTGGGGGTGGGGGAGGGAGGATAGCGGTGAGGGGAGGAAGAGGGAGAAGGGACTTACATTTGAAACAAGCTTGTTCCCTAAGTTGAACTAATAAAAAAAAGTGGGGTACAGAACTAAATAGAGAATCCTCAATAAAGGAACCTAAAATGGCTGAAAGACATTTAAGAAATTGTTTAACATCCTTAGCCATCAAGGAAATGCAAATCAGAACAACTCTGAGATACCATCTTACTCCTGTCAGAATGGCTAAAATCAAAAACATCAATAACAGTTTATGCTGGAGAGGATGTGGAGAAAGAGGAACGCTTCTCCGTTGCTGGTGGGAGTGCCAACTTGTACAGCCACTGTGGAAATCAGTATGGCAGTTTCTCCGGAAAATGGGCACCAGTCTACCTCAAGATCCAGAAACAATCTATTAATAGACCTTTGTGCATTGAAAGTATCCCTCTGAGTGTTTACTATGACCCAGGCTCATCTACCTCATGCTAGATGAATTCACATCCACAATATGAATGCCACCCTGTTTACTGAGTTATTGTATGCCGACATTTCTCAATTTCCAGCAAATTGTCTCATAAATAGGAATATGATTAAGTCCTTACAAGCTATTTTTGTTATTATTGAGGTAATTAAGATGTGATCGCCATTCTGCTTTTGTCAGTGCATTTGCTCTCCAGTAAATAAGGAATCAAATACCGTTTGGTGAGGAACCGTGCATGCCTCGGAGTGAATTAGCAGAAGGGCTCCTGTCTGCATTTTTGGGTTTTCATCCAAGGCTTGGATTTAGCTGAAGCAAGCATGTGTTTTAAAACTGTAGCTTTGAGGAATTTTATCCCAGGAAGTAGTATCTATGTATAAAACTAATAGGAACTTCATCATTCTTTACTACATTTTTTTGTACATAGTAATGGTCTTTTATTCTGACGTTTACGCACAAGTACATTGCCCTATTACTCTCCCCTCCTTTCCTACTCGAGCTAATGCGTCTCCTCTCCCAAAATACCCCCTCTTTCTACCTTCATGTCTTGTGTATATGGCTCAATGAGTTTCATTAAGGTTGTTTGCAGGAATATGAGTAATGGCTTATTTAAAGGAGCATGGGTAGGTACCTTATTAGTGTCGGGACCACTAAAGAAAACATTCTTCTATGACACTTTAACCATTTACTAAGTACAGATCCACAGGGAAAGGGGGGGCTCCTCTTCCATGGCAGGTATTGACAGGGCTCTACTTTTTATAGAGCTTGTGTAGATATGTTACCTGACTATAGCTTGATCTTCTATTGAAGCTTCAGCTTTGTTGGTTTTGGCTCCTACATCTTTCTTTGCCTGGGTGATTTAGAAACAGAAGTCTCCAATGAGCAGCTCCTTTTCTCTTTGTGTTGCAAATAGGTCCTGTGCCTAGTGTTCAGGATGCTTCCTCTAGTCTGATTCTCAAGCTCATTAAGACCACAACCATTGCTGAGGGCAAGTTTTGGTTACACTGAAAACTTTGCTTTAATTGAGTCTCCATAGGTTTTGTGAGTTGCAAGTTGTAAAACATACAAGTACCAACGCAGATCTTTCAGCCCAGCTGCCAGGAGCTACTACCATGAAAAGAGCCATGGCTCCAACAGGGGAATCTATCTGCTTTTTAGCCTCCATAGGGGTCTGTCTTAGCCCAGAAGCCATTGTCCCTGACTCCAGGCTTCCAACAGAAAACAACTCAGCCACAGACACCATCCACAGACCTTCTAGGTACAACTCTCTAGCTGCCTCACTGTGCCATCTCCATTGATTTGAAATGACTCAATTTATAGGCTGGCTTAACTCCAATAGAAAATGAAAGTACTGAGGAGGGTTTGGTCTGTCCCAACCTGCCATGTGTAGAAGGGACTAAATAATAGTTCATGTTTCAAGATGAAAGATAGAGGCCAAGTATTTATACTCATGTAATCCCAGCACTGGGCTCAGAAATATAAGGCCAGCCTGGGCTACACACTGAGACACTCTCTAAAACAAAACAAGACAAAACAAAATAAATCAATTGATTAATAATCAACACAAAAAGATGAAAGACACACGGCTAGCTGATAAATACCAGGGAAGATGTTAGAAATAGAACCTATCCTTTCCAAGAGCCAATCAGGTTTGTTTAATAAGTTCCATTTCATAGACAAGGAGACCAGAGATTACAAAGCTGAGCAAGCAGAACTGACATGTGTGAAACATAAGCACTCATCTTTGTGATCCCATCATCCTTGGTTAAGTTTTCCACATTTGAGCTAACTTGCTCATAGAATCTGAAACAGGTCCTGAGAAGAAAGCTTTGGCACCCCCAAAATAGTAAACACCGTGTCTTCAACCCAGTAAGTTTAAATCTTCAGTTGTTTATTAAAAATAAAAAAGCCCAATTAAAGGGTCAGTTAAGTGAAATTCTGCCCATTCTAGATTGTCGGCTGAAATATTTACTAGCAGTGGCTTAGAGACTTGAAACTCCTCTAACATATGTTGATCCTTAGAATATAATTTACTATATACCCATTCATTCTACCAATTAATGACAATTTATAGAGCAATTAGTCCACTTTATCCAGTATACCGGACACAAGTTAAACCATAAGATGAACACTCTCAGAAGATACAGGGCAAGGAACAAGTAACCAACAAAGGAAGATAAGGACTAAGACTGGCAGAATAGCAAGTTCAGAGGTCCTGAGGCAGGAACAGATCTGAAATACTCTAGGAACTTATAAGGACCAGTGTGACTAAAGGTCATTAGAAGCAAAATACAAAGCAGAGAACTCTCTCTCTCTCTCTCTCTCTCTCTCTCTCTCTCTCTCTCTCTCTCTCTGTGTGTGTGTGTGTGTGTGTGTGTGTGTGTGTGTGTGCGCGCGCGCGCGGTGTGTTTGTGTGTGTTTGAGAGAGACAGAGAGAGAGGGGGGGAGGGAGGGGGAGGGAGGGAGGGGAGAGAGGAGAGAAGAGAGGGAGGGAGGGAGGGAGGAGGGGAGAGAGAGAGAGAGAGAGAGAGAGAGAGAGAGAGAGAGAGAGAGAGAGAGAGAGAGAGAGAGAGTTCATGAGGGTGTGAGGGTGTGCTTGTGGAGGCCATGGATAAACCTGGAACCTGGATCATTCTTCACTTTCTGGCCAATTCAGTTTCTAAGACAAGGTCTCTTATTCACTTGGAGCTCATTGGGCAAGCTAGACTGGTTGACCAGTAAGTGTCAGGCATCTGTCTACCTACCCACTTCTGTCTTCCTACTGCTAGGATTATAAACTCATGCCACCTGACCCATCTCTTTTCACGTGGGTTCTGGGAATGACACCCAGGTCCTCACTGGGCCATGGCAAGCATTTCACCAACTAAGCTGTCTCCTCAGTGGCCTTTTCCAATTTTTCATTAGCATTAGTTTAAAACTAATGGTGCTCTTTAAAATTTCCCTTTGCATTGTATCATCAGAGTTATTACAGAAAGAGAAACGACTACAACCAATCTAATACTCATAATTTTTATTCTAACCAAAGTTTGAGACTGGTTTTAGCAAGAGAAATCGGGAAAGCATTAGACACACGACACATCCAATCATGCTTATGCATATGTAGACAAACTTCCTAAAAACAGACAAAGCTGTCAAATGATGTAACTATGACTTATAATGTGAAAGGCAACAGAATGACAGAAATCATTTCTCATGACATAAACTTCACATTTTCCTTATTTGCTTTGTTTTCAGAATTACCATTTCTGAAGATGGAAACCTCAGAATCATCAATGTGACTAAATCTGATGCTGGAAGTTACACCTGTATAGCCACTAACCATTTCGGAACTGCCAGCAGTACTGGGAATGTGATTGTGAAAGGTAATGGCTAACCCAAAGAACTCATGTGTCTTCACTTCTAATAATAGAATCTATAGATGTGGCAGTGTTCATATTAATATGTATAGATATCACTGTTGCTAGATTAATTCATCACAGCAAGCATGATATGATTAACAATTCTTCGAGAACCATTGGTAATGAATATGATTGAAAGGCTATCTTATTTCAGCATCATCCAATACAATTTGAGAATTACAGCCATTGTGCCTATTATAGTACTGTAACAAATGTTATCTGCAGTCCTTTAATTAAATTTCTTTCAAGTCTCTATAGGTTTGAAATTCATGTCTAGGAATCCTGTGCTAACAAATTAAAAACCCATGATTCAAGTACTATTTTTAGCAAACATTGTTTAAACAAAGACACCGGCAGTTTTACAAAGAGCTGCTGTGGGTATTCAGAGATATGGATATGGCTTCTCTAAGTAATAAAGGGTTTTGATCACCTCTGTGCTTTGCTTTAGTCACCCAGCCATCCCTGTCAGTTTTAAGGAAATAAAATGTCCTTCATCTCTTAGTCTGGGTGTTTTATATTTCACGACTGAAAGTCCTTTATGCTCTTAGCACAGCAGATGATGGGAAACTGTCCCCACACTAGGTTGATGGCATTGCTGGAAGTGTTGAGAATTATAAAGGATGAGATCTTAATTTACATTCCATTTGAATTTCTATCACCTTGTGTCTTATAGAGTCAGTCTTAGAATTTTTCAGGTCCAGGGAACTTGGTAGTTCTTTGAATAATAAAAATAACACTCAATGTGGTGACTTGTTGGAGGTCACCACAAATGGATAGACTTAAGCCCAGAAACATGACTCCACATTCTCCCTGGTTCTACAAGAAAAGTTGGACACCATTTTCCTCCTATTCATGCGCAATGTATTCTGATGAGTCTTTTCATATTCTTTCTTACTGACCTATTTGTCACTTCCTCTCAGAAGTAAAACCGCCTAAAGCAAGTAAAGATATTCAAAAAGAATATTTACCTCAATTATAACTCAAACATGAAGTTAAAATATCACCTAATTATATATGTCAGGGTCATTGCAAGTTGACAATCTTGAAAAGTCTTTTTATCACCAATACAGTTCTATTCAGATGGAGAATTGGAAGCCAAAGAGAGTTTGTTAGAGACAGATCCAACTCTTTTGGTTTCTTAATTATTGTCTAGACCAGAAGAATATGCATATGACCATGGGTTCATTCTGTTTTATGGGGCAAAGGAAAAAGAGCATAGCTAATATTTATAGCATAGAGTTCCAGCCAGAAGCCTTGGTTAATGTATGGCTATGTTGGATGCCAGAGGAAACATAGGAACAAGATAGAGAGCCCAAGTTCTCAGAGATAGTTAGTAGTCAAGCTCAGGCCTGTTAGGATGGCATCCCACTTATACAGATATAAGTGAATTCCAGAACGCTGTGTTAAATTGTGATTAAAGGCCAAGATTAAAGTCGAAGAGATGTGCCCAAGTGCCATTTCTTCCACTTACTAACTCTATGACCTTGGATGGTAAGTTTCCATCGTCAGCCATACATACACCACATTCACTACTTTGGCATATCTTCTTGTAATAGTAAATACTTAATCCTCTTATGTATTGAATGTATTTTAACTGTGATTTTAATTCAAACCTATTGATAGCAAACTACTGTTTTCTTAGTACACACTGAAACACATACATGATTACTAAAATTAAAAGCATTGAACTGTGAACTCCCTGGAACTCTTGCACTACAGTTGAGGAATTACTGTTGTCATCTTATTAGATGGCAAGAAATAAATTATTTAATTTGGGAAGATAAGTAAACGCTATTATCTCAGCAATATTGACATCTATGCCAAATATGACGTAGCCTTGATATGTATTCTTCATCATGGCATATCTGGAAGCTTTACTCTGTGGTGGCATACAAAATGGCAGCAGAGAGCTGTCCAGTCGGTTGGCAATAGTTTCTCCATCTTTCTGGTGGCACTGCACCATAGGAATTCTGATGAGAAAATACCCTACTCTCCACAGTGCAGCAGGGAAATATGATTTCTATGTGTATCTATAACCTCCATCTCACTTTCCTCTTCTAATTATTCTACTGAATTAGAAACTTCATTAAGTGTTCAATGATTTAGAATGTGTGAATAGCCTTTTTACTATCATATGAGTAACAATGATGCCCATAACAATAACAACCATGACTATTTCCAGGCACTCATACTTATTACTTAATGTGGATCACCACAGCCATGGAAACCATGCCCAGAGGCTAGCATGGCTATTATTTCCATATAGGCTACTAATGACATCTAAGGTCATAGAGTTAGTAAGTGGAAGAAATGACACTTGGGCACATCTCTTCAGGTTGGCCTGAACTACAAGAGACACTGTCTCAGGAAACATGAAAAGAAAAAAAAACCTTAAATACTCAGAAAAATAAGAAAAAGAGGAAGGCCTCGGAGAGGAGGAGCATGGAAGTATGAAGAGAGGAAGGCAGGCATGCTCATGTGTGAGCCTAAAGGTCAGGGTGTCCCAGACAAGGACCCTGTTGCCCAGTTGGAGTTCATGTACTTCAGTGGTCTCTCTGGACTTGGTCACTGGCACTCAGATATAATCAACTTCTCCACCAAGTCCCTCAGATTCTTGTGTTGTTGTGATATGGAAGTGGAGATATGAACTTCGTTTGATCACTAGGATGATAGAAGATAAAAATTCGGTTACTTTAAGTACGGTCCAAGGTGATTAGGCAGCTCTCGTGTTTCTCAGTAATTGAGTCTGATTTCCATTGATATTAAGTGGCAGTGTCTGTGTATAGTGGGGACTTTTATGCTGCCAAGTCTCTACCAAGGACATTCACATAAACTGAGAAATACAATTGAGAAATCTGCTCGATACAGCACAAAAAGGCAGAGGAAACCATTCTGAACTCAGCATGAACTGTGCCAACTACTCAATCCCACATCAAATACTCAAGCCCACACCTTTAGTACAACTGTAGGCACTTAGCCTAGAATATGACATTTTGCTGTATTTTAATTCACTTTCCAAATCTACAAAGAGACTGATTCATCAGAGAAGTTGCTCTCTAACCTTAAAATGTGCTTGTGTTCATTTTGATCTCTTCATATGTCTGGGATTAGAACTCTGGGAAGGTCAGGCATCAGAAGACATTTTTTCCCTAACCTTTTTACAATAATTGTGTCATTAACCACTCTTTTAAAATTCAATTCTCTTACTCACTACGTCTGGCCCAGTTATTTGGAGAGAGGCTGAAGGTAGATATTTTCAGACATGGGGTCAGTAAGTAGGGGAGGCGAAGGGGACACATCCTCTACATGAGACAGGAGGTTTAAAATACATCCCTGGCAAGTATCCATCTAGAGGATGACTATTCCATTGATGCATGAGCAGGCTTCCAGACTGTGGGATGCTGACAGGTACCCAGGAGACCCTTGATATCCTCCTATCATCTGAATTTCTAAGTTTTTCTGATTTTGCTTTTGATCCTAGTTATAGCATATTTGGAATTTGTTAGCTGTTCAACCTTAAGCAAGAACACTTCTCATGTCAGACTCCCCAATTCTTTTACCTTTAAGCAAAGATATACATTTATGTTGATATTACTAAGAGCTATGATAAGGGCCAGCTACCTTTATGGTGTGCATTTTTGGTTGTCAGTGTTATTAAGATCTACAAGAAGGGTGAGCTACCTTTACAAGCAGGAACTGGACTCACTAATTCATTTTTAACTTCATACCAGATGTAACTGTGTGTTGTTTTACATGGCAGGTGTCTTAGCTACACAGGTTTTATATGACAAGTGTTTTTGTCACGGGCCTAAAGCAGAACACATGTGAGTGTTTGTCTTGGCTGTGGGTGGACAAGATAACCATGGTAATAACAGCCCTATCTTCTATTGATCACCTCCAGGGCTCGGCATGAAATGCAGGCTCTTAAGCCATGGATGTGATTAGCATGGTTATCTTGCCCAAACTACCTCCAAAGTGATCTTGTGTAACTGTGGTTACTGGTTTCAGTCTACGCTTTTGACAGGCATCCTCCTACAAATGAAGGACTTTGTCCATGTCCCCTAGCAAATAAAAATGGAATAGAGTGCTTTATGGGAGCACAAGTCTCCCAGGCCTTGTCCCTCACCTTCTGCATCTGCACATCTAGGGATAAGGCCTGAAAACTAAACTCCATGTTAAATGACCACTCCAACTGATCTTTATGCTCACCTGAGTTAGAGAATGTATAAATTTGCCTACAGTGACTAGTGGGCTGTATCCAGCCATCTGCCTGTTTTCCTATACCCTAAAGCTAAGAATAGCAGTCATATGTTTAACTTGGTGGGTAAAGAAAAATGATATTTTTGAATGTGGAAATTTTATGAAATTGATATTTCAATTTCCATAAATAAAGTGTACTTAGAAGTCAAGCAGACCATTTGTTTACATAACTGTGCTTTTAAACTGTAGCAAGAATGTAGAGTTGCTAAAACACAAACTTCGCTTCTTGGCCTGCAAGGCCTTAAATATTTATTACTCAGTCCTCTGAATATATGTAGATACTTTCTTTGGATTATTTTTCCTTACATAATCCTTCAAATCTTGGAGTAAGCCATACTGTAACCCAACCATATACAGTTCTGCTTGTACCTCATGCTAACTATGCATGCTGGAAATTCCCATTTGATGACCAGTTACAATTGGTAGAGAGATTTCTTTACCAGGACATTTGTCTCACTCCAGAGTCAGAAGAGTGAGCCTCATAATTTGGGCATATGTTGGAAACACAGAGAGGCGATGGATCATTAACTGCCGCAGGATGAAAATTTTGGCCAGTCACCAACAATGTATTCAGCATAATTCTACAGGATTTGTGGAGCTTCATATAGTTACAACAAGAAATGGTAGGTGAGGTCCTACAATGTGAAGGACACTCACTGGGTTCTATAACACACAAACCTTCCACTGTGACCAGGCTCATCCAACTGAACTTCTGCCTTGCTCTTTTCCCAGGGTGTTCCTTTCCTTGTGACTTGAGATAATAATTTGAGATAGGCCCACATTAGAGTTCAACATAATTTCACCTGAATGCTGAGTTCTTCTTGTGAATCTGTTTCTTTTAATTCATTACATAGAATCACATTCACCAGAAGACAAAAATTAATTTTCACTTCAAGGATTTGATAGAAATGAAGTTGTCTGTAGGCCTTCGCTCAGACCCATATACTCCTAAGGAAAAGTTAATGTCTCATTTGTTTTCAACCCTGCACACTGAAGATGCTCCAGTAATTGAGTGAACATTCAATTGATTGCTTCCTTGCCAGACCAAGTGATCATTGTTCAGCTCATCAAAAGTCAGCCATGTTTACAAACAGCAGCTTCCTCAAATACATTCATTCGTGTGTGTGTGTGTGTGTGTGTGTGTGTGTGTGTGTGTGTGTGTGGGTGTGTGTGTGTATAGTGGCTCCATCACATACATACACATATAGGTATATGTTTATGTTTATGTATAATCATATAAATATACACATTTATAATACAGAAAAGAAAATTTCTTCCCAGTACCATAGGTTGTGTATGGCATCTCCAGTGTGGGCTGTATAAAGTTAGTCTTCTGTGTTAACTCAATGGGACATATATAGAGAGAGATGGGTGGAAAATACAGGATTTTCAGTGGAACCATTCTGGGAGGAAATGCATTTGAAGCAGCCTACATCTTACATGTCAAATTATTCAAGATTTTGTCCAGATTAGACTGGGGATCAATCAGAAATCAGTAACCAGCAATGACGTTTGGCTGCTAACACACAACAAAAGCTTTTAACATTAGACCCTATAACAGAATACATTTTGACCTAATTAGATGTCTTCCACTGGAACCAATTATTTCCAGGCAATAATTAAGGGCCTTCATAATAGGATTAGCACAATTTATGACCCAAGGCACCTAAAGAAGGAAGGAAAGGTTTGTTGGAAATGCTAAATACTAATTATGATAGTTCCTTCTATAGGACAGTGGCCAGGCCATGTCAGTAGTAGATCCTACCAGCATCTAAAATAGAAAACAAACAAACAAACAAACAAGTGCAGGCCATTGTAACTCATGTTCTGCCCATGTTCACAGTAGCTTGACATATTTGGAAATCTCATGGTACAGGACATAATGATTTCTTCTGACATTCTTGGTGACCTTGACAATAGCAATATAGATTTCACAAACTGTGTGACTTTAGCAGTACCACCAGCTATAGACATAGTGGTCCCTTCTTTTAACCAAACTTCTCATGAAAGAGACTTTGTTGCACTGAGATTTAAGTTTATATAGGTTGCACTCCATGAGAACCTTCCCTACCCCTAGTGTATCCTTGGCCTATGAGGAAAACAGCATCCCTTCACTCATATTTCTTGATACCCACTCTGTTATCTCTTTGGCCTAGTAGCATCTGGGCCAAAGCTAAGCATCACCATTGAATTCATGTTTTGGTCTAATAGACACAGTGAGCCAGCTAGTTTGTAAAGGAGCATCACCCTCATCACTCATAATCACCAAAATACATTTAAGCATTGAACTAATTTCATGTAAGATGAGCAAAAGATAACAATAGCTTTTTTGATGAGCATGAACGGCAAAGGCTACTCAGACACCTGGAATGCTATTCACATTCAGCCAGAATACACAAATGAATACTAAAGTTGACAAAATACAATCACTGTAGACCAGAAATTCCATTTCTAGGCACTTCCATGGGAGAAAGACACAGACAGATGCTCTAAAAGTACAAAGTAAAAAAGAACAGCACAAATCATTTTAAAAATTAACACTGCATAAAGTATTATGTAATTCATGTATTATGGCTAAATGCCAAGTTAGCAATATAAAATTATGCCATGTAATTTGTAAACGAAAAGTATGTGTACAACATAAACTATGGGAAAAGAGACCCTGAGTGTTTTTATATGAAAGTTTTTTAGGAGTGTTGCACATAATCTTTTTGTATAGAATTTTAAATATGTATTCTTAGAGGAAAATGGTGATGATAAATGAAGATGTGTTAAAAGCTGCTAATTCTAGAAGTGAGTATTGTTAAATTGTTGAGATAGTTCTGAAACATCACCAATTTGAATGGTCAGATCAGAGCTCCATACTGCAGCTGACATCATCTAGACAGCAGCTCTGAATTTTCTATTTCTCACCCTCATACTATAGACCAGACACCACTTTTTTTGTTTTGTTTTGTTTTTCGAGACAGGGTTTCTCTGTGTAGCTTTGGAGCCTATCGTGGCACTCGCTCTGGAGAGCAGGCTGGCCTTGAACTCATAGAGATCGGCCTGCCTCTGCCTCCCGAGTGCTGGGATTAAAGGCGTGCACCACCAACGCCCAGCCAGACATCAGTTTTGCACTAATGGTATTTAACCTGCTCCATGCAAATGCTTTCTTCTGTGGTTAAAAAAAAAAAAAAAGTAGGATAGAATAATGGATTGTTTTTCCTTAATGAACATTTACTAGTTAGAATTAGCCAAACAAACAAACAAACAAACAAAGGTACCACAATGTGACTCTCAAGCTTCATTAAATGTGAAGCACACAATTAATTTCTTTGCCAGCCATTCAAAGACACTTGTGTTGTACTGATTCCATTTAATTGAACTTATTACCACAAGCAGATAATAAGAAATATATTGAAGATATCCATCTGGCTTGCATGGCAAAACTCACTTTTCATTCTTCATGGCTGTCATAGGCCATACTAATTGCCTCATTTCAGTTGGTTTACAATCACTATGATTTAGCTATTAATGCGATGAAATTCTTACTCGAGAGGAAGTTGATATTAAAAGCATAGATCTCTGACCTATCTCTGCTACCACTTCTGCACACATCCTTGGAATTATTAAAGTTATATATTTTTAAGCACATAAATAAAAATCCATCTCTTTCTCGTGTACATCTTTTTAGGTTACATCAGTCATCTTTCCATGGAGCTATTTCTCTACCCAAGGAGAGACATGCTTTATGTTGGGCTTTTCAGTTCATTAAATGTTTACTTCCTTCCTTAGAAGAAATGGAAATGCATTTTAAATGGCTAATTGTTTAATAAATAAAAACAGGAGCAAAATTAGCCACCCTATCTCTTTCTGCTTGCTCTGAACTTCATGCGGTCTCCTGCTTTATCAAATTGGCGGTTTTCATGAGCACATGATGTCTCAGAAGCAGAGGGCACATGGAGTGTGTATGCTTGTGTTAAATAACCCCTCTCCTTTTGTTAGAGAGGTGGCCCCATGGATAGAGGGTCGTAACACCTGCTCCTAACTCTGAAAGAGAACGGAAAGGAAATGTGTCAGAATAATTCACAAGTGACTCTACCCTTTCTTTCTTGGCATTTGTTATCTTTACCAGTGGCAAGAAGGGTATGACTCTCCCAAAGGAGCAGCCTCGCCGAACCATGATTGAATTTCTCTGGCTGTCATAGGTGATCAGATTTTAGAAAAACACCCAAAAGACTCCAGCCCTTGAGGTTAAATAGAGAATCTGACCAAGATGAAAGCAAGTTAATTAACATTTCCATCATCTCTCTGTGATTTACTTTAGCAGGGGCCATTTCCAAAAGGTTAAAATGGTTTTCTCTGTTATGCATCCATTTGAGGAGCTGAAAGTAGGTTCCTGGGATCACGTTGTGAGAGATGAAGTGTAGGCAGAACATTGAGAACAGCGTGACTTTTCACCTGGCCTTCTCACAGGCCTATAATAAGTGTTCAAAAGTGCAAGACACATTATTAAGTGAAGATTAACGACATCCACTTTGAAGGTTTTCCAAACTGGAAACAAGTCAGCTGTTGTCTAACTTTCCCTCTTCAGAACTTTGTTGGAGCAGGAAAAGCTTGGATTCGACTTTGCCAGCTAAGATGCACAGGGCCTAACCAACAGTGCCTTCTCCTCCATATACATGCTATTTAACCTACCCCTATCATTCCTGATGCAATGATTGTCTGTTTCCATTGGCTTTGCATACAGTGTAGGAAGAACATTTGATCAGTATGCTATTTGCCTCAGCTTTCCTTAATGAACCAGACAAAGAATATTTAAGAATAATGACCAGGCTGGGCTGTGGTGGCACATGTCTTTAATCCCAGCACTTGGGAGGCAGAGGCAGGTGGATCTCTTTGAGTTCAAGGCCAGTCTGGTCTACAGAACAAGCTCCAGGATAGCCCAGGCTGATCTATAGAGAATCCCTGTCTCTAACAAACAAAAACAAAGAATAATGACCAGTGTTGCTGCTGAACAGACTCCCTAGTGCAGTTCCAATATGTGAGGATACCCAGGTATACAGTGTCTAGCCATCTCCTTCATAGAAAACTATGAGCCACAACTATAAGCATCAGAACAGTATGACTGCTTTTAAATAAACATACAACCCCTGACTGTTCCCCAAACCCACATAGCCAGAAGGTCCAGGGATGGGACCTAGGAATTTTCCTTTTTAACTTGGTTCTCAGAGAATGTCCTTGAGCAAGATCTGCAAGGCTTGAAACTAACAATATAGGGATAGATGATAAGCAGAGGCACATGTATTCAAAGAGCATGTATAGTTAGTTACTTTTCTCATTGCTATAAAAGCATACTGGACAAAAACAACCTAAGGATTCATGAGTTTATTTTGGCTCACAGTTTGATGGCACAGTCCATCATAGAGGAAAGCCATTGAGACAAGAGCGTCAGATGGCAGGGCCACATTGTATCCACGGGAAGCAGAGACAAATAAATGATTCTACTCAGCTTGATTTCTCCTTTTGATTTAATCTGGGGCACCAATTCACAGACAGATATTGTCCACATTTAGAATGGATCTTCCCTCCTCAATATCCCAATCTGTTCATCTCCTTCATATGTGCCCAGAGATCGGTCTACAAGGTGATTCTAGATCTCCTGAAGTTGGAAATCCATATCAACATCACAGCATGCAAGGGACATAGAAGAAGGAGAATGAGTAACTAGCAAAGGGAGAAAATGTGGAAAATAATAAAAAATTAACATATCAGTATAATTCACGATGTGAAAAGAGGTAAAAGAAGGGACTAGAGGTTGGCTCAGAAGTGAAGAGCATTTGATCTGTAATTATGAGGACTGGAGTTCCTATGGATCCAAATACTGATACAACAAGCTGTTTGTTCTCCCAAACTCCTAGAACCTTCACTCCCAGGTGGGGAGGAGCAGGAAGATTACTGGGACTCACTAGTTTCCAGATTAACAGAGAAAACTTGAGCCCCAGGTTCAGGGAGAGATCCTGACACAGAAGAATAGATAGAGAACACTAGACATCTCCTCTGGACTTGGTGTGCATGCACAGGTATAGAGACACTAATATTTTCATGTTCAAAAACTCAAGTACAGAAATAAATATCTGTTGTATGCAGTAGGTTCTGGAGAGATGGCTCAGCAGTTTAAAGAATTGAAAGAGGACCCGAGTTTGATTTTCAGCACCCATGTTAAATAGATCCCAACAGCCTATAACCTAAGATCCATGGAATCTGATAACCTATTCTGGACTCCACAGGCTCCTGAACTCATGTGCACAAACCCACACATATATACACAAATGTTTAAAACAATAAAAATAAGTCTTAGTAAAGGAAAAGAGTTAAAAGCAATGGTAATGCCAGACAGAGGGACTTCATATAATAACATAAATGCAAGACACTTTCTGAATCTCCACATAGGACATGGAAAATAGACGAGCCTGGAGCTGGGAAGAGGCTGCAAGGGGAGTCAGGAGTAGCAGAGGGATGTGGAAGATGAGAGGAGGGAGAATCACAAAGACACACTCTGCCAAAAAGATTCCACAATGATGTCTAGTACCTTATATGCTAAGCTTACAATGGTTTTAAAGCTTCAAGGAAAACACAGTGCAAAACAGAGGTGAGCTCACAGCATAGGTGAAGGCACTGGATGACTGCTTGGCATACCCAGGAGCTGAGGACAGCAGAGGAAATAGTGGTCTCAATTTCTTATTAATCAAAATAAAACAGATTCTATGAACTGTGGCTAAGTGATCTTGATAACGACTTCACAGAGAACTTTTTTTAACTTTGAAGAAAATTTAGAAAGTGATTAATAGATACATAAGAAATCTGTATTATGTATTAGTTATGTGAATTTTTGTGTTACTGATTTTTGCCAAAATGATACATCATTTGTTTATGGAAATATGAGAAATAGATAGTTCCATCATTCAAAAAGATCCACATTTTAAAAACTTTTGTTTTAGAACAGGTGGAAGTGAATGGACTTCCTCCAGAAACCCTTCCAGGGAGCAACTTAATCATGCCTATAACTAAACCACTTTGTGCAGTTCACTCTTTAAAAACAAACAATAATTTGTTTATGTGTATTTATGTTTGTGTGGGGGTGTGTACACATGAATCCAGGTATCCTCAGGAACCCAGAGGAGGGTTTCAGATCCCTGGAGCTGGAATGGCAGGTGTCTGCAGGCCACCTGATCTAGGTCCTGGAAAGCAAATGCAAGTTGTGCATTTGAAAAGCGTGTGCTCTTAACCTCTGAGCCATCTCTCCGGCCACAGTCCACCTTTTGCAATATTGTTGTGTTGCAGGTTAAAATTTCAACATGGGTTTTATAGAGGACAGCAATGTCAGTGTTGGAGGTAGACCTCCAGTTATTACTTCCTTTCCTCAACCTTTTGCTATTGAAATTTCTTATCAGCAGCACTGGGCATTGCTGATAACATGCAGAGTGAATTCTGATCATATGAATCACTAGGGGATAGATTAAATGACAGAATCAGCATTCAGAATTACCTTGAAAAGATCATCTTGGGAGCCAAATGTGACAAGTTTCATTTTAATCATCATAAATATGGATTTGCATTCAGGTTCTAAGCTCCTGATGAATTTCAGGGTCAGGCCTGTGTTAGAGGTTTTAGTTGACCATAAAGCAATTGATGGCTCAATTACACTCTATGCTTTCTAAAAATGCAAATTAAATCTAGAATGTAATACAGTATCCTAAGCAAAAGAGTGAAACCTTTAAGATCTACCATAGCACTCGGGGCAATAAAACCAGGGAAGGATATTGCTTTTAATTCCAGATAGACATTACGATTTGAAATCAGCTTAAAGAGTGGCATCTGGGATAACAATAAAAGGAACAGCTATGGGAAGTCAGGCTGGCTAAGCTACAGAAGACTTGCAGAGGGCGGAAGGGGGAGGGATGGTCATTATTTACAGACACTTAAAGAGCTATGAAACTCTGGGTGACCTGAGAGGGCAGGAGCAGAGAAGATGGGAGGTAACTACAGGGGCTTATTCATGCCGAGTAAAAGGTAAAAAGCTGCAAACAAGTAGGCCACTGAAAATATAAAATTCCTGATTTTTCTATTGTTGTTGACATTCATTTCAGGCTGGCCCTCTGCTCTGGGGAAACCCTGCTGAAGGGTCTGTGCATCAGAGGGCTGGATGGTCTGAGTGGCCTATTGAGGGAACTTTCTATTCAACTCAGCTTTCTCCGAGACCTTCCCTGAATAAACATTGACCTGTGAGCCTCTCCAGTCTCTGTCTCTGACTCTGAAGTGCTAGCATCCTGTGATTTTGACCTCTGCCCTGGTGCTTTCCTAACGCCTGAGAAATGTGTACTCCTACTTACATTGACTTTGTCTTCTTATTCCAGACTCTTAGGGAACTTTTTCTTCCATTCCAGAATCAATTTAGTCATTCCCAGCAATGCAGTATGTGTTTTTTTAAAAAAAAAGGTGTTCTGTAATATGGAATAATATTGTTTCAAGTGGTAATCTCTTTTATAGTTAACCTTGTATTGGGGCTTTCTGGAGTCCAGTGAATAATATCCTGTTTGAATGCTTAGGCTAAGATCTAGTTGAGAGTAAATCATACAGTTAGATAGATGCCAATCACAATTAACTGTGTTAGTTTGGTCACTTCCAGTTATTAAATTATTAGGTAATCTAAACTGGGCATGTTAAAGATTGGAGAAAACTGGAGAAGTGGATGCTTCAACTCTGTACTTTGGATTCCACACTGAATCTGCATTTCTGCCCAGTGTCTATAACAAGAGGTTATCAGTGGGAAAGAAACTGCATGGACGTGGGCTTCCCAGCAGCAGTCTATGGTTAATTGGGACAAGAAAACACAAGTCATTATCTTTGAGAAATCTGAAGCAAATGAAGGCAGGTTGTCACCTCTCACCAGGAAACAAATTAGTCCTGTCTTTAGAAAGACTTTGCCTTTCCCAGCTGCTGACTGGGGATTCCTGTCAACTGCCAAACCAACAGGGACCCTGTAGATGAGTGATATTGAAATCATGGTCACAAAACACCCGTGGACCCATCTTCTCATTTTCATGAATATTTCTAACGGATTGAGTGGTGTGCTTGAATGACACAGTTGTGTGAAGCCTCAGCTTCAGAAAATCAAGGTGTCATTTCCCAGCTGAAATCATTACTGAACTGTCTTTTGCAGAGAAGTTCTCGTATAAAGGGGGAAAAGGCCATAAATTATAGACAAAGGAACTACCTCTTGGTTAACTTACCTTTGTAGACTGCCATCTGGGAAAGTGTGCTGTTCCACTTTAGTACAGGAGAGAAACAATAAAACGGAAGATACTGTCCTAGGTTGTGAATAAAACCTGGAAAACATATGACTCCTTTTCTGCTAGAAGGCATGTGTGTGTGTGTGTGTGTGTGTGTGTGTGTGTGTGTGTGTGTGTGTGTCTTGGTAGGTATACAAACATGTATGTGTAGAAGGCTGAAGACAACCACAGGTAGGTTTTCGCTTTTTTCATTGTCATCCACCTTGATTTCTTTCTTTTTTTAAAACTCACTAAGTAGGTTAGGCTGGCTGGTCAATGAGTCCCACCTGTCTCTGCCTTCCTAGGGATGACTTATGGGAATCACCATGCTTGGCTATTTTTCATATGAATTTGGGGGATTGAACTTGGATCCTTAGACTTTCGAGGCAAGTACTCTACTGACTGGGCTGTCACATCAGCTTTCAAGACATAACTTTTTGAAACTGTGTGAATATAGGAATCATCACAGGGGAGAGGAAAGAATTGGGACTCTGTGTACTTGAAGGTTGGTCCTGGATCTATGAATGACACACAGTGTGAACTGGATAGGGAATATCTTCTAGACTCCAGTTTTCTCACCTCAAAAACAAAAAGCCTTTATCATGAAGAATTAAAGCCTCTTCCCTTAAATTTCTAAGAAACCATTGGAATGAGCCATCAACACACTCTCATTTCAAATTTCTTTGTAAGTCTACAAAGGCACCGAGTCTATCTGGAAGTTAACTCAGCTTCCTGCTGGAAAATAAGATGAAATCTCTCATGTGTAAGAAAGTGGCATTATGGGAACATTTATTTCAAACAAATTCAGGATCTCTGAAAGGAAAGGAGAAAAATTACAATTGAAACAGTGTGGGCAGTTTTACCAGCCAGTCCATCTGTAAAAGAATCAAGTTGCCACACTGAATCAAATTCCAGTGTTTGATGACATGCTGATGTTATTGAATACAATCTTCAATCACAATAGTTATTCCATCTTTTCCTCTACTCAGAGCTCATCAATTCAGAACTCCAGCAGCTAGCCAAATAGCCATATCCTTTGAACATTTGTCTGTGTCACTGTATACTTGGAAATACCCATAAAACCTTTATACCCATTAGAGTGGTGGCATTCCACTGCTGTAGCTCTTCAGGGCAGGAATTCTACCTCGGGATTCTGTTCTGTGACCACAGCTTTGTGTAGCTGGATGAAGCCTGTCTCGAGAAAAGATGAAGGTCACCCTTACAAAATCTGGGAGGGGTTCTTTATATCCTTTGAATCTCTTACAGTGTCATTCTCCTGTCTTGAAAGTTGCACATATCCACAGTCAAATACTTCTATAGACCCTTCTGGGTAAAATCTAAGCATCATGAAAGCCTTCCTTCCAGACATAAACCTCTGATTTACACACACACACACACACACACACAACACACACACACACACACACACGCACACACACCAGCATGTACATGTGCACATACAATTGAATATGCATACTTGTCCTGACCTGCAGGACGTCAATGTGGTGCAAGAGAGTCAGGGATAGGGAATGGGAACAAGAGATGCAGAAAGAACAACCATAAGACAAGATTCTGATCAAGTGGCAAACTTTATTTTTCTCAGGCTAGCTTATATAGCCGGCAGAGCAGGATATGGGGAGGGGTTGTTTGTGTGCCAGGCAGGATATTAGGAAGCCACAAAAAGAGGATATTTGGCAGGGTAAAGAGTTTATGAGTAAGAGGTCCAGGAAGGGTTGCCTAGGTGACTGAACCTGTGGATGGAGGACTGGGTCAAGTTGTTTCTTTTCTTGAGCTGAGGTTCTAAGGAGCTGCTTTGTAAAGTTTAACTATGTGGCCTGCCAAGCATGGCCTAGGATCTCATGCCAAGCGCTGAGAACTTCGGTTCCCAACACATAGTCACATGCATTTGCATCACACCCATGCAAAAAGGGAAATATGGAATCTTTAAAATTGCATGACTGGGGGCTTAGAGAGAGGGCTTGGACAGAATGAGCATTTGCTATTCTTGCAGAGAACCCAGGTTTAGTTCCCCCAAGACTCACATCAGATGGCTTCCAGTCACTTGTAATTCTAGTTCCAAATTCCCAAATATTGTTTATAAATGTTTATTTTCATTTAAATGGGGTTAGTTATAAATGATAATGAGCATAGTCAATCTCTTCTTAAAGAAAGAAAAGGGGAATAGGATATAGGAATAAATACTTTGCATTGGTATGGATTTTCATTTATTGATACAACTTTAAGGTCTTGTTTAGGTATTGTGTTTATACAGATCTTTTACCTATAATAGTCAGAACTTATAATTAGGTTAGTTAGGTTTTCTAGACACACACACACACACACACACACACACACACACACACACACACACACGAGCATGAACATGAGCATGTATGGACACCCACACACAAGGATAATGTCTACAGATCAAGGTTAAACGTCTTCACTCCTTAATTGTGTGAACTTTCTGAGTATCACTTTCTGCCTCACACTTTTATATTTTCTAATTTTAAAATTTCTCCCCAGAGAAAGAAAGGAAAAATACCAATCTCATGTTTCTAAAAGGCTTTAACATGAGTAGCCTCCTTTCTGTCTCTCCTTCCCCCTTTCCTCAAGGCGACTATTTCCACTCACTTGGCCTTTGCTGTCCTTCGGTTTGGCACTGATTTTCATCTTTAAGTAACATTGCCACATTTGTGTCTCTTGATCCTTTGGTTTCAGGGATTATCCTCTGGCATGTGGAAAATGAGTTCTAAACTAAATATGTAGGGCACACTTAATTACTGCTACTCCATAAGCACCCCATGAGGTTGACCACAGTCTGGTTTGCACATTCCAGTCCTGCCTTAAATAAATAAATATGTCGTTAATTCTACATCATATATCTTCTTTCCTTGTATAAATAAATAATAATTCTGGCTAACTCATTAATCTTTGCCTATAATTCTAACCATGTAGTGTTGTTCCCAAGGAAGTAATATACCAACCAATTACTACTTCTCTCTGCCTCCCCGTCTTCCTGTCCTAGAATTCACTCTGTAGACTAGGCCTTGAACTCAGAGATCTGCCTGCCACTGCCTCCCTAGTTTTAGGATTAAAGGTGTGCACCACCACTGCCAGGCTTTCTCCCATTCTTTTTTATTGTATTTTTATTGATTAATTTGCTTATTTATTGGGTGTATGGTTGCGGGAGGGCATGTATGCCACTGTGCCTGAATTGAAGTCAAAGGATACCTTGTAGAAGTCAGTTCTCTCTTTCCACCATGTGGTCCTGGAAATTGAACTCAGGTCATCAAGCTTCATGGCAAGCACTTACACCTGCTTAGCCATCTCACCAACCCTCTTCCACTCTTGCGGCGTTTTCCAACATGTCTGTCTTTGTTAGATTTCTAAAACATTAGTGCTACTAAGTCAAACCCCAAGCTTCTGAACTATTTTCAAAAATGGCATAGGGATTTGTGTGCTTTGTTGTTTTGTTTTCTTGTATGTTCTCTCTCTCTCTCTCTCTCTCTCTCTCTCTCTCTCTCTCTTTCTCTCTCTCTGTGTGTGTGTGTGTGTGTGTGTGTGTGTGTGTTGGTATTGGTATTTATGTGAATATAAACATCATAAACATCCCATCTCCTGGTCCTCTTGTTTTGTTTTTGAGACAAGATTTTGCTACAGATACTGGCCTTGCCTGGAATTCACAGCCCTCCTGCCATAATGTCTGAGTTACAAGAGTTACAGATGTGTGGCACCTCAAGCTACTCAAAAGTTCTTTAAAAATGATTAGATACATACTATAAAACATCTTTGAGATGGTTAGCTTCAATGTCAACACAGAATCAGCTGGGAAGTCAATGAAAGATTACCCCCATTGAGTTGGTCTATGAATGTGTCTAAATTAAATTAATTGGTTTGGGAAGAGGCAACCCACCATGTGTGTCACCATTCCTTGGGCAGTGGGCTCCTGAACTGTATAGAAATGGAGAAAACAAGCTGAGCACAGGCAAACACTCCAGCAGGCAGGCAGGCATGTGTGTGCTCATTACTCTGTCTGTGACTATGGATGTTCTGTGACTGGCTCCTGTAATAGCCTGCAACTTTGACTCACTGCTTTGCAGATTGTAATCTGGAATTAGGAGTTAAACTAAACTCTTTATCCCTTAAATTGCTGTTCATCAGGGTATTTTATCACAGCAATAGAAATAACAGCTAGTCCATCTTTCTAGGGTGTTACTTTACCATCCTCCTGGAAATTCTAAATATCTTCTTTCTTTGTTGAATTTGTCATTTTGTGGATCTTGTAGCGTCCCATGCCCCCCTCCTTATTTCATTTTATTTCTATTTATTTATTTATTTATTTATTTGTCTTTCAAGATAGGGTTTATCTGTATAACATTCCTGGCTGAGAAACTGGAAGCAGCCTAGATGCCCCTTAACTGAAGAATGGATAGAGAAAATGTGGTACATTTACACAATAGAGTACTACTCAGCAGAAAAAAAAAAAAAAACAATGGAATCTTGAAATTTGCAGGAAAATAGATGGAACTAGAAGAAACCATTCTGAGTGAGGTAACCCAGTCACAAAATGTCAAACATGGTATATACTCACTCATATGTGGATTTTAGACATAGAGTAAAGGATTACCAGCCTACAATCCACACTGCCAGAGAAGCTAGTAAACAAGGAAGACCCTAAGAGAGACATACATGGTCCCCTGGAGAATGGGAAAGAGTCAAGATCTCCTGAGCAAATTGGGGGCATATGAAGAGGAGGGAGGGAGCTAGGAGAATGAGAAGGGGAGAAGAAGAGGGGTGACGAAGGCATGAGCAAGCAGAAAGGTTGAGTCGGGGAAAGAATAGAAGAAAACAAGAAAGGAGATATCATAATAGAGGGAGCCATTTTAGGTTTACAGAGAAATCAGGCACTAGGGAAATGTCTGTAGATCTACAAAGATGACACAAACTAACAATCTAAGCAACAAAGGAGAGGCTACCTCAAATGCCCTCCCCTGATAATGAGATTGATGACTGACTTATATGCCACCTGATAGCCCTCATCGAGCAGCTGGTGGAAGTAGAAGCAGACACCCACAAATACTCACTGAACTGAACTAGAATCCAGTTGCAGAGAAGGAGGAATGATGAGCAAAGGGGTCCAGACCAGGCTGGTGAAACCCACAGGAACAGCTGACCTGAACATCGGGGAGCTCTTGGTCCCCAGACTGATAGCTGGGATACTAGCATGGGACTGATCCAGACCCCAGGAACATGGGTTTCAGTGAGGAAACTCGGAAATCTACAGGACCTCCTGCAGTAGTTCAGTAATTATCCCTAGCATAGGTGTAGACTTTGGGAGCCCATTCCACATAGAGGAATACTCCCTGAGCCAAGACACACAGGGGTGGGCCTAGGCCCTATCCCAAAGGATATGATAGATTCTGATAACACCCTATGGAAGGCCTCACCCTCCAGGGGGAGCAGAAAAGATATATGATAAGTAGGGTTTTAGTTGGGGGAGGGGTTGTAGGGGAGGAGGGGAGGGAGAAGGAACTGGGATTGACATGTGAAACAATCTTGTTTCTAATTCAAATAAAAAGAAAGAGAAGAAAGAAAGGAAGGAAGGAAGGAAGGAAGGAAGGAAGGAAGGAAGAAAGAAAGAAAGAAAGAAAGAAAGAAAGAAAGAAAGAAAGAAAGAAAGAAAGAAAGAGAAGGAAAAAAAAACACATTCCTGGCTGCCCTGGGACTCATTTTGGAGACCAAACTAACCTCAAACTCACAGAGATCTGCCTGCCTCTGCCTTTCGAGTGCTGGTATTAAAGGTGTGCACCACCACTGCCAGCTTATTTCTTTAAGTAGATCTTGTAGTGCTTTTCTGAAAAGTCATTTGCTTCTCTTGAAGTTTCTTGCCTTTTCTCTCATACCAGATGACAGTTTATCTGGGGATAGAATTCTAGGCTAGAAATAAATTTCCTTTTGCATTCTAGAGATGTTGTTCCACTATCTTTCAAATTCCAGTGTCATAGTAGAGCTGTCTAAAGAGCTTTCTGTACACACACACACACACACACACACACACACACACACACACACACACTGTGGATAAAAGTTGAATTGAATTCAATATGACTGAGTCATTTCCTTGGAAAATACTCTCCAGCCTCAGCAGAACTTTTAGAGTTTTTCTTTTGGCTGGTTGCTGCTTGTAAATACTATCCAGTATTCCTTTTTCTTGGAGGGCTTAAGTCTCTTGGGAAATCATATTGAGCAGGAGATGAGGAATCTCAGCATTTGGTATGTGATCATTCACTATATCTCTACTATCCTCGATTTGATCTACTATCATCTGGCTCAGAGAACCTCTTCCATATTAACTACTTAAAAAGTAAAATCTAAGCATATGTCAGGGTGGGGAGGGATAGTTAAGAGAATGCATGGAATAGTGCAGAGTTTGCAGGCCCAACTGCTGCTAACGCCATTCAGCCAATCAGAGCTATGCTTCTGCCATTCTAGCAGACCTCTTGGGGATTTTGTACAAAGTAAGACTTCTTTCCTGCCTACCTGTCCCCACTGTTAGCTTAAGATTCGGGGTTTCTTGTTCACTACCCATCTAATTGCTTCCCCACAACCCCAGGTTTAATAAGAATGCCTTCTATCATTCTTTCTGCTTCCTAGACTAATGACTTAAGAAAATAAAAAAAAACCCTCCATTAGTATTTAAAGAAGTGTTAAATGATTCCCTAATACAATTATGATGAAAAGGGAATGAGATAACAAAGAAGCCAGCACAATGCTTACACATATTCCTTGTAATCATTTTTATTTCCTTGTTATTGTTCTATCCTTGTAAAGTCTTCCAAATGCATAAATTACTTTTGGTCATTTCTGAAGAGCCAAATAACATGGATAAGAAACCTGTAGAGTTTCAGGTCTCATTGTTTTATGTTATCTATATAACCACTGAGTGCTTGGAGTGGGTTTGTAAAAGAAATAGAGATGGAGCATGAGTGCCACCCAGCCACTAACAAGGTGAGAGCTGCAAATCTGTGTTTAGCATCATGTAAATACATGTCTGTGTTTGAATGAAGATCTTGAAGTCTAGTGACTGCTATTGAAGAATGAATTGCCCCTTGAAGGTTGCTACCTCCCCACCCCAGGTGTCTTACCACTTGTACCAAGACCAGAAGCATGCCTCGGGTGCCCCTGTGAGATGAGCAGTCCGACAGTGCATGTAAGAGTCTCGTGATGCTCCCCAAAACAGCCCTTTGTCCTTGAGCAATCTCTAGCTTTTGCAAAAGGAAGAGGAGAAAAACAAAGACTTGAAAAGATTCTTTGCTTCAAAGCTGAATATGCCACTCGTTTAAGCTATGCTCTGAACTTTCATGTCCCTCAATAAAGTCTATCTTTGGCTATGCCCCATAAACTCCTCAAATAATCCATTAGAATAGCTGTAGAAATCAGCATGGCAAATGATCAGTGAGCTAGCTTAGTTATTCACCGGTTATTAATCTTCTCAGTTCGGGGTCATATTGTCCTGTCTTCAGCATTTTTCACAGCGTCTGATGATGTCCAGAGAGTTAACAGAAGTCTGGAATGTGAATTCAACAAGCATAATAATCCTTTGCCTTGATGCCATTCTTGGGATCATCTTTTCCTGTTTGGTGTGTTGCCCTTGCAAATGAGCAAGCATGGAGGCACCTGTACCATTTATCTAGATGTTTGTACATTGTCCTGGCAAGGAAAGCTTCATCCACAATGATAATTTCTTCATGGTTCATTCACTAGCAGCAAATTGTTCTGAGCATCTGCTGTCAATATTAGTAGCTATGAATTCTATTAAATTCTATTTCTTCTATAGTTTCCTTGTAAAGTGGAAGTGGGCTTAGTTACAAGTTAGAAGTCCATGGTATTTCTTAGGAGAATTATTTAACTTTATTTTATGTGCATTGGCATGAAGGTGTCAGATCCCCTGGAACTGGAGCTACAGACAGTTGTAAGTTCCCATGTGGGTTCTGGAAATTGAACCTGGGTCCTCTGGAAGATCAGCCAATGCTCTTAACTGCTGAGCCATCTCTCCAGCCCCCTCTTAGGAGAATTATGTAAGCACATTTTTCTTTCCTGACTAAATTTTATTTGGCCCCTCCAATCCTTATGTGTTTCTAGATGCTGCCTATATCTGAATGTTTGTGGCCTCAAAATACTTGGATACAGGCACTGATGGGTTTAGCAATGATAGAGTTAGTAATTGAAGAGATGATAGAGTTAGTGATTGATGATGCCTTCATGATTATCATCATCATGAGCAATAACTCTTTTCAAGAGCTTAAAAGGCTCATCATATTTTATGAGACCATAAGACTATTCAAAAATTAAAAATAAATTACCTAGAGAAGATGAAGATGAGTTACTCAGTGAGTAACAAACTCACTGGACATCCATGAGGACCTGAGTTCATATTCCCAGCACCCAGGTAAAAGCCAGGTATACTGTTACACACCTGCAACCCCAGTGCTACAGGATGGGAGGAAGCAGAGGCAGGTGGAGCCCAAGGGCTCACTGGCCAGCCAGCCTAGCCAAATTGATGAGCATCAAGTTAAATAGGGACTCTGTCTCAAAAAAGTTATTAAGAATGATACCCTATTGTCAATAACAAATATTGACCTCCACAAGTGCCCACTTGGCAAGTATAACCACCAACATACATACACACATACACCATAGAGAGACATATAAATAAATAAGTAATGAATTAACTAACTTCCTGGTCAAGAAGCTTATTTGGAATCAGACAGCTAGTAAGCAGAAGAACTAAAATTTGTATCTAAATGTTTCTGAGGCAAAAGTTTAGTGGGGTGTTTTGTTTTGTTTTGTTGGTTTCATGTTTTAACTACTTGTGGTTTCTAAGATAAGCCTTATATCTGAAATCTGAAATCTCTGGGTGTCAGACTTCACACAGATGTTTTCCATTTTGATCTAAATGATACAAGTATCTAAACTAATGATACAAGTATCTAAGCTAAACATGGAAATATCTTTGATTTGGCCGCCTTCTTAGTAAAAGTTAGTACATATTTGCAGGAAAAGAGTAACCATTAGTCTTATTCAGCTATGAACCCTGTATGGTACAGTAAGGACTGGCCTACTGAAATATGCCTATAGGTTAAATAGTAGCACAAATACTATGGGAGTAACCAATCCCTTTCTGCTTGGATTTAAGGCTGCTCCACAAATGGAAGTCATGCCTACTACTGCTAATTGGGTCAAGAACCTATGACCAAGTAGTCATAGACACCAAGAAAGAAGTTCTTACCACTATTTCTCTAAATGTCCATGATATGGAATTACCCAATGAGTATATTTCCTAAAACAGTGCATCTCTCAACCTTCATTGGAGAACTTTCTTCCTGTAGTAGATGGCAATCCATACAGAGACTCACAGTTGAACAGAGTGTACAAACTAAGGAAACTGTGGGGTTCTTAGTCCAAAATGAGACATATATATCACACTCCCTCTCTTATGGTTCAGAGAACATCTTAGAAGAAATGGCTGAAAGATGGTAAGAGCCAGAGGTAGCAGCTGACTATGGCAAAAACTGTTTTCCCTTCATGGCAAGACTGTTGGACACATGCACTCACTATGGCTATAACTGAATGCACAAGACCTGTACAAGCTCAAGCTTTGTGAAACTCCAGCATGGATAGGTGAGGGACTCCTAAATTTCCTCTCTTAGATGAGGACCTATTGACATCTGATGGTTTCTGGGAAAGGGAGAGTTAGTGTTCTTCAGGGATGCAGCCCCTGATCGGCTACACATGTTTTAGATGACCCAAAGGCCATGCGTAGATTGGCAGCACTAAGGAGACCCAATGGGTTTTTACAAAGAGCATATGAAGTTGAGAGGGACAAATGATTAGGAGGACAATGGAGGAGTTGAAGAGAAGGGAATAGGGGAGCGGACTCAAATCATATTTCAAAGCATATAATATGCATGTGTCAATGTCATAAACAATAAAGACAAACTAGGACATATTGGGTGCTTATTGAGTAGCAAGTGTTATTCTCAAAATATTTTATTAGTTTGTTAGTTACCAATCAGTTCTCAAAGTCTGAGAGATGTATTATTACTTCAATTAAGTTCAAGGAAACTAATGTAGTAAGAAAATGTTTATCTTCCCTGTGGTCAACATGTTAAGTAGGAATACAGTTAAACTCTGGACTCCTGTCTCCATTGTCCATGGTCTACACCTCTAAACCCTAAACTATCTGTCATGTAAGAGGTCTAATTCTCTTTTTGCTTTTGTTTTCTTTTTTCAAGACAGGTTTTCTCCATGTAACAGCCTCGACTGTCCTGGAGCTCACTCTGTAGACCAGGCTGGCTTCAAACTCACAGAGATCCACCTGTCTCTGCCTCTTAAGTGCTGGGATTAAAGGCATGCACTACCACTGCCTGGCATGGGCTCTGATTTTCTAATATATAGTATTTTAAATGCACTTTTTTTTTTTACCTCCTGTCAAGCTGTTACTACATTTGGGGGTATAAGTCCAATGGTGCTTCGCTGCCTTCATGGACTGAAGTAGCTTCCTATGCTATCGCTCTTGGATGCTTTCTTTCCTCATCACTTTGAACTCAGCCAGGTTCCCATTTCTTCCTCTACCTTCTTATGCCTCGACTCCAGAACATCTCTCTGGTTCCAACACATTGTGTCACATTCTTTCAGAGAAAAAAAAGAGAATTAGCCAGAGTTCACTTATACCTGTGCATTGGCAGCCACCCAAATGCCTCTTTCACAGTGAATTAAAGTGAGCAGTGAACTGTAGTCATATTGGAATGGAAATCAGTAACTTACAGGGCTGTTGAGTCAACCAGAGGCGGGGAACCAATACCTGTTTTCTCCTAATTAGCTGTGTGGCCTGTTGGAAATGGTGATGATATTGAAACCTATATCATAGCTTGGGAAGTTGAGCTGTGGTCATCCTCTCTCTCTCTCTCTCTCTCTCTCTCTCTCTCTCTCTCTCTGTGTGTGTGTGTGTGAGAGAGAGAGAGAGAGAAAGAGAGAGAGAGAGAGAGAGAGGTGTTTGCATATGTATGTGTTAGTGCAGGCATGTGCATGGTGTTGCCTTCTTTATCACTGCCTATGCCAGGATTGCTGGCTTCCAGTTATTGTCTTACCTCTGCCTCTCAGTGTTGAGATAACTGGAGTATACTAACACATATGGACTTTAGATTCATTCTAGAGCTTCAAACCCAGGTCCTCTTGTCTATATGGTAAGCTCTTAACCCAATGGGCCATCTCCTCAGCCCTGTTCATTTTAGATATCTAGATACCTGTTATGCCAATCACTGTGTAAAGTTTCTATACTGAATGAAAGGCATTTTCCCTACCCTCATATTTTAGTGAGTTCTTGGGTGCAGTCTCATGTAGTAGAGATTCTGACACATGACAAACACATGATGCATGCATGCTGCTATGCAGACAAGTATGATGATATATCTAATGCTCATGAAGGTCTTTACTATGGTTCTGTTAACTTTTGACTAAAAACCTCAATGATAATTCCAGTCAGTGGTAGCTAGACATCAGTAGGAAATCTGCTTGCTCATTTCTTTTGTATTTCTTCTCATGTAAGTGATCTACCAGGTAACCACACAATGAAGAAAACGTGCTTAGTATACACATTACCTGAGCACCTTGAAATATATCCTGCAAGCTTTAACTCTTGCTGGGAGTAATAAAGAGAAACATTTAGCCAATTAGTAATTATTTTTGAATGCACACATTAAATCTTCTGCTAAGAGACAAAGGATTTCATGTGTCCAAGAAGTCATAAATGAACATAAGCTCTTTCCTGCCCTAGGGTGAAAAGTCCTTATAAAAACTATACATCAGGATTATTCCTTTTTTATCTTTTTTAATCACCATTTTTTTTAAGTTTTATGTTTTCTTTTTCAGCTTTTTGGGTGTGTTGCTGCACATATATGTATATTATGTTACGAGTGTATGTGTGGGTTGATGTGTATGAGTATGTATGTTGAGGTCAGAGGGTGGCATTGGATGTCATCATCCACCCCTCTCCATTTTGTTTACTGAGGCAGGGTCTTTTACTGAACCCAGAGCTCATCGATTGGCTAGTCTAGCCAGCCAGTTTGCTCCAAGATCTCTAGCATTACAAGATAGCCTCCATGACACCCAGCTTTTACATGATGCTAAGGATCCAATCTCTGATCTTCACAATTGCAGAGCAAAGGCTCTTCGTACTGAACCATCTGTTCAGCCCCAGTCTGCACTCACATTTTACTTCCTTCTCTTACCAGTGGTTTAGATTCTTTCTGAGTCTGTAGTCTTTCTCATCACAGTTTCACAGTTACTTATTCTGGGTAATTTTCCCATGACATCCCTTCCTGGAATGTACATTTATGCAGCCCTCTGGCTTGAAATGCCAGAATGTTGTTGGCGCATGAAGTGTCTTGGATTTAGCGGCTAGCTTGAAGCATCTGGCAATTGAACATAAACTCCTGTACTTGAGCATTCATGCTTGAACCAGAAATTACTTTGTCATCTTTGCTGGCTTTTATTAAGCAGCAAGCAGCTGCCTTGGAACTGTGACTTATGACAGAGCTCTTTTCCTTCGATGTCACCCTCTTCCAACTCTCAAAACAGCTGTTTCCTTTTCATCCCAAGCAAATCTTTGTTACCAATACTATTTGTATCTTACACCATGTAGCACGGTTTATGAAGCATATTAAATATCCATTGATCTGGTCAGTGATCCATAAAAATTCCATAGTCCCCCCTACAGTGCCCAATGCCATCAGCTTGAAAACTGAAGATCAGAGATGCCAAATCACTTCTAAGTGGTGATTGATGCATTGTTGCTGGGTGCCCAGAGTTGAAAATTTGCTTTTGAGACACTAGGCTATGCTTCGATACATTTCTTTCTCATAACATTTTTAGAAAAACTGACATCAGCCCCAGTGCTTTATTAAGAAAATACCTTTCACCTCTGGAGGTCTAACCACTAGCCACAATGTTTGAATGAGCTCTTGCCTTGTTTCCAGTAAAATTTGTCTGGATCTCCATGTGGTGTTAGGGAGTCTCCACCATGGTAGAGTGTTCTGTTGGTTCCTGTTGTACCTTGTAACCCAGAATAAATGAATTCCAGTAAGATTGTGAAAGGAGAAGGTCCTGGTATGTTGACGACGTGAAAGACTATTTTTCATGCAGAAGACAGACAGAAGTACTGTGGGAAATTACCAATACGGAGTCAGGTAGAAATATAAGGGTATTTAATAGGGAAAAGCCTTACTTACAGAGCAAACTAGCCAGCTGGCATGGTAGAGGTCTGTACAGCAAGAAGCAAAGAGAAACCGAAACCGAAAACGCAGTCCCACTACGTCACTCTGACCACGCCCTCACAAGCCTGGTCAGGCACACCTGTAGCCAGCCCCTAAGAAGGCGTGGCTACAGCTTTCCCTACACAGAAGGGCTTTATAAATTACACAGCAATCTGTAGAAGGATCCATATACCTTGCACATCCAGCCTGATTAATGAATGGATTATGAATAATCCAAAGAGTGAATTGGTTTTTCTTCCCTTTATCTTTGTGAGTATTGGTTTATCATAAACTGTAACAATTGGCAAAGTCCTGTTCACTTTTTTGCATTGCAGTCCAGGACTTTACATCAATTAGACAAATAATGTGTACATATTTGTTAGAATTTAAGCTGTGATCTTGTCCTTACTATCTTCTCAACCAATAATAAGCTGTTGTGTTCTCATGGGTTATTTAAATAAGTAAATTGCCTTTCATTTTAAATGTGCTAGTTAATGTACCTTTAAATACATAAACACATGTACATACTTTCATACGTATGAACCTTGAACCCCTTTGTCTGAAGTAGCTACCATGTTTCTGAAATAAGAAAGTTTTATGTTTTCAATTAATGAAGACCTTGCCACATTGCTATGTCTCCTTCTGCCTAAAAAAAAAAAAAAAAAAAAAAAAAAAAAAAAAAAAAAAAAAAAAAAAACTCTTACTAATGTGGTATGACAATTGTTTTTGTTTTTGTTTTTGTTTTTCGGTTTTGGTTTTTTTTTTTTTTTTTGCAACCTTCACTCAGTATTTCCAGACAAATGATACCATAGAGTTGGAGTACTTTGCTTATGACAATGACAAAAGCTATCTGCCTTTGTAGATGACTTAAATGTAAATTTTTAAAATATGAGACTTTATGTCAAGTCTGAATTCTAACTTAAATTCCAGGCACTATTTTGAGGAAAGTAACAACATAATATATTGTGCTCATTTTTACCAGGTAATACCCTACCCTCTTTCATCCCCACACCCTCCCCTACTGAGCCCCGAGCCCTTTCTTCCCAGAACCCCCTCCTACTTTTATGTCTTTGGCTTTACTTGGGTGGATTAAATTATTTCATTATATTTATATACTTATACATGTAGTGTGTGTGTGTGTGTGTGTGTGTGTGTTTGTGTGTGTGTGTGTGTGTGTGTGTGTGTGTGTGTGTGTGTGTATCTATGCATGAGTACATATGTATGTATCTATGCATGCCTGTGTCTGTATGTGTGTGTATGCCCATGCTTGCCCTAAAATATGTATGGAGATCAAAGAGCAAAGAAAAACAAAAGGAAGTCAGTTCTCTTCTTCTTCCATTGTGGATTCTAGGGATCAAACTCAGGTCACCAGGCTTAGTGTCCAATGCATTTACCTGCTCAGCCATCTTGCCAACCCCTTTCTTGATTTTTTTTTTTTGTGTGTGTGGGTAACCCACTGAGTTTAATTAAGGTTGCATGCGTGAGCTTGGTTGGGAGTTGTTTCTCATAAAGGGTTTTTTTCTATTTTAATATTCTAAAGACCAATAAATGGTATATTGCTCCATTAGAGACAGCCTTTTTAATTGTCACCTACCTGTCTTCCTTTCCTTGTGTCTCCTTTATCATGAGTATGTTATTTTTTGTATTTATGAGATAAAAGGTCCTGCTGCTCTTTATTCATGTATTTCATGGCCAGTTTCTGCGTCTTTGCATCATTTCTGCTACCTTTCCCATTTGTCCTCTGCCTCCACTATCCTTTACACTGATTAAATGGAAATTTTAAAATGTGTGACATAGCTTCAAGTTTGTGTGTCTGCTCCACCTAATTTTCAAAATATAAACCGTTGTACCATCACTCTGAAAATAAACTGAATTAGTTGCTTTATATTTCTCCGACCTTCCATTGATTTTCTTTTCTTTTTGGATCAGTAATTCTCAATAAAAAAGAAAACATCCCCTTCTTCTGCTGTGGGCAACTATACTCTTGTGCAGTGACCCTAAACCTACTCCAGGGAGTTGCCCAGGCTTACAAGAGCATTTTCCAGTAATTGACATCTCAAAATTTAGAGCATTGACAAACACTTAGTTGAGAAATCTACCAATTTTCATTCTCTGTTAAGTTTCTAGAATGTGTCCACACATTCTACTCAGAAACAGGGAAGCACAACAGGAAGAAGAGTCTCATTAGCTCAATTTGAGATGTCTTGTCCAGCATGTATTCAAAGGGGGCATTTCAGCTATTGCCAGGAGCTGAGGAGCTATTAATAGTTGTTTTCTACTGCTGGGATCCCAGAAAAAGATTCACTTAGAATTACAGATGAGTCCCCAAGACAAACTAGGGAGAGTGGACCTGACAGCTAAGGGTATGTGGGTCTGGTCTGAAGTCTGGTCCACAGAAAGATTTAGAAATCAATCTTACCATGCCAAATAAAGGAAGGCTAGCTAAGAATGCTTGCCAAGGAATTAGCACCCTCCATCTGAAGTTCTGTGAGCTCCTCAGTGACCTTGCCTCAAATCTATAAGCAAACACAGACATATGCTTTAGAATGGGAGAAGCATCACCTCTTTCCCCGAATCCTTAAACTCAAGAAACTGAAAACATGAAGAAAATTGCTGACAGGAGCAGGTTAAACAGAACTAAGGGATGTGTTCTCATTCTGCGAGGTTGTAGCACCATCTACTGTCTGGGATATTAATCCTTCCTTTAAGTTGAATCTGTATGTAAATGGGCATGTGCCATTCACAGTTACTTTGTAGGCAAGGGGAAAGTTTTGCCTGAAAATTCATTGTCATTGTCTTAAGAAATGCATGTCATTTCTTTTGGAGTCTAGGTAAATACGCCCTTATTTTGCATCAGTAGAGCAGCAAATGTCCCTCAATTGCAAGGCTGTATTTCTTTAATCAGCAAAGACCTCATTGTGCCATATTTTTGCATTGTTTATGGTGTGATTCATTCTACCTTATTGACACTAATGGGAATCTTTTGGCACCCTTTTGCCCAGTGACTCATTTGGGAGAATTACTCATGTGTATTAAGTGAAAGCAACAAGCCTATAATTCCTCCTTCCTAAACAGAAAAAAAAAACTCTAATCATTATTTGATGCAAATGTGTAGGAACCTTTTTAAAATCTTCCATCACAATCAAAGGGATGCCTTAGAGTGCTTCTAATTATACTTTAACTTAAAGATGCTCTTTATTTAGTTTGTCGTTGAGAAGAATCTTTTGGAATGCCCTTTTAGATTGTCATTTCTTTTAAACCACAAAGAAAGCTTCAAAAAAAAATGTCAAACCGAAATGATATATTTAGCCAATTCTCCGCTCCCACCCCTGATTACTTGCTTGCTAGTCTGCTTTAAGAGTATTTTATTCGTGGCCCTACCACAGCCAGGGTCTGGGTTGATATCTATGACTCCTGATACCACCAAAGGCCATGCAAATACTCGGGGTCTGAGGCCAGGTGGGGATCTGAGGGTCATGCTGCAGCCAGGGCCAAGTAGATCTGAGTGACCTGCACTGCTACCAGGTGCCATGGTGATGTCCAGGCCAGGCTGCAGCAAAGGGCCATGTCTCTGTCAGTGCGCCTATTGCAGCCAGGATCTGAGTTGTTAGTGAAGTTCATGGTACCATCAAAGGCTCTGCCTATGCCAGGAGTCTGGGCCACCACCCAGGGCCAAGGTGCCGGAGGGTCATGCTGTCACCAGGGGCACACAAATTTGAGTGGTCTGTGCTGCCACCTGGGGCCATGATATATGGGCCAGGGCTGCTGTTGATGGCCATGTCTAGGTCTGGCACCCTACTGCAGCCAGGGTCTGAGTTGATGTCCATGACTCCTGATACTATCAAAGGCCATGTTAATGCCAAGGGTATGGACTGCCACCTGGGGCCATGCTGGTGTCCGAGGGCTTCTCTGCTGTGGGGAATGTGCTGATCTGGGTGGCCTGCACTGCCACATGGGACCATGATGAGCTAGGAGCCCAGGCTGCTATCTGAGAGCATGTCTGAGTGTGTGGTCCTACCATAATCAGAATCTGTGATATCTGTAGCCCCTGGTACTATCAAAGGCCACATGGATGCCTGGGGTCTGGGCCACCACCTGTGGCCATGTTGGTATCTGAGAGCCATGCTGCCACTAGGGCCATGGTGTCATCTGTGCCAGGGTTGTTGCTGGATTCTTGGCCCTACCACATCCAGGGTTTGTGTTGGTGTCCGTGGCTCCTGATACCATCTAAGGCAATGCAGATACCAGGGGTATGGGCTGCCACCTGTGTCCATATTGTGTCCAAGGGCCTTGCTGCAACAAGGACCACACAAATCTGAGTGGCCTGTTTAGCCACACAGATTTGGGCCTTGGCTGCTGCCATGGCATGGTCCATGGAAAAACAGCAGTTAAGGTCTGGTCTGATGTCCAAGGCTTGTGTTACCACAGGGGGTCATAGGAACCATTCTTGTTGAAATCCAAAGGACTTACTGAGCCAGTCCTGTCCCTTACTGGCCCTAGAATAGCTAGCCCTGCTCTTCACTGAACATTGTTGGAGAGCTGGTACTACTCCCTACCCCCTCATGGGAAAACTGACCCCAGTACTCAGGAGAGATGGCCCCATCCTTCACCACAGGTTGAGAGAGCTGGCCCTGATGATATGGGCCTAGGAAAGATTGCTCTGTCTCTCACCTGAGGAGGTGATGCCAACGGCTCAGACTGATCAGATCAACTACCACCCAGACCCACATGGGTTGGGCTTTGGGTTGGCCCACCCTAACAGCTGCACCATCTATAACCTGCTGGAGTTGGCAAAGAGCTTGGTCCTGCCAACTGATAACCACAGGATCTCCATTACTAGAGGCAACAACAGGATATCTGCAAGGAGTTTTGATGAGGGTCCAGTGAGGATGGTGTGCTAGAAGCCTTGAACCAGACTCATTGCAATGAACATTTTTCTGGTGAGGCTGATTGGATAAAAGGGGTATATACTGTATGACACATTGTAGGTCCTGATGCCACAAGGATGAATGAAGAGATATTGGAAAGACAGGGGCGCAATGTGGGGTGGTTTTGTTTGTTTGTTTGTTTTGATTTGTTTTTAATTAATTTGGGGGGGGCATACTGTCAGGGTGAGTAGTGGATATGAAGGGACTGGGAGGTGAGAGGGATTGGGGTACAAAGTAGGCATTCTCTGCTACACATCAGGACCAGGGAAGTTCACCAACCTTGATAATCACAGGAGTGCTTGCTGTACAACCTACTTGCCACCCTCGGCTGTTTTGTGACATTTCTCTTGTATCAGTCACCCTTATTAAACATCTCAATTTGGTGTTTATTTCCTCCTTGATAATAGACTGTAAGTACCCTGCTCAGAGGTGATTTGTAAATTGCTTTACAAAGGCATCCCCAGTTTCTACTCAGTAGGACTGGAGTGTTTTCCTTTATGTCATTTACCAGGATGCCCAAAGAATCCAGGCACCAATTAAACAGCTGGACTCAGGAAAGTGTTCATACATTGCTGTCCTCTTTTAGAGAGTAGGAGACCTGGAGAACAGTGTCGCCCTACAATGCCTGGCATGCAAATGAGGGCACTTCTGATCAGACAGCTTTCCTTTCAAGCTGGTCTTAGGGAAGGCTCTCTGTGTCCTTCATTTGGCCACCGTATTTTTTTTTTTTTTTTTTTGCCATTCTTGTGGTGTGCCAGGAATGGAGCCACTGTTGGAGACAGGCAAAGCTGAGAGAGCATCACCCAAAGGGAGACTTTAATTGGCAACTCTTTGCTGAATAAGGGTGAATTAGATTTTCAGGCTGTCCCTGCTTGGGTCAAATAGGGTCCCTGCTGTCAAAGAGGCAGCCTACGCCCTTTGGCGTAGATGATCCTATGCCCTTTGGGAGGGGCACTCTTTCCAACTCAAGATTGCATTTCAGAAATTCTTTATTTCTTTTTCTTTCTTCTGTTTTGATCATGTCTTTGTTTCCCACAGGTTGGGGACAGGTATAGAATTTGTACCTGTAATTAACAATAATAAAACAATGAAAAAAGGAAAGCACAAATGGATTTCTCAGTGACCCCCCCATGCCTCCCCATCCTATGTTCCTATTAAATCCAACACAATGGATTATTTTCTCTAACTCTAGAATAAAGTACATATTGGATGTGTGTGTGTGTGTGTGTGTGTGTGTGTGTGTGTGTGTGTGTGTATCTAAGTGTGTGTGCATGCATGCGTGCCTGCCTGCCTGCCTGTGTGTGTGTTTTAAAATGAAGAATCTAAGACAAGTGGCCAAGTAGTGACACAGTCCAGTAATCCTAGTACACAGGAGATTAAGACAAAAGGACAGTTCCAGGACAGCCCAGGCTACATAGCAAGACACTATTTCAGAAAAAAAAATCAGCTGTAGAGAGTAATGACCCAAAAGAGTATGATAATTAGAAAATGAATTCCATTTTCTTTAAGGAGGAAATTGGTCTCAAAAGGCTAAATATATTTTAAGCAATACCTTGCTCCTGACAATAAGTGTTTTATTTATGTATTAATTCAGATTTTCTGCATTATGTGATGCGTAGAATGTCATTGTTTAAATTTTAATGGAATGGTTAATTCTGTTTATTCTTTATTCCAAGTAATGCAAAATTTCGGTTTTTAAATGGCATCTGCTCTCCATTTAGAGTGAACTATCTTTTAAATTTTAGTGTCTGGTGGTATATTTTATTTTATTTTTTCTTCTGGTATGAATGTGTGTGTTGGGTGATGCTTGAGCGCATGTATGCATTTTCTCATGTGCATGGATACACATGTTTGTGCAAACACACATGTGCATTGTGTTGAGGTTTTAGATTGATATTAGGAATTTCCTTCAATTTCTCTCTATCTTATTGTCTAAGGCAGAGTCTCTCAGTTGAACCCACAGCTTGCCGATATTTCTAGTCTAGTTAGCCAATTTGCTGCAAGGATCCCTTTCTTTGCCTGTGTGTTGGAATTAGTGGGGCTGCCTACCCACCTGACATTATATGGATGCTAGTGATCAAACTGTGAGTCCTCATGTTTGTGGGGCAAGCACATTAGCAGCTGAGCCATCTCTCTCACCCCTGATGATGTGTTCTGAATATTTGTATGTTAAATAAAATTCAAACTAAGCAACCTCCCTTTCTTTTTCTTTCCTAGCACAAAGGAAATATCAGAGGGGCTGACTATGAAAGATGATGAGATAGGTTAGAGAGCTCTATGAACTGATGGGTCTGTGGACCCAGAATCTAGGACATGAAATGCTCATGGATAGGTACAGAGTGATGCAAAGTAGGTGGCCAGCAAGGTTGGGAGATTAATACTAAGCACAATAGCACAAAAAAAGGTAATAAGGATGTATTTGCACAATAAGATATATTAAAGCTATAAATGTTTATGATATGTGTGTGCACTTATGTGTGTGTGTGTGTGTGTGTGTGTGTGTGTGTGTGTGTGTGTGTGTGTGTGTGTAAGATGACATCAGTAGCAAGGAGCATATGAGTGTCCCTATCTGAGTTTATCAAAAATAAACTGAACCAAAAAATAGCAGGGTTCTTGAAGAAGTGACTGATTCTAGGGATATAGGAAGAGACTGTGTAAGATAAGCCTAGGGCTTCGGAGAAGGCTCACTGGGCAAGCACTTTCTGTGAAAGCAAGAGGACACGATGCCATTCCCCAGCACACATGTAAGAGACAAATGCTGGGCATGGCGACATGTGTATGTGTCTGTAACCCAGTACAGCCTCACTGAAACTTTAGTAGCCTCTCCCTCACTCATTTCCTCCCTTCTCTCTCTTTCTCTCTCTCTCTCCCTCTCTCCATCCTCCCCCACCTGTGTATCTCCATCACACAACACACACACACACACACACACACACACACACACACACACACACACACACACACCTCACACAAGAGAGGTCTAGAACATCTTTTTAGGCCAGAATGTAAGGAAATGCTGAGTGATAAAATGCCAACAGGACAGAGACCCTAACTTCAAAGGACTCCTGTTGGCCAAAAATGGGGAAATTTTAAACATCAAAATAACAACAGTGGGTATTTTATAAACTGTTGGATAACATAAGAAGTCATGAGTTGTTGTCAATATCTGTAAGTAAATAAACACACCACAGAGACAAGAACATTCTTTCCTAGAGTAAAATGTCACTTGGTATATGTGTATAGAATGATGGCCACAAAGGATCATTTGACAACCATCATAGAAGTAGTTGATCCAAGCAAGAATTTTCTCCATAAACTCAAAATACCTTCCTACACACTGCCCATCAGTCACAAGGGAAGAAAAGCCAGGCAAACACCATTGTGTGGTGGGTCCTGATAGAAGGAGGAAATCTGTGAATATAAGATGCAATAGACCTTATCCAGCCTGGCTGGACATCAATGTCACCTAGTATCCATTCCTGATGGTTGCTTTATCCATTTGAATACCTCTCCAAATGGAGATGCATGGTCTCCTCAGGAAACCCATTTTTTTTTCAGTTAGAATGATCCAGTGATTAGAAAACTCTTCTCTATGCGGGACTAAAATAGTCCTGTTTCTCTTTCCTTTCTACTGTGGAAAAATACAAAATAAGCAATTAAGCTTCTGCCTGTAAACCCTTCATGGGTTTGAAAGCTCCTATCACATCTCCCTTATTTTCTCTTTCCTGTAGTGAGCATTCTCAATGAACTTTGCTGTTTAAATGTACCAGTAGCATGTATGTACTAATCTGTCAGGGACTCCAAAGGACACCAGTGGTAAGTTGTGCCCCGACTAACGCAAAATACAGCTGCATTATTACCTCAAGTTGGAATAGCCAGGCAATGAGTGCAACAGCATAAGATTGCATCAGCTTTCTTTGGCAGTTGCATGGATACCTCACATACTGAAATATTCATCTTGGCTTTGGGCACTGCCAATCCTGTAGAATATACTGAGGTTGCTAATTTTTAAAAGTACAGCTTTTCACTGTTATCCCTGTTAAATTTCATCCTAGATTTAAAAAAAAATGTTCTGACTTGAGTCACTGAGAATCTTGATTTTCATCTAATATTTAAGACACACACATACACACACACACACACACACACACACACACACACACAATATATATATATATATATATATATATATATATATATATATGCATTGATTTTATTTTTATTGAAAACCAGGGGTCAATTACAGAGTGTTGAAGACCGCCCACAGCATGTGACCTCTAGGACTATTATCACCATCCATCAGCAGCCTTTGCTGTGGCATTTCACTATTATTAAAAGCAGTTCTTCATCCATGCTCCCTGCCCTTATTAACTAATAGCAAACTAACTATTAGCCATTTGGCAAGTTCCAATACTTTAAAGAGTCCCATTTCTTTCTTCACTCCTTTCTAAAAGAGAAGTAATAATTTTACAAAAGAAGACACAATCCTATCAAAAGGCATCATCACAACCATCACAGGAAATTTGCTACAAATGATTCGAGATGAGTAAACATTTGCACACACACACACACACACACACACACACACACACACAGAGAGAGAGAGAGAGAGAGAGAGAGAGAGAGAGAGAGAGAGAGACTTTCTTAATAAGCACGAAGTGAATATCTTAGCTCTGTGATTGAAATGAAAAGAAATTAAAGAGCAAAGTGGAAGACATGGTATGCAGAAAACAACATCAAAACTAGAATCATTGGGATTAGGGAGATGGTTCAGCAGATAAATTGTTTGCCATACAAACATGAGGATCTAAATTCAAACCCCAGAACATACATAAAGCTGTGTGTGGTGTGCCTATAATTCCAGAACTCCTACCATATGATAGGATGTGGAGATAGAAGGAACCCCAGAGGCTCCCAGGCCAGCTAGGCAGGTGTGCACAGACTATCAACACAGAAACCTGCCTCGAACAAGGAAGAAAGTAAGCACTGGCACACAAAGTTATGTTTTTACCTTTGTGTGTATACTAGGTTTATGCATGCCTCTATTCACACAGAGACAAATAAATATTTTTTAAATGGAATTATTATCCCATGGCCCCAAGTTAGTGCATTTTCACTGTATAATGATTCATTTTATTATGGCACTTTTCAATGTGTGTATCACTGGAAATGTTCAATCCCCATTACTCTCTCATGTCCTTCCCTGCTTTCTTGGTGCTTCTCTTTCTTTCATATATATAGAGAGAGGAGGTGGTTCTCTATAGCCCTGGATGTCCTAGAACTCACTATATAGACCAAACAGGCCTTGAACTCACAGAGATCCACCTGTCTCTGCCTCCTGAGTGCTGAGATTAAAGTAGTACACTCATGCTATATCGAGAGCCGATCCATAGTCTGTATGGTTAAGATATCTTTATTCAGATGAATACCAGCCAAACTTAAGTCAGAGTGTGCCAGGGGCAGCAAGGCAACCAGGCAAGAGAGAAGGGGCCCCCATGTGCCTGCAGCCCCTTAAGAACCTAATATGCATCATCCTGACCTCACCTTGACCATGCCGTGACAGGCTTGGTCAGGCACACCTGTAGCCAGCCCTTAGGAGACATGGTTACAGTGTCTCCCTTGACCATGCCTAGCCTGTTATATATCATTATTATTATTAAATCTAGATTCCATACACCAGAGAAAACATGTGGATAACTGTTTTATGAGGCTGGCTTATGTGACCTAACATGATGGCTTCTGGCTCTATCCATTTTCCTTCAAATGATGTGATTTTGTTCTGTTTTTTTATTTTATTTTAATTAGTTCAAATTAGAAACAAGCCTGCTTCACATTTCAATCCCTTCTCCCTCTCTCTCTCCCTCCCCTCCTCCCACACGCCCCACCTGTCCCCCAACCCATCCACCTTCTGCTTCCCAGGAAGGGTAAGGCCCTCCATGAGGGATCCCCAAAGTCTGTCATATCATCCTGGGCAGGGCCTAGGCCCTCCCCCATGTGTCCAAGCTGAGAGAGCATCCCTCCACATGGAATGGACTCCCAAAGTCCGTTCTTACGCCAGGGATAAATACTGATCTACTACCAGAGGTCCCATAGAGTATCAAGGCCTCTTAATTGTTCAGGGGTCTGTAACAGTCCTGTGCTGGCCTCCCATACCTCAGTCTGGGGTCCATATGTTCCCCCTTGTTCAGGTCAGCTGGTTCTGTGGGTTTCACCAGCCCGGTCTTGACCTCTTTGCTCTTCACTCCTCCCTCTCTGCAACTGAGTTCAAGAGTTTAGTTCAGTGTTTAGCTGTAGGTGTCTGCCTCTGCTTTCATCAGCTACTGGATGAGGGCTCTAGGATGGCATATAAGGTAGTTATCAGTCTAATTATAGGGGAAAGGCATTTAGGGTAGCCTCTCCACTATAGCTTAGATTGTCAGTTGGTGTCATACTTGTAGATCTCTGGAAATATCCCTAGTACCAGATTTCTCCTGGAACCTATAATGGCTTCCTTGACATTATGTTATGGTATCTCTTATCCTGCTCTCCTCAACCTTCCTGTTCCTCCATTTCCTCCTCTCCCCTCCTCTTCACCCCCTCTGGCTTTCAGAGTTTCCATGGAGAAGTCCGGTGTAATTCTGATAGGTCTGCCTTTATATGTTAGTTGGCCTTTTTCCTTTGCTGCTCTTAATATTTTTTCTTTATTCTGTAAGTTTTGTGTTTTGATTATTATGTGGCAAAGGGACTTCTTTTTGTGGCCCAGCCTATTTGGTGTTCTGTAAGCTTCTTGTACTTTCATAGGCATATCCTTCTTTAGGTTGGGAGAGTTTTCTTCTATAATTTTGTTGAATGTTTCTGTACCTTTGAGCTGAATTTCTTCACCTTCTTCTCTACCTATTATTCTTCGGTTTGGCCTTTTCACAGTGTTCCATATTTCCTAGATATTTTGTATTAGGGATTTGTTGGACTTGAGATTTCTTTGGTCAATGACTGTATATCCTCTAGCAAGTCTTCCAACAACTGAGACTCTTCCATCTTTTGTATTCTATTGGTTATATTCACATCCTTAGTTCCTGATCATTTACCCAGCCTTTCTATTTCCAGCATCCCCTAATTCTGTGTTTTCTTTATTGTTTCTGTTTCAGCTTTCATGCCTTAAACTGTTTTAATTGCTTCCTTCGCTTGTTTGGTTGCTTTTTCTTGTCTTTCTTCTCTAAGAGAATTATTTATTTCTTAATTTTTTGTTTGTTTTTCTTCTATTTCTTTAAGAGATTTTCTTGTTTCCTCTTTAAGGGTCTCTATCATCTTCATAAAGTGTATTTTTATGTCCCTCTCTTCTTCCTCTGTGTTGTGCTTTTCTGGTCCTGCTGGTGTGGAGTCCCTAGATTCTGGTGGTGTCATATTGGTCTTTCTGTTGTTGAGTGTTGTTATTCTGTTGTCTTCCCATCTCTTCTTCCAGTGTGTGCAGGTGGTTTCTCACTAGCTCTTCTTGTCACCCAGTGGCATACGTGGACCAAGACTTCAGTGTCTACAGCTCTAGATGATCTGGCCTCTCCTCAGCAGAGGTCAGGTCGGAGGGGGAACCAAGAGTGAGGTGTTTCTGGACTCAAAGAGCTCCTCTCTGTCTAGGTGGGTCCACTCTATGCCAGAAGCAGGCCCAGAAAGATCCAAAGAAGGGGTGATGACAGAGTAGGGTGGGAACAGAGGGGACACTCATCTCAGCTGAGGTCAGGGCTTTGTTCTGTTTTTATGATCAATCAAAACTCCATACCACATTTTCTTTATTCTTTACCCATTCATCTGCCAATGGTCATTTTAGGCTGAGTTTGTAATCTGGCTGTTGTGGGTGTTGATTATTTCATAAACATAGTTGTGTGGGTATCTGTCAGATGACCAAAACCACTTATTTCTACAGATAATTCAGAATGTCCTTTCAAGCATCATCAAGTCAGCATATAAAATGGCTTGAATATGTATTATTATGTTTTCATAGTGTCTAATGATTAACTTTTCCTTGTGGCTGTTAGGCTAGAACAAAGCACTTGGTTTATCCAGAAAACACAGTAGGAAATAAAATATTCTCTAGAAACTGGTAGTTTTCACAGTTAGCAAATAAATGTCAGGCAGCATCAGAGTTCTAGAGTTCTGGATCTGCCACTCACCAAGTTGGACACAGGAAACAACCACAGAATGGTTGTTCCCTGGGTGTTCTTGGTCCTACTTATGTTGTTACTTAATTGGCAACCTGCTTCAAAGAGCATCTTGAGTTCTAATTGCCTCTGAGAGTTCTGTGCACACAGAACAATAGTGAGCGTGACTTGTCAAAACAGAAGTCATAAATACAGGTCCTTCGTGTTCTTGATGAATTAAAACCAAAGGAAGGGAGACAGTTTGTTTTTGCAAGGAGCCATCTGTTTATTTGTGTACAGCAGTTGTATTGAAATTTAAGGAAATTAATCAAAAGCATCAGAATTCCTAACACAGTAAATGAGAGTGATGAAAAAGTAAACACCAATAAAACCAAGGACCTAATGAGATTTTCAAGCTCCTTGGTTTAATCTCCTGTAGTCCCTGGGAGACCTCTCTGGTGTGTGGACACACATGACTTACTTTGTATTGATTGTTGCCACTTCAGAAATCAGATCATGAATTGGCAACAAGTACTAAATTAGTGAATTAGCTTTTGTCAGTACTACAAATGGGCCAGCATGACCCATTATGTAAGAAACCCAACTGGTCTTTGGTTAACAGGCATTAGAGTTTCATTAATAAAAATCTGTCCCAGATACCTGAATGTGCTGGGAATGTGACTCGGTGCTACAGGGTATGCAATTTGCAACATACAATGAGAGAAGTTAGATAAAGAAAATAATACAATTTCAAATGCCTGTAGACTTTGGGATTTGTGCAGACTCCTTACTCTGCCAAACACTGCCAGGTTTTAAGTACTTGAGCCTGGACATTTGACTCTACTCTCCTAAGTCTGATGTGTAGCCTTAGTGGTAGAGGCAGCATTTTAGGGATCACTACCGGTTACCTCCATTTAATAAGTTCATTACTTTTACAGTACTATTTGTATACTGTGACAGAAACTCTGAGAATCCTATTCTGCACTTAAGTAAACTACATGTGATCAAGAATGCACACTTCTGTCTATGCAGTTAGCCTTGTACTCTGAAAGACTTGTGTATGGATCTCATGTTCTCAGCTACAGTATAGCAGAATAGTATACAATACAGTTCCTTTACCACTCCCAGGCAGCAGTCTTCCTGTCTACTAGACAGAGATTATAATGTTATCTATTATAAATAAGTGAGATGAAACTGGAGTGTTTAACAGCACTGGAGGCCTTTGGAATGAGTGTTAGTATCCCATCAGCTTCCGTCCCGCGCGATTATCTTGCCGGCAAGAACAACACAGGACATTCGGATCCTTCTGCAGTAAAGCTTTAATGCGTCTTGAGAGGAGAGCATAAGCTTACCAGAGCAGAGACCCCGAGCCAAGAATCCTGGCCCCTAATAAAGGCTGGCAACCGCCGCCTCGGACGTGTCACCCCATGATTGGCTGCAGCTCATCGGGCCATATGACGCCACGGAATAGGCAGAGATCAAGGAATGGAAAATTACCCAGCGCCTGCGCAATAATCTTGTTTACATTTGGTGCCTGCCGGATGCAGGCGCCATCTTGTAATGGAGAATGCAGGGACGGCTCCCTACATCTCCCCCTTTTTTATTAATTAATGATAAGGCTTTATATTTTTACAAGCAAATAGGTCACCCATATGTTGAGGGATAGAGGCAGAGGTTGTACCTTCCCAATCAAACATTAAGACTGTGTACAAGAGTCGCCATCAGGCTGTTAGCTTGACCCAAAGCGCTCTCGACCTGTCCTCTGCCGTTTTTCTGGGAAAGGGAGACTAGGGCAGGCAACCCTTATGCAGGACAACATGCCTCCCAGAGAAGCCTGCATACTGGGCAACTCTCTGTGCGATGCCTTGCTCAACATCCCTCATGGGCTGCTCAAACCAGACACTCTACCCTGTGCAATGAGCCTAGGCTCCGGGTGTGCAAGAGCTGTCTGGCCGGCGGCCTATTGCTTAAGCATAGTTAGCCAAATATCAGTGGAAGCCCCTTGTTTCAAAGCTACAAGCACTTGGGCGATAACCACCTTGTCTCTCTTAGTTTGAGCCCTGAGCCTACAGACCAGCCAGAGAAGCACCGCAGCAAATGGCTGCACCAAACAATCCCACCTCCACCCATTCCTTAAAATAGGAGACAGCTGAAGCGATCCATGATGACAATCTCTCCATCAAGGACAGGAGTTAATCTGGATAATAGCGGCTCTCAACTCCCGGGGAGAGGGTGGAGTTCCGACTTTTGAGGGTCCGAAGGGGCTCTTCGGGTGAGTCTTTCCGGGATCCACAGGGGATTCTCTTCATCCTGTGGAAAAACACATATAACTCCCCTGGATCTTATGAGAATAGGATCCGGGCCTCTCCAAAGACCAGTTAAGATATCTTTTACCATTTCCTTTGGCCTTTTAGGTTCTGAGGTGTGACGCTTGGCCGCAGTATGGCCCTGAGCGTCAATGTTTAGAAAATTCAGGGTAAAGAGTGCCATGGATATTGCAACTCTTGGCACCGAGGGTAAGGATGCTCCCATTCCCTCCTTTTGTTTGGTTTTCCCCTGTCAAAGACTGGGAAAGCCATCTGTAGTTTCCTCCGCTCCTCTAATGGTAAAAAGGAGTCAGTACCAAATAATGGGGGTGCTGATGGAAGTACACCCGCTGGATTAACAGGCGATGGCCTCATATTTGCTTTCACTTTTGGCAGCCGATATCTATCAGGGTGGTATCTGTCTTGCTCTAGTTCTGTTTCCTCGCTAGAGTCTAAAATCTCAGAGTCTGAGTTGCTCAGCTCCAAGGCCTCTAGTTTCACCATAGGGTAGAGGCTAGGTTTTGAGTCTTTATTTCTCTTAAATTTACCGGGGTGTGACCGGTTATTCCCTATTTTCTCTCCCCCTTTTTTTGTATCCTGGGGAGGGCCTTTTTCCTTAGACATGTCCTTCCTTTTTTGAGCTCCTAATCTTCATCTCGTTCGGTTTCTGATATATTATTTTGTACCTCTTTAAGCGTTTTTTGACTCTCTGTTACCATGGGACGGCAAGCCTCAATCTCTAGACAGTTTTTAATTAGGTCTCTCTGTTTTGAAGAGCCCATTATGCTGGAGGCTACCTGGGGTAAGCTTGGTCGCGAACTGGAACACCAGCCACGGTGGGCACAATATAAGACCAATGTGAACAAAAGAAGAATAAAGACTAGAATTAAGGCTTTTCCATCCCATAGTGGTGACAAATTAAAAACAAAGTCAAAAAAGAAGGTGTCAGAATAAAGCATACCTCTCCGAACTTACCACCCTGCAGTTCTGAATCCGCCCCGTCCGAGGGGTCTCCGAAGTGCCGGCGATGTTAACAAGTTCCCGGGTTTCGGCACCAGATGTCCCGCGCGATTATCTTGCCGGCAAGAACAACACAGGACATTCGGATCCTTCTGCAGTAAAGCTTTAATGCGTCTTGAGAGGAGAGCATAAGCTTACCAGAGTGGAGACCCCGAGCCAAGAATCCTGGCCCCTAATAAAGGCTGGCAACCGCCGCCTCGGACGTGTCACCCCATGATTGGCTGCAGCTCATCGGGCCATATGACGCCACGGAATAGGCAGAGATCAAGGAATGGAAAATTACCCAGCGCCTGCG